>NC_092571.1:23559563-24239563 GCF_037975245.1 Apostichopus japonicus
CTTAATCAAACTGTCTTCAAAAAACCCACTATAGATGTGCAAGAGAGCGACAATCTCACTTTACAAGAGTGTATAGAATAAAATGATTTTTTTTCAAGATTTTTTTATGATTTTTTAATTAATTTATCTGAATCAAACTGTCTTCGAAAAACCTACTATAAATATGCAGGAGAGCGACAATCTCACTTTTCAATAGGGGATAGAAAAAATGATTTTTAAATTTTTTATTTTTTTTTATTAATTTGTCTTAATCAAACTGTCTCGAAAATCCCACTATAGATATGCAAGAGAACGACAAACTCACTTTGCAAGAGTGTGTAGAATAAAATGATTTTTTAAAGATTTTTTTATGATTTTTTTAAAATTAATTTGTTTTGATCAAACTGTGTGCGAAAAACCTACTATAGATGTGCAAGAGAGCGACAATATCACTTTTCAAGAGTGTATAGAATAAAATGATATTTTAAAGATTTTTCTAAGATTTTTTTAATTAATATATCTAATTCAAACTGTCTCGAAAAACCCACTATAGATGTGCAAGAGAGCGACAATCTCACTTTACAAGAGTGTGTAGAATAAAATGATTTTTTTCAAGATTTTTTTATGATGTTTTTAATTAATTTATCTGAATCAAACTGTCTTCGAAAAACCTACTATAAATCTGCAGGAGAGCGACAATCTCACTTTACAAGAGGGTATAGAATAAAATGATTTTTAAAGATTTTTTATGATTTTTTTAATTAATTTGTCTTAATCAAACTGTCTCGAAAAACCCACTATTGATATGCAAGCGAGCGAAAATCGCACTTTTCAAGGGTGTAGATGAATAAAATGTCTACCGCGTTAAGTTTATAGAATGTTCTCTTGTCGTTTTCTCTGAGGGCGCAATGACGTAACGTATACAAAACTTGATTTTGAAATATATTTTTCTTTTTAATTGAACGAATTTTTAATCAGTTTAAATATTGATTTTGTGTTGCGCGTGCGCGAAAAACAATCATGTGTTAATATATAATATTTGATGTAAAAATGCCAATCAACATTATGAATATTCCTTATTAGGAAGATGACTGATATAAAGAGTTTTTGCTCCGTGTCGTTATTGATGTATTTATTTTTATGAGAACTTTCTTATATTATAATTTGTTTATATTAGAACAATTTCTTTCATTCCGTTGTAACAATGAAGATGACGTATACATACTCTTAACTTACCGATTTTAAGAATAACTTAAAAGGAAAAGCCATAGATTTTGGGATTGTACATAACTTTGACTGCGTTCATCTCGTCTTCTTTCGTCCTCTAACGACAGATGCACGATGGACCCTGAAGAAATTCTAAGCCACGTAGGAAGTCTTGGTCGGTACCAAAAACTGATTGTGGCACTACTGTGTCTTCCGATTTTTCTGGCCACTTGTCACGTATACCTACAGGTGTTTGCAGCTGGAAAGAGCGACCATTGGTGTAAATCTTGGGTGAACGATGATTGTCCGACTGACTTATTAGATGATGTTGATTTCAACTGCGAGGATTTTAAGAAAAGTATGTCCATTCCGATCATAATCGATGAGTACAACTCGACGAAATACGATCAATGTACGAAATACGACGTAAGCGGTATCGACCTCCAAACAGCGATAGATCTTGGTGATGACGTCACGAAGCTAGAAGTGATCCCTTGTGATGAAGGATGGGAGTACGACCGGAGTACATTTCCGAGTACCATTATACAGGATGTAAGTACATAATATAGGAACATTTGAAAAGGAACTTTTTTTTATTTCCATACTTTCACGAATGTTGATTAATGTAACTGTTACTATAAAGCAACTGGTCATTCATGATGTGGAGATTCTTCCATTATAAAAGTCATGTCTTAAGAGAGATGTAAGAAGGGAATCATCATACCTGAGCACCGGGTTAATGGTGTTCCCAGTAAAATATGGGATAAAGAATATATCAATTCTCACTTTTGTAAAGTAGTTAGGAAAATAGAGGCGGGGCATACTATTTTCCCCGGCCCTACCCGGCTCTCCATTCCCCTGTGTGGAAAGAAATTGTCTCTTTAGTTTGTTGCGTGATGATCATAGGTCAAACTATTTTAGCAGAGTTCGCGAAGTTTTGCAGTTACGGTGTCACACCGCCTGTATGTGTCCAAAAAAAATTGATATAAGATGGAAGTATTCAATTTCATCAGCTAGTAAGAAAATTTGGGACCTGACGCATGTTGATACAAAATTACAATGTGCGAGTCCCAGGCAGGACAACAGTACAGGTGTCCTGTGAAGGGTGCAAGTTTCACCTTCCGGTCATACTTCACTATCGTATTCAACATGAACAAAGCCCACACATCATGTATATCAGGTTCACGGGTACTGCCTGTATAGTTAGCCCCAATCACCACTTCAATCCCCGTATTAATTAACATTAAACACCATACGGAGATGATGATTTAGTGTTTCCGATCCATGAAAACAAACCTTGCCAATATCATAATGAGAACTGTCAGGTGTTTTGCCGAACGGTTTAAATGACAAGACTGTCGATTTTGCATCCACCGCTGTAGAAACCAAACAACAAGGAACAAAATAATGTAACTCTCTTAAATAACCGAGCGCGAATTGTCTGCAGCTTCACCATTGAATGGTTAGACATTTTATTCACGTGTGTTGTATAATATGTATATTGTTTATATTTATATTTCCATACGTCAACAGTTCGAGCTGGTCTGTGGTATGTCATACTTACCAAACATCGCTCAGTCCGTTTACTTTGTCGGGTACATGGTAGGGAGTGCCTTACCAGGTGTGACGGCAGATTTGTGAGTTATCACGTGATCTTTACATCGAAACCATATATATATATATATATATATATATATATATATATATATATATATATATATAGATATATATATATATATATATATATATATATATATATATATTGATTAACTTATAACCAGAAAATTTTAATCCAGCAATTAATATGACTTTGTTCCAAAGAGCCCAGGCTCAGTACCGTAGCCTATATCAGATGATCATACTACCACCGACGTTAAATTTATAGGCAAAGTTTTTATTGCAGAGATGTGATTTTCTATACGGTAGCGATAACCGTATGCAAATATATTATTCATACGCAAAAAGAATGATATTACCAAGCTACATTTGTCCCTATAGCAACATAAAGAAAAATTCACGGGAAGAGCTGTATAATTGTGCTGGTATATATATATTCCATATCATTTTCTACTTGAATATGTTCAAAAGCATATAGGTCAAAGTACAGACGGATTTGATTTTTGAGTTTGCTAAGATTTGCGCCTCTTCTATCGTAACATTTAAGCAGTCATGGTTGGTCTGGATATGTACGTGCATAATGATACGCCAAGCCAGCTATTATATATATGACAGGTAGTATATGCCAATGGGAAACCGTTACCCCTGTTCTATATTGAGCTTGTGAAATTGCAAAATTAGTATGAAAGTTTAATGCTTCATTCAATATTTCACGAACTATATGTGATTACGGATCGGTAACCATCTGTAGAAAATGAAATAAACAATAAACTCCCCAGTTAAAAGAGCTATAAAAAACATCTCTGAATGACTTGTAGTATACCAAGTGTTTCATGTTATTGCTGCAAAGTGGGAAAGCGATTGTAAATCATGGAGGAATTTTCTGCCGGTTTTTATTGAGGGTATTCTTTTTAAATCTTCAAAACCCATGCATGTTATACTATTCCAATCTGTGGGTATGCGGCCGACTAAAGTCTACTCTACAAACTTTGACCTCCTTTCAATAGAATCGGCCGACGGTGGACGTTCCTCCTCTGTGCATCTTTTATTACACTGACCGGTATCGCAAACACGTTCTCCTTGAATGTTTGGATGTTCATAGCACTTAGGTTTTTAACAGCCGTCTTTGGGAAGGGAATAAACCTTGTCTGTTTTATAATCGGTAAGAGTCAACGTCTAATGTCTTTTCTATTCCGTTTTATGTTGACAAATTTGTTTTGACTTCTCATTCCATTCTATGACTTCATCCAGATGGGACAATTGTATCAACGATACTGTCATGTCGCACTCCAGAACACTAGTATACTCAGCCATTGGGGCAGTATGAATATTAATTCTCTATTAGATTATTAATAATAATAATAATAACATATATAGGTATATAGCGAGGTTAGGGGCTGTTCATAGTGTCGTTACGAATGCTTTGAAGCACGATATCAGAGGTTGGTACTACGACGTACGTATTAGCAATGAAAAAGTCCTAATTGGCAGTACATATACCATTTTGTATTAACACATATCCATAACA
The DNA here is from genome assembly GCF_037975245.1 of Apostichopus japonicus. Lineage (NCBI taxonomy): Eukaryota > Metazoa > Echinodermata > Holothuroidea > Aspidochirotida > Stichopodidae > Apostichopus > Apostichopus japonicus. The sequence continues at coordinate 23,563,894 of NC_092571.1, forward strand.
ATCTTTCTCCCTCACCCTCCCATCACCTCTGTCTTTCTCTCTCGCTCTCCACCTGAATGTCCCTCTCCCTTCACTCCACCCTCCCACTCCCTCCACCTCCCTCTCTACCCCCTCTCTCTCCGCCCCTCTCTCTCTACCCCCTCTCTCTCCACCTCTCTCTCTACACCCCCCCCCCCACCTCTCTCCACCTTCACGACCATCTTTATCTCTCCCTCTCTCTCTCCGTGTGTAGTTGTCGAGATTGTGGCTCCAAGTAAGCGAGTTATGGTCAGCAACTTAATGTGGGTTGCCTTCGCTGTCGCATATTTCGCCCTTGCTGCCTTGGCTAAGACCATTCCAAACTGGCGAATCTTGCAGCTGGTAGTATCCATACCATATTTACCAATATTGGTTCTGGCGATGTAAGTATATCTCTGCGGGTTGTTCGTTATGCCATGTTTACAGGGGCGGCGGAGCCGGGAGGGGATGCGCACATGACCCACTTTGGTGAAACCACCAAACTGGGCACCTTTTCGTCAATTAGAAGTGCCTCTTTATGTATGTGAAGAGTACCCTTCTGTAAGGCATTGAAATACTGGAATCGTTGGTACAGAATGGTGTTGCTTCCTCAAATCAAATTCACCTGTTACATTGTTGGTCGAAATTTCTGTCCCGTCCCGTCTCGTCCCCCCTCCCCACCCTTTTTGCCGCCGCCTCTGCATGCACATGCACGACCTGGTCACACCTTGTCACATGTGTAAGTCGTGTCATATACGCCACAAAACATCCTTTATCTATTTGAAAGATAAGAAAGGTTTTTCAGAATAATTTATTACCAAATATCAACTACCAACTATCGAGTAAAAGGTAAACGCCTGCATAACAACATAATACACACACCATTATCATTCCGGATAGGCAGTTCGATAAGCTAGTCACCTTGAAAATTCGGTGATGTATATAATTCAGCAGGTTGCTGGTACACGCGGTACTAAACAAAACTTGTCACTGATAAGACATCATGTATTTGTTATCCTTTTTTTGTTCTCTTATCTACATTTTTCTTTCTTTTTATCTCTGAGTGAGACTTAAAGATGATTCAAGCCTTTTTATTTTGTTTGGATATGCTATAAAAATAGCTCTACTTTTTACAATTTACACTGAGGAACTTTCGTGCATACTCTTGAACTGTAAACAGTTTTACATCCATTCTTGAAGCGAAAAGTAGCACAAATTAGTAAAAAAAAAGAAAAGAAGAAATAGCCTTCTCTGCGATTAAGAAGATCAAAGATATATATGACATACTTTGGTGACCAATAATTGTGGTCTGAGTGAAAGATTGTCCGAGCTTGGGCGATGATAAGAGGGTGCGGGGAGTGTAGTGTGGTTGACCTCATCAGTTAATTCTCTCCCCCTGTAGTACCTCTTTTTCTTTCTCACAAATGAAGAATAAAACACGTTTTTCTTGTTATGTGAATGGGCCAATGTTTCAATATGCAAAACAATCTATGCTTATTTATTAGATTCCAAAAACTTAAATGTCTTCTAAAAGGCAAATCTCCTGCTGTAAATATCACCTAAATCATGTTACTCTTGTTCTATGAAACGCTGAGATGGATCATAGCCCACCTTATGTTTACCTGAAATTTTACCTTATTTTAAATATTTCGAAGAGAAAAAGGAGGTAAAGTATACAGCAACAGGACAGACAGTATGTGGCCTTTAAAGGGAAAATAATTATTTTTACAAACCATCCAAAAAAATATCACTAATTATTCTTTGTTTGATGGCTACAATATATCAGTCTATAGTACGCCTTCAGAGGTTTCCCCTTTTGCTGCCGAGGTATTCCAAGGTGTGGGCAGCCCTAACGAACCGAAAGGTAATAAATGGCCTCCGTTTAGAGGTTACAATATACATGTATTTATGGTGCGCCCTATAGTGTGCCTAAGTCCTGAAATCGACATACGTCAAATTAAAGTGACATATGTCGGTTTTCTCTCATTGGACGACCAGTGGCGCAAGTTGTTTTCTAACGCTTTGATTGGAAGATATCAAAATATGTAAAACTTCAATTGATATATGTCGGTTTTTCGTACTCTCATTGGACGATCATTGTCACATGTTATTTCCTAGTCCTCTGATTGGAAGAAAACGGCATATTTGAAAAAAAAATCGACATATGTCAAGCATGAAAATACAAATGACGATGCCTCAGAAAATGCCTAAAATTAACTAAGGAGGTCAATTTACGCTTATTTTCCGACAATGGTTAACCTTTCAGGCTGACGTACACTACTCTAATTGTGGTACGGTATACCTACAGGTAATATCGTGTAACGTGCAGTCGTCGACCATGAAATAGTTTCACCTGGCACGGCTCCAGCATTCTTATTTCATTTAAATGAGGGTGCCTGCGGATTTCTGTGACCGATTATTGCATCTATGATGACAATAAGGCACGTCATCCGTGAACTTTAAAGATTGGTCACTTCAGTGGGGGCGTATATTATATATATATATATATATATATATATATATATATATATATATATATATATATATATATATATATACATATATATATATATATATATATATATATATATATATATATATATGTGTAAATATGAAGTTTCGCTCCGTTTGGGATATATCCTAAATTAAATGTTACTTCTGAGGACCTGTCATTTTCTAAATCAGTGGCGTCATAATATCTGACAGCTATTACATCCTCGCTCTTTGTCTTTTCATATTTTCAAGATATTGGACGTTAACAGTGTTGATACTGAAACCAATGTCATCATTATAGGTCATATAAATAATATACGTTATCTAAATATAATAATATAATATTAAGAATTTCAATATTTGTCAGATTCGGCAGTTACAAAACCCATCTCCAAAACAGAAAACCAACATTGTAACAAATAAAGAAATACAAAGTACAAAATACGAAATACAAAATACAAATACAAACTTGTATCACACGTGGCTTTATAGTTATAATATATTTAGACTTGACCAAGTCTTGAGCGTTATGTGTGAAGGGACAGATTTTCATATGTTCCGAGTGGGAATATGTTTTGTTTTTTATACCCTTTTAGAGACGTTGTTCATAAGCGCGTTTACCAGTTATTATTGGCTTTGTGTCTCATTAAAGTTGCCATGATAGTTAGTACTTATAATCGCTCAATTTATACCAATTGTCTCGATTCTGTCATAAACTACTTAACTTCAAGTGAAATAATCAACTATCAATATCGTTTTACGTTCTTTGTAGAATATTTTTACCCGAAACTCCGAGATGGTTGCTTTCAAAGCAACGGTTTGCATCGGCTGAAAAAATCTTAAGAAGAATGGCGAAGTTCAATGGAAAGGAACTTCCTGAAAACTTTTCGAAAGAAATTTCAAGTTGCAACGAAAATGTAAGACTTTAAACAACATTATAGGAAATTGCATACAAATAGTTTGACAGACTTTATACAGAGGGATATACTCCACATAATGGTTCATAGATTTAAACCAGTTTTGTAGCTGCTTTTGATAAACATTTTCGATGCTATGCGATAAAATACAATAACTATTTATAAGTTTATATAGTCACAGCTCATTTCAAATACTCTAGAAAAAGTTTGACAATCTTTTTTAAATTTTCTGGTTTAAGTTAAAAGTTTTATTACTACTGTAAAGAAGTGTCCAATCCACCATTTTTTAGGGTGGATATCGACTGAATAAATAACTTTTGTAGAAATAGAAGATTGTCCGATGCGATCAGATGTAACCAGACGCGGATCCAGGGGTGTGGGGTTGTAAACCCACCCCGCCCCCCCCCTTTTCAACCCCACTCAAAAATGTTAACAAGTACTGTAGTTATTAGTAGAACCTTGCGTATAGACTAAGTTCAGTCAGTTAATTGTTTTATGTAAGCTATCAAAATGTGAAGGGAAGGGGAGTCCTGCCTCGTATGCCGCCCCACCCCCTCCGCCAACCGTCCGTGATCGCGTCTCTGATGGACAAAGCATGTTTCAGTATTACCTATGTCTTTTCCTACTTTCCGGAATCATTTCATGAAACTACTAGGTCACGTGATTCAAATATATTCAGATTATAAATATAAAAGAAACATTTTCTTCTTTTATTTAACCTGTTTAGGACAATGAGCAGAGTGGAATCAAAACTGTTATTCGTCAACTTCTTGGCAGTAGGACACTCCTGCTTATAACAGTCAACATGAACTTAAACTGGTAAGTTTCAGGTCGTATGATCAATGTTTTCTTAACTACAACGTAATTATACTTCATGTGTGCTAATTAAACATATGAGTAAATTACTTCATTTAACGTATACTCACAACATCCAGGCAGCATATACGAATCTAACTTTTATCTTCATTCAATGGCAAAATATTAGAAAAATACTCATGGTAACTCGTGAGTTTAATAGTCTATAGTTTACTGTAAATTGTCACTCAGTACTTCAGCTCTGGTCGTCGATCGTTACATACCCTACTTTGTTTATGTGTAGGGCTCGTTTAGAGCAGGGTTGTCCAACATACGGCCCGCGGGCCACAGTCCGGCCCGCCAGAAATGCTCTACGGTGCGAAATTTTAGTGAGCAGATATATTGATAACAATTTGAAGCTATATAATCAATCATTCGAACCTTTTGGGTCAAAAAAAAACTGCATACAGGTCAATTTATGTGACACTCTCTCAACGGAGGGGGGGGGGGGCAGCTGGACTTTATTCATCTGTTTTATCAGGAAGGAAAATAAATCAGTGCGCTCCACGCGCTGTGCTCACATTTTGTTGCCTTGGGCTTCGGGCAAAAAATCGAGCGTAGGGTTCATGCGGCCCCCTCCTTCATCATAATCATTCCATGTGGCCCTCCTTTGCAAAAGGTTGGACAACCCTGGTTTAGAGGTCTATTGCCTGTTACTGGGAACAGTATAGGCCTACCTCACTTCATATATGCTAGCTGATCCTATAACAACACAGTGTGTGTATGTATTACATCGTTTAAAGTCATAGTACCTATTGGCTATCATTGAGTAACACAACCTACGAAACCTATATTCTTGCCGTATTTGTCCCTCTCTATAGAATCGCTCATAAAAGTCAAAAGTTTTCAATTAGAGATAATGTGCTGTTGTTTAGTACAGGCCTAAGTCAGTGAGTGCATGGTTCATTCTTACTACAAACAACCCTCACTTTCTCACTTTTTATCTTTAGGATCGTTCAAAGTCTGGTATATTATGGGCTGTCGCTGAGTACCTCATCGTTAGGCGTTGATCCCTATATAGCGTTTTGTATATCTGGTACCATAGAGATACCAGCATACATCCTCTGTATGTTCATACCCGAATGGTTCGGAAGAAAATTGTCGACTTCAGTAACGATGGTTGCTGCTGGTGTTTGCTGTTGCGTGACTCCATTGATACGTAAGATACATATTTATATTTGAATTGAATTTATTGTCCCACCATCGGAAATTCGGCTTACACAGGTCGTAAGCGAAAAAAAGAAGAAAAAAACAAACAATAGTATAAGTATCAATAGACTGCGATACACATACAGTAATACAAACATATATACAGCAAGTCCTACAAATAAGAAACTTATCTTCTCACTTGTGAATTAAATATATGGATAGATTTAGGCACAGTGAGTTTATGAAGCCGGCCCTAAGTGTACGCGGTGGGCATAAACGCAGTCTACACTGTAAAAACTAAAAGGGTTTATTTACCCCAAAATAGGGTAAATGTAAATCCCGCATGTGGACACAAAGTATGGGTATTTATAACCACATTTAGATGTGCATTTACCCTTTATTGTGTCGCTATGCAGGATTTACATTTACCCACTATTTGGTTTCTTTTACACAATTTAGGTGTGAATTTACCCATTATTGTGTTGCTATGCAGGATTTACATTTACCCACTTTTTGGTTACTTTTACACAATTTATTTGTAAGTTTACCCTTTATTGTGTTGCTATGCAGGATTTACATTTACCCACTATTTGGTTACTTTAACACAATTTAGGTGTGAATTTACCCATATTTGTGTTGCTATGCAGGATTTACATTTACCCACTATTTGGTTACTTTAACACAATTTAGGTGTGAATTTACCCATATTTGTGTTGCTATGCAGGATTTACATTTACCCACTATTTGGTTACTTTAACACAATTTAGGTGTGAATTTACCCATATTTGTGTTGCTTAGCAGGATTTACATTTACCCGCTATTTGGTTACTTTAACACAATTTAGGTGTGGATTTACCCATATTTGTGTTGCTATGCAGGATTTACATTTACCCACTATTTGGTTACTTTAACACAACTTAGGTGTGAATTTGCCCATATTTGTGTTGCTATGCAGGATTTACATTTACCCACTATTTGGTTACTTTAACACAATTTAGGTGTCAATTTACCATTATTTGAGTTGCTAAGCAAGACTCACATTTACCCACTATTTGGTTACTTTTAAACAATATAGGTGTAAATTTATGACTTAGTTGTGTTGATGTGTGGGATTATTCCATTAGATCTTTTGGTACTATTATGCTTAAGATGTACAACTACCTCTTTGATGCTGCTGCACATAATTTACAATTATATTAAAGGTATTCTGTATTGGCCCAAAATTATAGCATGCTATAATCGCTAGATGTTTTCAAAGAATACTTTCCTGGAGGTCACTACCCTCCAATGGTTCACAGACATTCTACATTGAGCACACAAGATGACTGAATGTCTCAGTGAGAAAAATTTCCTCAAGAGTGGTAATAAAAACAGTTCAGAATTTTAAGCAAAGGTGACCATATTTGGCCAACACAGCATACCTTCATTGGGCTACATAACACAATGCAATTTAATTGTGCAGATTCTTGAATTAATATAATGGGTAAGAATGTTAAATTAGGAGAAAACTAGAAACTTCAAACATGAATACTACACTGCATAAACGTGATATGAATAATCAATGCAATAGCATGTTTATATCAATCTAGGAATATTCATGCATAATGTACAATATGGTGAAGCAACACTTAAAGTTGGTAACATATGTGTATACTAGTGAAACCTTGACTAAAAAATGTTACATTTACTAATGTATGATCACATTTTCTCAACAATTAGAAACTGCCACAACCCATTACAAGGCATGTCAGGTATTAAACCATGTAACAATTTTCATTTACATCGATGAATACATTTGTAAAATTAAGGTGTGCCAATCTTTTAACATTAACATAAATCTCTATTGACCACAAATATTACTTTCAGGTTGTCTGTTATGATTATGCTGTATCACTGTCACCTTAAAAATCTGGTATCACTCAAAAAGTGCATTACTTTGGCATAACATTGGTAAAAAAGACCATAACTCCCACTTTTATAAAATGGCTCAGCAAAAAATTGAGAAACTTGGAGAATATTAAGATAAACAATAATAACTTACTAATAAAAACAATTTGTATGTAAACAACTAACTTTGCAAATCAATGCTGGTACATCAACATGCTTTTGTTTATGATCAAACCCATCAGTTCTCACTGACCATGAATGTTGCATCAACACAATAAAGGTTTACATGATAAGACCTGTATGTTACTAAGTTGTAAATTAATAACTCTAAAACATACCTTAACTCTAATGTATGATTAATTAATACAGTTCTTAGTGCTTTAACATTTCATGTTGATTTATCTTGAATACAACAGTACACTCAAAAAGTTGCATTAGAGTGGTGCATGTTTATGTGCACCACCCCCACCCCACCAACCAAATTTTGTTGTGACAGAACAAGCCACAATATATGGAACTTTCTTGTCACTGATCTAATTGTTCCAGCAATTGTCTCCATGATTTTATTTATATGTGCATCAAGCATTACAAAGATTATCGATAACAACTTCCTGGTCTTGGTATAAATTGACAAAAACAAAATCAAATCGAGCAAAGATACGGTGATGCTTAAGTTTAGGCCTATGATTGTGAATGATCACCATTAACCATCTGTGTTGAGTGTAACCGAGGCTAACTGAGGAAGACTAGCATACAATTAGTCTACACTAAGCTTGCTTCAACTAGGCTGAACGTTAAACCTTAATCACTATACCCCTCTATGTTTATTGTAGACCCCACAATTTATCACAAAATATTACTGTACACAATTTGCTATTCTTAATGCTCATCAATCTTGGTTTGAATGTATAAAAAATTTACTGGCTTAGATAATTTGCTTAATATCAACTAATTGCTGTTTGGCCTTCTTATTACACCCAGTTCTAATTGTATTAACAGCTTATTATTGACTTTACTATATGACACCTTTTATAAAGTTGCATTAGTGTTCCAACTAAATTTTCGCCCCCAACTTTGCTCTTCGTCATAACAAGGCATGTCACAGCACTTCAAACTTGTAGTTGCCCCTGATCTCACTGTTTCACCAATATTGTAATGTTTAGTATTATATATCATTTAAGTGTATTAAGAATTACCCAAATTATCATTTTACACATTATTTGTCTTGTAAAATTATGCTAACAAACTAAATCCCTGAAAACAACACTATGCAAATCCAGCAAACAATCTGAAAAACATAACTAACAATAATTCTGGGTCAACAAATAACAGAAAAACAATAGAACTTGAAGAAAAGTCACAAAATGAAATAAATCATGCTTGAAGTTTTGCAATTAATGAAATGATCTTTTGAGGCAATTTCCCCTTGTCTTTGCATTGCAGCAGAACATTTTGCAGAAATGTCAGTGTTCCTTTTACTTTGCCGTTATACTGTATGTTGAAAACATAATATGTTGCCAGCAGGATTAGAACTGCCTCAGGGAAAGATGCTGCAGTACTGCATTTTTCGTTTTCTGCAATGATTGTTATGTTTGATGGGTCCAGCGGATCCCCAGTGTATGTTATGACCGGTGTGTTGATTTCAACATCCGAGCTAACCTATCAAACAATGAAATAAATAGGATGATTAATTCCTGATAACACATTTTCAAAGGTAATCCAGCTTCTTCAGAATCACATACACTAAACTTGCATTTGATAATATTACTTGGGAGCTGATTTGAATAAGCATCATTTCTAGCTATAAATGAATATTGCGAATGTTTCTATAACTCAGGGTATATATAAACCAGAATGTCAAATAACTTAGTGATTCCTTGCCATTATGAAGCAACATTAGATGGCAGATTTTCCAACTTCCACCGTGCTGACCTGATATCACCAGAAGTGCCATTGGCCTTAGAGTATCGAATAATAGGTGCCTATATAAGAAGATTGAATTTGAAACCAACTATCATTTCTTCAGCGATCAACTTTATTAAGACTTGGCTCTAATTGAAGACAAGTGAACTGTGACCTCCATACAAAACATTCGGGATTTGCTACTTACCAAATGCTACCTAAATTCAATTCATGATATGTGGTGGTAATTAAAGGGTTCAGGTTTTCATGTTTGTTGATCTCAAATGACCTCTGACCACAATCAAAAACAGGAAGAACCACCTACTCACCAAGGGTTACCTTGTGTTATCTTTTAATTCAAAGAAAAAATAGGGATCATCTGCTCACCAGGGCTATCTACATATTACTCTTGAAGTGCAAACCATCTTTCACTTCTTGAGGTATAGTGTTTACAAACCGAGGCCTCACACACACCCCGATCAGCATTGCATAGATTTCTTTGGCCTTAGAAGGGTTATCGACATATTACTCTTTACATCTTTTGCAAGTTTACAAATAATACACCAACTAATGAAAGGGTTATTAAAATGGGAAGCTTACATCATCATCACTGTTTATAAACAGAAAGTTGCGATCTTCTTTCAGGAAGCCAGGTAGTATCCAGAGAGCTGCGGTCCATGTAGCATCTGTAGCAGAATAAACACAGAAGTTATTGTCTTCATTCAGTGTAAATGAATGTAAAATGTAACACAACAGTAAAAAATTTCATGCTGATTTCCTGAAAATAACATAATGATTTAGTAAGTTGATGTAGTGTATCAATGCAGTTTTATCTCTGCACTCTTAAAAATAACTACATTGAAGTGTTCCTTAATTAATGTTTTATTGCAGGATTCAGTAAACCATCTAATTCATCCAATGACGACACTGTTGCTACTTTGCCTCATATGGTCACAACTTGTCTCCTTGCTCAGATTATCCTGTATATATGAAACAGGATTGGCCACATTTTTCTTCATTATCTTGAAAGACCTTGGATTTTTTTTTAAGTTTTCAAACATCTGCCATCAGTTTAACTAATTTATATTTTAAGAAGCTGACAAAATGCTTGTCTCAACTGAAACTGTTAAGACATATCTCCTAGTCTACATAATAGTAAACTTTTTTATTATTTTTGGTAATTAACTCAGCACTTTGAGATGTTAACTTACCCCTTTTGTCTTTTTCTGTCAATTGCTGAATAAAGTTGTTGTATTCAACAAGGAATCGAAGAGTGCCCTTTGAGTGATTTGTGTTGTAGGTGATGATCTTTGCTGCAATGTCATCAAGATTTTTGTAGAACATCTCCGACACTGCATCCCAACTGATGATGGCTGAAAAATCTTCTATGATCTATGAATTAAGGTAATAAAAAGGATGATAATGACATTGTATTAATAAACAACTTTCAAACAGGAACTTTCAGCCAAGTATTCGTGTTAGATCATTAAGTCAGTACAAGAATCTTGTTTTGGCAGTTATTCATGATTTTCTTCAGTGAAACCTCTATTTTAGTAGAAATTCTAAACATTCAAATACTCTTACATATCATCCATGGTATTTAGATTCACCTACTTTTTTGAAAATCCCTGTCAAAGCTAACAATGTGTTTCTTCCATGGTAAATAAAACAGCTATGATTAGCTCACTTGGCAGGTTAATTTGTGGCAAAATACACTCATGACCCTTTTCCTTGAACTTTGTCTACCTCAAATGATTCTTGAACTAAAAAAGGTAGGAATCATCTACTAACCAAATGCAATCAACATTCTAAGGGATTTTTAAGAAGCCAGTAACTGACAATTTTTCCACGTATTGCACTGTGTTTCATGAATATCAGCTATGATTCAAGGAAGCTTCCCTTCCTGAGAAATCCTGAGAGCAAGCTATGCAGCATGAACACAAGTTCATTCACCCTTACATACACAAGCCTTAACATTGGCTTATGATTTCGTCAAACCAACAATTTCCAGTGTAGAACATTATAATCATAAGTCTTAATAATTAGGAATCATTTGTTTGAAATTACCTGTTCTGCACAAAATAGAGTAGGAAATTTGCCTCTGATTTCTGCTATTGGTGGTTTCTCCTCAAGTACAAGTCTCCTTCTCTCTCCAAATGTCAGTGCCATTAATGACTTAATTTTGTTCTTGTCTTGTTTTTTCTTTGTTGATTCCTTTTGTAGTTCCTTAATGTGCAGTTTGATAGTCTCCTCTGTTTCACCCTCAGGTAGAGTCCAATCAGCTCCCTCTTTTCGTTCTCCCTCGTCAGTTGTTGCATGTGTAGATGTCTTCCTCTTCTTCACAACTACATCCCTCATCATGTGTCTCCTCTCATTTCTGAACTTATCTTTGAGTGCATTTTTCAATGCATCCTACAAAACCAAGATGCAAAAATGAATGGAAGCAGCAGTATGATGAGATAATCTGATATCAATGTTACATATTCTGTTAAAATACCTTTCTTCAGTCTGGACTTGTAATTTAAAGAGCTATGAAATTGTGATGAACACTTGAACACAAAGTATATTGTAATTTTGTTACAAGGTCTTAAAAACAGCTGAACAATTCAAATTAAACTTCAACACTATTGTTAGGTATAAAACTCGGCAACCTCACAATGTAATTTATGCACATGTTTCATCATGTCACCTCACCCATTTTAAAGAGTAGACACCTTGATCTTACAAGTATGCACATCTGGACATTCATGTCAGATGCATGCACAATGTGTACTGGTTCATGCATCTTCTCGGGTAGGCCAGTAAATTATATGAATATGTATGTATACATATATGTCACAGGAGGGGGCTAATGTGCAAACATATACAAGACCCCAGACTACAATATCCCCCCCTCCCCCACCCACCCTGTGCTGCAGCAGTTCAACCCTTGCATCCACCCAGTTAAGTTCCCTCAAACTGAAAAGTACTTTTACAAACCAACAGCAAAATTAATCTACAGTGGATGTAAGATTTTGCCCTTGAAATGGCAGGACAAACAATCTAGTTTTGAATGCCCCATCATTTGATGTCTTTATTAAAAAGATCCAGCTGTACATAGTTCTTCACTAGCACCAGCTACTGGATATAAAAATGGCTTTTGACAATTAAGCAAATACAGTGAAAATAGTCTCCTGTCTACCTGAATAGCACCAATTTGACTGATACCATTAGTAGTGGTAGTTTTGTACAAAGTAGTCGAAATTACACAATCTAGTCAGGTGCTTTTTATATGTACATATACGCCCACCTTCTAGATAATAAATGAAGAGCTTAATCATATACTTACATAAGGCTCACAGAATGGTAATTTGATTGCCAAGTTTGGAAAGGACTTTATGACTGCTTTAGCTGCTGTATTGTATTGATCTGTAGTAGGATACCTACAAAAAAGAATATCACTTTATAGTTGATTCACATACAGGGTTAGTGCCAGCTGTAAAATTTAGGAGGGGGGGGCAATTACCCACTTGACCAACTCTTTTGGGGGGGATTTAGTATATTGGGGGAGCCTTTTTAAAATGTGGAGTGAAAGGAAAAGATGGTACTGTCTGGGGCTCCAAAAGCTCCAGTTTTTAACCTTCATATCAGCAGGACAGGGCTTGGTTGGGTGAGACTCATACAGGCCCAATGATCTCCCATAATAGAAATTTCTTATGTTACGGGATACTGCGGACTATCTCTATAGTGGTCTCTTGTATCATTCTTGAAGATATATTGTCTAAATTGTTTTGTTTTTACTATGTAATTCTTAATTCCTTGTTTTAGTCTGATGTTGATCTGGGAGTGAAATAAACCTTACACACACAAACACCAAAAATTACATTTTTAAAATAATATCAACAACTTATTTTGCAACTTAATAATAACAGTGAAAAGTTCACCCATTTACCCACTAACCATCAAGTCCTGCTTGTACTAAGTACCTTACCTAGCACCCCCATTCCCCCCAGACAGGCTGAGTCAGCTAAAAGGCTATGATTTTATATTTGAGGTCGCTGCCTGAGCTTGTTTGTTTTGGTAATGTGGATATCCCCATCTGAAGTTAAAATATGAACAGAACTTTAACAAAGTTGTAACCACATCATTCCAAGGTTCCACAATATTAAAATCTGTAGGTAATTGACACATGACGTCTTTATATGCAAAAAATCAAATGCGAAAATACAGGCTTCCAAAGGTGTTATTGTTCCAGGTTAAATAACACCACAATTTCAAAGATGGCATACTTACACATTGACATATTTCAAAGCTAGTAATTCTGAGATGTTGAAAAGTCAAGATTCCAAAGACTTGTGCATTATGCATGCGTATGACATTTGAAGGCAAAAATTTACACTGGTTTAGCATTAGTGATTGAAAAGACAAAATATTAATATTCAAATAGGGAAAGGTACTTACACAGTAAACAAGCACATTTTGTCAAATGTAGCTTGGATTACAGCAGATTTAATTCTGTTGCTGACAGGTCCCCCTTTTAATAGTTCTACCAAGATGTCTCTCCTAACATCATCTTGATGCAGCTCAAACTTGTTTGGCCATGGCAAGAACTTTTCTTCTTCATGAAAACTATCAAGCATGCAAAAAGGGTAAACAAAACTTTATTAGCAATATGTATAGAATTAGCACTTTCAATAAAGTGACCCTAAACAAATTTTACATGAACAATACAGATTATACTTTGACACAGGTTGAACAGCTTGATTTTCACTACTTCAGCTGTAAGTTGTTGAACATGCATGTCAGTACTTAGCAAAATGTGACTTCATATTAAATGGCCTCTTCAAATAAGGGGCTTTGTACTGAACTTCTTTAGGGAATGTGTGGGACTTACTGTTAACCAACCAAGTTCCACCAACCCCCCACCCCCCATACCCTAATATATTGTAGTGATAGCTTAAAGAGAAAATGCAGTCACCCTGATTTGAATTAGTATACTGTAGTATAATATTTCTATTATGGCTCTTCCTACTCATGTGACAATGTATTTGTTACTGAATTGTTGAATTCATTCACCATAACTCTTAGATTTGTCTTTTATATGCAATATTTATGTTCTAAAATGCCATAAAATATAATTGTAAGGTCAGCACCAGAAATTTGCAAGGTTTAGCTGATATTGCAAATTAGTTTGGGGCAACTGCTTATTCCCTTAAATAAGCTCTTTTTTGCTTCTGTCAAGGTAGGATAATAATTCAAACATGAAATGTTACATGTCTTACCTGTCTGAAACATCACTGGTACAAGGTACATCTCTTTCATTTCCAGCCAATATAACGGTGTCATCTGAACTTGAAGAGCTTGTAAATGAACTGGCACTGAGGCATGCAACTGACAAAGGAAAGGAGTGTCCAAAATATGTATTATAAATTATTTTTCTAATTTGCAAAACCCCAGAATGTAAAGATTAAATATGTGTTGCTCATAAGTACAAGAAACAAAATAACTGGATTTGCATTGCAATTTGCTACTTACTATTAAATCTTCAACTGCTAACCAATTTGATATTGATTAGCACTTTCATTAGACAGTAATGCTTTTTGATTGATATTGCAAACTGTAAACTGTTACAATGAAAATTTGAAGTACTATTCAACTTTGGCATACCAATTTGTCCCTTGCAGAATACCTTCAGACTGTGATAATTTCTTATCTTAAAGCTTCCCTGAAATTTCAAATATGAATACTATAGTGACTTCCTCCTGTCAAATATCCCAAAACTTTCCACTACTGTAGGGGGAAAGCCATGAGGAGAGGTTATGACAATGTACATGCATTCATACAAGAATGTTTTATGTGCATATATTATCCTTGGAACTACCCAAGTACCAATAAGTTCCAAATGGGGTTCACACATCACATTATGCCAATAAGGCTCCTTCATGAAATGGTAATAAACATGCTGCTGATAGGCAAATTTTTCTGGACAACAATCTTTTTGCAATCGTGTACAAGAAGCATTTATACTTACCTTCATCCCTTTCACCAATCACATTCAGTTTAACTGCTTTATCTTCCATCTGCTCTTCTTCTATATCACCGTCAATGTCCACCCAGTCGTCAAAGTCTTTATCAAAGACCTGAAGCCGAAATTTCTTTATCCCAAATTGAGATTTGATTTCTGGTTCTACATCACTTGCACTACATAAGAAAACCCTTTTTCTGGATCCATAAGTTACATGGTACCGTTTAAGTGCTTCACTGAAGACACAAATATATAGAAACTAAAAAGTTGTTTCTTCTAACCTTTGAAGTTCAAAGTAACAATGATAAGGAATGAGATGCTCTATTTTAAGTATTAATGTTTCTCTAAACAAAGTACTTAAGTGTTACCATTCTCTGATTTTGATTTGTGTAAATTGATAAGGGTAAATGACAAGCAAAATCTTCATAAGCAAATATGACCCATTTTTGTTGAAAACACAATACATAGCTATGGAAATGTTGACTGTAACCAATAGTGTGCAAAACCATCAAAAAAAAAATACACTTTACCACCTTTGATAAAGATTGCATCTATTTTGCCAAATTCATGCAACCTATTTTCTCTTGCCTCTAGAACCATGCAACAACCTTTTGCATACAATGAACTGTGTAATTCAACAAAAGCTAATGTATGCACTTCTTCAATGCTTGGAAATTGACTTTTCAAAGCTCTCTGAATCCCATCACAAAACTGATGTAACTTTTGAATGTCCCCTCCTGAGTTGGATGTCATTTTGTCATCCAAAAAATTCTGACCAGCTCCATAATAGCACATAAGTAATTGATGACGCCTTGCCAATGTCTTACACAAATTCCGCCTGTTTTTCTGCCTATTGGCAATTTCTTTGAAATATGCATGTTTAGCTTCAAACCTCATTGTCCAGCAGTGAACAAGAGGTCCATATTTCAATATTGAACGAGGGTAATGCAATAAGTAATGACTTTTGGGTTTAATTCTATTTTCAGGAAAGAGCTCTTTCAGAGCAACCAGAAATCCATGCACCAAATATTCCAAGTATGCAACCATTTCACACGGTATAGAGGGAGCAAATGTAATTTCACAAATATCCATAAGTGACAAAAATAGTTCCCAGTATTCATTTCCCTCTGGAATTGAGCTTCCTATGATTAACGGCAATAATCTCATCAGGCACCATGTTTGAGATGCTGTTTGTTTGATTTTGAAACTTCCCAGGTTAGCAGTGGTATTGCAAGTTGGTTTGCTTTTCTGATCACTTTTTCCAAAGGGAAAAAGTTTCAAAGCACTGTTAAAAGATTCCAAAGTGAAAAAGCCATCCTGAATAAATGTTGTCACAACCTTCGTCATTAATTCTGGAACAAGTCCTTTGAGCAAATCATGAGCTGGATCAGGTGGTAGACAACTGATTACATCAAAGTATTGCAAATCTGACAAAACAGATTTAGAAGCTACTCCATAAACATGCCTAAGACCTTGATTTTCCATAACTAACTGCACCTGATGTTTGTGACCAACACTTGTTCTTTCGATTAAACTGGATGAATCAAAATGATCTTGAATGTCATTACTACTTGCCATGCAAAATCTACATATTCTACCAGCATGAAAATGTTGCTGAAAGCCTCCTAATTGATGTGCTGCCAAGTTATCCATGGAAACCAAACTAATGCAACCCTTGAATGTAAACTCCTCCTGGTTTAAAGTTGTTATTGTCACCCCCTTACTTTCTAAGACTTTAACATCCTCAAGAAGCGGTTTGAGCACTTTCCCAAAGCCATACTGTTTTATTAATCTTGTACAGCAGAGGCAAACAAGCTGAATTGATGACAATTTTGACCGAAACTTTGGGGATAAATTTCCAAGAACAAAATAAAATGCAGCAACTTTGTAGCTGTTAGCTTTATTTCTAAGTGGGTTCACCACACCAAAATCATCATAATAAAAATGAACTTGGAGTGCATGTGGCTCCAAAGAGAATAGGGGATGATTTTGAAATGCTTCACCATCACAGTAATCCTCATATCGCTTGTCCCCATGTCTAGAACGGGACTTCAGAACTTCTGCTAAAATATCATCATGACTTAAAAGACTTTTTAGAGTATCAAGCAACGGTACATAAATGAATGTATCATCTTTCCCACAGGTGGAACCTAGCACATGTTCAACTGGCTCAACTAAACCAAAATGCTCCTTATAAAAAGCTGTCTGTTTATAGTCTGAGGCCAACTTTTCAAAGATGTTATTTTTCTTTTCAAACTTTTCATCGATAAAGTTAAAGATATCAGGATTTTTAGCCACTGTGAAACCAGAAGCTGAAAGTTTTTCTTTGATCTCTGTGCTATCATCCCTTGAACTGTTATAGATGAGTTCAGATAGCTCTAATATTATGCTATTTGTAACAGTAAGTGGTAGTTTATGCTTCTCTTTCATGCCTAAGATGAAAAGAGCAAAGTCTCTTTCCGTGGATCTTTCACCGATTTCTCTGATGTGTGATCCATCACCCAGAGCAGCAGCATCGATAGCACTTATTCCAGTGGATTCTGCAAGACTATTTTTATGCGAATAAACCAATGTTTTCCGTCACTAGACTTGTGCCTACTTCAGTATCCTCATGCCCACCAGAGTTACTGTCATGCCTTATGTTAACATCGAACACTCTTTTATGAAATTTCCGCAGATGGGAATAAAACGTGCTGAACACCCGATATTTTCTTTCACAACCATCTATTCCACATCTTATGGAGAAGTTGGGTTCAATACTATGTGAGAATCTTATGTGATGTAACAACTTTTTGAAAATAATGGTCCTGAAAGTGTTACATATTGAGCAACTTTGCATCTGCAAGGATGCCATAAGGCCTAATCTAACAAAACCTTGGCTAGGCTTTATTAGGATGGCTTGGCATATAAACTGGACAAACCTCACAGCATTAATGCACACTCAGTTTTAATAGTTCAGTCTTGGCCTGCGCTAGCTAGGCATATAAACTTTGATACAATGGTAGGCCACAGTGTAGGCCCTGCATTGTACTAGTGGCTGTTACTTGTAAGACATAGCCTAGGCTTAGTTATAAAGTCTTCTAATCTTATATAGGCGAATAAGTAGCAGAACAGTTAGGCTAGTAAAGCCTAGGCATAACAGTTATTTAATCTGTACTTTTATAAACCAAACAACTCTTTCAAGGGCTTAACGTCAACTTACACTTGTGACATGTTGCTTTAGATTCATATAAAAATACAAGCGGCCGTTGAAGGTGAAGTCCAGTCGTGTCAAGTCTCGTCAAATGTGACGGCGAAGCGCTTCTGCGGGAACAAACTATGAAATACTAGGATTGGTCGCCAAGCAGTGCAGTGATGACAGTATACTGTACTGTACGTACGTAGGTCTAAGGCATTGTGTTAGCGCCAAGCGCCAAGCGCGAACGAACCACCTTTTGTGAAAGAAAACTTGTCATTGGCTTAAAGTTTGAATCTTTCATTTGATATTATGTGGGGTTCTTTCTAATTTTTCAGATATGCACCCATTTTCTGGAATACCAACTTTGAATCTTTTACATTTTTACCAATATTTATTACCACATCCACATTCTTGAAAGGCTGTATTCAGTGAATTAATGTAAAGTAGTGTTTTAGGAAATTTGTTTTTAACCAATGAGAAGTAAGAACACTTCTGAGACGTATAATCTGTCATTATTCTCTCGGCGCGGCCTGGCTGCAAACGTAACTTTTATTTCTAGTACGAATGGAAAAATAAAGTCGCAATTCAAGGACATTAATATTAACAGTTTCGAGGAAGCAATAAACCTTGCGCAAGATCGTGATACGTGGCGGAGGTTAATCACTGAGCATGTCGAATAGACGAGACTCAACTTACTACTACTACTAATGAGTACATCATTGTAGAAAATTCTATAGAAGTCACAATGAAAAAAATGTTTCAGCTATGGTCGACGTTTAAGGGCCAGGCATTGTTATCATCCGTTGTGGGGATAAATGTATGCTGGCCGTCCGAAAAAGCACAAAACACTTAAACGTACACAATCATGACAAAAATATTGTTCCAGCTAGCACAAGCTGTACTTCTAAGAATATTTTGTAAACAAGTGTCTCGAGAAATACTCACGTTTAGGCTCTATCAGTTTGAATTGTGAGTCAAACCGTCTTCATGGGCCAATCCAGAAGGGGAGGGATTCAGTGTTTCGAGAAAATGATCGCAGTAGCTTATATACTTTCCGTTGTTTTGTTATGTACATAAGCGTACGGGACTACCTTCGTTGAGGGGGGGGGGGGGGTTGGTCTGACGCAACACAAGCTAGCATGCTCGAAAAAGAGCGGCTGGTCTGAAGAAAAGGGTACCTTCTGATCGATGGGTTGCAAACCTTCACCCCGTCTCATACGCGCCCATGGTTAGACCTATGTAGATCTTATAGATAATTGTCTGCACCCCTTAATCAGGTGTTGGTATTTATAGGTTGGGCGCCGCTCCTTATCTGTTCATTACCTCAGGATCATTTGCTATTTTGACTGTATTAGTTAGTCTTGCCTTATTAAACTTTCACGAAACTTCATATAGGCCTATCCTACGACTCCATTCATATCCTCTCACCCCCACATAAGAAACAGTTATTATTTTACTAATAACCATGCAGACATTTCCACGGGGAAATTCGGGGATACTCCATATATCTGTACAGTTTGCCGTATATTTATAACACGATATAGGCTATTAATAAATAAATGTCAAGCTAAACAGCTGGCCTATTGTCGCCCCAATTCCTTTTGACAGTAATTTGCATTGGTTGTTGGGACTTTAGAAATTGGGCTTATAGTCGCCGGGGCAGCTCTGTGTTCCAAAATGTACATGTAGGGTACTATAGGGTGCATACAAATAATGACGGGCTAAGACCCGAAAATACTGGTAGTGATATATATTAACCCATGAACGAGTAAATTTATACTTCAGTACATAAATACTGGGTGATTATTCCCCCAGGGTGGCATTTTAAACTAATCACAAGTGTATAGAACAAACACAACCACATGAAGTGTATAAATAGCTCTTATCTTGTGTGATTCTACCCTCTTACGATACTTCAAAATAAGTGTTGTTGGTGTTATACCCTTTTTGATTTAAAACAACATACTAAGAAGGGTTATTTTACACCTTGTTACTAAGGTATACATTATTCGTGCAAAGTACATGTTATGTGGGTAAAATTACCCTATTGGTTAAAAAGGGTACTTTTTTGAAAAGTGAGTGTAAAATAAGCACTGTAAATGTGTAAATGTACATAAATCATTGTGTCTTATTACACGCACAGTATGTAAATTTACCCACAAAGATCAGAAATACACAAACCGGCTTTACCTCGGGGTATATGTACACGTTAATCGGGTAATGGCCAAGGCAATGGTTATGTTTACACTTTGTGATGGTATAACTACATTGTGGATGTTTATTATACACTTTTCCAGTGTTTAATAACAATCCATGTGTTAAAATACCTGACAACAGTGTAGAACTACCCGTTTATTTTTTAGAGTGTAGAGCGGTTGTAAACGTATAGTGCTCAAAAAAGGGTGTGTTGGGTCTTGCATGATATGTTTCAATTTATTGCAGACCCTCTCATGATACAAGCACTCTAACGAAGGTAAGTGAGCACCGATTCCCGCTGAGCAACTCTCCTAGATTGCTCAAGCATCTTCACATCGGTTCTTGTACCATAGGCAAAGTAAAAAAATTATGTTGTATGCCTACATCAAAATACTTTGAATGAGGGATTTATAGAACAAGGTCATATTATCTGTCTAAGCATAAACTTGTGATATGTTTGCAGACCGTTAATGAACCCATTGCCCATCAGTCCAGGCTGTACATCCATACTAAATATACATTTGTTTTGGAGAATGTCCCTTTAAAAATATCAGTTATATCGGTTAAAACGGCTGGATTACCTACTCAAATACACAGACCATTGCGTCTGTTCCTTAGATGCAACACACAACTCAATACGAGAAACACTATAACAAGTATTGCATCAATGCCATGTGTACCATGTGTATTAACATTCGACAAGGACAATTGGTGTTGAATGTCGACTAAGAGTAAACTATTTTGTTTGCATGATGTCAATAAAAAAAAAAACATATTTTGCTTGATGTATTAGAATATATAACGTAATGGACTAACAATATGCCAGTTCGGCAAGCACTGAGCATTAAAGGGGATATTCTAATAATTTAGCCTTTTTAAAGCAGAATATTTAAATCTGGATTAGCTATCGAAACAAAGTATAATCTTAAAAGTTTAGAGCAATTTTAGAATTTGAAATATCACATTGTATTAATACCTTTAGTGCTATAAACTCAAATAATTAAATAGAGTATACTTGGGGACATAGGCTTAGGAGCTAGGCACGGGCTGGGGGGCTGCAGCCTCCAACCATTTTTGGGGGTGAAAATTCGGGTAATATGCTGAGAATTTTTAAAGGCACCTACTGAAAGAAGAATGATTTGCAATGTGTTTTTCGATGGTTAAACTAATATTATTATTATCATTATTATTGTAACGACTTTCCCTATAATTATAACCAATATGGAAGGGTAATAACGCGGAAAAATGATTGTATGTTATTGGCATGTGATGTATTAACCAATGAATGCCTATATGATATGGACATTAACATGTTGAACGTGCGCAGAGCGCGCGAAAAATTTTGGTTATATTTTTCGGGCAAGTCGTTACAGCCCCCCCCCCCCCCATCAAATTAGGCTCCTACGCCTATGCCTATTCTTAACGAGTATGTACTCGAGTCGTATTCGAGAAACCGCTTCGAGTACTTTCGATGGCATATTTATTCATACAATTTCTCTTGATTCTAACTTTTGAAAGATGCGAACACAACAACAACAGCAACAACAACAACATAAAAACAGTTGGTTAAATTATTTTTAAATATTAGATGATGTCACATTATAATTTACCGGTATAATGATAAATGTTTTCGTATTATCTATACCGCTAAAAATGTACTCACACGAGTCAAGCCTATTTTTAAATCGAATACCGTAGTACCCGACGACATGAGTACGAGTATCATCTGAGTACCAGTTCGTGTACATAAAACCAGTACTCAGTTGCGAAGCTCACTATGCCAATTAATTCTCAGTGATATTCAATGTTAAAAATAATGAAAACATAATTCTATTACTCTATTTTATGATTGTTCATAGTGTAGCCAAATATTTGTATAACAGCCATCAGTATTGGTCCGGCAAATATGTCAGAGTGTCAATTAATGGTAAATCAACGTTCAGCAAACATTTTACTACAAATCTCAAATAATGTTGCTGATTTTTTTTTCCATTTATATCCTCGGATTTAATTTTAATTTCGTCAAACGTCTTGCATTAATATGGATGGCCATAATCTCCACGAGAAAATTTATATCACTATTTTTTAGCAATTTCTAGCAATTTTAACGCGGTAAATAGTGTAAGCGATAGGTATACGCATAAATCTCATGAATATTTATAAAGTTGTTATAGTCAAGAACAAGTGCTAGTATATCTTTGTTGATTGTGCATACCTTTTTCGAACTTCCCTTCATGATAAGAAAAAAATGTTTTAATCGCAGCACTTGGAATATGGCGGGCTTTGGTTGCTATGTCGGGGAAGTTTTTCATTACTATCTCATTCTCCGTTGTGTACAACTGGGGCTCAGAGCTACTACCTACAACAATAAGGTAAGTACGCGACAATGACCAAAGTTCTGTACGCAGGTTTGTTGCGCTACGTGTGGACAGCACTTTGGCTAATGACGCATAACGCGTTTCCGCGCTATAGAATTTTTGGGGGACTTTTCAAGTTTGGACATGGTTTATGTATGCAAATATTATGTGATAGTTATTACTATGTCAATAAAACGAAGGACAAGTTAAGCTGATCTTAAAACCGTAAATTAGATTAACCTTAATTTACTAGCTCACATTTCGCTCTGGTTTAGGCTAACTTACGTCATGCTGACGTCACATGACTTATGGTGACATATCTCACTTTGTATGGAAATGATGTGAGGTAATTGCTCTCTTTAATTACATAATTAATACTTTATATATATATTTGATGGTATTTTGTGTTTTCCATGATGCCAACTACTGACAACTTTTCAACATTTTACACACACTAAAACACACAGGAGCAGTGGTATGGGTTTCTTTTCCATGATCTCACGAGTCGGGTCCATTACCGCACCTATCATCCTCCTCCTTGAGAATGTCTGGCCCAATCTACCAGTCCTCGTCTTTGGCGCATGCTCAATACTTGCTGGAATATTCTGTCTCGTCATGCCAGAAACGAAGGGAAAACCCCTTCCTAACACCATACAGGATACTAAGGCTTTGTACAGGTAAGGTATACTTTATGAAAACAAAAGTTCAAAATTTCATGGTTTCATGGTAAATTTGATAGCGAATAGCTGGAGTTTTGCCCTGCTGGATTGCACTTTTGATGGGTCACTTGCTGAAATTTCTCAATTGTTATGTAATCTTTTCATGACTCGAGTCACTAAATTTCAAATGTGATGTGACTCACATGAAGTTTTGGATTTTCCCCATAGAGATAATACAGTGACTCGAGTCGGTGACTCGATTCGAGTCCTCAGTAAAATAACTCGGTAATGACTCGACTTTACCTTAAACTGAAGTGACTCAATACAGCGTTGTCAGCAGTCATGACTCGAGTCACTAAATTATCAACTAATGTGACTTGCAAGTTTGGATTTTCCCCATAGAGATAATAGTAAAATCTCTCGGTAATGACTCGATTCGACTCAACCCAAACCTGAAGTGACCCTTTACAACTCTCTCTCGATGACGAGTCCGTCGTGACGTCACTCACTGAGAGTCAACGTGGCATCACCGAGAGTGAGTGACGTCATCAAATTAACGAAGGCGTTCACCTTTGTCTGATCTTGTCGTTCTATTTGTATATTTCCTTTGGTGTTAATTTCTTATTAATTTGTGTAACTAATTTGGCTTGATTTTAGTAAACCAACTTGTACGTAACCGGACATATTTTTATGTCGTGTGAAGGTTAGCCTAACCGTTTGAAAAGTGATTGAATTCAAATTTGAAACAAAAAACGAAGAAAGTGCTCTTCAGAAATGTTTCCGCTTCTATTCCCAGGAATTCGCAACCCGTGGAAATGAAACAAGCGCCTGAGAAAGAGACTACCGACTCCCAGCCTAATTCCAAGAATGTCGTTTAGAAGTTACGAGGACCACGGTTGTAAAATATCGATTAACATTAACAGGTGTTGGCAGTAAGCATAATGACAAGCGGTGGAGGTAGGGGCGGTCGGGGACTCGTCGGATGGTGACACTGTATATAATTAGTCTTTGACATTTTTGCCATCTCAGTGTCGGTTTTAAATACTTGATTCATATAACATGCCAATAAAACATGTCCTTGTTCCGAATGAATTCACTATGGTCTTTAACTTCTGTTGCTGATAACCTTTTCTAACCTGCCCCCCCCCACACACAACCACCCCCCCTTTCATTCACAAGTGTACACAAAGTAGTCAACACTGTAAGATGTGAACTCTGCAATTGCGTCGGGTAATATTCCTCGCTTGCTCCAAAGTACTTTACCTACGTTTTTTCTTCTTTGCACAGTAGAAAACAGCAATCGTTCACACTCTTGTCACTCTCATTGTTTGCAATGCAACAGCCCAAGACTATCCCTTAGATCAGGGGTGGGCAACCACCGGCATGCGAGCCACATGCGGCCCGCCAGTGATTTTTTTTTGCGGCCCGTGAGATGTCTCAAGAAAAAGAAAAAGAAAACAATATATTTGACATCATCACAAAAAACGAGCTAGCTGCTTAGAATTTATCGGCACTAATGATGCTGTCAGGTAGGCCTATTAATTATCAACTGTACTGTATTGACATTATGCTTTTGTGAATACAGATAGAGTACACACACCTATTGCTTGAAAGTCCTCGGAATCAAAGGTCAATCGGGAATCGGAATCAACAGCAGCAGGTCGTTGGTTAGGTGCCGCCCAATCATTTTTTCACCCCTTATATCTGGCCAATTCATTCAAAAAGGTTGCCCACCCCTGCCTTATATGAAATAGTTGAAAAGATGCTTTTAAAATGAGGGAAAACCAACGAAAGACAAGGACACAAACCGTAGGATATTTGTTGAGGTTGCGTTTTCTTTCTTTATGTGACATGCACTGTATCCATATCATTCGTTTAAAGCCATTACATATAATGCTTTACAAATTTGGACGACCTTTTGGAATCAATGAAATATATAATGCACGTAATAACAAAGGAAACCGATTAAAGTGAAATTTTAAAGATAATTTTGAACAACAAAATTAGATCACATTAACATACAGTCATAAAATATCTCAAATAAATCATCACTATCTACAACTTAATATGTAAAATTCTCGAACTTAGGATTTTTACAATTTAATAAATTTCAACAAATTAATAAAACTTTTTCCGATACAATCTAATATATAGTACAACTCGGTGGTGTTTAATAAAGCATTATAACCCATAAAAAGATAGAAAATGAAAACAAATTAAGATCAGAGTGACTATAATCATGACACCGTGCTGATATTCTGAATTTGTTTTACAAATAATTTTGAGTCGATTTTTGGCGAGAATGAGCTTACTTGAAATAAAATGAAAAGTTACTCTCCTTTTGAAAGACAATTATAGCAGCAACTCATTTCTAGCCTTTTATCAATTCTGGTCATTAGAATGTTGAGCCAATTTTCATGGTTGGGATTGGAAGGAGGAATGGGGGGGGGGGGGTGGGAGGGGAAGTCCAAGTCTGTGATAGCACTGAGGCTAACAGAATGAGCATGTTAGCTACCTCATCTATGAGAGGGTGAGGTAATTCGGCCCACGCTGCTTATTGTATAGGAAAAGATAGGGGACGTCCATTCGACCGATATAAGCCCTTTTTTAGGCCATCGCCAATGCAAACAGGCGTCTCGAAACGACAAAATGCAATACAACACTACCAAATTAAGCTCAGGTGGGGTATGTTATC
The DNA here is from genome assembly GCF_037975245.1 of Apostichopus japonicus. Taxonomy (NCBI): domain Eukaryota; kingdom Metazoa; phylum Echinodermata; class Holothuroidea; order Aspidochirotida; family Stichopodidae; genus Apostichopus; species Apostichopus japonicus. The sequence continues at coordinate 23,590,183 of NC_092571.1, forward strand.
ATCTGGATTTAATAACATCACTTAATGAACAAGTAGAACATTTCACTGTTGGTAGATTGCAAAGTTTTCTTATCTACTGGGTTTAAGTTATGTTGGAGGATACAATATTGAATTTGGTATCAGCATACTTTTTCAAAAGATTGGGATTTGTCATACACCCAGAGAAAATCGGTGTTCAAACCAAATCACAAGTTAACTTCTTTGGGCTTTGTTTTGGATTCTAGAGAAATGATTGTCCGCCCAAAACAAGAAAGGATATAGAAACTGCGTTAAAGGAAGTAAACCAATTCAAGTCAAGGGCAAAAAGTCCCATAAGAGAGCTTGCTTTTCAGAATACTTCACCTTATTTTCTTGGTTATTGGTAATATTGAAGCGATGTGCATTGATTATTAGAATATATCAAAGATCTACTATATTTACAAAGAACTACATTTGAGATTAGAATGGCCGATTCGAGCAATATTTTGTGATATGGCGATGAAAGATGGAAGCCAAGCCTCTGTGATATATATTTCAGGGGATACTTTACATAACCAGGGAGCTGTCACCACGTGACATTGTCAGGGATGAGCCTGGGGTTAAAAAATCACGGAACTTTGCCAAAATTGCGGTATAGGCTCCAGTTTGCGTATGCTACAGTGTGTTAGGATAATATTTTTTGTCCCCGAGGTTGAGAAAAAATCACGGCTATTCCACGAATTCGCGGAAAAAGCTCATACCTGCATTATACATCACAGGGAAGCAATGTGATGTAAACAAATCAGTGACTGAATACTGTAACGGAGTGTGTTGATATGTGATCTTGTAATTCTAGTGAATGACTGCACTGAAAAAAAAAAATTAACTTTGTAATTCACATTGCTTCTTTCACGGCCCATGATGCAATGTAATATGTGTAATATTACACGATGTTCGAAAACAAACCATTCAGTCACATTAATCGGTATTTTGTAAAAATAAAACTTGACCATAGTAAATAAAAGGAATTTTTTTATTACATGTTTATTGTGATTAAACCAAATTTAGTCAACCTATGGATGGTTCGAATCTACGAAAACAGAAAAAAAGGAAGAAAAAAAAAACAAATTTCAGAAAATGCTAAAAACAAGTGCTTTTGCAATTACTAACAGTTATCCATTTTCCAAAATGATAGAAAATCAACATAATTTGTTGAAGGTTTGCCCCTTAGCATAAAACACAGTTGAGGTCAGTCACTACCATAACTTGATTTAGTACTGTAAGCATACTAGTTATGGGTTAATTAGATATTAAACCCAGGCAACCTTTCCATAGCACTAGTAAGACGAGATTGATAAATTGCTTTCTGCTTTGAAAAATATTTGTGTATTTAATAATATTTGTTTATTTAATATTAACTCACTTAATATTAAATCATATAACTTTTGTGTATTTATCATACATTTAATTTACACTCTGGCTGACATTGAACAGCATTTACCCGGAATAAGATTCCAAAAGTTTCCTAGTTTTGTGAATTCTTAATTTTGAAGTGGCTTGCAATATGTATAACGACGTACAGAAACAGTGAAAGATGAAACATGCAAGAACAGAGGTGGAATGAGAATTCAACTAAATATATCTGAACAGACAAATGGATCATTACTAACTTAAACACCACAATTTTGACTTAATAAAGTTTTTTTTTTAATTAAGATCACCGTTCTGCCATTGACTCAAAAGTTTGACTTGATTATATGTGATTTTTATACTTTTGAATGCAAATAGTTTGAAATCCCCCTTGAATTGGCAATAACAATTTGAAAACGAAGTAATGAGTCTATCCAACAGCCACCGTTCAATACAGTAATTACCACGACAGGCATCAGGGAAAGAAGAAGGGAGTAAAATCCTCATGAAAACGGAATTTTGTCATAGAAAAGAAAGGTTTATTAGGGTGGTCTTCCAGGAAAAGGGCGTGAGAGATGAACATACCTTACCCAATCACTCCACTCACCCCCACTCACTCTCCCTACCATTATCACACTACTTCACTCAATAATGTCACTAGAGGAAAAAGTTTGACCCAGGGACGTAACAAAATTTTCTGCATCACGGGAAAGCAAAGCTTGTGTCGCAATTGAACACCAAATTTTGCGTTTATGGTATGACCTACTTTATTAGTGTAGTTGTACAGATGCAATCGTATCACTGCCGATACTTTGTAAATATTCTATACAATATATAGGACAGATGGCTCAGTGCCCCAGCTTCGCTATTTTACAGGGGCGGCCCATCCGCCCCCTTTTTGCCGGCCCTGCCCTTTTAACCAATTTCCATCACGCAGCCCTTTTTCAACCACCCTTTTACTTCTCTACTCACCAACACACCATAGTAGCTACATGCTTTGACCTTGCAGTCACAAGAAACTTTTCAAAAATCCCCATACCACAGAGTGCATATCTCTCGCTAAATTCTACAAAGTTCACTACTGTATGTGCACAGGCCTGTTCAAACTTAGGAGTTTCAACTACACATGCGCAAATCATCAAAACCTAAGTCAACGTTTAACCCTGGGGAGCTACGTAGTGTTTGCAAACAACCAGCCCTCCGAAAAAATTACAGCAGGCTTACATAAAATAACTTGTTATGCAATGTCGATTAAAAATTATCACCAGACACTCATAACTTAGTTATGGAGGTATAATAACCTGTTTTGTGATACGACTATCAATAGAATCAACTACCTTGGTAGGAACCATTGTCTCTGGTTGTCAAAGTGGTAATACAGGTCACCATATACTTCCAACATGCCATGTTTTTGCCATATTTCCAGAAATTTCCCTCTTTCGTGATGAAGGGATGGCGGTTTCACTCTAGGGTCTGATATGAGCTGGTTTCCCTGGGTACTGCTCGCCTGGGGTTCTGCTTTTCCCCATAGACTGCGCATGAAAATAAATACATAAAAAATACATGAAATACAAATAAAATACATAAAAAATACATGAAATACAAATAAAATACAAAAATACATGAAATACAAATAAAATACATAAAAAATACATGAAATACAAATAAAATACATAAAAAATACATGAAATACAAATAAAATACAAAAAATACATGAAATACAAATAAAATACATAAAAAATACATGAAATACAAATAAAATACATAAAAAATACATGAAATACAAATAAAATACATAAAAAATACATGAAATACAAATAAAATACAAAAAATACATGAAATACAAATAAAATACATAAAAAATACATGAAATACAAATAAAATACAAAAAATACATGAAATACAAATAAAATACATAAAAATACATGAAATACAAATAAAATACATAAAAAATACATGAAATACAAATAAAATACAAAAAATACATGAAATACAAATAAAATACATAAAAAATACATGAAATACAAATAAAATACAAAAAATACATACAAAAATATGAAGGAGAAACAATGATACAATTTACTGACTTGCACGTTAAATTAGTTAATTAGTCAAGACATTACTTAAACAGCTTTGGAAAGATGGTCTTTACTATTTCTTTCTCAAACAAAAGCATCACCTAGGCTGACCCCTTCACACTTTTATTAGAATTGTATATATCCACATCCAAAAACCCTATTTTGCATATAAAAAAATGCTGAAGCCACTCTTGTCAATAACTGTATAATAAGGTAAACTGCAGATAACTGTGGGCATTTCCGTACGAAAGAAGTTATTAAGAGAGAACCCAGTGGACTTAGTCCTGCTAATTGCAAGATGAAGAAATTTGCTGCTGCCTACCTTTGTAGGAAAAAGAATGATGCCCATACCAAAAGGTGAAAACTGTATTTGCAATGCAAAAAACACATCCATCAATGCACCTTTGACATGCTGGACAAGTTTTACAGAAAATCAAAGGAGGATTATTCCATTTCATTAACCTCCCCAAAAATGCTTCAAATCAGATAATTTGCCAATCAAGAGATTCTAAAAACTTTTCTATTAGTTAAGTTAAATAAGTTGAAGGTTGCAACTTAACCCCTGGTCATTGGTAGCATGTCACACCCACACACTAAAGTGTGCACAACTCAAACAATCTCTCCTTGGGCACTACAGTGCACAGGTCCCCTGGGGGACTTCCCATAGGTGCAGCCAGAGAAAGGCACATTCAAATATATTTACCAGTTACCTCACAAGTCCCCTTTTTTTTACATCTGGGTGAGGAGAGGGGATGGAAATAACATGCCTTGCCTGAGGAGTCAAGGACACCATGTAATGATAGAACCCGAACCTGCAATCCTTAGATCACCAGTCCATTGCCTTAACCACTTGACCACAATGCTCTATACAACACAGCCATCATTTCCTGAAGTAATTTAACAACATGACTGTTGTGAGGTTTGACTCACTTTACATGCCAGCTTTAATTTTCCAGCTCCAGCTGGAAGGATATTGCCAAGTAGAAATTTTTTGCAAATTTTTAACCCCAAACTGAAGAGCAGGGAGTGGGCAAATTAGCTGGAAATTAAAGGTTTCTTGCCTAGTGGAAAATTAATATCTTTTCCACCCCCCCCCCCACCCCTCTCACCTCTTAAAACACAATTATGCATTAAATCATTTCCATATTCCAAAATACTTCTTTGATTGATGTATATGAAGTTCAAACTGAGAGACAATCATTTAAATGTAATCCTTACCTTTGTCTTTTAATCCTTTTCCAAAATTCTTGAACGACCTGAAGAAAGCTACGCTGAGAAGAATGCGAACACCGAGCCCCGCCCAAGAAGCCACAATTATTGTCATCTGTATCAGCAGGTCCTCCTCCGACCAATTCTTGCTTACCTAGTATGAAGCAGTAATGATAGCAAACTGAAATATGCATAGCTAGATATGCCTGTTGTTGAAACTTTCAAAAAACCTTCACTGCTTTGAAAGAGCAATAGAAATTATCAGTTTGTCCAAAAAAAAAAAAATTCGAAACAGATACTCTAACAGACTCCTGTGCTCATTCCCAAGCTTAATAATATCTTGTGGATGAAAACGTTTTTTTTTGTTTTAATTTGCTGTTTGTTGATTAAATAACATTTCCTAAACATTTGTGACATAGCTTCCACAAGATTATTTTCAAAACTGACCATCTCTGTCAAGAGTTGCAAAAGTTAAATAAACTTTCCCCTACGAAATCATGTCTCTGACCTCCAGATAAGTCCTGAGGAGTTTGCTTGTTTAATTAGTTACTAACAATTTCTTTGCCAGGAATTTGGACTTTTGGAAGTGACCAACTACAAACTTGGCACACAACAGGGTAGGAAATATTAATTAATAGGATGACTCTCCAACCCATATTTTAATTCATGAATGTTAAAAAATAAAGACAAAGTGAGGAAGAAATATTAAAACATGGTTTAAAATAGAGCAAAAGTAATGTCTAGCCAAAGACATTTCTCATCAAACCTAAAATATTTATAACAAGAGCCCAAGGTCACTGTGGTTCCTTGCTTGGGGTATATGACAATACACATAATATTATCAAGCAAGATTGGGCTCAAATAGTCCAAGTAATTGTGGTCCTACATGTACCCATAAAGTAACCAACACTATAGCCAACACTTTTGTGATCACAAAATGTGATCGGATTTTGATCAAAAGGCACTTTTGAGATCTAAATATGGCGTCGAAAATGTAAGAAATATAAGGTCACCTACAAGCGGGTCAGCAGATATGATAACATTGGTGACCTCAGATGACATGACCTTTGAGTTTGAAAATGTTCCACCACCCCATTCACAACTTGTCCCAAAATATCAACCGTGTCACACCTTGGCATTGGGATTTCATTGCATTAAATGTCTAAAAATTAACTTTGAACTTGTATACATAACTTCACACACAAAGGTCACCCGGATGTCAACCAACTGACATTTTTTGATCGGCGAGACCTAAATAGAGCATCAAAACTGTAAAAATTCAAACATTTCTTCTTTGCCCATTTTCTCCCCCCAAAATACAAGTTTTTTTTAAATTAGCTGACCTTTGGTAACCTTGGATCACATGACCGCTAAGTTTGAAAATATTCCCCAATACCATTCGCAACTTGTCCAAAAAAAATCAACCTTGTCACACTTGGCATTGGGAGTTATTGCATTAAATGTCTGAAAATTAACTTTGACCTCCTATAACTTCCCACACAAAGCTCATCCGGGGGTCAACCTATTGACATTTATGATCAGAAGGTACCTTTAACATCTGAAAATAGCATCCAAACTGTAAAAATCCCCAAAACACGAAAAGGTCACAAGAGGTCAAATTGAGGTCAAGGGTTACCCAGATGCAGGTCGACAATTGGATTACATTAAAGCAACTCCCAACCCTAACGGACATTTCGTTATCAAGTTATCGCAAAAATACTAGTTTTTTACCATTAATTGACCTTTGATGACCTTGGATCACATAACGTTAAGTTTGAAAATATTCCTCTATACCATTTGCAACTTGTCCCAAAATATCAACCATGTAACACCTTGGCACTGGGAGTTATTACACTAAATGTCTGAAGATTAACTTTGACCTTATATAACTTAACATACAAAGGTCACCTTGGGTCAACTTAATGACATTTTTGATCGGTGAGACCTAAATAGTGCATCAAACTATACAAATTCACAAATTTTTATCTTTGCCCATTTTCTCCCCCCAAAATACTAGTTTTTAACATTAATTGACCTTTGGTGACCTCGGATCACATGACCGTTTAAAAGTTTGAAAATATTCCCCGATACCATTTGCAACTTGTCCAAAAATATCAACCATATCACACCTTGGAACTGGGAGTTATTGCATTAAATGTCTGAAAATTAACTTTGACCTCGTATAACTTCGTACACGAAGGTCACACGGGGGTCAACCCATTGACATTTATGATCAGAAGGTACCTTTAACATCTGAAAATAGCATCCAAACTGTAAAAATCCCCAAAACACGAAAAGGCCACCAGAGGTCAAATTGAGGTCAAGGGTCACCCAGATGCGGGTCGACAATTGGATTACATTAAAGCAACTCCCAACCCTAACGGACGTTTCGTTATCAAGTTATCGCAAAAATACTAGTTTTTTACCATAAATTGACCTTTGGTGACCTTCGATCCCTTTACCATTATGTTTGAAATGATCCCTTACCCCATTCACAACTACTCTCAAAATATCAACCATGTCGAACCCTGTCAATGGGAGTTATTGCTGTTTTTAATATATTGGTTTTCGGCATCTAACTGGCCTTTGGTGACCTTTGCCGGCACCAAAAACAATAGGGATCTTCCTCTTACTATGGGCTATCCACCCACCAAGTTTGATCATGATACATCATTTCCTTATTGAGATATCGTGTACACAAGCCAAGCGTCACATACACACACACACACACATACACGCCAAGTTGAACGCATAGGTTCCTTGCTTTGCAAAAAGCAAGGACCCAAAAACAGTTTTCTGGATAATTTTTTTACAAGCTGTTATACTCACATTGACTATTTTGTAAATAATGTATGCAGGCTCAGCCAAACTTGCAAGTAAGAAAATAATAGAGCACACTTTACTTTCAATCCGTAGCTGGGAAGAAGAAAGAAAAGAAAGGTTGTTTCTTTAAAAGACCACATCATCCCTGTTTGCTTCAAGTTCACTTTTGGTATTCAAATGTGTGAACTGGAAATGTTGATCTGTCAGGCAATGGTACATCGAATTGGACGGACAGCCGGACGGACAGACGGATAGGTTTACACATTGTATTACATTGCCTCATGATACAATACATGTGTATTGAGCATGTGAATTGCGTGACTTTGAAGCAATGAAAAATTACTACGTTTCTTCTAGAAAAACATTCAGAAATTCAACACAAAACACTTTCTTGAAAGAGGAAAGGAATAAACCCAGTGACCTCAGAAGTACATTTCCTATGCTGCGCAGGTAATACCTCATTACTTCTAAAGTCCTCCCTATGGGTACCAGTAAGAAGCCACTAATATTAATTTGTATATTATTAATCCATGGGACATATTATAGTATCATGCAATACAAAGCAGGAATCAAACAGAGCAGAGATTTCAACAGAAATTTGTCTTTTTGAACATTTCAACTCAAAAACAGAATAATATTAATAATATTAATTTGTAACTTGATACAAACTTACAGCTAACCAACCCAACAATGCATAGATGATACTAAAAGGAATCCCGATTGATAGGACCAGAATCTCCAGCGTTTCAAGGCTTTTACCGTCCTTCAGGATAAGAACCACCAACGTAATCTGGCAAATACAGAGATAAAAGCACCGTATTGTGATCGCAGATCAATCATACTATATTGTAAGGATGTGAACGACAGAACAACACATATCCTATGCATACCGTATATCTCATTCACAAATAAGAACATTTCCTAGCATGGATAAAGTTGGAGAATTGAATATGCATGATCCTTAGGACTGTACCATATTGCATACAGGGAATTTAAGTTTGTGTTCACATTTTTGTAATTAGCAGTTTTAAAGGTTTATGAAGTTTTTCATCTCTCATAAAACCTTATAAATACTCTCACACATGTGGTTATCATGTGCACAAAATTGTTCCCCATGTTTGAATAGCAATTTGAAAGGCAATAACATTTTTTTATTTTATTTATTTTTTATTTCCCCCACACCCTTTTTTTTCTTCTACAGGACAGTTCAGGAGATCAGACTCAAGAGATTTATACGTACCTGGAGTTGTAAATCAAATTTGAGCAGGCTTTCGCAGAGGTTCATATTTCTGTATAATCCTACAGGAGACAAAATGAATACACACAAAGTAACGTTTCTTCCTGTTCTCATTTTCCTAATACATTGAGGAAATGAAAGGGTCTACTCTGAAATAAATTTAAAGAAGAAGGGTAGGTGAAAGGGGGGAGGGGATGGGAGGGAAAGGAGAGAGCCTTATGGTATTGTTACAACTATACTATGACCAGAGAAAGCCCCAATATCTTTACTCATATCACCATGATACATGTAAGATCATCGGTGGTAAGTAAAATTGTACTGGGTAATATGATGGCATCTGTGCTGTTCAGACATAATTTAATATCTTCCTGGAGTTTTAGTTGAGCAATATGCCAGCAGTTGCCATTATTCCTTCAAGTATTATATTCAAAGGGTGCAGTGGTAGTCCACAATATACTTCCTTTTGTGAACACCAGGAAAATGGGAAAGTCCATGTTTTGAGGTGAGAGAGAAGCACACTAAACCCAATATTAAATTTAATATGAATTATCGGACATTGTCACACAAAACTGATATTTTAGTAGCGAGTACGACAACCCAATTCACCTCAAGTGAAGAACCTTTTCTGACTGTCAAATCTAATAATGTAATAGTACAGTAGGACCTGTTGTCAGGGCGAACAGGGTTTCCGGCTCTCGCATCCAAAGAAAGAAAGAAAGAAAGATAGCACTTTTCAAAGAAAGATTACAAAGTATGAGCAATTTGAATCGAGATCTCCCATCGAGTACTACTACTCACTTTGAAGAACAAGATTAGCCCCGACCGTTCGGAATATTAGATTGCCCGACTGGTAGTACTGCTTGGCTATTAGTAAGCCCAAGACGATATCAACAGGACCAAAGATGCCCACCAATATCAGCCTGACCTGAATAAGGATAGGGAAAACTATATTCAGCATAAATTATGACAAACAGTCATACAAAGCAGGTGACTCGATCTACTTACAGAACGTACATATGTACAGAGTATATACTATATGCAGTATATTTAAATAATATGTACAGTTTGCAATGAATACTTTCTTCACTATACTGACTACTTAGTATAGATTCTTCTGTATACTTACTACATAGTATACATTCTTCAGTACTATGCACTTATAGATTCTTTAATATACGTAGTATGTATGCTTCAGTATACTTACTATGTAGTATACATGCATCAGTATACTTACTATGTACAGTAGTATAAATGTTTCAGTATACTTACTATGTAGTATACATGCTTCAGTATACTTACAATGTAGTGCATACATGCATCAATATACTTGCTATGTACAGGTAGCATTCATGCTTCAGTATACTTACTATACATACATGTAGCATTCATGCTTCAGTATAGTTAAGTACTATGTAGTACATACATGCTTCAGTATACTTACTATGAAGTAAACATGCTTCAGTATACTTACTATGTAATACATACATGCTTCAGTATACTAACTATTTAGTATACATGCTTCAGTATACTTACTATGTAGCATAGACTCTTCAGTATACTTACTATGTAGTATACATGTTTCAGTATACTTACTATGTAGCATAGTTTCTTAGGTATACTTACTATGTAGTATACATGCTTCAGTATACTTACGTAACGTAAAGTATATACAATCTTCGGTATACTTACGTGATGTGCAGTGTACATTCTGCAGTATACTTACTATGTAGTATATACATTCTTCAGTATGGCTTAGCATACTTCTTCAGTATATACTTACAATATAATATTCATTTTTCATAATACTTACGCAAAGTACAGTATACATTCTTCAGTATACTTACATAATGTAAAGTATACATTCTTCAGTATACTTACATAATGTACAGTCTGCAGTATATATTACTGATATATGTAGGCCTAAAGTGTACATTCTAACACCAGGTTTAATTAACCAAACAACCAGTTTCTCAGATCTGCCTGACTGACAAAATACTGCACGATGCTCTAAGAAGTTAAATTGGCAAATACAATACACACCAACACTGCATTATTTTTGTTTGTGGGGGGGATGTGGAGGACATGGGTGATCTTTTTAACAGACTTTACTTGAAAACAATGACCTGCAATCTACCTGTCTTATGCTCAACTGTATCAACTAATGTATCCCACATTGTTGTAGCGTTGTTATGACTGAGTAAACCTTATCTTTCACAGAGATAAACACAGACTTGATTAAACTGTATCACTAGTCATACAAACACTGGTAAAAGACTCCACTCAACCTATCAATGAAATGTCACAAAGTATCCGCTGTCTGACAAACAGAGGAGAATTTCTTTTGATATCCCTAAAGCTCCTAGTACATTGTAGGCTGTATCAATGATACTTGGGATGTCGCTTATGTTACAAAGTATCCCAAGATGCTGTGGTTTCTGACTGGCACTCTCGTCAGCGATATATGTAGTCTAACCAGGGATCAATTTAGGGCTGGTTAGCTCATTTTGATGAAGACAAAGATTTATAGTCAGGAAAAGAGGGCATTTTTTTTTTAAATAATCCTGCTTGTGACCAATGATTTTTTTGCTCTTTCAAAACCTTGTAAACTTATTTGCATTCAAATCATCCAAATAGGGTTTTTTTTTATTTTTTTATTTTTTTTTTTATTTTTTTTTTTAGGTCAGCGACACAAAAATGTACTACATGCAAACTCGAGTGTTTCCAAAGCTCATTTTAGTTTCTATTTTGCTTTACAATAATTCATAACGTGTGAATGCCTTCACTTTCAGTAATTAGGAAACTTGTGTTTTACTGCACTTCATCTGAAATTGGTTTCCATTCGCTAGTTATGAAAGTTAAGGAAATGTACGGACAGGCAGACCATCCCAGAAATCACTTCCTCCTTGAATTATGCACAACAACATAATGCCACTTTTTAAATCGGTTAAAAAGCAGTGAAAAGGAAACAAATTTTTTAAGGTCACCAGTCAGAGGGGTACCAATGACCAGCAATGCTGCACCCCAACCAAGCACAGCTGTTAATGACCCCTCACAAACCCAGCCGATTTTATATTTGTCCCCACAGATTGCATTTCAACTGTTAACCTTCCATAGCTCTACACGGTGAAGTTTAAGGTATCACTTTGTCAGTATGACAAACTAGGAAGCTTCACAAAAGAAAAGAGAGGCTTTATTTTTGTCTTGGTCTACAATTGGCTGTTGCTTCATGGCTGTTCACTATGTAATAAATAGGCAGACTCACTGTGTAAAAACAAAAACCAGCTCACTATGTAAAAACAAGCAGGCTCACTGTGTAAAAATCAAAGCAGGCTCACTATGTCAAAACAAAAGCAGGCTCACTACAAAAATTAGTTTATTAAAGGACTGTTGACTATCTAAACTATTTCCCTGTGATTGGCTACATTTGTTAAAACTGGCAAGTTTTACTTGTTAACAACTATGCCTGGTATAAAGTTAACAGTCTTGCGCTACTTGAGTTTAAAATGAGGACCATTCAATATATAGGAATAAATATAGAGAGCTAACAGCATCTAAAGATACTTGGATTACTTTTCAGGGTCATTTCTTTTTAAGACAAAACCTGTTCAAACATGAGTCTCACCTGCCTATGCCAGTTACTTATCACCCCTTCCCGCTATACCCCTTACTTTCTCCAATTCCCCACTTTCGACCTCTCCTACCTTTAAAGGGTGTGAAGACTCGTGTACAAAGAAACGTCTAATGCCGGTAATCTGACCTAGTTTTGAATGGGTAACAGAAGTGTTAGACACCACCATCGATCCCAGAAAATACACAAAGCTTGCTACCGTCGGTAATTAGACACTAGTGTACAGTCAATACATACAGCTACAGTCAATACCCACAACACAGTGTACATAGCAGCGTGGACATCTCAGGTCTAGATAAAAGATAACAAGGTATCATGTTTCATTACTGCCTGCATTTTGTAGCGACAAGAAAAAAACGTAATTTGCAAGCAGCGGAAAGTTAACTTTTCAGAGCGCGGCACACAGTTTGGGGCGAGTCTTCAATGCCTTTAAACCAGCCACTAGTGAACAAGATCTACTTACCAGTTTGATAATCCATGAGGTCTGATCTGTGCTTTTTGTTGTCTGTGTAAAGTTCAAGATGCAGTAAATCAGCAAGGTGAGGACCCCGGCAATAAAAACCAGCAGTTCAAAGGCCCTTTCTCCAAAAACACCATTCACGATGTAGAAAAGGCAAAAGCCTGTTCAAAGAAAATGAATCAAAAAATGCCAGACTTAGTTAGATTAAAAGTTTTTTATAAATACATTCTTCATAGCTTTGGTAAAGCTTGAAGTTACTGTATATATGTCTACTATATTTTGAGCTACATAGTCGGAAGGAAACTTTGAAGAGATGTTGGGAATTTTGTGCAATATATATACAGCAGTTCACATTTAACATGTCTAGTAGGTATGCTACACATTAAAGGGTGTGAAGACTCACGCAAAAAGAAACGTCTAATGGAGATAATCTGACCTAGTTTCGAATGAGGTGTAACAGAAGTGTTAGACACCACCATCAATCCCAGAAAATACACACACACACACACAGTTTGCTACCATCGGTAATTAGACACTAGCGTACAGTCAGTACATACAGCTGCAGTCAATACCCACAGCACAGTGTACAAGCAATACAGCGATGGACATCTCAGGTCCAGCTAAAGATAACAAGGTATCACGTTTCATTATGGTACTGTCTGCATTTTGTAGCAACATGAACAAAACTTCAATTGCAAGCAAGGAAAGTTAACTTTTTCAGATGGCCGCATGCGGTTTGGGACAAGTCTTTAATGCCTTTAAATTATGAAGACATTTTGTTTTCAAGTTTTTGCTTTTCCAATTTTTGTTACTTTGCAAATTATGTTTCTGAACTGGAATGCTTAAATGCATGGAGGTTTCGATGACTTCATGACATTAGACTTCTACTTGTTCATCAGAAATTGATCTTAAATATATATAAATATCCTGAACCAATATTTTTATGTACAATGACACTATGGAATGATAAACACAGGTCAGTCTACTGTACTGCACGTGGCATTACACAGACCTCCACCAAGAACAACAGGTGTCCCCCTGCACTGAAAAATTCCACATATGTTTGTGGGACACAAAAGTTTCAATACTGAACATTAACTGACTAGTAACTCACAAAATGAGCAGTCATGTGTATTATCTATGTATTATCTATGTGTATTATCTGTATTATTGTGGAGTGCTAGCTCAGTGGTTAACGCCGGTGCCTTCCAATTATAAGGTCCCCGGTTCGAGTCACTCCAAGATTAATGTATGTCGTCCAGTCACAGTCAGAGTTGCTGACAATTGACAATTCATAATCATGGACGTTAAATATGAATCTAAGAGACTGACTATGGTCAGCTTGCGGCTTTGATAAGCCAATGAGGATTCTTCGCGAGTTCCTGCTTGCAGGAGATCTAAAATACACACATACATACATCTCTTCTTTACACAGATTCTTGAGGTTGATGCATGGTTACAGGACAACCAAATCACAAGATTAGAAATATTTTTGGGGAAATACTCAGTCTTTTGAATCTGCAGTCCCTATGCAGCATTCTGTCGATTTGAGTCACTACGGAGTCACTTACCTGAGTGACCCAAATCTACTACGAAATGACTTTTATTAATCTTTTGTTAATTTTGGGGAACAAGTGCCTGGAGTCTTGACTCTCCTTGTTTCTAGTGCATTTTAATTTGAAAAATGATATTCAGCGATTTATTTAAAATTATCTTTCACAGCCATGGAATGCTATCTTGTAATTTATGTAAAGTACTGTACCTACAGTAATTCTTAGTTATTCATTGAACTCACCTGTATTGATGAGCAGCACGATTGCAAAAGTGAAGTCAACAGAGTTCGCGTCACTGTCAGACACAATGTCCACAAGTCGCTCAACCGTCAGTCCCAAGGCACTCATAATACTCAATATGGCTATAATAAGGAAGGCAACCTCCAACTTCGTCAGACTGTTCCATTTTCGACGCTAACAGACAAAAGAGAGAGTTATGAATACATAATTTACCAAGACAACATCCCACAAATAGAAAGTCTGAGATGTGTATCCATCTTGTAGAATAATGGGATACTACTGTAATGTGAATCACAATATGGATGAGAGTTGGTACCTGTGATGTATACTTAAAGTATTTTTTCCCCTAAATACATCAAGATTCACTTCATGTTTCTAGGTATAACAAACTGGATTCATTACACTATGCCCTAGCCCATATTGCTGTACTTGCAACATTTACAATGCACTGCTACATAGTTCAATATTCTTCTTTGAACATATGTCAGTTGTACAGTAAGACCAGCTTTGTATGGTTTAACAAGTGTTGTATCTGTACTGTAGCTATACAATAGTCATAAAAAGTTGGCATTGAAGCATCTTATTTTTGTGCAACTTCATCAGACTGTTCCATTTTCCACGCTAACAGACAAAAGAGAGAGTTATGAATACATAATTTACCATGACAACATCCCACAAATAATAAATGATAAATTTCGTATGTACACCCTCTTCATGTTGCATGAATTTGGGAGCGAAAGGATGTTGCGTCTTCTTGTGGGGGGCGGAAACTTCTCAGTGATCACAGACTTAGTCGTTTCCGAAGAGATTTAGCCCTCGAAAGCGCTATAGCCCCCTCTCGTTTGCCTAGACCTATCTTTGTATCTGTACTCTTCAAAATGGAGTATCTTTAATTCTCTATCAAAATATGTTGTGGCCTAGGGCTCAATAATTTGTTGCTAATAAGCAGGTAATGTTACCAGTCAAATCAAAGTAACTAACGTACGAGATCTCCAGACATTTACTCATAAGATTAGTAAGACTAGTATTTTAAGAGTAACACTATCACTAACAGTAGGCCACTGCCTAACTTTAGCCTAACCATGTTACAGTAACGATAATTTCAGTTTCATTGAGGCTACCTGACCAAGTACTGTGTTAACAGGCTGTGAATTTTCTCTCTCGCTTGAAGGAATTCCAAGATCTTCAAATGTTGCCGGTTGTGACGATTGGGAATCGTCCATTTCCCCTTTGCACTGGCCCAGCCAGTTGTATTTGTAAGTTGTAGCGATGGGCCGCGGTCGCCTAAACTACGCTTTTCGTATAACAGTAATATTCGCAGCCTAGGCTATGCTGCAGCTGTTTAGTGGGTTTCATTGAAACAAGGTTCACATCACAAGGTGCACATGACATAAACAATTGTAAAAGCGGAAGTCATGTAAACACGTAGTCAAGGTTGATCATGCCGTGATGACAGTGTACGATCTCCATCTATAAAAAAAAAGTGGCATTAGTGACCATTAGCTGTTGTGTTTTTCATGCCAGTACTATTTGGTAAACGTCCGGAAGAGAGGATCGGGCCGGTGGGGGGACTCAGTGTGTAAGTGTGTAAGGGCAGTGGCGGAGCGTCCATACAGTCAGGGGGGGGGGGGGCGGATGCCCCCCTGGCGGACTCAAATGGACTGCTGGCGCCCTTTTCAGCTCTTTACCACATTTTACTTATTCGCGATCATTGACTTTTTTATTGCGCTCTCATCTACCTATTGACATTTGTTACATTTTGTTGGTGTAATTTGGCGATGACACCTTATTCTTCGTTTATCTGCAAATTAGCCAGGCCCGGAAAGGGTCATTTCCGGCGATCTAGGGAGTATCTTTACTCAAAAGATTTCTGTACGCTACGCGCCAACCTGTGGTGGCGCTCCGCTTAGATAGTGTCGAAAGCGCCCCTACAGACCATTCTCGCCCCTCCTGACCAATACCCCTAGCTCCGCTACTGTGTAAGGGGGGGGGGGTGCCCGGGCCGGGGGACTACGTTTGTCCGAAACGAAAGCTCAGTAAATGTGCTGGGTCACGTTGCTATACGAATAACGAAACATCATATTCCAGAAAACTGCAGTAAAATTATTTCACACCTTTTCCCAAAAATAATCATGACTCAACTTAGCCGATAAGAGGGCGTCTTACAGGATATCTATAAATAGTCATTTTGGAGAACACAGCGCTATCTTTTACAGCTAAAATACAGCCCGACCACAGTACAAGTTCCCCAATAATTTCGATAGCAATGATTTTAACGCGGGAGTGGTTCCGCCACTAAGCATATTGTTTTGCTGCCCACCCCTCCCCCCCCCCCCTCCCAATCTCAAACCTATGTCTGGTCCCAGTAAACGTATGTTTAGTCAAACCTAGATTATCGGGAAACATTGGTACCGGAGGTTGGCCAAAAAATTGTGAACGTGAACATTTCGTATATATACGGTACGTCAAATTTGACGTTGTAATTGTCATCCATAATGCAGCTGTAGTTTGTTTAACTGTAATGGCTGGCGAAAAGTGTTTACCATTTTACCATTTGACCTCTTTAAATTTTTAACTTTGAATTTTGTCTTGGGGAGTACTCCCTGACATCATATATCCTAAAAGTCGCCCTCAGCCCCAACAGCCACACCCTTCTTCTGCATGTATAGTCTTGCATAGATCTCCTCT
Source organism: Apostichopus japonicus (assembly GCF_037975245.1). NCBI lineage: Eukaryota > Metazoa > Echinodermata > Holothuroidea > Aspidochirotida > Stichopodidae > Apostichopus > Apostichopus japonicus. Next base: position 23,607,467 of record NC_092571.1, read on the forward strand.
GGCCCTATGGCTTCAATACAGGTCCATGCCCTCTATATAATATAACTCAGTCGGGAAAAATTAGAACCTTTCAAATATGCATATCGCAGACTTGAGGTGATGCTACATCAAATGGGCAGGAAATTTGTTTAACTGTGAGTACAATGGGTTGATTCACAATTGACGAAAACCTATGCATCTCATACATATAGCTAAACACCTACACGGTAATAATACGAAATATTGAAGGTACCATGACTGGCTAACGTGTCATCTATCCAGTGAATGGTGTATATAGAGGTTGCGTTTAAACGCTATGTCTTTGTAATTACAACGACATAGAGACCACGTTATACTCTGAAGATTAACTGTGTAAATCTTTATGGGGATATTGTATAAGGTATATACTGCCGTATAATAACGAACCAATTGATTCTTGAATATTAAAAGCCTTAAGTTTCGGTGACAGGGAGTTATACATCTAAATCCTTTGGTGCAATGAAGGAGAGGGGGGGGGGGGGTATTTTAACACACCTGGACATCCCACAACCTCCTAACTGTACACCTACTACACAGAAAGTCAATAATTCACGACTCTTTAAGACGACAGTTTCTTTTCTAAAATATTGATTTTCATCATAACCTGTGAAAACAATTATCGATCAAGGAGCCCACGATTTATACAGGGTCCCGTGCATTTGTGTTCTACAATGAACCTTCCGTTATGTTATGTTGGCATTTAACTGCAAGCGTATGTTGGATTCAAGTTGTTCACTGGATGTCATGACGAACTAGATCGTTGAACTGTCCAGTACATGAAAGGAACATTTCTCATAAAAACCAAAAAAAGAAGTAAAAGATCTCTTGGATCGATCACAAAGGTACTGTCTTTAATATCAACTGGCAACTATGGGGTTAAAGTTAGCTTTGTTTGTGCTATTATCGTTGTGCTACTCCTTAGTCTCATCGAAAGTACTCTGTGAACTAGATAAGAGCGACCTTTCGAGAGCACAATTCTATGGACAGTTGAATACATCTATGCAATACCCCGTATTGGAGTATCAGAATATTACGATTTACGATTGCGCGCGTTCTTGTCGGCAGGAAGTGACGTGTTTGTCGTACAGTTATTCTTCATATTCGGAGGAGTGCCAGTTATTTGAGTTCGACAGCGAGACAACTCCGGAATATTTGACGGAGAGGGGAGGATATACTTATTACGATATGGTCAACAGATGGACAAACCACCGTGTAAGTATACAAAACAACACAAGTATAACATGGAACGTTTCTTTTGCGTTTAAGGTCCGGGGATCCCCCTCCAATAGACACCGCTCGAGGGGGGGGGGGGCTTACATTCAGCTGGGGAAGATATTAGATCACTGCTGCATGTGTAGCGTCCTTTTCAACCACACACAACAAAAATCGAAAGTATCTAGTAGCAGAAATGTTAGATTTGGGGCAAATTATAGACCTCATAGAACTTGTGGTCTAAGTAAGCCTTAGAATACACCATTTGAATTATAAATGCTTAATTGTTCTCTGGGAAAGGAACTACAGATCCTTCCCTCCCCCCCCCCCCCCAATTTTACATGGCAAGGAAAAATCCTTCATTCGATTCTGGTGCTTCCATAATTGTGCAACCACCACATAAGTCAGTCGGTTGATTTCAGAATTACGCCAATAGTTATCATTTCAAAATACCTTTCACATTAGATTTATCTAAACTACTTTTTATATCGGGATTGGACCACTTAAAGAAAACTGCAAGCTTATTTAACAGTTTGCGATGTAAAATAATGAATTGTTTTAATAATATTTAAATGCCTTGAAATAGCAGACCTAATGTGTGTGAATCTGATGAAAAAATGAACTATTTATTTCACACAACCAGCTGTATAGCGTGTATTGTTTATGGCTCACGGTATGCATGCTATACGATTTGTTAACACAGTTAGATGCCGAAAGATAAATATTTCGAAACAGTTTAATATTTTGCCAAATGAAGGCAAACTCTCATCACATTGCATATTCAAACAAATGTCAAACTTTTTTTTCTGATTTATACCAAATTTCAGCTTTACTATTTTTTTTAACGTTGATACGCATGCATGGTAACAGATGTACTTTTTGTCTGTCTATATACTGCAGGATTACACTAGGGCTTGTAAGTCCAACAAAAAATGCTTAAACGGCGGCTCATGCCTCAATGATTGCTCAGCTAGCGGATTCTACTGCGTGTGTGCCGAGGGCTACAGGGGAGAATTTTGTGAAAGTGGTAGGTATATATAGTGTAGGCCTATATTGATTTCACGTTAGGATAACACGTCTTTTCATACGCAGCTCTAATTTAGTATCAAAATTTCACTACACTTTGTCCGTTTGCTTGCCCGATATGTGTCATTTGTGGAATGTTGGAATGATTGGCAAAACAATATGAATCATGGCATCAGAAACTAACAAAATTTAGGTTCCCTCCGCACCCCACCCCCACCCACCCCACCCCCACCCCACCCCCTAGAAACAAATTCTTCTCTTCTTCTCCATGCATGTGATGCGATCTGCTTGGGATGTGACGTCACAGCTCAACTGCCCATGTGATCGTTTACAAGATTTAAAGGCATTGAAGGCTTGCCCCAAACCACGTGTCGCCCTTTGAAAAAAAGTTAACTTTCCGTTGCTTGCAAGTGAAGTTTTCTACTTGTTGCTACAAAATGCAGACAGCACTGAAACGTGATACCTTGTCATCTTTATCTGGACCTGAGATGTCCAGCGCTGCTATGTACACTGTGTTGTGGGTATTGACCGCAGCTGTATGTATTGACTGTACACTAGTGTCTGGTTACCGACGGTAGCAAGCTGTGTATGTATTTTTTTTGGGATCGATGGTGGTGTCTAACACTTCTGTTACACCTCATTCGAAACTAGGTCAGATTACCGGTATCAGACGTTTCTTTGTGCGCGAGTCTTCACTCCCTTTAAATACGACTTCGCTGCATTGTTGTAGAAAAGTTGAATAAGGAATTGTTAACACGTTTCAGACACATTTGTTTTCTTCTTCTTCTTTTTTACCCATTTTCTTAGCATACGAACACGACGTCATATGGGTTGATTCATTCTTGGTGCCATCCTCACGTGGTACAACTGCGTTCACTTTTAACAACAGGCTTTACATCGCCGTGGGTGGATTGTGAGTATATGGACCATGAAAAACGGTGTCCAAAAGTGTGTTTGAATTGTGTATAATGAGCCGACAGATAAGATGAAACAACGGTACTGAACGGTTGTTTCTTAGATATTTTTGTGCTACAAAATCTCTAAGAGATGCCATCTCTATATGTTCTCTATATGTTCACGCCGCACTGAGTGTGGCGTGAACATATAGTCTGGGATCGTCATAGCTGGCAGAATGCTTGTTAAAACAGTACAGTATGTAGTGTTACATGACGTACAAGTCGAAAATAGCCATTCACGGTATAGTATAACTTTTATACGAGTTGAACCTATATCTAATGCCGATGAATAGTAAAAAGCTAAGATTAATATTTGTGGTCCCTTTAAAATTGAAAAATATTCCCAAATATGTTACATTGTTTGATAAGAGCATGTGTAAACAATTCAAGTTGGGTTCTTCACCCCCCCCCCTCCCCTTATTTTCAGTTTCGGTGTAAGAGGACAAGGGTTGAGGGTGGATCAAGTTGTTTGGTTTTATTTTCACAGTCTCTATCTTTGGTGACTTTCCTTAAAACGGCTAGTATACCTTGCTTCTTCGGTTTGTTCTTAGAAAATATTTTTCGTTTCGCCTACAGGGGGTAGTCTACAGCTGCTAGAATGCGTTTAAACGCACTATATGTATTGTCACATGACGCAACTCCCCCCCCCCCCAAAAAAAAAATAATAATAATAATAATAATAAATACAATTGCGTGGCAGATCTCATTCCAAAATTTGGTTATATGACCACTATGAGGTCATCCCTCTTACTCACTAAGTTTGGAGAACATTAGCCTTGCATTTTAAATTGACCGCTTGACCTTTGGCATTTTGTGTTAAAACCGATCTAAACATTCATAAAGTTGATTCAAACAGTCATTGTATATACTTACTTATGGCTACGAAACTTTCAGGTCTTTTCTCGTTGGCATGTACATAATAGCCATTAGAAAAGTTTCATTTTTTTCACACAGTTACGATTCAAATCCATCCAGCGTCGAAGCCCCAACTTCTATCTACAGATACAACGAAGACGAAGATAAGTTTGAACTTTTCCAAGAGCTGACAAATACAGAAATAACACTTAAACTATCTAACTTTGTCCTTTCTGGGAAGCAGTATCTATTTGTATCAACTTACCAGGTGTTCGGTGGATCTAAGATCACAAACTCATCCCTGTTTGTGTATCAAAATGCAACAGGTTGGTAAACATGCTATTTTTTAAATAAATTCTATTTGCAGTTACTATATAGGCGTAGGTACATGTATAGGAGGGGTAGAAGGGCCGTTGCAACATGCCTTCCAACGTGGGGGACAGGAGCAAAGTACGTTTAAAACTAGGTACGGATGGACCTTTTGTATATTAGCAATAGAAATACCCTACAATAAAGTGTTCAGTTTTAGTTTCCAATACTTCATGATGCGTCTAATCTTCGGTTTGTTTTCGACAACAAAAAAATTAAACTTCTGACAGGAATAGTCAAATCTCGATGCAACAATAAAATTCGTGCATGCAGCATAGTAAAAGTAGAAATTTGGCCACCGTAGCATTTACACACCTGCACCCCCCCCCCCCCTTCACCTTTTGATAGTTCCCCGCAGCATTGCAAAAAAAAGGAAGCTCTAACACGCAAGTATAGGTGGCGGCATTTATGGATATCTTGTAAAGTGAGAGGGCAGTGGGTGGCTAGTTTCGACAGAACACCAAAATTTGTCTCAAAATAGTATTGCGTCACTCGGTGAAATCATCAATGAAAGCCAGCAATACACGCGCGCGAAGCGTGCTTAACATTTTTCTACCGTATCATAAATATTCTTATGATCACGTTTTTTTTTCTTTTATTTGATAAAATATTACGTGACTTGTTTTAATGTTTTTTTTTAGATTCGTTTGAGATACACCAGACCTTTGCGACATATGGTATATGGGGTGCGTATACCAAAAGAACAACGGCCGGAGACTTTTTTATGTTTCTTGCTTATCACTATGGCGACAATTATGACGAAACCTCTGAGGTAAGGTCACATTGAATTTACAAATGATTATGTTTACTTTGATGTAATACGTGATTGTATAGACAAAAACCTCTGAATACATTTTCACGTAGGAGACGCGGGGGGGGGGGGGGTCGAGGCCAATCTACATACTGCAAACTTGACAGCTTAGTTGTGTACAGTAATGACGGGAACATTACCACATTACCGCAGCGTTGCTCCCTAGACAATAATAACAACGTAAAAGTTGTTCGTATTCATTATTATGAAGTTAGTTTAAAAGTACTGTTCAATTTAGGTATTTTGTATTTCTTAATAAATTACTGTGTCTCCATTTCTGCCTATATACACAACTAAAGACAAAATCTGTCATTTTGTATGTATGTATGTGTGTTTGTATGTAAGTATTTATTTTAGATCCTCCTACAAGCAGGAACTCGCGAAGGAGCCTCATTGGCTTATCAAAGCCGCAAGCTGACCGAAGTCAGTCTCTTACATTCATATTTAACGTCCATGATTATGAATTGTTAATTGTCGACAGCTCTGTTACTGGACGACATGCATACATTAATCTGGGAGTGACTCGAACCGGGGACCTTATGATTGAAAGGCACCGGCGTTAACCACTGAGCTAACACGTTGTCTCCTTCTTTGGCAGATCTTCAAATGGTGTCCACGTTTCGAGAAGTTCTTCAAAGTCCAGGGTATTTCAACATACGGTGCTTGCTCATCGTCCATGTTTGAAATGAATGGAGAGGTTTACCTGGCTGTGCCATTTTACCGGAGTACTAGTGCAAGTTTCAACGTTTACAGCCAAGTGTGGAAACAATCGACAACTTACGGTCAGTAATCGCGATGTATAAATATCAATATTCTTCGATTTTCCGGTTTTGATTGATACCCGGTGTTATTTATGATTATATGGTACAGGATTTCAAAGACGGAGACGGAGACGGAGAGGGGGAGGGGGAGGTGAGGGGAGGTGAGGGGGGATGGGGAGGGGAGGAGGATTCTATATTTTCCCGACTGACTTATGCAAGGCATGAATATTTATGGCAGAAAAAGAGGTGGATGGAGGATTTCAGAAAGGAGGGGGCGTGGCCTTGGGTTGTTGAAGCCGACTCCCATGTATAGGTGTTTTGATGAGCAAGTTAATGAATTGCTGTTGTGTGTATGTGGGCGCGCGTGTGTGTGAAAGACGAGGGGTATATAGGCCTATACATCGGTGTAGGAATGGTCTAATTCCTACCCGACTGAAAGTAGAAAAAAACCGACAGAACCATATCACCCGACTGACGAATTTACTCTTCTTTCAGATAGTTACATGGGTTGCTACAAAGATGACTCAACACGTGCGCTGTCGGGACCCAGCTACAGTGATTCTTCTGGGATGACTATTCAGACATGTGTTGATTATTGTAGGGAGTTAGACTACCCCTTCGCCGGGTTGCAATCCGCGTCACAATGCTTCTGTGGGGATGACAACTATTCTGTGTATGATCTGACATCCGATTCAGAATGTACCAGTCAATGCACAGGAAACAGTGGCCAATATTGTGGAGGGTCCTGGAGAAATTCAGTTTACTCAGTGTGTAAGTATATGTACTTCACGTCTTGCAATGGTATATTATCTCAATGTGTGTTTGCCCAATGTTAACTTCGACTTTTCCAGCTTTTTGTCCCTAAAAGCTCAGTGAGAATAATACCGTTCTATGCAATTTTCATATTAATAATCATTATTTGTATTGAGTTATCTGTCGTTAAACGTTTTGAGCTGAAACAAATTCGCCAGATTTTTTAACGAGTCCGTAGATTCTACAAAATTAATTCAAAAATTTGCAAGCCCCGCCCAACAGATCATGCGCCAATCAAATCTGTCTGTTTTGTTTACGATCGTTAGGCCTGTGTGCTAGCCTGTGTTAGGTCCATTCTCTTGAATAGTACCTATCTTTCTCCCGGACTGTCCCGGTCCTACGATGTAGCTTGCGCCGGAAATTGTGTCATTTCCTTCCATTGCAAGGAATAAACAGGTGTTTTCAGACGTTTCCTCCTTGAAATTGGGTCCAAAAAAGTGGACGATACGAGTATATATAGGTTACATTTGTGTAATGAACATATGCTGATATGGGCGGTCGCAGTGATTTTACGATCAATCGTTCGCACCATAAGGGCAACAGAAAATAAATTTCTTTCTTTCGATTGCGACAGCTTTTCTCCATTAAACCCACCTGGTCAGAGTGCAGAGAGAATAAGAAACACTGAATCTGCTTCGGAAGTTTGTTTTTTCAAAATTCATCAACAAACACACATTGAGACTTTAACACTTTATCTTTCATGCATGGTGTGTTCCGATATAAACCAGGCCCACAAATGTGGCACTATTCAAAGGTGTAATATTATCTCTACCTTGGCCCTCTGATAATTGGCAAAGATCACGGGGCCCTCATTATATGTCTACCCATTTTCTCGTTCTACACATAGTCCTTAAAGGCATTGAAGACTCGCCCCAAAACAGCGTGCCGCCATCTTTAAAAACTTAACTTTCCGTTGCTTGCGAGTGAAGTTTTTCTCTTGTCGCTAAATGCAGACAGTAATGAAACGTGATACCTTGTTATCTTTAGCTGGACCTGAGATGTCCATCGCTGTATTGATTGTACACTGTGCTGTGGGTATTGACCGCAGCTGTATGTACTGACTGTACACTAGTGTCTAATTACCCAGGGTAATAAGCTGTGAGTGTATTTTCTGGGATCGACGGTGGTGTCTATAACAGTTCTGTTACATCTCATTCGAAACTAGGTCAGATTACCAGCATTAGACGTTTCTTTTTTTGCACCAGTCTTCACAACCTTTAATTCAAATGTAATTGGTTACGTTAATGATGCTGAATTGTAATATCATGCATTGGCATACATTGTATGGGATGACTGTAATGTATTTAAAGTGATGTGTATACAAGATTATGCCTATATGATGAAACGTTAATGACCGGTAGCCTATATATGATTACATGACGAAATCTGGATGAAATGACGAAACCATTGTTAGTGTACAATTCTGTCAGAATATGAGAACAAATTTGCAAGTCCTTTTCGTTACTTTACTTTGATGAGAGTGAAAATTCACAACCTGATGAACCCATGCATAGTCTAAGCCGTAGCTTTCATGCATTCCGAGGATCGATGCCGAGGTCTGAGGTCGTTGCTGAGTCATTATAGAAGGCCCTGGGTCGTGGTCCGAAAAGTTTACGGACTGCTGCCCTAAGTAATGTGTCCAGGTTGTAAAGAACGCACGCACTATCATTGACTTTTACAAGAATAGATATCAGCAGTATGCATGACTAACGTGAGCTCGGTTATTATCACTTTATAGCACCATCCTGGAGTTTACTTCAAGACCTGCCCGACACCAATTTGGCTGGATCCACCGGCGCTGTCCATTTCAACCATTCCGGTGTAGACTACTTGGTGATGGTGCAACACCACGACTCAATCACCTGCACCCACGATACGATCATTTTCGCTTGGAATTCAGATACGGAAGAGTTTGAGGTCCATCAAAGGCTCTCTGTTTCATACTGCCCAATCGATGCTGTAGTTTTCAAGGTAATGGAACTTTTCTATACATTATAGTCAATGTATGTTATAATGTATATAGCAAGACACTTGAAGGTCATATGTTGTGTGCCTTATGTCTTTCGTTCTTTCCTTCTTCATCAGAGGTTCTGTATTTAGCTTATCTCCACTGATCTCGATAGTTTAAATCAAGGGCGTAGGAACCGGGGGGCTGGGGGCGCCAGCCCCCCCCCAGTGAAAAATATGGAGGGGCGGAAGTATCATTCCGCCCCCCCCCCCCCGCTTCGCAAGTCAGAAAACCCCTTTTTCATTTCCAAATGAGAAAAAAATCTCATTTGGAGCACCAAATTGCATCTAAGGCCAGGTGAAATGCAAAATTATATACAAAATGGAGTGGGTTGGTTGAAGTGTGCTATATTGCACCAAATTGCATCTGAGGCCACCTGGAAATGCCAAAAAAATCCAAAGGGGAAGGGGTGTCCCCCTCCACTCCCCTTAAGACCCCTCCCCCAGGCCGGCCATCAGTCTTCATCCCCCCCCCCCCACTCAAAAGTACCTTCCTATGCTACTGGTTTAAATGCAAAGACGTAAATGGTGATAGCTTTGGTGTTTCTGTTTTCTGATAGCATCGCAATGGTTGGGAAAGAATAGTCAAAAGTCTTATAACTTGATAGTATAACAAATTATAAAATCTAAGATTGCGGATAGGCGTAATACTAAAGTTATAAGTAACGATACCTAATGAGACGCTTTCAGAGCGTGAATGCACGTTTTGAGAGTTGATCAGAATGGCCACTTATAGAGAGGAGGGAAGTCACTCTTTGATAAGAGTGGCTACATTTCAATTTTTAGTTCTGCAAAGAGTGAATGCTTTTACTCTTTTAAGAGTTAAAGTTGCTAGAATTCAATCTTAAGGGGAAGACTGAATCCACTCCACTAAAGAAAAGTGATTATTATAAACACTTATATGATTATGGTTAAGATATTATGATCACTCCCTAAGAATGAATTTTTTCTTGGAATTGATAGAATATCACTAGGTCCCGCTACATACAATTATATTATCATTTCCATTACCGACTCTAATGTAGCAGTTATGTTAGATATTATAATTTGCTACGATCTTTAAACTTTAGACTTTTCAGAATCATTTTCAACCAGTGCGATGTTATACGAGAGAATATAGGCTAGCCGCTAGTAACATTTGAATATATTAGCAAAATCAACAACAGAAAAATGACATGACAACTGATGTTCAATACAAAGTGAACTATATATATGCAGCCCTTATAATTTTCAACGACTTTTATAAGCGAGTTGGAAAGAATCCTCATTCGGGACAGCCTTTGCCCTTTACTCAAGATCTATTTATGGCATTATATTTGACCATATCTGGTTTTATTGAACCTTCATGGCCTTGCACATATAAACCCTGCAGATCATTATCACTAAGTTAATCCATATAAAGTCAGATTAATTTAATTATTAAAGTGTGTTTTATAGATGGAACATAAAAAGTTGTCACGTCTTATTGTCCAACTGGCTTTGTCCTCAGTCTCAAACGGGTATCTTACATTATGAATCTGACCTCGTGAACTTGGTGATATCAATTATATTTATATTACACAATGTCCTATCAAATATTTTGGGACATGGGCGTTACCACTGGTTCACAATCGTGGCAATTCTTGTTCAAAATAAAAGGTATCCTTGTGTTGAGTATTTTCGAAGAAAAGTCACCTTAGAAATAGAATAGAAGCCTGCAGGGTCACGAAAACCAAATGACATAGTTGATCCACTCCCCTATAGTCGCCTTATATTGAAAACTTGTACAGGGTTATAGTGCAAATCAAAAGGTTAGGCGTATAATCTCTGATCGTGATACTAAACGTATAGGATTCCGTTTTTTATTCTTCCTTATACAGAGGACTATCTGTCTGTTCAGCTTCAATTTTAAATATTAATTAAAAAATGTCTTTAAAATTTAAACCTCACTCAGTCTGCTTGTAATATGTTTTCTTAGTTTATTTCAATTGCAACATTTTAAAGCCGTTGGCACTAACGAATGTTTATCTATATGCATATTTCCCTCATATATTAATTATTACCATCGACATTGTGTGCATATTAATATAGCTTGTTTTTTTGGTGTTTTTTTTTTCTTGCTTTACCATTTTTACAGAGGGGTGGAAGAGTTATAATGGTGACCAGCAACCTACGACAAAATCCGAGCGTAACATCTACGGACGAATACCAAATTTCCAACACCTTTTACATCATGGAAGGTTCAAAGTTCGTTGCTTACAGGACCGTGGAAGGCATAGACAATTGGGATTGGCAGACCTACGAACGAAATAATGACCTTTACTTGGTACAGTCTTCTCGTCACAACACTGAAGGAACGTATTCAAACACCACACTTAATATCTACAAATGGATCTGAAAATGAGGCGGCGATGAATAATTCATTAATTGTCTGGTGGTTTGAGGACAAACGCCCAAATGATAATTTATCGAGGGAGTTATATTGTAAATTAATTTGCATATGCATATGTAAATTACTAGCAAAATGATATTATCCTGGGCGCCCAATGATATGTGAATTCTCGTTCTGTTTACGGGTTAAGGAAAGGTTTATAGTTTTCTTGTCTTGTTTGATCTAGTTTTATATTTTTTATGATTCATGTGATATGTATTTCCAGATTATCCTCCAAGTTCAGTTCAATTAAAATCACTTCGAGTTAAGTTATTTCTTAGTTTTAAGTAAAAGATCTTTCCATAATTTGATTATTATATTGTCTTCGATTTAATGAAACGGACACCGATTGGTTGATACATAAACATTGTAAATTAGTAAACAATATATTAAATTTTGTTTAATTATTTCGATTGTTTCAAGGGAGGCTTTCAGCTTGAGAGAGTCAATATCTTAAACGACGCTGCCAAAGACTAAATCAACACCGTATATTCCGTAAAGCTTCAGTTCGATATAATAAATTACATCGACAATTCGTCCCTTTATATATCATTTTCAATATCCTCATCAATCTCATGCACCCTCCCGTCCAATCCCGCATTCACTTGAGCGACGTCTCTGCATTTTGATGATGTTATGTAAACAGTACGAAGAAGATTGTCAAGCCGGTAACTCGTCAATGCAATGTCCTTTCTACGCTTCCGTACTCACGTGATGCCGCACCCAGTGTGTAATGATATGTAATTAAGTTTAGCGCCCTCAATTGCAACAATTATAATATCTTGCTGGTGCTCTGAATTATCTGTTACACAGTGTAGGCTAACGTCAACGTAGTTAGGGGCGTTATACGTTCTCCAAGCTCATGAAGTAGCAGTATACATACAATGTATATAAACAATGTAAAATAGTCTGAAATCTCATCACAAGTCTTGTAGTAAAGCCTGCAACAGTTAATTTGTTACTTCAAGATTCAAGATTAATTTTTCTACTTTCATGAAGAGAAGAAAAATGAGATCTCATTTCAATTTCTAAGCTTGCTCTTTGTCTCATATTGTTATCTCTCGAGAGATAACAATATGAGACAAAGAGCAAGCTTAGAAATTGAAACATAACACATATGTGTGTATATCTATCTCTATATATCAATCAGACCTTTAGGCGACGTTTCATCTAATAATTAAAGCACTTACGGGCACATTTGACTTAGGGCGACATACATGGGCCTATATTTTCGCCCTAAGTTCTGCCTTTAAATTTGGAACGATAGAGTTATACATTCTGCAAATATTGTAAGAAGGGAGCGGAAAAGGATGGGATGAGAAATGTTTGTAAAAACGTAGATAACACAGGGTGCATTAAAGATATGCATTCTGATATAGAATGTTATTTGCGTACAGTAAATACAGTATGGTTATTCAGGATACATTGGGATATCGGCCATTTCTAAGTAAATGTGTACATTTTAGTACAAAATCACGGATTTAATACATATTACAGAAAGTAAGAATAAATTAGCTCCTTTTAAGAAAAAAATCAAGAAAATGCAGATATATTGCCAATATTGCAGTGTACGATATCTTATATTACCGATGAGTAGCCCGCCCTCTATTTTGAGTAGCCCGCCATCTATATTGAGTAGCCCGCCATCTATTTTGAGTAGCCCGCCCTCTACAGTATAACGTTACGCTTTGGGCCGACCGGCTAGCTATACGTTAACTTCGTTCGTATACGTACGTAGCTAGCATATAGTAAAAAATAACCCAGATACAGTATAGATCGCATAAAATCCATGCAATTCCTGAGTTTGTGTGACTCAGACGGCGCAGGGTGAACGGTAAGTTACACATTTTATGCCATCATAAAAATGCTGCTCTTTTTCATCTAATTTAATTGAGCCCTTTATATACTGAAGGGATCGCATGTGGAACAGATGTCAGATTTTGTTCCCCTAAAAGATGTACATTTCACCGTAGTGCAGTGATCTTAATATTTAACTGAATCTGTTATTTCCATGAAAAGTTATTCAAAGCAATCATCAACAGGCCAATATCGACCCCTGAACTTTGAAATGCTTCCCCGAAAGGCTCCAGTGTGTTTGACTGCAAAGACCCTAACTAAAGACACAAAAATCAAAGTCTATAAGGCAGTTGTTATCCCAACATTTTTATACGCTTGTGAGACATGGACACTATACAGAGAACATTTAAAGTCTCTTGAGCACTTCCACCAGAGAAAGCTTCGACAAATCCTCAACACCGAATGGCAAGACCGACCGTCATACAATCAATGAAGTGCTGCTTCAACATGCAGATTCACTCAGTGTTGAGGCACTAGTTACCAAGGCAACCCTTTCACGGAACGCCGATCACGTAGTTCGTATGGATGATGATCGCCTATCAAAGCAGCTACTGTATTCAGAGTTGGCTGAAGGAGAAAGGGAGCAGGGAGGGCAGCACAGACGACACAGAGACAATCTAAAACAAAACCTCAAATAGTGTAATATCAATGGAACTTAGAGCTGGCCCATGACAGGGCCAAGTGGCGAAGCACTACCCCTCCCCCCCCCCCCCCAAATAAAAAAGAGTTTGATCACTCTCGAAGGAAACCGAATGAAGCACCACGATGAGCGAAAGCAAGAAGGATGACGAGAGCTGATAGTCCTACTGTTTCAAAATGGAGACTTTACATGTACTACTTGTGGGAAGCATTGTAAGTGAAGGATTGGTCTATTTAGACTTAATAAAACTCATTTATCGGGTACTTAAAGTCTCAATGTGTGTTTGCCAAATTTTGACTTCGACCTCTTAAGTTTACTGCCCTAATAAAAGATCAGTGAAAATAATATCGTTCTATGCAATTTTCATATTAATAATCATTATGTTTTTTTAGTTATCTGCAGTCGTTAAACATTTTGAGCTGAATAAAATTCCCCAGATTTGTTAACGAGTCCGTAGATTCTACATACTTCATTCAAATTTGAGAGCCCCGCCCAACAGATCATGCGCCAATCAAATATGTCTGTTTTGTTTACGACCGTTAGGCATAGTACTTACGAGTATATATAGGTTACATTTTGTGTAATGAACATGCTGAGATGGGCGGTCGCAGTGATTTTACGGTAAATCGTTCGCACCATAAGGGCAACAGAAAATAAATTTCTTTCGATTGCGACAGCGTTTCTCCATTAAACCCACCTGGTCAGAGAGCATTTAGAATAAGAAACATTGAATCTGCTTCGGAAGTTTATTTTCCGAAATTCATCAACAAACACACATTGAGACTTTAATCTGTGTTTGGTGTTCTATGCAACGGAATCATCGCCTCAATGGCCATATACTGATATACACACACAACCATATATTCAGTAACTGTCGGATATTTTGTTTTGTGAAGGTATTCCCCGTGCCCTATTTTTCTCTCGATTGGTTTCATTACCCTGCTGGGTGATATGAACAAATCTTCATATACAACTAATCTTTTCGTTTTCATTTTCGCTTACCGATGGCGTTTTTTATTTAACTTTTCAAAAGGAACCGTGATATTTTCGTGTTAAGTACATTCCTCTGCCTGACCTACACAAGAGCAGCAATTTTGCCATTCTAACCCCCCCCCCCCCCTCTCAAAATAATAATAATAGTAAGAAAAATATTGTATCTCTCATTTTCGCTTCTAGCTTTTAGAGTAGCAATTTGTGTTAAGTTTGGTTAAATATATTTCGATACTGTCAAATACTAAAAATACTACAACAATGAGCTCAGCTCAATAACTCGACTAAATAGTCAAGTCTTATTCAACTGCTAAAGAAAGAAGGTTGAAGGGGGGGGGGGGGGGTAGTGGTAGTGGTAGGGGTAGTGGTGAACACTATTTGACCCACATACACACCCGCAACTAACTCAACATACAAACATAAACTAACCCCCTTACATACTCACACACCATAGCAAAAATGACCGTACAGTACCCTTGTAGCTGGTGCATGCTAACTACTCTTAGACAACCCTTGTTTGGAAAGATGAAGAGCGCCACACTTTGTTATACTGTAAGGACGATGGTATAGATGAAGTCACATTTATATGAAATAAAGTTGAGTTTAACTGACTGTTGCCACTAGTTAAAGCTCTGACGTTATTCTTGTAACAACAAGCACATTTAGCTCTAGCGATATTTTTGGTAACAACAATAAAGTATACCTTGTTAATTGTGAGTAACAATAATACCCTGTGTCTGTAAAGATGGATTTTGAAGCTATTCTAAAAGAGGTAGGCCCCTTTGGACGGTATCAAAAGTGTGTGTTACTTCTTTTCAGTTTATTGATTCTTGTAAACACGACACATCTCTATATACAAGTATTCAGCTCAGGCAAAGACGTTCATTGGTGTAAATCTTGGCCAAGCGATGATTGTTCTAATTTAGTTATTTCTAATCCTGACAACTGTGAGGATTTGAAGAGAAGGCTATCTATTCCGAAGACAAACAATGGGGAGGTTAACAACGGGAGTGGTGGGTACGATCAATGTACGAAATACAACGTCAGCGGTATCGACCTCCAAACAGCGATAGATCTTGGTGATGACGTCACGAAGCTAGACGTGATCCCTTGCGATGAAGGATGGGAGTACGACCGGAGCACATTTCCGAGTACCATTATACAGGATGTAAGTTTGATATAAAAGCGTTTGTGTTTTGTTTTTGTGTGTGCTGGTGTGTGTGTAGGCATGACACACATGACAATTTTAAATATTAAGCCTACCTATCTCGCCAAAACAGAAATCTAAAACTTAAGATATTATTTTTGTTAACCCTTCTTTCATAAATATTATAATGTGAAATTGATGGGAATATTTTATATTGCAGCCTTTAGATATAAAACAATGTGAGAACTTAGGAACTTCAAGGTTCCTGGTTTTATTATAATCCAAAGTAAGTATGTAATATGTAAACTTATATTTTGAAATCACGCCTCTCCTCTTTCTAATATGTACTTTCATGATTTTAATGAGATCAACACACAGGCCTAGTTGTTATTCATGTTTCTCCTATAGTATTCATTAGTTTATAAAAAGACTAAGCAGTGACGTAACCAATATCATCTTGACGAACACACATATTATACATTAACAATTCTTTGAAACATGTTCGCTCAATTAACGTTCTTTAAAAATGTTCGTTAGCAACTTTTTTCGTTCTCATGTAGGATATTGCTTTGTAAAAACGTATAAAAATAAACGTTATAATGACGTAATTATGAAGCTATCGCTAAATGACTGCATTACGTTGCTACAAAGTCATGTCTTTACAGAGCATTCGTCTTAATGGCACTATAAAATTGCCTTAAACGCTACTAAAAGGTAATACTTTTTGAGACTTTTAGTCCTCCGGTTCTCCTTTGCTCCATTTCCAAAAAAAAAATGATCAGAAATGCATTTTGTAGGATTGGTTCAGTTGTCATACATGTTTATGTTATATGAAGGAGGACATTAAAAGAAACACACTGGTGAAAAAAACTGTTCAAATATCTTTATGGGTTAAAGAGATATTCAAGTGTAAAGTTTTATCAGATTGTGTAGAAACTGCTGAAATCTGGCTAGCTGTGATGTCACATCCTCACATTCCTGAAAAGTGTTTGTTTTTTTTCTCTAAATATTTTGTGAGATTTCATGACTTTCAACCAAAAGATATGTCAGGAGATCTCACATTTGTCAAAGGAAGTATGTGAGATTAAACATCTGAAGAATTTTTGATTATATTATTTTCAAATGTGTAAAAAAGTGAGGACGTGACGTCACACCCTCACAGTAAGTCTTTCTACACCAGTCGTTTTCAAAGAAATTTTGATATCTTTAAATTGTCATTTCTCCTTAACAGAGCATGCTATCATGGTAGTTTCTTCACTGTTCTTTTTGTCTTTTTGTGCTCTTTCATGCGAAATAGACATGTCAAATACCTGAACCAGTCCTTTAATTGGAAATGAGTATACAATACAAAAACTACGATCGTGGCAGTAGAGGGCCACGTCGGGAGCGGAACTTAACCATGTCACTGGGCCCTTTATTTTTTCATTGAGAATACATTTCCCAGGGTCCCTTAATCGACCTTAGGCATTTTCATCTCTCAATTCCCATGATACCAATTTTAATAAGTATAACTGAGCTTCTCAAATCAAAGCATGAAAATGGTAAACCGGCATTTTTTACAAGAATAATATTTTATTTAAATGCTTGAAATCCAGCATGCAAGTTTAACACGCCATGATTCCATCATCCGTATAAAACAGTGATTGTATATCAAACGTGGGAAGTATATACGAACCCGTATAAAATTTCGTCTGTTATCATATGACTATATCAGGTGCGTATCCAGGGGGGGGGCGTTGGGGGCGCGCGCCCCCCGGGTAAGGAAAAGAGGAGAAAAAAAGAGAAGAAAAAAGGGAAAAGGAGGGGGAAAAGAGAAAAGGAGGAGAGAAAGGAAGGGAAAAGAAAAAGAAAAAAGAGAGAAAAAGGAGAAAAGGAGGGAGTAGAAGATAGCCAAGACCTCGGGAAGAGAAAGAGGAACAGTCATATTTAAAGCGCTGATCCCTATTATATACACAGGGTAGCCAGCGACAGATCAAGGATTACGGAGCGGTGTGCGCCTCACCCTACCCCTTACACCGACAACTCCATTTTTGACGTTTCCATTTTTCCTCTCTCACTAATGTATCTATATAAATACTATATATGGTCTATCATAACGCGTGTTTGTATGGACGCCTTAAACAATTGTTCAATTGTGCTATATGGAACCAACTGTGGCTGGTCTTGAACTCGACCGAGTCGTGGGGGAACATGACGCATTTCGGGAAGGGGGCAACCGCACTCCCCCCCCCGAGCAAATTTTCTTTATAACATCGCTAGTAATTTCAAAATAGACAATGCTTAGATGCAACTTACAAGGCCTGGGAAGTGTCATTTCCAGCGATCTGGGAGGCATTTTCGGCCAAAATTTTTCTTGTACGCTTCGCGCCAACTTATGGTGGCGCTTCGCTTAGATAGTTTGCCTATAGGCTTCAACCCTCCCTTGGCAATTACTCGCTACACTCCTGTTCGAATTTGTAAAGCAAAGAGCAGATATAACATCATATCAGTGAGCATTGAAATGCAAGTTCCACGATGAACAGCCTAAAAAACTGTCTATGTGTGTAGTCAAAGGCGTAGGAGCCCAATTGGATTTGGGGGCTGTAATGACTCGCCCGAAAAAAAAGCCAAAATTTTTCACGCGCTTCGCGCGCGTCCAACATATCGATGCCAATATCACATAAGCAAGCATCGGTCATTACATTGCATGGCATCGTGTACCTTACGGTCCGTGAAAGTTGCACAGTATACCGCCGGATGCTAATGTAAACAACCAAATGTCTTATGTAGATAGAGAAAAAGCATACAGATCCATCTATGTCAAAACTCTCTTTTACAGTAGTAATGTCGGCCAAGCTTAGAACTTTATTTTAATTACCAAGGAGATCATTTTTAAGCTATTCCTTGCTATTTATTTTTCTTTCATGCAGTAGGTGCCCGAAAATGGGAAAAATTTGGTTGCGGGGGGGGGGGGGGGGGCTGCAGCCCCGCCTCCTATGGGACCTACGCCTATGTGTGTAGTGCTCGGTTTCGATATACCTGATATCGGAAATATCTGCTATTTTTCATTTCCTTCAACGAAGTTTCATAATAGCCATTATAAGGGGTTTTAATATTTCTACACCAATAAATTAACTGTGTCGGAATTTTCGAAAATTTCCTGACCAACATTCTTCATCATACTTCCTCTACTCGTGCAATTTTGACCTGTATATTAGGGGTTCAAGGAGTTTTTCTATATTGGTTGTCCATAGATTGAATTTTGTGTAACATTATGGGTATGTTTTGAAGTGATTTTTATTCACGAGAAATGTGAATTTTCAAATTCTCAACAAATAATGGGCTTAAAACCTTGAAAAGTGGGGCTTTCGGATATTGTGGGCCGTGACGTAGAATCACCTACAAAAGCAATGATCCATAGGACATGCAATCAGGTCGAACATGATGTGTGACTGGTGACAATCTTCAAAAAGGTTATGGATGGAAAAAAAAACTTTTGGGAACTACTTGGTTCTCAGGCAAAAGTGTACATCTGGTTGGACATTTTCAAGCCCGAGAAGTGCCATTTCCGGTGATCTGGGGGGTATCAAAACAAGAAATTTTCTTGTACGCTCCGCGCCAACCGATGGTGGCGCTCCGCTTAGATAGTAATTCGCGCCCCCCGGGTTAGAAAATCCTGGATACGCGCCTGTATATGGTTGTTATATAATAAAAAAATTAACCATTATAGATATAATACAAAGTAAACAAGAAAAGTACAGATCTGCTACGGTTAAATAATTAAATAAATATGATTTATCTTAAATAAAATAAGATAACTATATGGGTTAGAAGTGCCACTAACAATAAAATTGTATATTGCGAGCTGCACCTAATCTTGATACCGGTTAAATTGTGAAGAGATAAACATGTTGAAAATGAAAAACACGTCAAGTAGATTAATATTAATGAAAAGTACCATCCAAAAAGTTACGGCGTTATATTACCTGCAACGTATAGGGAAGTGTGACGATAAAACAATAGGGCCTTCATATTACCGGTTGCTATGGTGATATGTAAACACCGTTATTGAAAACACGTTGATGACGGTGTAGGACTTGTGGAGAAGGCGCTGTTATAAATGTCCTGAAAGAGCTGTACGTAGAGACCCCGGTTCTGAGTCCAGAGATGTATATAAAAGCATACATCACATAATGTCCCAATTGACTTACACACTAATTACATAAATCGAAGTAGTGTGGTGTAGAAGTCCTTGAAGAAACCTTCTGTTTTTGTTAAGTAAATGATGAAGGCTTCACTGGATAGCTGATGACACGGACCGGTTGGTCACTCATGGCGCCTTCCAATTTTCTGTATATTGTGACCACGATTTTGGTAGCCATTAGCTTTCGTCATTAATAAACATCACACTTTCTTGATCAACTATAAACACATTTCCAACTCTGTATTTTGAAGATCTACACTTAGTAGTCTGAAATTGCCTCAATGTAACCAGTTTCTGCAATAGCCTACTTGTACTTCCATTCACGCTTTTAATTCAGAATACAAATCCCTTTCCAGTGGACTCGTGATAAACAGTTGACGTTACATCGTCAAAGTGTCGATGCAAGAGGACTGGGGTAGAGAGTGGATCTGTTAAGTCTCTCGGTTTTCGTGCCAAGGATCTAGTCTTGGGTGACTTTTATTCGAAAGAGTACCTGTATACTCTCAATTCTTTCTTAAGGATTTGTATAAAGTTAAAGTTAAGTTAAAGTTGAAGGCTTACAGTCTTGTATGAGGCTAAGGCCTCCTCACACGACTGCCCAACTTAACCCCTGGTCATTGGTAACTTGTCACACCCACACACCAAAGTGTGCACAATTCAATCAATCTCTCCTGGGGTACCACAGTGCACCACAACCACGTGTCCCCGGGGGACTTCCCATAGGGTGCAGCCACACACCGGCGCACGCAGCTATATTTACAAGTTACCTCGCAAGTCCCCGTTTATCCACCTGGTGAAGAGAGGCAAGATTAAGTGCCTTGCCCAAGGACACAACGCAAGGCTCTGGCCAGGACTTGAACCTCCAATCCTTAGATCACAAGTCCACTGATGCCTGATGTTTTGGAAACCCCGTTTATATATAGCCTATAGTTATTGTGCAAGATTAGGTAATCGTACTTGCGCTTGAAAACCTTGTACACTTAGGCGTGCGTACGCATGCCATACTTGTACTTGTACTAGTGCTAATACTATAACTCTTGTAAACGATGAGCTTTCTCTCACGTGACTGTTTTGTTCATTGATTCAAGACAATTATGCCTCTGATTCTCGAATACCATTGTTTTTACATACATCAATAATGTTTCTTACAGACATAATTTGTAACTCGTGCATTATATGATACAATAAACATTCATCATTTTTCAGGACACGTTTAGATATGAGTAATCTTCGTATGTATCCCCGTTGACGTCATAATTCATGTTCCATCCTTCACCAAACCACTTCTGAACCCATGTTCACTTTTCCCCAGTATTCCTATGTGCAAATGACATTAATTGTTCTCCTATTCATACCCCCACCCCCTCTCACTCTTCCTATATGCAATTAACATTAATTATTCTCCTCTTCATACCCCCCCCCCACCCCTCCTCTCTCTCTCTGTCATACAGTTTGAGCTGGTTTGCGGGAAGTCCTACCTACCAAACATTGCCCAGTCTGCTTATTTTGTTGGTTACCTCGTTGGAAGTGCTATCGCGGGTCTAGCTGCGGACGTGTAAGTTAAATTCATTGAGTACTCAGACAGATAATATATTAGGCGTAACGATGTTACACGCTAACACTTTACAATTATCGCATATACTTTATCTTGAGGGCTCCTCTGGAAAGCAGTGCTTCTGCACTGAGCAGGACTACCCTCATAAAAGATGACTATAATTATAATAATAACATAATCTCAATCTTCGTTTGTTTTTCTTTATATGTCCCATAAACATACTGCCTAGTCATGACATTGTTATCGGAATGATATCAGTTAATCATAACATACATATTTTAAACATCTAAATACGAGACCTGGTTACGATATTTTCAGTTCCCACTATCATGGTAATGTACATTCTTCTACAACAACACACGATCAGATTTTGTAACGATAATTACCATAACTACCTTTAATTAGTTATATCGTCCACTTTTATTAGACCACGTGACTTAATTTTTTGACGAATGTATTGCTGTTTCTGAAACTCCAATTCTTTTAGACATTTTGTTTTTATTTGCTTGTTTATTTTCAGTGTTGGTCGTAGAGTTTCTCTACTTCTTAATGTTACAGCTGCATTTGCTGTTGGTCTAGTCACCATGTTCACACCAAACATTGGTATCTTCATAGCTTTAAGGTTCCTCATGGCCGTGGCCGCAAAGGGTATCGGACTCATCTGTTTTGTGTCGAGTAAGTTGATCAATTTGATCACGGAACATGAATAACGTGTCTGGTCATCACACCGTCGTCATGCAAGTAGATATTCAGAAAGTAGTTTATCTCAACATATCTCATGCGACGAAAACTGTAGCAACATTAAGTGAAACCACTATATAGTAAGAGGTATATGGTAGTAGTTATGTGACAGTGGCAGTTGTAGCGGTATTAGTTGTAGCAGTATAGTAGTGGTAATAATAGTAGTGTTAGCACTGGTAGTTGTTGTGGTAGTACTAGTAGCATATAGTTGTAGTGGTAGCAGTAGTGTTGGTATAGTAGTAGCAGTAATAGTAATAGTATAGTAGTAGTTACATTAGCAATAGTAACATTAGTAATAGTAGTAGTTACATTAGTAGTAGTTGTGGCGGGAATATTAATAGTAACAATAGTAGTAGTATTGGTAGTAGTAGTTGTAGAAGTTGTCATGGTATCAGCAGTAACATTAGTAGTACAATCTTTTCAAAATTTTCATTGTACTTATTAGTAATACATGAACATATTTGCCATTGTTTCCATGCATTGACCTATCATTGCACCATAACCGAGTGTCTTCATAAGGGGGGGGGGGGGGTTGATTTCTGTTTCAGAGTACACTGTTGTCGTCGGAGACGGCTCGCAAGGGGAATGAACCCTAGCGTGAAGCAAGGAGGCAAACGCCTGTAGGCTGCAGCGTGTTAACATTGGCTATTGTTCTTGTAAATCTTGTTCTATGCAAATTATTCGATAATATACGACAGACTGTGCTTTATCAATGAAAGGAAAAGGAGAAAATTTACTCGTTTACATATGTTTCTTATGTGTCTCAAAACGACGAATCGAACACCAATATCATTCAAGTTAACGGTCCAACGTTAACTTCATACCATGTTTAAATCCACTTTCTTTTACAGTAACTGAAGTGGTTTCACCATCAAAGCGAATCCTAGTCGGTAATGTCTTGTGGATATTCTTCGCAATAGGATATTTTGTTCTTTCTGGGATGGCAAAACTGATTGCAAATTGGCGTCTCTTATCACTGATACTAACTCTTCCGTACATAGTATTGTTGGTTATCTTGTTGTAAGTATATTGCTTTAAACTTGGATACGTTTTAATTTGAAAAGATTAGAAGTTTTTTCAGCCTTTTGAGTTTTAAACCTCGATTTTCGTGAACAAAGGTTATTTTGATATTGTAGAATTTGCTCTTTTCTCTGTTCGCACGATAGCATGTCTTTCACATAGAGTTAAAAACAATACAGTAACGTCGCAACAGTCACAGCTGTACGGGTGTGCGTGTGGGGGGGGGGGTTGTACAAAGGGTGCTTTTTTTAACGTAATGAGAAACCAAGTGTGCTGTGTGATGCCATTTTGAGCCTGGAATGAAGTGGCGATACATATATAGTCCGAGTAACATAGAATAAGGTTTGGTTTCGTATCCGGATAATTCAGGATCAGACATTATTTCTGAATCATTTGTTTAATTTTTGTTTAATTATTTAATTTTATGAATTTTTTGAAATTTCTCTTACATTAGTAAATTTTAGATTGTTTCATCAATTTTCAAATTCTTATTTATTGATTTGAAATTTTTACAACATTTGGGAATTCTTGACATTTGTTATTTTATTAAAGTTTGTTGTTATAGTTGTGACACTTTAAGTCGTCATAAAATGTTTTCATTATCATCTAATACAGCTTCTTCCTACAAGAATCACCGAGATGGCTGCTATTAAGAAATGACAGCGTTAAAACACAGCAAGTGTTGACAAAGATTGCATCTATAAATCGGAGATCCGCTCCAGACGAAGAGGTTGTAAGCCGAGGTAATCCTGATATCTCTGAGGTGAGGGTACTAATTAGCGGATATCATGGCCAGTACATCTTATCAGTGCGTTACCTTGACAACGCTCATACATAGCTTTCAAATAATGTATGATCGCCTTAGCTGAAATGAAAAGTAAACCCAATTATTATAACGACGTTGATTTATGTGATATAAACGCCTGCGATAATGAAATAACTGAAAAACAGTTTACAAAACATTTTATTCCATTTGACAGATGCCACAGTTTCGATGTTCCTTCATTCACAACACTCAGTGGTGACTTGATCAAGTCTAAATATGACATCATCAACCTACAAATGCTTGAGTCTTTTTAGTATCTTCCCTGCAGGGAATTTTGGTTCACCCTGTAGAGTTGAGTCATCTCTGGTATCTCATCTTTACCATATATAGCAATATGAATGGCAAAGATGAGATACCATTATAATGGTATAGTATACAACTATAGCTGGTGTATACTGGTGCTAATCAGGGCCCATCAGAGCCAGAAACACTGAGTTGGTAGGGGACCAACATTTTAAGGAGAAGCAAGATACAAATGTCCTGTCACTCAAGGTGTGAATATCTTTCACTCATGATGGTGGCACAGATGATGGTGGTGGGTGGGGGTGGTGGGAGGGGGTGGGGGCTTGGAACCGGCTTCTAAGCCCCGGACTGGATTGCGGGCCTGTGGTACTATCAAGTAATAGTGGAATGATTGTCGTTTCAACGAAGACGGTGGCAACTCACGTGTACGAGATCAACAAAGCAGTTTGCAAATGATACTTTACACTGTTGTATGCATGTATGTATTGAGATCCTCCTGCAAGCAGGAACTCTCGAAGAAGCCATCATTGGCTTATCAAAGCCTCAGCTGAACGAAGTCAGTCTCTTAGATTCATATTTAACGTCCACGATTATGAATTGTCAATTGTCAACAACTCTGTAACTGAACGACATACATTAATCTTGGAGTGACTCGAACTCGGGACCTTATGATTGAAAGGCACCGGCGATAACCACTGAGCTAGCACTCCTACACTGTGCGATCTAATCCATGACTTGGTGTAAATATTCCACTTTCTGTCCTTCGAGTTCTCTTAGAACAAGTTGTTAACAATTCACAACTTCCTATTCCGACCCTTTGAACACACAATTACAGCAATCGACGATTACACTTGATTGTTTCCGTCACATGGCGAAGAAATTAATATTTTTAAACTGGTCGATGGGAATGGAAAATACATCATTTAATAATGAATTGTCTGTCTGTGATGTGATTACTTCCATCCTTCGTCTACTGGTTTAAACATGTGATGATATATCACGACCATATGATAAAAAAGAGAAAACCACATCGAAGTGAAAAACAAAATCCTACATCTCTTGTAGCGATAATAATATACCAAATGATCATGAAACCTCAAAGCTTTATCGATATTCATCCGCCGTATGCTTTAAATGTCGGCTGCATATTCATAAACATACAGACGTATAAGACAATCGTATACATAAGACATAACGTGATAGTAAGGTATCTCTTGTGGGTTTGAATCACTGCTTTAAAATGTGAACATCTAAGGTGCATGAACGGTATTTTTCGCGTTGAAACATAAAACCATGATGATAGTGATAAATATATAATAAACAAAAAAGAAGGGTGGCTTTGATGATGGCGATGGCGATCATGGTGCAGACGATGGCGATAATGATAACGATGACAATGTTGATGAAGATGACGTAGAAGCTTGACGATGGCGATGGTGGTGGTAGTGGTGGTAGGGGGAGGGGGTATGAAGTTAAATTATACAAATGTCATAATACTGTTTTGCATACTTTTAAAACATTTATGATATTATTTTATTACCTAACTCTTCCATCTGTACCCTCGATGCACACCCACGATGGTTCGGTAGTAACGTTCCTTCCTTCCTCCCTATAGCACCATGCAGAATCTCATCATCAGTGAAACATATGGCGTCATTAATATACGGAATACAATTAAGCCTTCCATATGTTTACAACGCTCTACCTATAAGAATCATTGAAAGTGTTTTCAGGAATATTATCAAACATATTTTCTCGCTCTGTGGGAGGGTATAATGTGAAATAGTAATTAACCAGAGGGACTCAACGTGTCTCTTTCATTTTTTTCTTTTCCTTACTTTTAGTTATCTTTAACTCAATGCTGTATTTTTATTAGTGTTGAAAACTTGCTGACTATTTTTTTATATTTTATTTTAAATATTTTCTTATTCCTCTCTTTTAGAATAACGCAACCTTTGACAACCTAAAAGAGTTAATTCGAACTCCAGCAATTGTTCTAATTGTAGTCAACATGTCTTTCAATTGGTAAGTTCTGAACACGGGACAACTTTGTAAATCGTAATTGAGTATTTTATTTTCTGTCAGATACTTCAGTCTACATCACCTAATTGCAATTTTTAATGTGTGACTTTAGGTAGAAGCTTGATGTTGACATGATATAGTCCAAAAAAGAAAAGAAAAAATGACAGTATTTGTGAAAGTATTTTTCTCAATACCAATAGTACGGTTTTCATAGTATATTCACCTTTAAAAAGAGTACCGATTGTCTGGACTGCTCCTTTAAGGCTTAATGGACGATGACGTCATCTCTTCATACCTAAATGTTAATGTCAGTCCAAATTATAGTAGTAAGTTTGAATAATTCAAACCAAAATACTTCACGTTCAAAATGTATTATGACTTATTTAGCCGACGAGATATATATTTGAATCTGGTCACCCATCATCGACAGAACCGTAGTCTTTTATACCAGTCGTTCAATGAAAATAGCGAAAATCAACTTACTGCACATTGTTACCGTTAATTCGTTCATGTCTCCCTTCTATTGCCAAAATAATGGTGTACTGTATTGTAGTTTAGCTAATATCTCTAATGAATTGTTGTTTCTAATGTAATCTGAGCAATAATGCAACATGTTAACCAATGACTGATACGAGGCTTAAACACAACTCATATATCTCGCTATATCTTGCTATTAAAAGTATCTACATAATGTTTGCAGGCATTTTATCTATATATGATTCATTTACGATTTAGGCCTATACGAAATTTTGCGATATCAGTTTGTAGAATCGTTTCTTTGTCATATAAAAAGCCGGGGGGAGGGGGGAACGAGGAAGCAATGGATATGGCGGTGGGGTTGTTGTATATAGAGGGGGGTTATAGGTTTCCTCCGTCGGAAAAAAATCCCCCCCCCCCAAAAAAAAAGGTTCATTCTGAGGCTACAAATTTTCCCAAACGTAATTTTGTGCTGATATGTATTATCCGATGACGGTGTATACCTTACACTAAAATAGACCACACTGAGAAACAAAGTCAATATCGTCTTTTTATTTTCCTTAATAGGATGGTTCAGAATCTGGTGTTTTATGGACTGTCGCTGAGTACGTCCTCCTTGGGAATAGATCCATATCTTTCCTTCATCTTCTCGGGGTTTGTCGAGATACCAGCTTACATCTGCTGTATATTTGTCGCTCAGTGGTCTGGCAGAAAGGTATCAACCGTTGTAACGATGCTTCTGGGTGGACTTTGTTGCTGCTCTACGGCGTTGATTCGTAAGTGTACTTGAATTTTCCTTCATGCTATTTAATATTATTATTATTAATTTCTGGTGTAACTTTAGAGAGATTCAACAGTGACAGCTATAAGTCTATTTTAACTAATGCACGAGTTAGGATACAAGATACGGTTTTTTTTTACGGTTTCATTTAATATAAAATCCGAAATATCAGTATTTATGCAGTATGAATCATATCATACTAAAAAATTAACGTTTGATATTTTACAATCCCCAGCAATTGGCATATCCAGAGCAGCGGTTGCTATGGGAGGCAAGTTCTTCATCACCATGTCGTATTCAATCGTCTACACTTGGGCCGCAGAATTGATGCCTACCCCCCTCAGGTAGTATTGTGAAATACGTTGGCTAATTAATGAAGTTACTTATATGTACACTACAACTTAGGGAGTTAAGACGACTTATGCAACAATATTCCATATCCCAGGGAGCGGGTGGAGAGGGGCAGGCACGTAGCCAAAGGGGGGCGAAGGGGGAGATCGCCCCCACCCTTGAGTATACTTTCTTTCACGTTTCTATGATATCGCTATAGTAATTTCAATAGAAAATGCTTAGATGCAACTTGCAAGGCCTGGGAAGTGCCATTTCCAGCGATCTGGGAGGCCAAAATTTTCTTGTACGCTTCGCGCCAAATCATGGGGGCACTATCATTTAGATATTTTCCAATGCCGAATTTATGGCTCTAATACTTTGCCTACAAGTTCGCCCCTCCCTTGGCAAATTTCTCGCTACGCGCCTGGAGAGAGGTGGAGGGTAACCCCAACATCTCTCAAAGCATCGAAGTTTACGCGGGCCTACGGTGCCGCCATATATGACAATTTCAAGAAGCACTGGACATTCGAATCACTTCTCCCTTCCCCCTCCCCTTCCCCTTCCCCTCCACCTCCCCATCTCACACCTATTCCGGAATCACTGTATTCATATTATTCGGAACTTGCAAGATATATTCAGTAAGTTCTCGTTTTTTTAACTTTCAACAATAAAGTAGTCTAGCTTCACTTACTTTTTGGGGTGGATGGAGTGGGGTGGGGCAGGGCAGGGCAGGGCAGGGGAGGGTCGATGGGGTGATGGAAAGACAGTGTTTGAATTGTCCTGACTTTCTGTGACGTCATTTTCATCTTTCATCAACAGGAGTAGTGGTCTTGGCCTTTTTTCTCTCATTTCTCGTATTGGAAGTATTGTGGCTCCTTTAATCTTGCTTCTGGAGGAACTTTGGGGGAGTCTTCCTTACCTAATCTTTGGATCATTTGCTCTCACTGCTGGTTTACTCTGTCTGTTGTTGCCAGAAACGAAGGGAAAACCTCTTCCTTCTTCTGTAGACGATACCAAAGCACTTTACAAGTGGGTTTATTTTTGTTTATTTTTTTGCTTATTTTTTATATTTTTTTCATCTCATTTATTCACGATAGACATATATATGGTAAACATGAAGCATTCTGATATATACAATATGTCCTTAAATAATTAATTCAAATAAAACGTGACAATTTGTAAAAGCAATACAAAGCTTATCATACAATATTTATCGGTATATCATTGAATTTTTAAGACCTTTTTACACTTGCAGAATAAACCTAAATTTATTTTAAAATTCATTCAATGTAGGTATTTTTTATTTTATTACTAAATATGTACTGCTTCAAGTGAAAATTATGAAAATTGTATGGGTGGCTTAAAAGAAAATTATAGCCCCCCCCCCCAAAAAAAAAATATATATATCTAGCTTAAAAACAAATTGCGCTCCAAGAATACTTTGTTCTACATCCAATATAAAATCAGAAACAAGTGGGTTTAACTAAATTATACTAAAGTCATCGAGATATAATGATTGGTTGTCAATTTCGTATCAAACTGCGTTTAGTGTACCGGAACAATCCCTCATCCGTTTCGAAAAAAATGCAGGCTGTTAATCTTATACTGAATTTCCAGTTCATAAACAAAATAATTAAGCAAGCAAAGCCGAAGCAATAAGTATTATACTCATATGTTTTGCTTTTACTCTCTCCCTGTTTTCTCCATAAATGATGGCTGGCGCCTGTCCTGGAGATAGGGTTGATAAGGGTATAGTAATTTCACATTCTACATGAGAATTTTCGTTTAACGTCAGAGGGCTTAGATTCAAACTTGTGCTATAGCCCTTTATCATTTTAAACTGTATGGTATACGCATGTACATTCCTAGCGTGTGCTATTAAATGTAAACTTTTTCGAAAACATTTTGTTGTTTTTCTTGGGGGGGGGGGGGGTTGGCCCCATGCCCCTACTGTGGCTACGGCCTTATATCGCTTCGAATACATCTTCTTCTTCCGTCAGGAACAATACCTTTAAACATATTATCCAACGTTGTTCTCTCCCTCTCACAGGAAAGCCAAGAAAGCCGATGACGGTGATGAAGAACAGAACAATGGGACTCCTTCAAACGTATCAGAGAAGCCAGCGGTTGCTTAGATTAAAAGAGTACCTCGAATTTGGTGGTCGGGATCGTGTGTAATTTAAAGTAGTGATGCATATATAACCTAAATCAGCAATGACTAAATGCGTGTTAGCGTTTACAATCGGAAACTGTAGAATGACCAATTGATAGATACATTCACTACAAAAACTCTTACATTTAAACCACAACCAGAGAGAGTTACTTTAGATGGAAAGTTACCCAATGCATAGGGACTGGCGGGACACGAAAATCCAAAGAAGTTGATCCACGTGTCTCAACCATACACAGTCCCCTTACATCGAGACTTTAACAGTTTCACCATGGCGATCTCACGTCAAGGGAGTATCCTATCAAATGTCCCGTTAGCTATGTAAACAGGATTAGGGTAATATAAAGGTTGGTAAGCGAACCGCGGTGAACTGTCATGTGCCCTATCTGAATAAAGGAAAGATAAATTCGCATGATTTTAGCTAATATAGGTTTAAGAAGGTTCTCTCAATCTTGGGGCATTAGAGCAGTATAGTTTGTGCTTGGTTATAGAGATTTCAGCAAATTCAGGAAGAAAATTGGTCCATATTTACTGATTTATGCAATCTGCATTGCAAAGTGTCCATTTTCTATTGGTCGGAATCTTGTGTTAATAGGGTGGTCTAAGAAAAAGTTACTTGTTGGGTATGTTGTTTTTAGACCGTTAAAAGCACAGCTGTGGTCCAGGTTGTATTTCTGAACAACTTTAAATATTTGGGAACTAATTACTATTTAAACATGTGTGTCTCATCACTGTAGTCTAAATAACAGACCAGTATATATGCTATTTCCTTAGTAGCAACATAAAACTCATTAGGAATACATAAAACTTTGCATGGCAGTAATTGACATAATTACAATGCATTGCAAATTTGTCAAAGACTAAACGGTGTTGGATGCCATCTGAAGGTGCTTTGTTGTATATCATGTATATATTTATATATATATATATATATATATATATATATATATATATATATATATATATATATATATATATATATATATATATATATATATATATATATATATATATATATATATATATATATATATATATATATATATATAGGAATAACGGAAAAACTGTTAAACAACTATGCTGCATTTAGAGAAAGGCTGGATCTCGAGTGAGATAGAATAATTGAATTAGGTAAGTGATTGGAAGTAAACAGCCAATGTTTGGTTTTTGCAGAGCTTTCGAGCAAAACTAGCTCTTCTTCAGTGCATGATCACCGAAAGTGACAAGAAGTAGCAGGAATTGAAACTATTTTATAGAGAAGATGTCGGCATGGTTGTAAAGGCTTACTGATTTCTGCTGAATTGAGCAGAAGTTTTAGAAATTCGGATTATTTTAATCCGCGTCGGATATATATATATATCGGATATATATATATATATATATATATATATATATATATCGGATATATATATATAAATATATATGTATATATATATATTTGTCTTTGAGTTATATAATTTATAAAACAATCAACTAACATTAACATTTATGCCTGCAATGGGGAACCGACATCATCGTAGTCGTCGTCGCCATCGTCATCGTCGTCATCATCATCATCATCATCATCAATGATCATCATCGATGATTATAGCTCAGTCATCAAAAGCGATGGGTGTATTCATTCATTGCAATATAATTTTTAAGTTATTTCAGTTAAATAAATTCAAATTTCAAGTTAAGTTAAGTGGTTGGTTTGAAAAAAAATATTAACAAAATGCATAAAAGCTACTTTCATTTCAATCCCTTTGCCAATTGTTCATTTGTTTATTTGTTTATTATTTAATTTATTTTTCTTTCTTTCTTTCTTTTATTCCTTTCTTCCTTCCTTTTTTGTAATACTTGTTGCATGTGTTATACCTGGTGGCATTGTTGTATGGAGGTTATTTATGAATTGCAATAATCAACTGGTGAGAAAAATCATATATTTACCTAGTTTGAAATTATAATCGTGAAGATGTTATATTATACCATTTTTTGCAAGTTTAAAGTTTCAAAATGATGTCCCATATGGAGTTGTCCGCAG
Organism: Apostichopus japonicus; assembly: GCF_037975245.1. Classification (NCBI taxonomy): domain Eukaryota; kingdom Metazoa; phylum Echinodermata; class Holothuroidea; order Aspidochirotida; family Stichopodidae; genus Apostichopus; species Apostichopus japonicus. The sequence goes on from NC_092571.1 coordinate 23,639,710, forward strand.
CTGGCGAGAGGGTTTTATACAGAGTTGGACCAGTTTAACACCGCTTTAGCCAAACATTGCCTGAGATTCTATAGTAGTAATTATTATGTAGGCTATAGCATGATTTGTTCATTTATCAGTTACTAGGCTTCTGAGGATCAAACGTACGGCATACTAATCAATAACTTATCAATCAATCAATTAATCAAACAATTATCTGCGTATTTTCATAATGTTAGAGGAGCTGGGTTAGACCGGTAGCTCCGGACTTGTGGCTATTGGGTCGTTGAAGGCAGGCGCGGCGGAACGGAAAAATTATTGGGGGGCTAATGTGTGGAGACTATCTAAGCGGAGCGCCACCATCGGTTGGCGCGGAGCGTACAAGAAAATTTGGGGTTTTTTCAAACCCCCCAGATGGCCGGAAACGGCACTTCCCGAGTGTTTTATGCTGCGAATACCTAGCCCTAAAATATGGGTCTCAAGCCCGGTGCAATTTCTCAGATTGCACGTAAAAGTCTGTAAAAACATTGTAATTTGTATATTCGATGGTGTTTTAAGAGAGTAGCTATTACTCGTAGTGTACTCGCAAAGACGTTTTTGAGTGTAGTAAGGGCAGTGGCGGAGCTAGGGGTATTGGTCGGGGGGGGGGCAAGAATGGTCTGTAGGGGCGCTTTCGACACTATTTAAGCGGAGCGCCACCACAGGTTGGCGCGGAGCGTACAGAAATTTTTTGAGTAAAGATACTCCGTAGATTGCAGGAAATGACCCTTTCCGGGCCTTGCTAATTTGCAGATAAACGGAGAATAATTAGGTGTCTTCGCCATTTTGTCGGGAAATTACACCAACAGAATATGACGAATGTCAATAGGTATATGAGAGCGCAATAAAATAGTAAATAATCGCGAATAAGTAAAAAGTAGTGAAAAGCTGAAAAGGGCGCCAGCAGTCCATTTGAGTCCGTCAGGGGGGGGGGGCATCCGCCCCTGACTGTATATATGGACGCTCCGCCACTAAGTAAGGGGATGCTGGAGAACTGGCTGAAATGAGGCAAGTCGTTGGCCTAAGACGAAGTTGTGTTACGCTTACCGGTACTCACACTCACTGCTTCCACTTTTCACGGGTCGTGAAGACGCGGTTGGGGTGACAATGTGGTCTATAGCCAGGGGACGGGCCGAGGGTCCCCCAGCAATTACTAAAATTACTACACCTATATAGTATAAGTGTGCATCGGACAGATCGACAAGTATGCATTGAAAAATGGGCAGATGCACGTTTCGGAGCCTTGGTAAATATTGGGGGGGCTTATCATGCATTTGCCCCCTCAACTTTTTCATTGGGGGGGGGGGGGCTGAGCCCCCCCAAGCCCCCCCCCCCCCCCCCGGTTCCGCCGCCACTGGTTGAAGGCGACTCCTTCCAACTTAAATGCACATTCATCATTCATCCATAGGCCTAGATTAATTATATATAATAGCACAAACGGTGACCGGCGCAGGTCCAGGGTTTAGGGTGGGTGGGGTTTGCACATTACCCCGCCCCCACCCCACCATTCCAACGTACCTTGCACAAAACTGAACTCAAAAAAGTAGTTATAGTTATAGTTATAGTCATGGGTATAGGGAAATATGCAGGTGGAACCATGTTCTAATTCATTCACGTATATTTACCATGATGGGGCCGGTACAATTTGTTTGGGTGGAAAATCCTACGAGGTGCTCATTTGCGATTTCTTATACAAAAGGAATGGGACATTTGATAGGTTACACACATTTGGGAACAAAATTAATAACTAGGGCTCGGATTGAACCACTTTAACCAAAATGTTGATCATTGCCTTATCTTAGTTCGTGAATTTAGCATCCGCATATGACATTGTGTCTCAATTATTACATTTAATGTTTCGTAAGTTTAAATACTGTCATGCACCCTCAATTACAGTGTTTCACTACATTTCCAGTCTCAACTTGCCGTCTGTCCCACGAATCGTATTTACCACAAATTTAGCGGTTAGGTCGTTAGAATCATAAGGTGTCTCTGAACGTTTAGATATAAGAAAGGGCGTTCTGAATAGGTTCACACTGAAGCAGAATGAGTAGAGGGAGGTCCGGAAAACGAGCCTTTCCTGACGATGGCTGGGGAGGAATGGTAAGTTTTTGTGGGCTTGGCGAACATAACGTTAGGCTAGTCCTAACTACCTAACTATCTAAGCGGAGCGCCACCATCGGTTGGCGCGGAGCGTAAAAAAAAAAATTGGTCAATAATGCCTCCCAGATCGCAGGAAATGGCACTTCCCGGACCCTATAACTTACATCTGTAATTGTATATTTGGAGGTTTCATGTAATGAAAATTTGGCACTGGGATGAAAAGAAGACCGAAGAAACGGATGGATTTTTTTCAATTTATTTTCACATGGTGCATGCTGTGGGGAAATGTTAAGTTCAGTGCAACCACGGAATTCTCCATGGAACAGAGCCTAATGCTGCTCGACGGGAATACAGCTATCACGTTAGGCTACAATACAGGCACGGTTATTGCTAGGTAACAGGTGTCGTCTGCTGCTCTTAGCACGCATACACATTTATGTACTAGTTGGGTGAAATCATCATGCCCAATGGGGATAGTAATATATTAGTACCACCCTGGAACACATCACATGACCCTCCATGCATGGTACGCGCGTATTTACTGTGTGATAGTTTCTCCAGATTTATTAAACTTAATGGTATGAACCATGTTGCGTCGATCACTTGCAGTGTTGCGGCTGAATATTCCTCCACGCTTACGCGATACGCCACGCCACGCCAACTGTCGTACTTTTCCCTGGGACAGTAATGTATGCCGTACGCCAAATTTATTGGAGTACATTTCCATACGCCAAAGATCTTTGTGTGAAAGGTTGTACAGTACTTTCCAGTATGGTTGACAATGCTTTGGTATTCATTGAAATTCAAAGTTTCCATGCCAAGAAATGATCTGAAAGTGTGTTTCTGCCTTCTAGTTGCTTTCATAATCATGCTCAGAATACAACTTAATCCACTAGTCAGATGGCTAACCTAGACATTGTAACTAGGTTAACTGATTGTACTGGTAGGCTTATGTATTTTATTATTGGCATGATCCACCTGTTGTTATGCTTTGTAGGCTATTGTACTGTACAGTAGTGTACAGGCCTACTGTAAGTTTTGTTTGTCTTTGGAGTGGGGGGGGGGGGGGTGTAGGAGGGGAAGACAGTGCTTGTTAATAAGTGTCTAAAGACCATCGCAGTGAATTGTTAGCATTGACTGGATGGACTCAAAAGTGTGGAATGAAAAAACATTGCATTATGATAATTCACTAATGTTTAAATATGTCATAATGAAACTTGTGTGTAGTTAGATATATTCAAATGTATTTGAATTACATACAAACTTTCAAATTGATTTTTCCACAAAGTCATAAAAGTTTTTTTTTCATTTTTTTTTATCTTTGTAACCATTTTAGCATATCTAGCAATTATTGTGCCACTATATAGGTTCATTAAATTAAGCTTTATCGTGTAACAGCACTGTTCTTAGTCACATTTGTTTCTTTTTATGATAATGCTTGAACAGTTGAGTTTCAATTTCTTGAGTTTTTTCATAGTTAGCTTTATTCTTTTCACTTCTCTCCCCCCCGCCCCCTTCACCCCTCTTTTCTTGTCCCCTTCTTTACTTTTATTCCTCACAGTCCTATAAACTAATGATCCCTCAAGAATTAATGATTGGAACCCTTGGCAATTTAAAAGTCATTTTCTATTTTCTGCACACTTTTTTTAATTTGTTCAAGGGTGGCTATATGAGAGCTAAAACAATGAAACTGGAGCATCAGTTTCACCAGGATGCCCCAAGGAACATTGAGAAGGCAGGATCATCGTCCACTATTTTCAAGGGTGTATCAATCTATGTCAATGGCTACACAAGTAAGTTATAGTGATGTAAACTTAAGCTGCTATGTACAGTATGATGGTGATATATATAAAAGCAGTTTCCTGAATCATCTTCAGGACTGTGTTGAGTTCATAATATTAGTCATTGCAAGAAGTTGCTGGGTTAATCTGATGCCTTGGAAGGTTCATGTTTGTAGAAAGTTGATGATGAAAAGTTAATCAGCTAAAACCAACTTTAGCACCCTACTAGCCTGTTCCTTGCACATTGTTCAAGCTATGTAAATCAAGATTTTTATCCTGTCTATAACCCTTTGCTCCAACCCATATTTTTCTCTCCACCTCTTCTAGAAAATTAAATTGAGAACCCTGATTACAGACTACACATAGGACACCCTAAAAGTTACTGTAGTGGTATTGCACCATGTTTTTGATGCTGCCTTTAAATAATCATCATTCCTGAAATACAAATACTTCCAACTACAGTTGCTCAGATACTAATTTGTTGTTCTGTCCAAGAACTGTTATTTATGCAACACTTTGTCTGGTTAAAGTATATACAAAGTGTTAATCTAAGTTTTGTTTCTTTTGAAAGAATGGCTCTGATCATATTTTCACGTTCTTATGAATCCATGCTTCAACGCTCTGTTTAAAATTGATCTGACCTGAAATTTTGACAAATTAAAAACAAGTGATTGTGTTTGTATTGAAAGTTGCGTTAAAGTATTTTTTGTAACCAACTTGGTCCTCTACACCCCCACCCTCCTTCCAATGATTATGTTGTGTGGTACCGAGATCATAAAATAATATAAGAGTGCAAGTGACAAAGTTAAGAACTTAGTTTTATTTCTTCTGTTTTAACAGATCCACCAGCCGTGAAGCTTAAACAGCTAATGATGACTCACGGAGGACGTTATATTTACTATCCTAACAAGACTAACACTACTCACATCGTTGCAAGCAACTTAGCCTACACCAAGATCAAAGAACTCAAGAATGAAAAGGTGGTAACACCTGATTGGATTACTGATAGGTAAGACCAGCTGAGATGACTTAAACAGTAGGTGAAATTCTAGTGACATGATTAAAGAGTACAAGTAGAGTACCCCTTGGGACAGGCGTGAGTACACACAAGGTCAAGGTTCAAGCACAATTATGAGTGCTTAATCAGCTGAGATGACTTACAAACAGCGGATTCCACTGGCAGGTAGCCAGTAGATTCCCTGAATTTCAAGGTCTTGTACAGGCAACCGTAGTAGAATACAAGTAAGAGTACAGAATCACAGTAAGTCTTATAGTATAGTGGATACCATTATCCTTTTCAATGTTATGAATCCATCTACAGTAGTACAATCATGTTTATGAATGATTATTATGTCATGGAATTTTTGTGTTTATTCTTTTGTACAGCAGTTTTGAGTTTTTTAATTAAAATTCTTTTTGTCAAAAGATTTCACACTCCAATGCAGTATTGATACAGTACTCGATATCTATTCAAGACACAGTAATTTCTTTATCCTGTATTCTATAAAGAATATTTTTTCAAAAAGGTAACTTTAGGCAAGTTTACCCAGCAATGAGCCAATGTACTGGGTGAAACACCTTCTCAATCATGAAAATATAAATGGCTCTATAATTCAAGATGAAATTTATCAATGGCATTTAGAATAAACATTACAAAACATTGCTGGTGTCTTTATTTCTTCTTCAGGTTTTTTATTGTTGCAAGGAAACTTGGGAAATAAACCCAATTTGCCTTTTTGGTGGCCTTAAAAAGCATTAACAAAGTAACAACGATTTTTTAATGTCTTGTTCATAAATAAATGATAAATTTTTTTTACAATGCAACTTTTCCAGTTCGCTTCTAAAAGGTTTTGGTGATTGGAATAAAGATAATACATTTGTACTTTGTATTTTGATGGTGTCATCCATGTGCTTGCTTCTTGGCATACTTTTTCTCAGAACTGACTTAAATCCCTGATTCCTTCTGAAACAGTTTGTTCTTGACTATTTTATTCTAACAGCATAAAGGCTGGGAAGCTGTTGCCGCATGCCTCATACCTACTTTACCGCCCCAAGGCTTCCAACCAGACCATACATCGATATGCATCTACCAGTTTGCCAGATGAGTCAGGTGCCTCCGAAACAGGTGCTGTAGATAAAGAATATCGTGGGAGTGTTTCTACCAAAGCAGAAAACTTCTCCTCTGGTGATAAAATTAGGAAAGATATAACTTTGGAATTGGAGCCGGGCTCTTCCTCCCAGTCTGATTCGAGTCACTTTGAAAGAAGTTCTACTTCTCTGTGCGATGAAAGAGATAATGCAGAGTTTCCTTCTAAGGTCAAAATCCCTGAATCAACAGATATCTTAGTGGAACCCTCTCCAAGTGAAAAAGAAGCCAAGAAGTTACTTGGGACAGAAGTGTCACCTGGGTTAGCTTCAACCAATCAGAGCGCCGCAGGTGGCTTTCCAAAGTCAAACGATGCATCGTTCCTTTCCGAATTTTACAGCCATTCTAGGCTCCACTACATCTCGACTTGGGGTGCGGAGTACAAGGCGTTCGTGAACGAACTGCAAAAGACCGGAGACCGATCCTTCCCTGGAAGGAAGAGGTTGAGGGAACTGGTACGAGAAGACAGAGACCTGGAGCAGGATGAACACGGTGACGACGAGGGAAGAGTGAACTCTTGGTCGTCGAATGTCAAAGGTCGTAAGAACGACGACGACAGAGTGATCATGCACATTGACATGGACTGTTTCTTCGTCTCTGTGAGTCTATTGAAATATCCAGAGTTACGTGGGAAACCGGTGGCAGTCACTCACTCCAAGGGTAAGTCGATGCCGGAGACAAACCAAGAAAGTAGGGAGTACGAAAGAGCGCACTATACAAAGAAAAGGGGTACCATGGAGGGATTTTCGAAGCACGACGAGATGAGTGGGGAGAAAGAGGCAAGCACAGGTGCTAAAGAAACAACCACGTGTCTTGCAGAGACGGCTGAGGGAAAACAAACCGCTTCGGGAGATACCAGCAGGTCCTCCAAGGAGAATAAATCTGCTTTCAATTCTATGGCGGAGATAGCATCCTGCAGCTACGAAGCCCGTAAAGCCGGGGTGAAGAATGGGATGTTTATGGGTAGGGCCAAAGAACTTTGTCCAGAACTGCAGACGATACCATATGACTTTGAGGGTTACCAGAGGGTCTCTCGCTGTCTGTACGAGACGGTGGCCAGGTAGGTCATGAGATCTATGAATGATTTTTGAGCTATTTGGTTTTAGCTGATTCAACAAAGTAAAACAGGAAAGTGGGACCTGCAGGGAATATTTAATTGTTCAAATTTTTGTGCAGCAGATTTGAAGGCTATGAATTTTGTCTCTTATAATAAAACAAATATTATTATTCCTGTGTAGAAAAGAGTGATACACCTTCTGGCTTGGATAGCAATTCAACCATTTTGTATTGCGATGCTGAATTGGAGGAAAATGAAGTCAAACTTTATTGAAGCCATAGTGAGACCAGGCAACTTTAGGGTATCAAATTTTACAAGAGAAACGACTGTGATTTACAGTAGAAACTGCTGTTCACAAACTACTCAACTCATGCAATATCGATACTATCAGAATCTTCCGCAAAGTAATGTTAAATAATATAACTAATTATTTCTTACAATTTTGCAGTGCCAGTCACAAAATTGTATAAATAGTAGACTTAGGGTACCTGTATAAACACAGCTATATGCAGACTTTGGTATTTTAAAAATTCCCGGGGGTGCTAAAAATGGCACTCAAGAAATTGAAAGCTGTAGGTAAATCGCTGTTGAAAATCACACTCCTCAAAATAGTCAAGGATGCTGTTTAAATCTGGTGTGTGGGTTTCGATTGCCGTTGTGGTGTATGTATGTATGTATGTATTTTTGATCCTCCTGCAAGCAGGAACTTGTGAAGAAGCCTGATTGGCTTATCAAAGCCGCAAGCTGACCGAAGTCAGTCTCTTAGATTCATATTTAACGTCCATGAGTATGAATTGTCAATTGTCAACAACTCTGTAACTGGATGACATACATTAATCTTGGAGTGACTTGAACCGGGGACCTTATGATTGAAAGGCAGCGGCGTCAACCACTGAGCTAACATTCCACGTAGGGTACATATATGGCATGATGTTCCAACATTTTCTGTAAATCTAACTACAATCCAGGCACTTTGAGGGAATCTATATCACACACGTTAGACACAAGTAAGCATGGACTGAATGGAAATAAAAATAAATATTTTGCTGTGTGTGGGTAAATCCGTAAGAAAAGCAAAAGGCCTGTAGATACTGTATATATCTGTGAGGTTGTGTTTCTCAAGTTGGTTGATTGGTTTAGCAGGCTGCTACATATGCTGTACCAGGTAAATTATGCGTTATTCTGTGATCTTTGCTATACCAGACTAGATAATATGACTTGGTAGGTTATGATATACTTGAATTATATAATGTTGGTCAAATTAACTTGTAAATTATTATTATGCACAGTTCTTAGCTGCTGCATGCTGCCCTCAGGAGAGTAATAGATATAAAAATAAATCCCAAAGTAAATAAATATTATTATTATCTAAAAACCCCAAATCTCTACATATACACATTACTGGATCCATCATTGAAGGCCTTGATATAAACTTTGGTGTTTTTGACAAATCGGTTGCATATTTTGTGTAACCAAATTCTTTGCCATATTGTAGATTCATTTCTCTGCTTTTCCTTTTCTTATCTGCACCAGTTATACTCACGACATTGAAGCGGTCAGTTGTGACGAAATGCTTGTAGATATCTCAAACGTTCTGAACGACACCGGCGTTCAACCGTTGGAATTTGCAGACATCTTGAGGGAAGAGGTTTACGCCAAGACCGAGTGTCATGCTTCAACAGGCTTGGGTCTGTATAAATCTTATCCCATTAATTGTTTAAATATCACTCCTTTCCTCCCCAATGCCCCAGTTTCAAAAAGTGACTACATGTGTCATACTAATGGCATTGTTGCAGTTTAGGAAATTCTGTAAGACCTAGGCGTCACGTTTACCCCTACAGATTTTTTTCATATGAATATTTATTAATTAAGTTAGAAAATATAAAAATATAAAATATTTATTAAGTTAGAAAATAAAATGGTGTAGCACCGGTGTGAGTTGTGAACCTTGAAAGCATTGCTTGTTCATTTTTATTCAAGTCTTTGTTACATGAATATCACCAAACAGAGTTTGCAAAACAAATTTCAATTTGGACTGCTCCAACAAGCATATGCTGTTATCATGTTATACAGCTAGGATGTCCTTGCAAAGAAAAGTTTACAATAAATAACATATATGATGTTCCATCAATAAAAATGTCACAGGAAGAAAAGCGGGTTTTATTCAAATAGCATTTATGTTTTTATTTGCTGTAGTTAGTCTATCTTTAGCTATGAAGGGAAGGCACTTATTCTTAATTATTTTTGAAATGGTTAATGATGATGATGATGCTAATGTTTAATGACTCATCTTAAAGCATCTGCTCATCTTTGAAAAGCTCTTTCAACTTGCTTTGAAGATAAAGTGAGGAATTACGAACTGAGCTAACAATGCATATTCTCGTCTTTCACAACTAGCTTCTAATATCCTATTAGCAAGAATGAGCACAAAGGTTGCTAAACCAAATGGCATGTTCTATATGAAGGATGAAAATGTGGAAGAATTTATGAAGACCAAATCAGTGAGAGATTTACCAGGTATGTACCAAATGATCGTAGAGTTGAAGTCTTTGTCATAAAAGAATACCTTGGTCCTAAAACTGTGAATGCATGCTGTCAAATTGTGTAGTATTTTGAGTGTCTGTTCAATCTCATCTCATCTGTCTTCTTTTTGCCTAGAGGCAAATAAGGCCTCCACAGAGTGTTTCCATTCGTCTCGGTCGGCAGCTGCGTTTCTGGCCTCATTCCAGGATCGCCAACCAGCCCTCTCTCTCTTTGTCCACTGTCCTGGGCCCATATTGTTGTTTTTGGTTGCCCTCTCTTTCTCCTGCCCTCTGGTGCCCAAGTCATGCTGATGTTGCTGTCGTTGTTTGGGTTTTGGCGCAATATATATGCCCAATGAATTTTCATCTTCTTTTCTTAAATTCGATGCTTAGTGGTCCCATTTGTGCTCTCTTTAGCAGTCCCTTTGTGCTAACCCCTTCTTGCCATCTTATCCCTAGCACTCTCCTGAGGAATTTGTTATGGAATGTTCAATGTTCAGTTACTATTAGTTTCTGTTTCCAATCTGTACCAGGAACCAGATTCTTGTGGCCTATGCAAAATTGCTGCTTTTGCAGTGTTGTTGAGCTGAACCTTCTGTGGATCTGGTATTTCTGGTTATTGAATTGTTAAATGGGGTTTGATTCAGTTATCTCAAAACAATTTTTGTTTTATGATTCTGTCTGATCGTAGAGTAAGTTGTGAAATCATCCCCTAGAACCCAGAAGTGGCAGATCGCATTTTCGTTTCATACGTACATTGGCTTCATTTCTGCATTTTTGTTGCAGGGGTGGGGTGGTCCATGAACAGAAAATTACAGGAAATGGGGGTGTCTAACTGTGGACATCTTCAGTTGTTGTCTCTCACAACACTGCAGAAGGAGTTTGGACCTAAAACTGGGCAGCAACTCTACTCCTACTGTAGAGGCAAAGACGATCGTCCAATCAGAATGGAAAGGGAGAGGAAGTCCGTCTCAGCAGAAGTGAATTATGGGATACGTTTCAAAGGAGTGAGTTGATTGTCTATTGTCTTTGTTCTTAGTATTCAAAGTGTGGGTCGCTGAACCTTTCTAGGGTCGTCCAAAATAAATTGTGGAGCGGTCCCCAAAATTTGGAAGAAACGATAGTTGTCTCAAAAAAAAGAGGAGAAATTTTGAATATATAAATTATTTTAAAATTTGCAAAATGTAACAACATTTTGCAACTATAAGCACCCTTAATCAAATAAGAATTTCTCAAGGTTGGGGGAAGTGGGTGGGGGGAGAGGGATACCTTCTCCTGTAGACTGGCTCTCCTCAGGCCATAGCATCCACCACTGGAAGGTCGCCAACATGATGCAGAAGGAAACTCGGTTCACCAAGAAGAAATGTTTCATAACCAGTGGTCTGCACATATGCTAGACATTTGACAATGATAAGCAGCTGCTTAGGTATCTTCGAAGACAGGGAGAGCCAGATTGGGCCCGGGGACAAGTATGTCATCTTGCCCTCTTGCTGAAGTTTTCATGTTTCCTTAAACGAGAAAAAACAAATTATTCATTATACCATATGCCCATAGGCTGCCTTAGGTTAGTTAGGTGCCTGGGCTGTATCCCCCACCCACCCCCCGCCCCCCTCACCTCTCATATCCACCTTTCATCAGGCCTGTATATGTTTCAGCTATAATTAATTGTCCCGTATCACATACAGTAGCAAAATGCTGTGCGATTGGGGCAAATTGCTGCTCACATTATGTACAGTTGTACAGCAGGACCATACTTTTTTCAGTACTTTCTTAAGAGAACAATATTTGAAACCCTCACAACTGCTGTGTTTGTTTAAGTACTGAATTATTTTCTGTTCAAAGAAACTGATTTGCGGCACTATCTACAATGTTGATCATCCACGTGCTGAAATGATACCACAAATGCCAGGTTCAAGTTCACACCACATGTTATGTTACCTCGGTAATATTTAGGGTTATGTTAAGATGATGCGCAATGCAAATCTGGTCATGAAAAGCCAGTATGGTGTTGTAGTTTGCTTTATCGTAGAGGGAAACTTCTGCTTCATACTTTATTTGTATATTTTTGGGATTTTTAGGAAGATGAATCAATCCAGTTCATTTTGGAACTTGCTGGTGAGGTTCACAAGAGACTGCGAAACTTGAATATGGTTGGTCGGACCATAACGGTTAAGTTAAAGGTAAGTAATTTTCAGTATTTTCTCTTATGTTGATGAGAGTGGGGAAATACAGTTGAAGAATGGAGAATTTCGTGGACAATCATTTTTTATCTCTTTAAAGCAGCTTTTAGCATTTTTGGTCGGCAATTTGACCAAACCTAACTGTGCAACTGTGCTCATGAATAATCATTAGTTATAGCTTCTTGGTGTTTCAAAGTAGCTGTAACCATTCCAAGATTCTTCTCTCCTGCCAACACTGACATTTAAGAGTTATCTAATTGTCGCTGCAAGAGTACAGCAACAATCGTAATCTATTGTTTTCCAGCACGGATGTTTTTGAAATCTGCTGCACAGTTTGAGTTGTATCGATAAACACCTTTGCCTTTCATTTTTATCGAAGGTGAGGCAGGCTGGAGCCCCAAAGGAGACGTCTAAGTTCATGGGGCACGGAGTTTGTGATGACAAAGCCCGGTCCATCACACTGGGACAGGAGACGGATGATTTGTCCATTGTTCAGAGGGAAAGCAAAGGACTCTTCCTACAAATGAGGGTACCCCCTGGAGATGTGAGAGGGGTAAGGGAATAGAAGATAACTCCAAATCTTGAAAATTTTAATCAAATATCCTGTGATACTGGAATGATTTCATCTGACTGGTATGATAAGCAATAAAAGTCTGTGTTGCTACCAAATTTGAGCATGCTATAGTTGACAACATTGTCCAAAAGAACTTTAACTTTCAATCTTACTCTCAGATATAAAAGCATTTTTCCTGTGGCAGACTTTGTACTACATATAATGCACAGAAACCTTTCCACAATTTTAGCTGAAAATTCTATTTTAAGATCTTGTTCCTGCAAACCTTTGTCTACCTATCTCTTTAAGATTTACGACATGCTCAGCAATTTTGCAAGGCAATCAGCTTAATGCACCAGGAGGGTTAATTATTCAAGCTTGCCTGAGAACAGACACGTAGTGGGGCCATACCGGTCTTTGTATCCTGGCATAGTTGCCTGTACCAGTACTATAAGCCTGTACGGATTTTTAGTTTTTAACTCTTACCTTTTGGGAATTGGGATCATAGATACTGTATCCCAACACACACACACACTCTTATTTTATTGTAGAATATCATTTTTCGTTCAGCAGCACTGTGTTGGAATTTGCAAATCTGATTACAATATCCTGAAATTACTTGTGAAAAAGTGGAAAGAGACACTAACCTTTTGTCAGCGGTAGAGAAATAATTATTAATCAGCATTGGTATTTAAAAGAATCTCCAACTTTAAATGGTCTTTGCGGAGCCTGTCAGACATAGAAGTCTGTTCAATTACATTCCGGTTGTTCCAGTTCTGCAAGGTCCTATAGTGTTCTACTTACAATCTCACATCTCTTAAAAAGTGTTTTTTTTCTCTTTCTGTCTCAGGTTGGAATTCAGATAAGCCGTTTGAAAAGTAAAAGTGACCAACCAGTTACAAGCAAGTCCATAGTCGACATGTTTCCCAAAAGAGCAGATGTACCAAAGGCTGTTCAGAGAATTAATCCAGACACTGTAGAAACCCAGACGATGAACGAATCAAAACTTAAACCAAAGACATCGTCTCTTCTTAATTTTGTGACAAAGCAAAGCAAAGATAGTCCGTCGAAAAACAAAGCTAATAACAAAATTTCACCGACGAAAGAAACTGCTCTGCCACGTTTACCCACCCTAGAGTCACCTCCAGCCAGCCAGAATGAGGTTGAGGCGAAGGTGGCAGCAAAAGCTGGCCCACGGTCAAAATACCACCTACCCTCTCCGTCACAGGTGAGAAAATCATTTCTTAGATAACAGATAAATGATTCCTGGACCAACAATACCCTATATTTCTGTGATCCTTACTTTGTAGGTCAAAGGCCAACCTTCTCCCTCACACGTGAGAAAATCATTTACTTAGATATAACAGATACACGATTCCTGGACCAACAATACCCTATATTTCGGTGATCCTTACTTTGTAGGTCAAAGGTCAACTTTTAGAAATTACAATAGTTGTGACTTGGCCTCCATAATAGTGTTTTTTGTTCCACCTGTACCTGTACGTTTATCACGTCTCTCTTTGTAGCTGGACTTGTCTGTCCTGGACTCTCTACCGCCCGATCTTCGCAGTCAAATATTAAAGGAATACAGACATACTGATATTTTCAAAAGACAACCACAAGTAAGGTAGGTTTTCAAAAGAGTTTATCCTTAATATCCAATATTTATTCATTTTTGCGTTGGCGTTGATGGCTATTCGAGTACTAACAGCTGCTTGCATCATCATTACATCAATTGCGATTGGAAACTTTCAAAGAATAAAGAAAATTTCTTTTCGCTGCCCTCCGTGATTCTCCCTTGGACAGTTTCCAAGTTACCTTTTCTCTTGATAACTTGCTTACATTCTTCTGATATTGTCATATCAAAAACACTGGAAGATTTTTCAGAAAACTTGGACATTGTTTGAGATAGTATGGTCTTAAAGAGGATTAAAAAGTAAGAAGTCAAATTAGCCCAAAAAGTGTTTGACACCATTCGATATAAAAAGCCCTCACAATGTAGGTCTTAATAGTTTGACTTGTCAAGGTTGTTAGTTAATAAAGGTCATACTTGGAAAAAAAATTAATTTTCGTGCACAAGTTCTGTTAAGATTAATGCTATGTGTAAAAGTAAGTTGGCCTGATGTTTTGATCCTAGCAGGATCTTCTTCAGAGGCTGAATGACAAATAAGATACAGTAACAGAAGGGACCAAAACATGCACAGAATACAGACAGGTTAATGAGCATGCATGGTGAACACAAAGAGATAGATGGAAGGGGATTAGTAGACAAGGGATGGAGAGTAGAAAGAAAGAAACCAACAGGGGAGAGGAAAGGTGGGAGATAAACAGTGGAGGAACAAAGAGAGGATTAAGAGAAGGGGGTAGGGAATAGACTAGAGAAGGACAAAGACAGAAAGGTGTGGAGTAAAAAGGGTTGAAGAGAGCTATGAGAAGAGGAGAGACGGGGGGGGGGACAATGGGTCATGGAAGGGTGGGATTAATACTAATATTAATATATGTCTTGTTGACAAAATGTTGATTATCAGATCAAATTATCCATGTATGCTCATTAAGCTCTCATAGGGTCTCAACAAGATCCAGAATTATGTCCCAGTTTGGCCAACTTGCAATCCTAGTTTGAGTATTGTTTAGTACACTTCCTAAATTGCAGAGAAAATGCAAAGGGCTGCTTTAAATTATCAGCTTGATGCAGTATTATATTTTGTATTTTTCTTTCCTAAGATTGCATCGTATCGACCAAGCCAGTACATCGACGGGGATCACCTCTGACCTCGACCAGGACGTGCTCCAGCATCTCCCACCAGATATCCTACAAGAGGTTCTGGAGAATGAGGGGAAGCAGGTTGTTAAGCGAAAGCGAAAACCAACTCCAAAAATTGTCGAGAATCTCGGTCGTGTAGAAGAACTGCCTTCTTTCTCTCAGGTGAACAAGAATTCTTTAAAGCTCGGCTTGGTGCATTGATAAATCCATCATCTCTATTTAAGTCGGAATAAATTGTATCAGCAGTCTGTTGTATTGATATTGAATTAGATTCACAGAACACAGTGTAAAAATTTTGTATTTAAAACCACCATTAACAAGTTGACTAGATAACAACACTTTGGTGACACTTGTATGTATAGTATGTGTGATTGTATTTAGGACTAACCTACTGGGCATAAAGAAGAAACAAGACATTTGTGATTGTCATTCAGTATTAAAACTAATTGTATGCAAACAATCACCGAGAATTGGCTTAAGAAGCGTGCAGAATTTGCAGTAATTTTTAAATACAGTAAATTTCTGTGGGGCAGGAGGCGGCAGAGTGGGGGGGGGGGTGAAGAACAATGATAAACCATGAAAAGAAAAATTGTTTTAAAGTTACATGCTATTTATGACTTATCCTGCTTATTATTCTAATTAAAAGTAATTATTCTTTTACTCACTCTGGAATAGAATTGTATCTCTTTACTTATCCTAGATTGACCCATCTTGTTTGGAGGCTCTCCCAGAAGATGTTAGAAACGAATTGAACACAGCTTACCAGAGGAAGTTGAAGGTGAAACCCGCTGCAAAGAAAAGCCCATCACCCAGAAAGCAGCTCAGTCCATTGAAAATATCCAAGAGGAAAGGAAGACCTAGAAAGGGAAGTCCAAGTAAAATAGCCAATCAGAAATTGCCGTGGCAACGAAATATTCTTGAGGCGTTGCATATTCAAGAGTCTCCTACCAAAGCGGGATCGATGGAAAGAGCTGTTGATGACGACGAGGATGTCTTCCAGCTCAAACCGGGAAACGGAAACAGCGAAATTGATGAAGGGGTAAGGGAGAGGCAAGATGTAAGGTCTGACAACACCAAGGGGGTGCAAGAGAGTAGCAGAGACATGGAAGCCCAGGATAGGAATGAGAATGTGAAACTCGATTCAGGGGAACAAAAAGCTGTTAGTCTTGGAGGTGCAGTGACTCTGAAGGATGTGAAAGCATTACTCAGAGAATGGACGGGCACCTTTCAGAGTAATTATTTTGGTTCCATTTTTACTGTACTGTTTTTACTATTTATTGTAACATTTAGATTTTTACTGTAATATTTTTATAACAGGGTCTATGTATTTTTTTATTAAATATCTTGGAGACCATCGGAATGAAAAGTCAGACCGTCAGAGATCAAAATATTTAATGAAGAGAGATGCTTCTCCATGGCGGACTTTGTATCACTAATCTGATGTGCGAGTTAAACGGGTCTTCAATGTTGACTGAATAATTTACTGTTGGCATGGACAGATACACACCCTGACGACTTTTTTATTTTTTGCCAGAGGCAAGAGGAAGCTATGCAAGGCATGCATGTGGGTGTGTGTGTATGCTTGTAAACACAATAAAAAAAAGTACAGCTTGGTTGAAGTTCACTATTTGGTATCTCAATACCCTATGGGAGCAAAATTTGAAATTGTTGGAGGTTAAGGTCAACTGAGGTCAAATTAAAATAACTCAAAAAGTACCCATTGGTTAAGTCCATATTTGGTATGTTTCTTCCACATGATGGTTATTTTTAGATCCCTATTGAAAATAGTGGAGGTCAAATGTCATCTGAGGTCAAGATATGTCAATGTTTTAAACCTTGTTAACATGGTAAATCAAAAGGTAAAAACTTTTTTTGTTGTTCATATGTGGTATGTAGATCCACCTTTTTGAGTACAAAAAGTATCACCTCTTCTGTGAAGGACAAAGATCATGTAAGGTCAACACAGGTCAAAGTCTGAAAACCTTGTGAACACGACTAAACTTAGCGTCACACTTCTCATGTAGATCCACCTAAGTACAAAAGTTCTATTGTGTTCTGTGGAGGTCAAAGGTCATTTTTGGTCAACAGAATTCAAAGTCTGTAATTGTGCAATCATAAGAACACTTTGGTTGCCAAAATTAGGTGAAAAAAAGCCAAATAAGAATGCTGATTTGTTGTGATATTTGACCCTGTCTCTGGGTCTTTGCAATTGGGGTCGCTTAGCTGAACTTAAAGGATTGGTTCAGGTGTTTGACATGTCTATTTTGTATGAAAGAGCACAAAAAGACAAAAAGAACAGTGAAGAAACTACCATGATAGCATGCTCTGTTAAGGAGATATGACACTTTAAAGATATCAAAATTTCTTTGAAAACGACTGGTGTAGAAAGACCCACTGTGAGGGTGTGATGTCACATCCTCACTTCCTTAATATTTGTGAATATATTTCTTTAAAAATTATTTACATTTTTTAACACATTTGAAATTAATATAATCAAAAATTCTTCAGGTGTTTAATCTCAAATACTTCCTTTGACAAATATGAGATCTCCTGACATATCTTTTGGTTTAAAGTCATGAAATCTCACAAAATATTTAGAGAAAAAAACAAAGACTTTTCAGGAATGTGAGGATGTGACATCACAGCTAGTCAGATTTCAGCAGTTTCTACACAATCTGATAAAACTTTACACTTGAATGTCTCTTTAACCGAAAAAGATATTTGTACATTTTTTTCACCACTGTGTTTCTTTTATTGTCCTCTTTCATATAACATAAATATGTATGAAAACTGAACCAATCCTTTAAAGAGTGCAACGTAGTAAAACATTCCAATGTTATTACCAAGGCACAGACTGACCACGATGAAATGGTTGAAAACTTATGTTCTTTGGGGGAGTTATGCAATAGCTTTAACTGTACTATTTATCTTAAATTGTAAGGCCAGTAAAAAAATGCCCTTTCCCCCAAGAAAACAAGAAAAACCCATCCAAATTGCTGGTTGCTGGAGGGACCTTTTATATGCCTCTGACCAATGAAATATGATAAATACCAAACTTTTCAAATACAATTGCATTTAGGACATGAAACTAGCAACCCTGCTTTATACTTAGTATCTATAGCTTGGATAAACTTTATACTAGATAGGTAGGTCCACATCCATAAGTGCAAGGTGCCTGCTGATAAGTATAGTATTGGTCAACTTCAATATCTTGTTTAATATCTATCTGGATATTTCATAATTTGGTATTTTTAAGCAATGAGAAGAATGGAAAATAGGGCCAATGACATTTCAGACTAAAGCAGAGCTAAATAGAAAACTTTGTAAACTCTTTCACTTCAAAAGGAAAGTTTTAATGAACTGCATGTGGATCCATCTAAACAAGTGCTAGAACCCTATAGTCGTTCATAAAGGTCATTTGAGGTCACCAGAATTGACAGTCTAAAACTTGATGCATTTTAAAGCAATGCTTGGATGTACATCATACTTGTAATTTTGATCAGACTTCGTGAGTACAAGGAACCTACTGGTTTTCAAAGAGGTTCAAGATCATTTGAGGTCACCAGAGGTTAAAGTCTGATAACCTTGCAAACTTGATAACTTCTGTAGCAAATTTGGATGAATTTCATACTTGATATGTGTAGTCAACTTAGAGAGTGAAAAGAACCCTGTTGATTTTCATGGTGTTCAAAGGTCATTGGAGGTCACCATTGGTCAAAATTTGAAAACCTTGTAATAGCTCCCAAGGGTAAAGCTTGAATGAACATCATACTTGAAGTTAGATGCACCTTAGTAAGTACAAGAACCTTGTGTACACTTTTCCACTCAATTTTCCCAATATGAATGCAGAATGGAATCAATAAGCCTCTTGGCTCTTCTGGTTTCTTAAATATGGTATCCAATGGTAGCAACTGTGTTAATGTTACAAATTTCTGTTTTCATCCCAATGTAGACCCACTTGAGGACGATATTGGGATGGTGGTGCAATACTTGAGGGAACTTATCCTGGAGAAAAACCTGGAGATGGTTCACCACGTCCTCAGAGGTCTTAAGAGGTATGTATGTACCCCTCTTGGTGTATTTAATAACCTGTTTTTTTGCATCAGTATCATGTAGTTATAATACCTCACACACTTTGGGCAATTCTGATAGGTACCAGTTTTTCATGTCATGCTTCAAAGCACTCGTAGTATAGTGATAGTATGGATAACCTGTTTCTATTCGATCAAGGTTTGGAACTGTTCATCTTGTCACCACAAATCAGACGCGTAGCCAAGGGGGGGGGGGCGAAGGGGGCAGCGGCCCCCCATTGAGCATATTTTTAAAAAAAATTTTTAATGTTTTTATGATATCGCTAGTATTTTGAAAAGAGAAAATGCTAAGATGCAACTTACAAGGCCTGGGAAGTGCCTTTTCCAGCAATCTGGGAGGCATTTTCAGCCAAAATTTTCTTGTACGCTCTGCGCCAACCATGGTGGCGCTACGCTTAGATAGTTTGCAATGCCGAATCTACAGTTTCGCCCCTCCCTTGGCAAATTCCTGGCTACGCGCCTGCCACAAATGCTTTGAAGTGTGCCATGACGGTACGGTGTGGAGTAGTACTAGCCAGTGGTATCGGGGGGGGGGGGGGAGTGGGGGTGTCATTTCACCTCCAGATGTTGGGTTCCCTCTTGCCCAAAATGAAATTTGCCATGTCCAACAAAATTAAACTTAGGTAAGAAGTTACACATCTTTTGACTTCAACTGACTATAATTTATTAACGTCTACTACCTTTAAAATTCTGCTGATTTCAAAGCTAATGGAAGTTCTGGAAATACAAAAGAAGACCTCTGGCACCCCATGTCCCGATGTCTTTGCCCTCACAGCTAGGCTTCAGGCACCAGTTTGCACTACCCACATTCTGTCATACACCCCAGGCACCGCCCTCCCCCCATGCTGCTCTCAATTTGCTGTGCCCCACCCCCACATCCTCTATTTCGAAATGTCTGGCGATGCCACCGGTACTAGGATAAGGAAATTGTCCTTCAATTCTATTTTGTGGAATGCTCCTACTGTGAATGATTGTAGTGTGACGAGATTACACTGTTAGATGTTCATGTTTACACTTTCACAGATGCTTGATTTGAGACATGATCATTTTAAAGCTGAAAGTTTAAATTTGCTTCTACTTCGACAGTCGGTAAATTATCGGGTGCTATCCGAAAGCAATTTGTGAAGAATCCTTGGTGGGTCCTGGTTTATTTCCAGACGTGTGAAAACTTGATATTGTTTCATAAATATTTGAAAAGAAAAGAGATTGACTATTAAAGATGGTGTTCATTCTGTTTGTTTGCACACAGAATTGTCACGAGGAGTCAGAGCAAAGAGTGGACGGAAGCCTGCAGAGTCATCACAGGAAGGGTACAGAACACGGTGGAGCAGATTTATGGAGCTAGTCTGAAATTTGAATTATAGATCATCACTGGATGTGCCTTCAGTCACAGAATATTAGGTTAAAGGCATTGAAGACTCGCCCCAAACTGCGACCCACTCTTTGAAAAAGTTAACTTTCAGTTGCTTGCAAGTGACGTTTTTTTCTTGTCGCTACAAAATGCCTACAATAATGAAACGTGATACCTTGTTATCTTTTATCTAGACCTGAAATGTCCATCGCTGCTATGTGCACTGTGTTGTGGGTATTGACCGTAGCTGTATGTACTGACTGTAGACTAGTGTCTAATTACCGACGGTAGCAAGCTGTGTGTGTATTTTCTGGGATCGATGGTGGTGTCTAACACTTCTGTTACACATCATTCGAAACTATGTCAGATTACCGGCATGAGACGTTTCTTTGTGCGCAAGTCTTCACACCCTTTAATCCTAAAACCTGATGTAAGGATCAGGTTACCATGCGTCCCAATTAATCAGAACTGTCTGAAAACTGTCGATTACAGAAGTGGGTTGAGTTGAATATAATAGATCATCATCTTTAGCTAAACTACACTAGTTACCTTCCATTTGTCCCTAGGACAAACTCTGGTAGAAACGAAAGTTTAAGCTAGTTTATGCTGTACAGTCAAACTGGTAAATATGCAACCATTTGCTATGTAACCCTCTTTAAATTCAAATATTTTTTTCAAAAACAAGTTTGGCGTCCTGGTTCATTTGTTCATCTCGCATTATGATGTCACTGCCTGATTGTTATACACATAATGAATGGTTATGAGTGCAATAGTGCAAATATTTCATGAGTTGAAAGATGGAATGTTCCATTCAACAAGGCGCAGCCGAGTTGAATGGAACAAATTACATCTTTCAACGAATGAAATATTTGCACTATTGCACGAATGGAAACCATTCATTATTTGTTTTATACAACACCTTCAAATTTGGATATAATTGGATGTAAATTGCACTCATGCAACAGATTGTTTTGTACAGACAGGTTTCTCTGCTCTCTTACCATTGAAAAAATGCTATCAAAAAAGTATAACACATGGTTCTATTTCGTAGCGTGCAATAGAGCGGATTTTGCATGCAATAGACAAGCAATTGATCAATCAAATGGCCGGAATATAATTAGGTGTTGTATAATGCTAGATAACTTTCTAAATTTGAACAAACTTCTGTAATAACAGTCATGTTATTTACAATTTATATTTATTTTTGATTTATACCAGCTCTGCCACTTTTTGCCAAGTGACAGTCCATCCATAGTGGAATGTTGTACTGCTATTCTATTTAGATATCTCGACCGAAAATAATAGGTCTAAATTTATTTTATTTTAAGATGATGCTTAAACTTGTATATTAACTACTTATGCACATGTGCATTGAAGCATCTACAACCCAGCGTATAATGTAGCATTATATACGATTTGTTCTTTGAAATAATAATGTATGTAAAATAAAAGATGATGAAACTTGTATTGCTTATCATGCCTATTATTACTGATCTTTAACCATGTCAAAGGTCATGATCAGTTAAAAAAAATCCATTTGTGCAGAAATCCTTACGAATTTATTTTCTAAATATCCAAATTTTTGAGAAGTCTGCACTGCTGGGTTTTTATCAGTTGAACTTGTTTTTAGAATTGACCATCACTGTAGGAACATTGTTCTCCAATTAGCAGTCAAACATTAGGTATCAAAATTCTGTCTATGGGTGACCATTTTATTGATTTTCTAGCTTATTTATGAGCGTTTCATGTGGATAAGCTATACATAGAACCATAGCAGTTATGAAAATTTGTGGTTCTGTCATTTACAGACTATGAGGCTTGGGTGGGCAATGGATTTCATGGGTGGGGATTGTGAAAAATTCCCAGACTGATATTTTAAGAGGTGAACCTTTATGGGCAGATGGTAGATGAGAGGTGAAACTGTTGGGTCACTGGATGCTGCAGCTCCCTCGTAGAGGAGTCTGGTGTTCCTTCCCAAGAAAAAATCCAGAACTTGGGATATCAAATGGTACATTCTGAGGCATATTTAGCTTAATAAATCGGTCAATAATTGGGTCCAAACCAAGGTTGAACCATCAGATAATTTTAAATTTGGCCCCTCCCCCCCCCTCTTCTCTTTGAACATGCCATTGGCTACACCAGTCTGGTAAACAGATCATTCATGTCGTATCTTCCTGGATGTATCAGACAGAGGGTGCAGAATGTATCTTCCCTGGGGGCTCTTCAGTGAACATAACATACAACATCAGGATTCAAAGAGAAGATGAAAAACTTCATATTCATTTTGTGCACTTATTTATTATCTCAATCTTGGGTCAATCAATGTCGACTTGCTCATAGAAAACTGATGAAGTTCAATCACACCAATAGAGCATTTCTCTGGCTGCCTGGCATTTGAAGAATAATGATTTTTAGACCTTCCAATTCCAGCAACAATTCGGAGATTTTCAAAGCCTGGGCTAACTGCAAGAACTACCATATCAGGCTGTTCGAGACAGACTGATATCAGGGTATGCTATTTGCATACTCATCACTGTTTTGAAAAACAGGAATATACTACAAAAATAGTTATGATAATATAATGCACACATGTTTCATGTAGGCTTCACTTATTAGCATGCAGTAGCAAACAGAACAACTATTTACAGAAACCCTTATTGTAGAAATATTAAGTAATAGATAAACAATATTTACAAAAACAATCTTTATAGTGCTGGGCACTTTCATGTACTTGCATGTACTTTCAACAACCTCAACTCTACAGTTCCTCAGAGTTATCCATGAATAAGTTACTCTTAGAATAAATCTATCATAAAAACTAAGCCAGATGATGAAGCCTCACTGCTGACTTGAAATAGCCTTTCATAACTGACATGAAGAAGCCTCATACAACTTAACATGAAATAGCTTAACTTTCCAGACATTATCAGATTTAGAAGGTGGACATACTGTACCTTGAAGATCAAAACAGACACAGAAACATTACTTACACTAGACTATAATGTCTTCTTTCTTAGACAGTCACTGATATCAAGACTAAATGTTTGCCTGAAATCATCAGTGAACCACACCATATGCAGTTCTTGGACTTAATGTACAGACTTTATGTATTTGTTCATTCCGTGTCAAATCACAGATTGCTGTTTTTTAAGAAAAGTCACCCAGGAAAGAACCTGGGCACAAAAACCAAACAAGCGATCTGCTCTCAACCCCAGTCCCCTTAGATCGAGACTGTGACTGTGTGATCATCGTCAGGTATGTATCACAATTCCCCTACAAGGGGAACATAATGCCACACATGATCTTAGCCAAACGATGGCTGTTGCTTGACCCTTCCAAAAATAACCACCCTCCTTGCATGATAAGCTGAGGTAAATAAATGCATTCATCCTGTGAAAAACCTTGCAAGTGCCATTCATACATTAAAATTTAAAAAGTGCCCTTGATCTTTTTATAAAAAAACATTCACATACTGGAATTGTGGTATGTACAGAGGGTCCTACTTTGTGGGCTGTTTTAAGGCAATTTTGCGGTAACGTGCTTCCTCATACCAGTCACATGTTCTACTGCCCTCTGAAGTCTGATCCCCCTCCCCGGGGGCCCCCTCCCCAGACTGAAACCCCTTCCGTCGCCTCTGTTTTGTTGGTTATAACAATTTGGTTAACAGCTGCAGATGCCTGATATAAGGTCGGAGGAAACAGGATCATTTTTAATAAAGCCTTCAATTTAATGGACATAGTTTGTACCACTCCGTGTCACGATCAGCTATATTAAAACTTCTGTTCCAAAAAACTGCCCAGGTCAATTTATATGCTTCAATTTAAATCTTTTATCAAAATTTGAGACTTGAACATAGGCCACCAGAAGGATGGCGCCCATGATGTACTGTGTAGATGAAATCCTCGCCTAGCATATACTGGGAAGACTTTAAATTCAGATGCCACATCCCATGTTTCTGCATCAACTGCCTCATAATTCATATCAGTGGCAAATTGCAGGGCAGTATCCAATAATGCTCTGCCTATCCCCCTACCTTGATAAGGTCTTCTAACCATTAATCTTACCAATTCTGCGAGAGTAGGTGAAAGGGGTTTGATTCCAACCATACCAACAAACTCTGGAGGATTTTTTGTAACATCCATAGCCACCCTCATCATCCCTCTTTCTTCAGAATGTACCTCTCCTATATGACCATAGTAAGTTAGTTTTGTTGTGAGTAACACATGCGTCATGGCAAGAAATAAAATGCTAGCCCAAGGGTAAGCGATTATACAGGCTATGGGTAAATCCAATGCCAATACCTTCCAGCCTATGATTGTCCAAAATACAGCTGAGATATGAAGAAATGGTGCCTCCAGGCCCCTCTGTAATGCTGATCGAAATGTGTACCTTTCGTCACGGTTCAACTGTAATGCAATTTCCTCTAAATCCGGTGTAAAGTTTTGAATTTCGATGCCTTGCTCGGCTAGTGACTTTTTGTTGTTCCTTGGGATCCCCATTTTGTAATCTGTAGTTATGAATATAAGGAAAATATGCAAAACTATCATCATAAAATCAACTTTGATATGGTGTAGATCATTAAAAAAAAAACCTGCTCATTAAAGTTATATTAGTTGAAGTTACAGTACAACTATAATTTTATCTATAACACTTTCCAATTTTAAAGACATGACCCTTTAAACATTTTAGACTTATCAATTAAAGTGGCTGGATTAATACTTAGTCAAACATGCAGTCTGGCCTCGAAAAATATGAAGAACCTGCAAACACAGACAAGATAATTCTTAACTCTTAACTTGAACACAAAAGACAAATAAACTACTTAACAGGAAGGAGGTCTGTGTGCTACTGAATGTATTTACAGTAACTCTCGAGGCTTCATGCTATGTCCCTATCGCATAGTAGTGAGCACCTGGATTGGAAATTCACTCAGGCATGCATCATTACAATAATGGTTAAATTATACAAGCAGTCACAGAACCAGTGACTTCTACACTACTACTACTAGTAGTACTACAAGTTCGCTTTTTTCCCCCTACAAATAAAGCACTTGATATCAAAGTAACCATAAAGCCCAAATCCTTCCTCAACTTTAAAGTCACCCTTTAAGTTGACTGATGTAAGCTAGGCATGCAGTATGTCAATTTTCTTCACCAGCGAGTGCATATTGTAAATTGATATAGCCTAGTCTTGTTTGTATATTCTTGACACAAGTGACAGTTAGGCCTATCCTATACTGTATACATGAAAACTTGATTCGACTATTGCTAGGTACATAGGCTCTAGCACCTTGTAGGTTAATAATAAGTTAGTGCCCAGCCCTAATACAAGTTAGATCCAATTGGCCCACACGGTTGTGATGACGGAGTGTATAGCCTAGTGGTTAACGCCGGCGTCTCCCAGTCATGAGATCCCCGGTTCGATTCCCCGCCGACAGCAATGTGTGTCGTCTGGCAAGGGTGTTGTTCAATAGCAACTTCCCGACATGGACGTTAAATGGATGTGTGCCGAGAGATTGGCTTCGGTCAGCTTGCGAGTCTACAAGCCTCCATGGCTTCTTTCGCGAGTTCCTGCTTGCGGGAAGATCACATATACATACATACATACATGACCTCTTCATTAAATTACCATAAGCCGAGATTCCACCGGTGACCGTCTATTTAAAATCCGTCTGCTTCGCTAGTTTGTTGACGTTACAGATTATTACTGCACAAGCCAGGGAGCATCGACCAAAAGTTACGCACTATACCGGTTTCAATCAAATCACAAAAAAAAAAGTATTTAACACTCTGCAGGTATACTGTTCATGTCAGTATAAATTGCTTTCCAGACTGTTTAGCATATTATTAACTCAATCAGAAGCCGTCCACTGATTTATTTTTGCACAATCTCCCCGCTGCAAATAAACCGTATTCACCGTGCATGAGTTTAAATACCTGCATTTCTGTAACGTGTACCAAATATGAATGCACACATGACCAGATATTACAACAAATAGTTTCACAGTGACGAGAACCGTTTGTGTACACTACACATGTCTAAAAGTGGGGAACACTGTATTCACATGCAAGTGCATTACTCCTACCCACTGAACCGCAAATAACTTACAAAGTACTTATTCTGTCTGGAAAATTTGCGCTGATCGCCAGCAGTTTCCATATGAACGCAATTACGACAACATATTGCAAAAAGCAAACATTTGACGTCCGGATGTTAACGCCGTATCTGGAATTAGTTCCCAAGGGTTAGCTGGTACGTGAGCGAATGGAAGAGGGAAATAAGGATAACTGACTGGGGGACAGCTTGGATTTCTTTTGCCCACCCAGTGGCTACTCTCCAGTTTACTGGGTGGACACCAATGGTACATTATTTAATCGTGTGTTCAACATCCATCAGGAAACCACAGCTTTGATATATTTGGGGGGGGGGGGTGAGGGGGGATGAAGAATATTTTCACAACTAAATATTTTCATTTAATCCATGATACAATATTCAGAGTCATAACCACAGGCGGGGGTAGGCCTACGGAGATGGGGGCGGCTAGTTACTCCACGAATTATTTGCCGTCGGGCCACTACCTCGCAGCTTGTCACGAAAATCATTACGATTTTTTATTTGAAAATAGTTGAATACACCAAACCATATGTTTGACCATATGTTAGAAAAGCAAGGCAGTTTTATATCTGGAGTGAACGAAGATTTCAGGTAGAGACTTAAGGACTAATTAAATGATATATAGATATTATTTGACGTCTGTGTTAAATTTAACTTTATTTCATTGTATCAAAGTCTCTTTCACCACTTTGAAGGACATCTTTAAAAACAGATATTTTTGGCTTGTCTGATATTTCGAGAAATACATTTTACTGTTTCCAAAATATTTTCCCATTGGAAATATATTTGGAATAAATAGGCATAAATATGCGGTAAATAGGCAAGCCAAATTCAATTTAGCGAAAACCAGAGAACCCAAAATATATCTTGAAATACCTACAATATATTAATCGAAAAAAAGTGATGCCAAAATGTATATTTAAAAAACAGACAAGCCAAAATAAATTTCTTGAAAAAAGGCAGCATCACCAAAATATATTTCTCGAAAGAAACACCAGATACACCGAACTTTTTTACTTTAAAGGGCAATAATGGGCTTTCGTATTTACCTACATGAAAGTGGCACCTGCAGATTTGAAAAGCTCAATCCCAATGTTTGTTTGTTCCCATAATTTATTTTCTTCTTGTCATAAAATGTGTACAATAATTTCAAGTTACCGTATATCCACAAAAACGAATTTTTCATTAGCAAATATATAATGAAACACTAAACTTAGAAGTAGATAAAATGCATAAATATATTCTGCTATAGAGTTGAAAGAAAGAGAGAACCTTAAAGGGAGTGAAGACTCGCGCACAAAGAAACATCTAATGCCGCTAATCTGACCTAGTTTCGAATGAGGTGTAACAGAAGTGTTAGACACCATGCATCGATGCCAGAAAATACACACACAGCTTGCTACTGTCGGTATTTAGACACTAGTGTACAGTCAATACATGCAGCTACGGTCAATACCCACAACACAGTGTACATAGCAGCGATGGACATCTCAGGTCCAGATAAAAGATAACAAGGTATCATGTTTCATTTCTGTCTGCATTATGTAGCGACAAGAAAAAACTTCACTTGCAGGCAACGGAAAGTTACCTTTTTTTCAGAGGGCGGCACGCGGTTTGGGGCGAGTCTTCAATGACCTAAAGAGGACTACTGAAAGCTTGTGTCAAAGGTTCCCAAGGTACAGTCTGAAACAAATATGGTAGGATTGGACGTATTAAGCACACAAAAATGTAAGAAATGGAACGGCTGAAGACTTTTAATCAGTTAAGATTATTTAAAATTTGTCTTTCTGTTTTCTAGTTGGAGATTAGTCAGATGGCTAATTCACTGTCAAATTGTGTTTTAATTTTTTTTTAATTATTACTTTGTCAGGACTATGCAGACAACCAGGACAGTTTGTAAGTCCAAAATATTGCTCATGAAAGATGGAGTACAAAAACAATGAGGGCTATCTGATGGGGGAAATTCCGGACGTGTGATAACCCTTACTCAACCGGCCCCTCCCCTTTCTTTTCAGATCAATGATTGTCCTGATTTGCACAGTTCATTTGGCATGATGATGTCACTGCCTGATTATTGCCAGATAACTTACTCAATTTGAAACAAAGTTCTGTAACAACACAATCATGTTATTAACATTTACATTTAAATTTTAATACCAACTCAGCCACTTTGCCAAATAACAATTCATCCATGGTGGAATGTTGTATATGTGCTATTCCATTTAGATATCTCGATCAAAATAACAGATCTAATATTTCTTTTATTTAAGACATTAGTTTAATAATAAGTGAGTGCCGAAGTGTTCAGCCTAATAAAGTTTGACGGTTGATGACCTTTGCAATTACTTACCATAAACCGAGACTCCACTACAAACAGTCTGCTTAAAATCCGTCTGCTTTACAAGGTTGTTGACGTTACTCGTTTGTATACTGCACCAAGCCAGGGAGCGTCGAACCCAAGTTAGGCATATACCGGTTTCAATTAAATCACAATTCCAGAAAATTCCTCAACAATCTGCAGGTACACTGCTCATGTCATTACGTTGTACAAGTTGCATTCCAGACTATTTAGAATATTACTAACTAATTCTAGACTGAGCCGTCCACTGATAGCTCAGTTCATTCAAATTTTAGTTTTGCAACAACTCCCCGTTAAAAATAAATGTATTTATCATGTAGGCCTATGTGTTTGAATACCTACCTGCATGTACCGACTGTGTACCAATACATGAATGCACACATAACCTATTACAACAAATAGTTAAAAAATTTGCTTCATGTTCAAAGTGAACCGTTTGAGTATATAATTAAATCGTGGGTAGTCATGGGAAACACTGTATTCACATGCAAGTCCAACAAGCCTACTGAACTGCAAATGAAGTACCATGTACTTCATATTTCTGTAAAATTTGCGCTGATCGCCAGCAGATACTCTCAACGCAATTATGACAACATATTGTGAAGAGAAAAAAATCACACACACACACACACATTTGACGTCAGGACATGAACCCCAATTCGGAAATTTTCAAATCCTGTGCCAAATACAACAACTACCATATCAGGCTGTTCGAAACAAACCGATCTTAGGGGATGTTATTTGCATGCTCGTCACTGTCTTGAATAATAGGAATATACTACAAAAAACAATTATGATAATATGATGCACATGTGCCACTGAGGACAAGTTATAACAGAATATGAAAGTCTTCAAGCTTACAAGCATGATGTAGCGAACAGAACACCTATTTACAGAAATACTTTAGTGTAGAAATATTTAGTTATAGACGATATTTAACAAAAAACATTTACTTGTTTTTTAATGTATAGACACTCGCGAGTGCCTTCAACCATGTCAACTGTATAGTTCCTCAGTGTTATCCATTAGTTATTTGAATTACTCTATTATAAAAACTAAGCCACTGTAGAAACTTTGTTTTCCAATTAGCAGTCAAATATTATGTATCAAACTTTTGTTACTGGGGGACCATTTTACTGAAATGTAGCTTATTTGTAAACAATAAATACGGGTGACCCATAAACAGGAGAACCAAATCCGTTATAAAACAATTGCGATTCATTCCGCTCTTTTGCACATGCTATTGGCTGCACGTACCAGTCTGATAAACAGATCATTAGTCCCCTATCTTCCTGGTTGTGTCAGACAGAGGGTACAGAATGTGGAACCTTTCCTGATGGCTCGTTAGTGATGAAAAACTTCACGTTAATTTTGTGCACTTAATCATTATCTCATTCTTGGGTCGATCAATGTCGACTCGCCCATAGAAAATTGATGAAGTTTAATCACACTCGGCTAACTGCAAGAACTACCATATCAGGTTGTTCGAGACAGACTGATATTAGGGGATGTTATTTGCATGCTCATCACAGTTTTGAATAATAGGAAAATACAACAATAAAACGATTATGATAGTATTATGCACATGTGCCATAATGGACAAATCATTTAAAAAACCAAGCCAGATGATGGAGCCTCATTGCTGACTTGATATAGCCTTTCATTACTGACATGAAGGAGCCCTCATACCACTAAACATGAAATGGCTTAACTTTCCAAACATTATCAGATTAAGAATGTGAACATACCGTACCGTCAAGATCAAAAACAGGCACAGAAATATTATTTGCACTCCAATTTGTCTTCTTTGTTGGACAGTGACATATATCAAGACTAACAGCGAGTTAGCCTCAGATTATCTGTTTACCTCACCATATTCAGTTCTTAGACTTAACGTACAGACTTTATTTATTGTTCATTCCATGTCGAATTGCAGATGGCTGTCTTTAAGAAAAGTCTTACAGGAAAGAACCGATCGACTGATCTACTCCCACCCCCAGTTCTCTTGCATCGACACTGTGACTGTGTGATCATCGTCAGGTATGTATCACGATTCTCCTACAAGGGGAACATATTATGCTACACATGATCGTAGCCAAAAGATGGCTGTTCCTTGAGCCTCTAAAAAAATACCACCATCCTTGCATGAAAACACTAGAGCAGGTTGAAATTCAAACCCTCCAAAATCTGCCCTCTGAAGTTTGTTTACACTCCCAGTTGCCCCGGGCACCCTCCTCAGATTGAACTCTCTTCCGTCACCTCTGTTTTGATGATTACAACAATTTTGTTAACAGCTGCAGATGCCTGATTTAAGGTCGGAAGAAGCAGAATCCATTTTGATAAAGATTCAGTTTAATAAACTGAATCTTATATTTATCGAACAGTAATTCTTAGCTTCTCCTGTTATAAATCTGGTGGACAAAGTTCGTACCACTCCGTGTCTCGATCAGCGATATTAACACTTCTGTTCGAGAAAACTGCCCAATTCAAATGTTTTATCAAACTTTGAGACTTGTACATAGGCCACCAGAAGGATGGCTCCCATGAAGTACGGTGTAATTGAAATCCTCGTCTAGCATACAATGGAAAGAGTTTAAATTCTGTTGCCACGTCCAATGTTACTGCATTAACTGCCTCATAATTCATATCAGTGGCAAATTGCAGGGCAGTATCCAATAATGCTCTGCCTATCCCCTTACCTTGATAAGGTCTTCTCACCATTAATCTTACCAACTTTGCGAGAGTAGGTGACAGGGGTTTGATTCCAACCATTCCAACGACCTCTGGGGGATCTTTTGTAAGATCCATAGCGACCCACATCATACCTCTTTCTTCAGAATGTACCTCTCCTATATGACCATAGTGAGTTAGTTTTGTCGTGAGTAACACATGCGTCATGGCAAGAAATAAAATGCTAGCCCAAGGGTAAGCAATTATACAGGCTATGGGTAAATCAAATCCCAATACCTTCCAGCCTATGATTGTCCAAAATACAGCTGAGATATGAAGAAATGGTGCCTCCAGGCCCATCCGTAACGCTGCTCGAAATGTGTATCTTTCTTCACGGTTCAACTGTATTGCAATTTCTTCTAACTCTGGTGTAAAGTTTTGAATTTTGATCCCTTGCTCGGCAAGTGACTTTTTGTCGTTTCTCGGGATCCCCATTTTGTAATCTGTAGTATGAATATGAGGAGAATAAGAAAAACTATCATTATAAAATCATCATTGATATGTTGTAGATCATTAAAAAAAACCTGCTCAATAAAGTTATATCAGTTGAAGTTACAAGTATAATTTTATCTATAACACTTTCCAATTTTAAAGACATGACCCTCGGTGGCTGGATTACTTAGTCAAACATGCAGACCACTTTAAGTCAGTTTCTCATAATCGATACATAGGAACAGGGTTTGGGGATTTGATCTGGTAGCGTTCACACCTACTGTAGGATAAATGCCTCAAAATATAAAGAACCTTCAAACAAACTTCACATATTAAGTTAAATACAACAAATCACTTTAGAAGTTCCAACAGAAAGTAAAGATTTATGGATTGAAGATATTTATTACATCAAAAACAGATATAATTGGCCCAATTATACATAAAAATGAGAGAAACAATGAATTTGTCCTGCCCAAGAGAACTCTGTTCAAATCTTAATTCTAATCCACGCAATTATAGTGTATGCACGGCTTACTGTACTCGATGTGCTCTGATTATGAGCTTGATGCACATGTGGAAATATTCAATCCCTCACAACTTTCAAATACATTAATGTAAAGAAGAGTTTTTTAAACAATATATTTTATTGTTTGGACTGGCCATTATTTCCTCTGAAAGAATCAAATATCCTGGAGCAATAGTTTAGGAGCAATTGAGCAATGAAAATTTCACTTTTTGGCGAAAAAATACCACAATTGAATATTTTGGCACTTTTAAGTTGACCTAATTCCATAGTAAAGTGCTTTAATAGCCAAATTTTGTTATTTTTTTATTCTTATGGGATGTAATCTATGGACTTCTGTATTAGCAAGGTACTATAGTAAGATGTGTAATTGCTGAGAAATCGGAACCCCCAAAATCAAGAAATGCCATATAGGAGCGACATATTGCAGAATTTCAAAGTGTGATAAATTGTCCAATTTTGAAGCAACATACTCCAAAATCTGGTGATTTGATAAGGATTGACCCAGTTGACTGAGTTCCAGGATTATCAATAGAAAATATCAGGATCTAATTGGGATTGTCATTGCAAATATTATCAATTGGGAACAAGTACATAAAAGAATTCAGACTGCAAACAAAGAAATTATCGTTAACTCAATAAAACCGAAAGCATCTCACATCAACAAAATTTAACTCAATAGGATAAAAAACATACTACCAATGGCCTAATATATTATTGGCTTACAGCGCACAACAAATTTTAAACTACAATATGGGCTTATAGTATTGAATGTCATACTTCTGAGGGTGCTCTGTAACTTGTATGATGTTAAAGATTATGTTTTGACTTCATAAGTTATTTATAACTCATACAATATATTGATATTTGCCCAAGCCAGGTGCACTGAGGATCTAACAATTTATAATTATAGCACCATTTCAGAGATTAAGCATAATATAGGCCCTATTTTAAAGCTAAATATTTTTGTAACTGGTATAGCTGCAGAGACATTACTACTATTAGAATTAAATTTCTTTTTCTTCAAATACAGCACTTGATATCAAAGCCAAAATGCTGCCTTTATTAAAGTCACCCTTTAAGTTGACTGATGTAAGTTAGGCATACGGTGTGTCATTTTTCTTCACCAGTGAGTGCATATTAATATTATCATGAGATGATATAACCTTTCGTGTCTATTTTTGACACAATTGACATTAAGGCCAAGCCTAGACGGTAAATACAAAAATTAATTGCTTTGAGTATTGCTAGCTACCTAGGCTCTAGCACCATGTAGTTTGATAATGAGTGAGTGCCGAAGTGTTCAGCATAAATAAAGTAAGACGGTTGATGTCCTTTTCAATAACTTACCATAAACCGAGATTTCACTAGTGTCAGTCTATTTAAAATCCGTCTGTTTAGTTAAGGCTTCTTGCGAGAAAGTCTACTCACGAAAAACGTTCTCACCGATGGCGTGTGAAAACTTCTGTACTCAGTTCAGTGTAATGACTATATGTATATATATGCCCAAGGATATGCTCGTTCTTGCTCATGAGCTATTGCTCTTTGTTGTAGACACTGGCATCGCCAGACAATTCAATCGGGGGGGGGGGGGGGGTGGACACGGGGAGGGCACATCACTTAGTTAGCTTGCACAATGTGTATTTGTGAATGCTATCCTAGGGGAGGGGTTTAAGAGTGCATTAATCATGTGAGTAACGCACGCTAGACCGTTGATTAACCCCGTTCATTCATACACTACCATTTGTGTGGGGGAAAATCATAAAACAAAACATTTTTGGTTACATATAACCAAAGATTTATTAAAGTGATGCCCCGTAATTTTACCGTGCGTTACTCACAGGATTAACCACGGTCAGCTGACCTGAATGGACCAATAGGATTTAGGAATCTTTACTAAATATGAATGAATGTGTGATCATCAGCGGGTGTGAATCAGGTGTATCAATGAGAACACAATAATTAAACACAAGATAGCTGTTGCTTGACCCTCTCAAAAACATTACCATCCTCCTTGCATGATAAGACCAGAGAAGGTTGAAATACAAACTATCCAAAATTTGTTGTGTCGATAT
Source organism: Apostichopus japonicus (assembly GCF_037975245.1). NCBI lineage: Eukaryota > Metazoa > Echinodermata > Holothuroidea > Aspidochirotida > Stichopodidae > Apostichopus > Apostichopus japonicus. The sequence goes on from NC_092571.1 coordinate 23,674,509, forward strand.
TGAAAAACCCAAATGGTATCATTCAATTGGTTCTAGGCAAATACAGGTGAATAAGAAAATATATGCGGTAGGCTGAATTATCCTCATATCACTTGCAAAACAGCCCCTTAGATCCCTGAGAAATTTTGTCTGAAAGCTGCTTGTGACTCCTAGTGGCCTCCTCCCCCCCCCCCCCCCGCCCCTTTCTTGGCTCAAAGAAAGATATATATATATATATATATATATATATATATATATAAAAAGATGTACACAGTTTTAAGGCAATGCTGCGGTAACTTACTTCCTCATACCAGAGTAACAAGTCCCACTGACTTGTGAAGTCTCTTCCCCTGCCCGGTTCCCACTCCCTAGATTGAATCCTCTTCTATTTGAGGATTACAATAATTTGGTAAACAGGTGCAGATTCCTGATATAAGGTCAAATGAAGCAGAATCCATTGGAATAAAGATTCAGTTTAATAACAAAGCTCGTACGACTCAGTGCCTCGATCAGCGATATTAACATTTCTGTTCGGGGAAACTGCCCAGGTCCAAGTTGTATGCTTCAGTTCAAATCTTTTATCAAAAGTTGAGACTTGTACATAGGCCACCAGAAGGATGGCGCCCATGAAGTACGGTGTAATTGAAATCCTCGTCTAGCATACAATGGAAAGAGTTTAAATTCTGTTGCCACGTCCAATGTTCCTGCATTAACTGCCACATAATTCATATCAGTGGCAAATTGCAGGGCAGTATCCAATAATGCTCTGCCTATCCCCCTACCTTGATAAGGTCTTCTCACCATTAATCTTACCAACTTTGCGAGAGTAGGTGACAAGGGTTTGATTCCAACCATACCAACGACCTCTGGAGGATTTTTTGTAAGATCCATAGCGACCCACATCATACCTCTTTCTTCAGAATGTACCTCTCCTATATGACTATAGTTGAGAAACACATGCGTCATGGCAAGAAATAAAATGCTAGCCCAAGGGTAAGCAATTATACAGGCTATGGGTAAATCAAATGCCAATATCTTCCAGCAAATGATTGTCCAAAATACAGCTGAGATATGAAGAAACGGTGCCTGTTGCCCATCCGTAACGCTGCTCGAACTGTGTACCTTTCTTCACGGATCAACTGTATTGCAATTTCTTCTAAATCTGTTGTCAAGTTTTGAAGTTTGATCCCTTGCACGGAAAGTGACCTTTTGTCGTTTTTCAGGATCCCCACTTGGTAATTTATAGTATTATAAGAAGAGATTAAGAACTGAACCTCAAATGAAGAAACTATAGGCATAAAAGCAACTTTGGTATGCTGTAGATCATTCGAAGGAATCTGTTAAAAATTAATACCATATCACTTGAAGTTTTATCATTTTTGTATAACACTTTTAGTTTTGAGAAAATGACCCTCTAAACATCTGTTACTCATTAATAAAATTGACGGGATTTCTTAGTCAAAGCAAACAGACCACTTTCAGTCAGTTTCTTATAATCAATATATAGGAACAGCATTTGGGGATTTGGAATGGTAGCGTCACAGGATAACGGTCATGAAATATGAAGAACGTTCAAACATAGTTCACAGACAATATGACTACGACAAATTTAGGAGCTCCAGCAGAAAGTAAAGATATATTGGGTGAAGACATTCATTCATAAAAACAAACGCAGATAAAATTGGCCCAGTGGGCTAAATAATGAGAGGCTTAGAAACAAATCAATTTGTCCTGCCCAAGAGAACTCTGTTCACATCATAATTCTTATCCACGCAAGGATATGCTCGGGCTTTCTGTACTCGAAATGCTCTGATTGGCTGAGAATTATTAAAGATGGCATTCTGATTTGAATGGCTGTCTCTAAAAAATATGATATACATGCACCCTTGAAAATTCAATCCATCCAAACTTACAAACATATAACAGGAAAGCATTGTATTCATTATTTGTTATTGTTTGGACTGGACGTAATAACCTCTGAAAGAATCAAGTAGGCATATCTTGGCGAAACAGTTTAGGAGCAATTTGTCACTTAAAAATAGCATCGTTGTTATCAAAAAAATACTACAATTGAATATTTTGTCACTTTTTAGTTGACTTAACTCCACGAGACAATGCTTTCACACCTTTAGTTTGTTATTTTCCATTTCTATGGGCTTCTGTAATAAAAGGTAATAGGGTTCTTTAATTGCTGAGATATCAGACCTCAAAAATTAAGAAAATGTCAAAATGCCAGCACGGTGGCGACGAATTGCGGAATTTCAAATTGTGATAAATTGTCCAAGTTTTAAGCTATACGACTCAAATTTTCAGAAAGTGCTTATTTCATGGTTTTCCAAGCAAACAATAAGTTTTAGAAGAGGTAGAACTTCAACATACTCCACATCTGGTGAAGAATGACATTGCAAATCTTAGATTCGGTAACAAGTTAAACTTCTGGTGGGATATGAAAGAATACAGAATACAAACGAAGAAATTAAAATTAACATTGAATACATAAAGCATCTCGCAACAAAATTTAGCTTAATAGGAAAAAAGACATGTGACTAATGGCCTCACATAATATGCTTACAGTGCACAACAAATTTGTAAACTACAATATGGGCAAATAGTATTGTATGTCATACTTCTTAGGGTGCTCTGTAACTTGTATCATGTTATAGACTATGTTTTGGCTTTATAAGTAATTAGAACTCATACAATAGATAATATTTGACCAGACCTGCACTGCGGAACTGACAATTTATCCTTAAAGCATCATTTCAGAGATGAAGCATAATGTAAGCCCTATTTTAAAGCTGAATATCTTGATAACTGGTAAAGCTGTAATAGAGACATGACTATTACTAGTATTAAATTTGTTTTTCTTCGAATATAGCTCTTGATATCAAAAGCTAAAATCCTTCCTTTATTAAAGTCACCCTTTAAGTTGACTGATGTAAGCTAGGCATACAGTATGTCATTTTGCTTCACAAGCGAGTGCATATTATGAATTGATTTAGCCTTGCTTGTATATTCTTGACACAGGTGACTTTTAGACCTTTCCTATACTTTATAAACTCAACACTTGCCTTGATTTGTCCACTCCGTGAGCTTGTGAAGATAGGCATATAGTGGCTCAGTGGTTCAACATTGCCAGCTACCCAGGCTACTGTACTGTACCAAGCCCTGGAGCGTCGACTCAAAGTTAGGCCTATACCGGTTTCAATCAAATCACACGAACAGGACGCAGATATACTGTTCATGTACTCAGTGATTTGTACAAGTTGCATTCCAGACTGTTTAGACTATTATTAACTAAATCTAAGAGCCGTCCCCTGATAGCGCAGCTCATTCAAATGTTAATTGCAACAACTCCTATAGCTGAAAATAAATGAATTCACCATGCATGTGTTTAAATATTTGCATTTCTGTACCGTACACCGACATATGAAAGCACGCATGATTTATTACAAAACATATCGTAGTGAAGTGAACCGTAACATTTGACGCCCGGATGTTAACGCCATATCTGGAATTAGTTCCCAAGTATTTGCTGGCAAGTTAATGGACGAAGAGAAATAAGAATAATTGACTAGGTGACCAAATTGGATCCTCTTGCCATCCAGTGGTCACTTTCTAGTTTACTGGGTGGACCCCAGTGGTACATAATCGTGTTTTAAATATCGTTCATTACCCACAGCTTCTGCAAATTTTAGTGGGAAAAATGAAGGGTATATTCAAACTTAATATTTCCATTTAATCCATGGTAAAATATTCAGAGTCATGTCTACAGGCAGGGGCGTTAATAAAGGGGGTGCGGAGATGGGGGCGGCTAGTAACTCCACAAATTATTTGCCGTCGGGCCACGTACCTACCCTTTTTCGGGTTTTGAGCATGTTAACAAAGCAAGTCTTTGATACCATTACAAATGTTCAATATAGTTACACATTTATCATCTAGGATCGGTAAATCGTAAATCGTGATATTGATGGAAGGGTGTGTGTCTCCTTTTCATTGTAACACTGAAATGGTTAGTATCTAATACGTTTTATATACGGTGTCCCTTAAAATAAAATTTGGATTATAAAATAAAATAATAAAAAAAAATTAAATCTTGAAAAAAAATGGTAAATTTTGATATCGTAGCTAGAGTCCAGAACTGGCCGAACCTACGACAGTCCCAATAGGCCTACGTTGAATTATTACGTTCGATTGTCTATTCAAGTTTCGTTTCTCACATGTACACACTTTACTCTCCAGGGTGGTCGATGGTAGTAAGCATGCTTTGCAAAACGAACCCTAGATCAGGTTGATTACCAGGAGTGCTAGCTCATTGGTTAACGCCGTTGTCTTCCAATCATAAGGTCCCGAGTGCGAGTCACTCCAAGATAAATGTATGTCGTCCAGTTACAGAGTTGTTCACAATTGACAATTCATCATCATGGACGTTAAATATGAATCTAAGAGACTGACTTCGGTCAGCTTTCGGCTTTCATAAGCCAATGATGGCTTCTTCGCGAGTTCCTGCTTGCAGGAGGATCTAAAACATACATACATTATCAAAGTTAAAAAAAAGAAAAAATAACTGGAAGAAAAGGAATAAAAATGAAGTAGATAACAAAGGTAGTTATAAATACGTAAAACGTGAATTGCAAACAACGTGACTGTAACTATTTAGAGGTTACGCATTTTGACATTATTTTGAAATCTTCTGAGAGTATAGGCCATATAGTTAAGTGTGTACTGGTTAGGGACTCGAGTAGCCTATGCTAGATATTATTCTACCAATTGGGTTGTAATAATTTTACCATAAATTGGTCTGTGATGCAGGGGCGTATCCAGGGGGGCGCAACAGGCGCGCGCCCCCCCTATTGGCCGTCACCAAAAAAAAAAAGTTTAGCAAAACAAAAAACAAAAATTGATGACGACTTTTATGTGAGATGTCGGTGATCGCTCAACCCCCCCCCCTCCCGTATGCTTTATTTTTTGTTTGCCAAAAAAAGGTTCTGGCGAAGTTCGGCGGCATAATAGTTTTAGAAACATAGATGGTAATTATGTTTGTATTATCACTATAAACACTAAATGACATGCCAGCCATACTAAATTGTGCATTTTGTGTCCATATTTACTGGAAATGTTGCTTATTATTAAGGTCGAAAAATGGATCACATATGGCCATGGGCGGCGATCCTGGGTGGAGGGGGGATATACCCCCCATGAAAATGGGTGGAGGGGATGTAATGCACCATATCCCCCCCCCCCCAGCAAATGCCAGGGATAAGAATATTTTCATGCCTACATTTATGCATCTTCGTTAATGTACGGCTCTTTTTTAGCTTCATTTCTCGCCTAGGATAAACGCAGTGCGATCTTTTCAAATAAAGCGTCTTTATAAAGCAAAAATAGTTGACTGTAGGCTTCATTGGCCCTATAACAACAAAATGTATTATTGCGCCCACGGTATTGATATAGTACATATATGCACCCTCATAGTATTCATATAGGCCCTATAGTAGGCCTACACACGTACATGTTCCCTCGAACAGCTGAGAATCTCATGTAACCAGGGTAATGCGTAATACACGTTTCACCTGGATGCCCTAGCAATCGGTACCTAGGAATGTAACTATGTGTAATTGTGTATTGCATGTGTATAGGCCTATAATAGCCTGCATGAGGCCATTTTCTTCATCGAATAATATAACAGAGCTCTCGAACATTCTAACGTTGCGCCTGAAACAAGATTGACAGGGGCAATTTTCCCAAAATAACACCCGAAATTTAAAAAAAAAGTATTTTGGATCCTGATTATGAGATATTTCGGACATGACATCCCTATTTTAAAGTTGGGTATATGCCGCTTGGAAACCTCGGGAAGTGCCGTTTCCGGCCATCTAGAGGGTTTGTTAATCCCAAAATTTTCTTGTACGCTTCGCGCCAACTGATGGTGGCGCTACGCTTAGATAGTCAACAAGGTCATATCCCCCCCCCCCCCTCCCACTCGGAAGTACGGATCGCCGCCCATGCATATGACACCATTTTGCATTTCAGCCCTTCTTTGAAAGCAAAAATTGTACACCCCTCCCCTTAGACCCATCCCCCAGGACGGCGATCATTCATGCCTGGCGCCCCCCCCCCCCTATTGGAAAATCCTAAATACGCCCCTGTGTGATGTGTTACTGACGATATGATGTGCAATGTGGCGACAATTTTTTGAGAGGATAATTTAACAAAATGAAAAACGTCCAGGATAACTTTCAATTGGTGTATCAGTGCATAAAATTACGGCGATGATTGAATACGGTACTACCAAGGCAATTATATCAGTAGGCCCTGATAGTCTGTGTAAATTCTGAATCGAGATGAAATACTGCAGCTGATTTGCTGGTATGAACTCCCAGTAATTAACATTGAGTATATGATTGTAATTAATCTGTATAACGTTACGGGCAGAATGTCTCTATGGTGATGAAACAGCAACAACAAACTCAAATAGAGAGTACTTAAAGACATTATACCTTCAAAAACAAAGCTTCGGCAACAGGAAAAGTGTTTGAAAAAAATATTAAGTTGAAAAGATTTTAAGTTTATATTTCCTACATCTAGGGTCAGTTTATTAGAATTGAACCCATCACTTAATCGCTTCATCGCAACAATAGATATTTATTGATCGCAGCTCTTATCAGAAATTAAAATGTTTGTGTCATCGACAAAGAAATAAACAGAAACAAATTTGGGAAGTGCACATTCAATGGATGCACAACAAAATAAAGTGCCCGGTCAGCTTATGATGATATATCTCTCTCTAATTCCCATACCCAAACAAATGCAAAACAAGAAAATGGAACATACGAAAGACTTACATCAAGTTTTCATGACAGGACTCTAACTTTAACATTCACAGTGAAATCATTTTCATACCAACAAAGAGAGGTGGGAAGGGGGAATGGGAGGGGAGGGGAGGGGAAGGAGAAGGATTTCCTTATTCTACCAATCTCTAGTTGTACTGCTGGATAATGATACATGGTTGTTATCCAGCCATAAGAGCAAGTTGCAAATGATGTATATTGTAAACCAACCACTATCTGTGTTCAATAGTAATTATCCCCTATACCCACTCCACATCTTGTGGCAATTGCTACTCAAAACAATAGACGAATAAGACTTCAATAAATTTGACCAAACAGTTTGTTTATTCTACCGTCAATAATTCTACAAAGCATATGAGTGTTTAAGATATGTGCAGGTAGATATCACCCAACAAAGCATTTATATCATAACCTAATGTACACACTATTTAAACTTCATGCCTCATAATGTTAGGTTTCATTAAAAACAAATTAATAGCCAAACACTGTCAAGATGAGACCATAATTGAATGAAAATGTTGGTTCTAATTTAATAAAATTCTTACGATGCATGCAGACAATCGGCCAATGTTGTCAATAAAACATTGTATTCATTCCTTTGAGTGTTAATTTGCACCTGCTGAAACAAGCTATGCATTGCCATACCCCGCCGTTTTTAGTCAGCGTGTGCAACTGTACATGTGTTTGGACATCACATTGAAACAAGTTTGTATCATTCTTAAAGTCTGTATTGGTTACACTCCATCAGCACTGAGAAGTGTGTTATAAAAACACTTTTAACATATTATCGTTGTTTCATTGATGCTTTAATTTTTCTTTTACAAGTGTCACAAGCAGGTTTACAGTCAGCCTCCGTGCCCACCATTTAAAGTTTCATGGAATTTAAGTTTAATTTATGTTTACATTGTTACTTTCCATGACACCATACAGGCTTTACCCCGCAGTTATGAAATTTGAATTTTGGTGGGGTGAGGGGAGGGGGGTGGGACACATTAGCTGATGTCTGTTTCTTGGGAACTTTTGCTTCAGTAATTAGGGGGCTTAGATGCAAAATGGTGCTATCATTTCCTATATTGGCTAGTGTATGTGCAACTTTGGGTGCATGTGCAACTTTTGGACGTCCCCTATTTTCTCCCTGAAAATTTCAGCCCCACCCCAAGATACTTTGGCTATGCCACTTTTCACAACTTTCTTGCACTGCTGACTAAGTTACGTAAATTATAAATTGTCAGATGAAGGAATATCGGCAAATTGCTTTCTATTTTTAGTCTAATTCTGATGGAATTGTTCGCACTGACAATTATTAAAAGAGAAGTTCTGGTCATGTCCACACAGCTTCACTGTCACAAACTGAGCAAGAGATATTAAAACAATTAAAGTGACGTATCTTGAAGCTTCACACCTAAATTAGTCCTTTTAAACACTGGTATCACATACTGCTGAACTCTACAAGCTTGCTTTCAGAAAGTGACACTGATTTCATCGGCACAGTAATACAGCAGTTCTGAATAATTGTCACCTATCAACATCCACTTTGTTTTTCTTCTTTTTTAACACTGTGCCGGTCTTTTGGGCAGTGTAATCTACGAGTGTCTTCAGGATTAAAAAATGTGCTATTTTAGATCGATTTTGCTTGGCAGCTAAATCTTATATTTACAGCTCTACAAAACGCTGACAAGTAAATTCACGGCTTGTTCCCCACTCATCAAAAGGAGAATTTTCTTAACCTTAAGGTTTGATTTAAATAAGCCAGTGTTCATTCAATATCGTCAGAGCGATAGCATTTCAAATGATCTTCCGTAGAATTTCCTAACCAATGAAAATAGCCAGCTAAACTAATATAAACTGTGTCATAAAAAGAATGATCTCATTCTTCCCTTAAGTACTTGCGCATGTCCATTAATGATTTTGCAATCAGCATAAGGCGGAGTGTCGTCTCAATTTAACTTTCGCTGACTGAATATTCATGACTTCGAAAAGACTCCTTTGAACAGATGATTTTCCTCTGCTGTTCTTTACACATTTCCTGACCTTCCTCGCTCTGCTCAACTCCCTCTGCTTCTCTCGCAATTTATATATCTCAAACATATTCTGTGGAGATTTTTTCGGCGTTTTCTCCGATGCAAGAACTCTTCTTCTGTAGGCTGATAACAGTTCGCCCAAAATCTCTGCGGGCAATGCATCCAAGCAGGTTGGGTCAATCTTAAAAGGATATATAACATGTGGACAAGAATTAAGTCTTCTCTATTAAGACATAGAACAAAGAAGGAAATATGCAGAGACATTCAGGACTGTGTATGTTGACAAGGATATGATTGGACAGGTAGGAGGGTGAAGGGAGGGGGTGGGTATTATGTGGTGCATATGTAACATGATAATTAAAAAAGATAAATACTTGTTTAAATTAATTCCACTGTTTGAAATTAGATTAGTCGACTGAAGGTTATGAATTTATACAGTGATGGGGGGTTGATAAGTATTACAACAAAATGTTCAAAATCAACTCAGAAAAGATCAAGTTTAAAATTGCAAGTAGTAGCAAAATACCCTGCACTTGTAAATGACTGCAGCTATAAATATTATTAAGGGGTGTTACCCATCCCCATTAGTTAAGGGAGACCTGATGCTGCTCTAAGCAAAATTGCTTCTATCTCTCAGTAAAGTGTTAATTTTCTCCCACGAAAAAGTGTGTTCAAACCAAAAAAGCATTTTTCTTGAAGTTTTGCTCACGCCATGGTTTGTTTTTGTTTCATTGAAATTTCAGCTGCTTGTTTGGGTTTAATTTTCCTCTCACCAACCCTTTCTGCTTCCATCCTCCAACCCCCCCCCCCCAACTTCCTCCTCTGCCACACACACACATAAATATATAAATCTGATGATAATTACTTACCTCTGTAAAAGAAGGAAGGTCGTCAACATGACCAAACGTCTTTACTAGATTTTCAGCTTTTTTCACTTTCGATCTCTCTTCTTCCAGAACCTCTCTCAGAATATCAGGCGGGAGTTCTTTTAGTACGTCTGGGTCCAAACTGCTGGAATTTTCCGTCGGCAAATCTCCAGTAGAGAGATTCCTCCTCTTGCTAGAATATGCAAAGGAGAAGATTAAAATATTTACAGCATTCTAGTCATTTAACTTTGCACTACAGGAAGACGTGGGTTTTTACCTGCATCGATGTTCAGAATGCTTGAAAGCTAGCTTGCAATGTGGGCTTGATGTCTAACCATTCCATTCAAAGCCAAGAGCAAAAAGAAATTGAGTGACAGCAATGTTTCTATTGCTGTAAGAAATTTAACCTTCAAGTTTGCTAAGTCCTTGTAATGCTCCTTCAAGGATAAATTGAAGATAATGTCAGCTCTTCGTTGCAGTTCTAAAAAATTTTGTCTATGGATTGTCTTATAAACTCTGATAACTCAATCAAAACATGTTTCCTAAACACAAACAACAGAGAATTCTTGGATGACATTCAACACCATTTGGTCTTAACATTTGTTATGCATCGTAAACATGTCTTTTGAGGTCATAAGCTATAAACGTTTTCCCATTGAGTTTGGCGCTGCATCTGAGGAACTGACGTCATAGTCTCTGTGTTAGACTAAGTAGTCCTGCCATTTTCACTGATGACACTCTGATGTTTAAAGGGGCATTTCACAAAAATCAAAATTGGGATACTAGATATACAACCGGGACTGATAAATAATGTGAACACCAATGTTGTGTAAATACTCATCCTTTAAAACTCAATTGGTATCACTGTAAATGATCCCTGTTTGTTGAATATACTATTGTGCACCTACTACATATGTCAAGCAGAGTAACAATTGTTTCTCAGTTATATGCAGCCAGCACTCACCTTGTATCTGGCTTCGGACTGAACATAGTGAGAGGTTTCAACAAAGGAGAGGATAATCCATCTTGAGTTACGACTGCGGAGGAGGGGGATGCAGGCTGTGGCTTAAAAGTGAAGAATGTTTACATTGTTTATTTACTTCAGTTTTTACTATGTTATCTTAAGAGGCAGAGTCTTAATGAGCTGATCCAAATGTCATGAACAAATTACCCATTTTTCAATTCAGTCAACGGTATAATCGTCTTAGAATACAATTAATTGCCAAATTCATATGAGCCTTAACATTGTTTTCAACCTTTGGACTATAATTCATGTTCTCTCAAAACAAGGTATTGATTCTGGCCTGGGAAAGAGATACTTTATCCGATTTTTATCGGACTTGAACTAATCTGGAAAACCTTCCTTATCATTCAACTGAGTCATGCTTTCAGGCCTAGAATTTCAAAATGTTAGCCACTTGCTACACAAATACCAGTCCATAAAATTATCTGTTTGCAAGAATCAATTTCCAGCATTTTCCTTGAATAAAGACAAAAGCAAACATGTGTTCTATACCCGCAGAAAATATTTTTTTACTACTGACAAACAGCAAACGCCATTGGCATCTAGCCAGTATACATAACCTCAATTTGTATGGATTTAGTCCTAGATACGAAAGTATTCTAAGGAACAAGTTGGGATAAACTGCAATTAATTAACTGATATTTTTTGTTCATTCCTTTACATTTTTGCTCTATTTCACTTGTAATTGACACATCATAAGACCATGGCTAGATTACACACAACAGTTATTTCAGTCATTAGTACCAGCAGGTATACATGAACTTGCAAAACTAGACGTGCAAACATTTATCTATCTAATGTCATGGTATTTCGGACTAGTTTTTTTAAGTTAAGCAAATTTGTTAAATCGTTGCAGCTAACTGCAAGCATAACAGCAGCATGATGTATTGAATTTCAACTGTGTTTGTTGAAACTTTTACTTTCTTGCAATGAAACTTTCATGGCCCCGATTTACTAGTTATCGACTGCTTGGCATCTATGTATATATTCTCTGAATAAACTCTTATAGATCATGAAGTCAATTACGATGAAATGATACAATTCTACGATATTTCTAGTTTTATAACATCTTACAATATATGAGCTACGTACATGATCGTGTCCAAACTGTTGGTCAAAGCCTGATTCCAGCTGTAAAGTTTTGTTCGGACTCTTCACAGGTTCAAGCTTTCCATTTGCAGTATCATGAAGTACAGATGACGGTTGCTCTGTCTGGAAAACTGTTGTAACGTTCGTATAGGTGGAGGACTTCTCAGCCGAAGAAGGAAAATGCTTTGCTTCTGCTTTCCTAGCCACCATTTCTGAAGGTTCTGTGACCTCTGACCTCTCCGCAATCAGGCTTGGTGTCTTTTTGACCTCTGACCCTTTCTTGATCAGCATATCCTTCAATGACTTGATACGTTTTGATGAGCTGCTTACTTTCTTGAGAAGGGACATGAGGACTGCAACCTGAAATGTTGATGGAAAATAAAATATTAAAAAAAAAACAAATTATACAAACTTAAGAGTAAGAAAAACTGAAAAAAAGAAAGAAACAAGAAAGGGAGATATGTAATGAAGGTAACATTTGCTACCAAAAAATTTTAAAGCAGCTATGCATGTGGACTTTGGTCACTCTTTAACTTCTCTCCGTATTATGTAACAACTTTGTTTAGTAACTGACTAGTCAGTGTTCACTTCAAATCATTAGGTTGGATATTTTATATTTGTGTGTGTATTGCATGTGATGAATAGTTAATTGAAATAGGCTACTGTCTAGGTGACAAAAAAGTTTAGGAATAAATGGAATCATTAATTAGTTGCTCGTTAAAATTCTTCCGGTGCCAAAACGTAGGGAGGTGATTCTGTGTGAGCATCATCTGCAATTACGTAATATACTCATCAGCAGGATTTTGTAAAATTGTTCACCAACCGTACATGATGCTGTTTTTAAGAACTCACAAGCCCAACCATTATTATCAATACTTGTGACAGAGATTAATGTCATGGACAAACTCCCCAAACCGCTAAGGAAAAAAAAATGCTTTTAACAGATAAGGCTGAAAACTTGATCAAGGAATGAGATGACATCATCAAGCCTCTTACGCTTCAATTCTGTACGTTTTCCTTTATTTCTTACTATCTTTATCGTCTGTAATTGAGATTACTTGAGGTTTGGTAGCTGGGGCTGAGTCTAAAATATAGAACGTCATGACGTGACCTAATGATGATATTGGTTTCAGTGTCAACACTGTTAACATTCTACATTGAAAATTATGATAATCAAAACAAAGAGAAAGTAAAATGTTTCAGATTTTAGTGGCATTATATGACTTTTAAAATCATATATGACTTTTAAAGTATAATAGCCCTTAAGTTATAATATCCCTCAAATGGAACAAGATTTTGATAAGCTGTTTGGGTGCAAATATCTTTATCTAAAGATGATGGCTGGGTTTTTGTCTTCTATAGTCACAACTAAATTGTATATATTCAACAAAATTTAGACCAATAACATTTGAGACGTTGGAGTTGAAGCCATTTTAAACTTTCAATATCTTAAGTCAGTACAGGAATAAAAGTAGGCATTGCTTCAGCAAGTTGTCATTTTGACGAATCCATGGAATATTTAAAGATACCAAAGATTTATTGGGCAGAATTGTTCTTAGTAGCTCCAATTGTTGGTCAAGCCGAATCGTTGGCAGCAATTATTTCCTAACTCAAGTCAAGTGACAGACTCAAAACACTGTTTATCTCTTCGGGTAAAAAGTTGAGAAACATTTTGCAGTCACTTTATTTGAAAGGTTTGTTGGCTTGAGTCAAGGATCATCACAACAATGTAGAGCTGTAGGGGTTCTATCGCTTGTCCCAGTAGAGAGCTACTAACTTTTCACTCCAGTACAGACAACTATAAAAAATGTAATAACATTTCATTTTCAATAACTATGCATTATTCTCCCTGGTACTATATATCTGGTAATAATAATAATAATAATACTATTTGATTGTTATATAGCGCTTTATAACCAGCGATAGGTGTCAAAGCGCTTTACAAACGTTATATTGCCCTAGTCAATGATAACCTGTCCCAGAGACAATCTCTCGAGTCGGCAGCAGCGCCCAATGTCAAGTTACCTCACAGGAATCCATGGAGAGAGGCAAGTGAGATAAAGCATCTTGCCCAAAGACACAATGTAATGAACTAAGCAGGAATCGAACCAGCATCACGAGTCCGACGACTTAGCCAATTGGCCACCACGCTCTCACTGGTACTATGTCATCCCTTTTTATTTATAGAAGGATGGGGTCGAGGGGTACAGATTATTTTCTATGCAGGTACCGTATCTTTCTTTAAAGTCTTCTTACAGTTTACCTACCCCTCGTATATCTCTGGGGGAGGCTTTCGACTGCAGTAAAAGATTCTGGGTCTCTCTTTGGATAATACAAAGATCATCTGTTTCTTGTCTTAAAGTTTTTGCTCGACTTTTATTGTCGCATTCTCCGTATCCAAGATACCTTGGGTCCAAATCTGGTGCATCTTTCTTACGAACCTGAGAGATACGAATAAAATGGAACAGATCATAATGACAGGATTTCCCAATCGGGTAACAATGTGATATATTTGTGAAAGATACAAACTTGGTACACTACTATCTGGAAATCCCCCTCCAATTAAATACCCTTCCTCCTAACCCTAGACTTGTATGATGTAATATTTGACAGGCTGTAGCTCAAAGCAATTCAAAGGGAAACAAGGAAAAACAATAATTTTGTGCTGCTACAAACATTTTCTTGTTACGTATTTAACTTTCAAAACCCTATTTTCATGTAATATGCAAATACAGTTGCCTAAAATGCTTTAGGCATACCAAAGTAAAGATTGAAATACCGTGACTCTTTGGGGGAAAGTCTGATAAATCAGGGAGTTTTAACAGCAAATAATTCATTTTGATTCGCATGAAGGCACACAGGCTTCCAAAAAACAGAAACATAATGGCCTTTTGGGAATTCAAAGAATCTTTTCCCGTACCTTTAGTTTTAATGTTATTGTCCTTCCTGCAAGGCCAGACTTTTTCAGTTTCTTCTGGACTGCCTCGGCGAGATTAGATACAAACTTGAGAGCTTCTGCAAACTATCCGTGATTATGGAAAGGAATGAAACCCAAACCATTAACGTATATCGTCCACGTCGTATATTTACTATGAATTTCAAAGGTTTCTGGCTAAAGCTTACTATATATTGCCTAATCTTTATCATATACTGCTCCATAGAGTCCTCTTAATTTACAAGGGAAACATGTTTTTGACTGCAACCATTTTACTGCTCATGGTTATATACTGTTTTTTGATGGTATTATTTTTAACATGTTAAAGATAAGAACAGAGTAAGAAAGTTTCTGAAGTATTATGCCAAAAAAATTCAAACTTGACAACCGTTTAATTTTTAAATAAAGTCGATGAAGCTGCATAAATTATAATTTACCTTTTGTTATAATATTTCTATTGTTTTAACCTTAGATGTTTCTTTTACAACTTTTCTTTACTTACTATGACTGCAATTTCTTGATTTATATATTTTTTTAATTTTTTTAATTCCTTTCTCAAAATTTACTGCTGTGCTTCCTATTTATGAATTGCATGTAATTTATTCTGGACTAAACTGAAACTGCCATGTCTTCAAAAGGTGATTGGTAAACTGCTAGGGCTTAAAGAAGCCTAAAACCAGAAAATACTTAATTTGGTGAGTCAAAATCTATCTATCAACGGATTCATTTTTAGTAACTTTTAATATGTTGTATATTAACTGACTCAGATAGCTCCATGCTCAATATCACATTATATAGCCAAAATATACTTCATTTCTGACCACCGGCATCGACCTATACCTAGCTTTGCTTCAAGAAATTTAATGAGTCAAGTTCCATGTATTGTTTCAGCTGCAATACTTTAAAAGTAATTAAAATGTGTGATTCACTGCATGGCAATGGAGCAACTCTAACGTCTCAAAAAGAGAACTAATCATTATAATGCTTCTAACTTTGAATAAATCCCTACCATTTGTTGTCATTGTGTTTAATTTTTTCTAATTAACAGATAGATGAGTCAGCCGTGATCTCAGCTTTGAACCATTTTGGTCTCTTTAGCTCAAAATGTGTACTATTGATGTGTGTGTATGCATATTCTTTGCCTTACCCCAAAAATAACAGTTTTCTGAATAATTAAAACAAGAAACACAGAGCACTTGCTGCAAAAACAAAGCAAAAACAAACAGAAGCTGGTGAAAAATAGAAATAACAGCGAAAAGATGTCACAAAAATTGGTTACAATGTTTTTTTGTTAATGGTTATAATATATAAACAAAATATGTTCCAATGTCCTCATCATCTTCTAACATGGTTCTTGTAGTCTGTATAGGACATTTTTTAATCTATTTTGATAACTTTGACAAGCTATGTAACGTAAAACTGAAACAATATTTATTATATTGAAATAAGTTATACAGACAGATCCTATTTAGTCACAACTGCATAATACCTAAGTAAAGCATGAAATGGTGAAAAGCATACCCCAGAGAATCGGATACCATAGTTGATTGTCGCAGAGACTACCTTCTGTTTTCTCTCTACCCTGATTGGCTGATCTCTTTGACCCCTGCAGTGTTCGTAAAGGTCTTGGCCTATCTTTTGGCCAAAATGAAACTGGAGAGCCGGTAGCGATAACCTTTGCAGCTCTGCACAAGTTGAGATACCTAAACTCTTGAGCTTGTTATTCGTTACTTCTCCAACCCCTGTAGTAAAACAAATTATTCATTGATATTAATTTCAAAACTTAACGTAGTTCATTTGACCACTTGGTTAAAATTAGGTGTCATCATTAATTTTACCAGATGAAAATTCATAATTGAAATTATAATAAATCCTGACAACGTATTGAAAAGAATTGTTTACATCCAAGGTCCCAAGATATTTAGGCCTAAAACACATGATCTTCCATGACGACTGAGCCAAGACCCACCAAAAATCCCCCCCCCCCCCCCCCCACCCCATCAGAATCGATGCTCAGAATGCATTGGATGATGGACTTGGTTCAGAAAATAACTGAAATTATCAATCTTATTAACAAGCTTCAAAACTTTTTCAGACATCTAAAAATTCCATTGGAACCATTTTGGGGTCGCATCCCATTGTTTCGGGACCGTCAGCTAACATAGATCTGCAACGTGATTAAATTACCTTTTAATTCTGTTACTGGGAGGCGTTTCATAAATTCATCCACCTTGTCTTCCTCTAGCAGGTAAATTCCGTTTGGTTTAGCCCTCTGAGTGCAGATCTTTGCCAGTAAGGTATTGGAGCCTAAACAGATTAAATTAGGAAGAAATTGAAACTAAGAAAAAGACGTATCTATAACCAGGTTGATCATGACTGCAATGGACTTCAAAACAAAAAGATATGCAACCTTTCACCAACCAAACAAGTATGATACATTGTATTACAAGACGATATATGGAAACTTGCAGGGCCTATCCTAAAGTTGGTATCTCAGAGTAACTTTATATTTCTTATTTCAAACATGCCATATGCTGAACATTGTGGTCTATAAGAGATATCAGACTGTTTGGGAGGGAGGGGGTGGGTACGCCAAGACAGAGTTAAAACAAGATGAAATTTTTAAGGCATGTGTTTTCAAACGCTTTGAAAATGGTGTTGTAGCGACCTCAATCTCAGTTAATGTACATTAACCAGACTAGCCCATTCTATCTGTTGGATCTTGTGATTGCTATTAAGTGCTAACATTCATTGGCAGCCTACGGTAATTACCTCCATTTCTTTAGCCAGAAAAAATGCAAGGAAACAATTTCATGGAAATGTTATGATTTCGATCTAGACACTTTGAGGTGTACCTGCTTGGAAAAAGGATATATGGTGAACGAATTGCACCAAGATGCCTACATCTACGTACCTATACCTACAGATGCAGTACACTGTGTCTTGGCAAAAATTTCATCCTTAACAAGCTGCGCAAATTCAAGCGGAGAAGCTCCTGTTTCCATTAGTGTCTTTGTTACATCAATGTACAGCTCATCGCAGCTGATCGCTTCAATATTACTGGTAAAACTGTAATGGCAAAGACAAAAAAAGTAATTAAAACAAACTGCATAAATTTATAATGTGAAAGTCTTTGAATTGAAAGCTGGTCCAGTAAGCTGCAAGATTGCCAAATTCTGCGGATACAAGTCAGCCTCCCTGAAATAATGCAAGTAACTAGCTCATTTTGCTATCGGTGTTGCGTTTCACTCATTTATCTTCCTCGGCCATTTGCACTTGTGAAACAGTCAATGATAATCAATGACGTATTAGTATAGCTCCTACACTATGCAATGAATCCCTCTCAACCACCAAGGTTAATGGGATTATACAGTTTTACAGTCTTGTGGTTTTTGCTTCATTAGTCAGAAAAGTACTTATCTTTGGCATGGGCTATGTTTAATCAAGTAGACATCTAAGATAAGAGATGGCACAGGATATATATTTGGGAAGATATACCACATGTAACGTACCTCATGTACAACAATACAAGGGAAACACAGGTACTTCTGCTATGACGGTAAAGCCAAAATAAATCATGTGAACTTTTCGGATGAAAGAGTGGAACCTTGTTCAAATCTTAACAAGTTGAAATTGCATGATCCTAGCTATCATATGGACATGTTGAAGTATGATGGCATCGTTATTGAGGAATGTATATATAAAAGCCTTTAGTGAGTTTCTCAAATAGTAACTGTAACTTGTGGAATGCTTGCATCAGTTTTATGAAACACAGAGCTTAGTCTCTTTCATTTCATTCAATGTCGAAGAAATGTACTCACCTAGCCACAGTTTCGTAGAAAAGTTTAGACACCCTATGATAGCCCTCAAAGTCATACGCCACAGTGTGAAGATGAGGACAAAGTTCCTTTGCCTTTGAAAGGAGCATTCCTTTCCCTACACCGAACTCTCTCGCCTCGTAACTGCAGGATGCAATCTCTGCCAATGGATTGAATAGTTGACAACTTCCGACCGATACTACCATACTAACGTCATCTTCATTACGAGCACCGTCTGTCATATCTTTTCGACATTTGGCTCCATCCTCCATCTCTATGTTGTTTTCCTTCCATTGGTTACATAAATGCTGCTCACTGTCGATGTTCTTCCCAATGTGTAGTCTCTGCTCTTTACTCACAAACTGTCCATTTCTCACTTGATGCTCAGATGTACCGCTCTCCTCATCTTCTCTTATTCTTTGAGAGAGAGAAATTTGCTGACAAATTTCCTCTCTTGAACTGTTTACAATAGAATTGGCTTTTGCACAAGTCAAAATTCCTTTTTCCAAGTAAGCTCCCTTCGAATCTTCCAACCATGTATCCATCCCTCGAGGTCTCTGCACTGATGCAGGGCCAGTGACAGCCAAAGGTTTGCCTATAAGGTCTGGACGGTTAAGAAGACTCACTGCCACAAAGAAACAGTCTATATCGATGTGCATAATCACATTCCTTTCTTTGGGTAACTTTTCACTGTTAACATCTCTTTCTGGGATGATTGAGGTTTGTGAAGGCAGCGAGCTGCAGCATGAGTTGGTATGTTCATTCCTTTCTTGAAGGTCTTCTTGCATTTCAGCAGTTTTCATCAAAGCACGCAGTTTTTCCTTTCCTGGCAATCTCCTCTGTTTATCTTTCTGCAAGCTATTGACAAACTGTTTGTGTTCCAAGCGCCACGTGGACAAATGGTGGTATCTTGACTTGCGCCAGAAATCGGGTAAAAATTCGGGATGGACGTTACGCCAAAGATGTTTTGATCTTTTCCGAAGAGGAAGACGCGTCAGATGAGGCGATTCTCTTCCATTTCTTTGTGAACTTATGAAATTTGAATCTACTTGGGAACATCTGTTATTAGAACTGTCCTGAAAATTTCTGAGAATGGACAATTCTTGCGAGCTACTAGAAGAATTGTCGTGTGAGCTTCTGTAAATGGCATCTGTTGGAGAGCTGCTGTAATTTGAATCTCCTTGTGAATTTCTTTCATTTAAACCATCTTGACAACTTAAACTGAGACATGGTTGAGAATCTGTTACAGATAAAACATCTTCTGAACTACTACTTTTTGAATATTGTTGTAAGCATCCAGGTTTTGAAGCCTCTTGTAATCTCTGGGAGTTTGAATCATCTTTGGACCTTTGAAGACTTGAGTTTCCTTGCGAAATTTTGGAATTTGTATCATTTATCACAGCAAGATCAAAATTCTTTGAAGAATTTTGTAAATCATCATGATTTGACTCCAAACTATCATTTGAATGGAATTGCAGTTGGCATCGTGGTGAGTCTTCCATGTAATTCCCTAAATCTTGGAAGGAACTTCCACATAACATACCAGCATCAGCAGATGGAATTTCAGATGTACCTTTCTTCTCCAAGTTATATCCACCATCTGCCGCTTCCTCTTTGCCGTGATTCGTCAAGCTCCTAACATATGGAGAACCATCAACATGGTCATTTGCTGGTATAAGGTCAAATGGTACCTGCGGCCTGGGTAACCGATATTCAAGGGGCCCCTGAGGCACTAGTATCTGAGAATTGCCTTCCTGTGTTCTTGCCACCTCCTTCAAGTCATCCTGTGTATTTTGCACTTGAAGAGATTTACCCTCATTTGTCTCATTTCCGACAAATATCATGTTACTTCTTACCTCATTTGACTTGCTGCAGTTAGTCTGAACTCCAGTGTCATGCGGACTATTAAGTATTAATGGTTTCTTCTTCCTGTCAAAAACTGAGCTGTGACCATTGTCAGTTGATGGTAGTTCCAAGTTAAAACCTTCTGGGGAAACTGTCCGAAGTCCATTTGTAGATTTTGAACTGCTTTTTGTGTCTGCATCATTCTGAAGACTTAAATTTGGAGTTGAATCCGTACAAGAATTGTCAATGCGCTTCTCCAGTCTGCTGATTTGAACGCCGACCTGTATCATGAGAAATGCATGATGATTATGAACTGAATTGATTATTTAGTTATTTCACAAACATTCCATGAATTTAGCATTACTCTACATGGTAGGTTTAACTCATTAATTTAAGTTATTATTGGAATTTTTTCTGCTGTTCATTTTTAGCTTTACCTCTTTATTGTCTGTTGCAAGTTTCATGTTTTAATTTAGTCAAGTTTTACAAAGTCTAGTATATGAGTTCTGTTTGTCATTGCAGTATTTGGCACATTATGGAATTCACTACAGAAAGGGGGAGTGGTAGGGATGGACAAAAATGACATAGGGAAGAAATTGTGTACATGAAACAGCTCTTAAATTGTATCATCATATAATACAGTTACCTATGCCACTGCAAATTTGCAAAGGCACCAGAACAGTGTAAAGTGAGTGATGCTAATTATTGCTCAACCTCACTTTCATGTATTTTAATTAATTCTTCGTCACAAGGGTGAATTTGATAATCACCAAATACTTTTTTTGCAATTAAACGTACCACCAGCTAATAATTCTATCATAAATTCATAAATTGAAGAACAAAGACACTGCATTGTTTCCATATGTGAATGAGTTGCGAATAAGTTGGAAGAAACGAACCAACATTCAGAGGACAATATAATTCCAGCATTTCCACCTCTGAACTTGTTTATTCCGCAGTATACTGGCTTGCAGTTCTTAGTCACATTAAAGGGTTTGGAACTTGTTCAAGATGCATCTTTGCAAAGTTTCAAAGCCAATTAAAGATCAAAATTACATGCTAGTTGTTTTTCATGCTGGCCTGTTAAAGTAATAACACAAACACACACAAATCTTGAATAGAAACATTTAAGAAATTTCATTTACCCCTTGAATATCAGTAGGGAGGGCATCCATCTGCAATAATATGTTCATACATTCTTTATAAATCTCATCCAAATCATCAGTTTCCTGTGAGAGCGTCGCACTTCGTATTTTATTATGGTACATGCCATAGCCCATGGATTTAGGATCCTCCCTTGGAGTTCCGGCTTTTCTTACCTATGAAAAAAATTCAAACTCATAATATCCTGTTAGGAATGGATCTCTCTACTGACAATGAAAAAGACAAAAAAACGTCTCTGATAACACGGAAACAATTGTTGTTTACACAAATTAGGTCGATTTTGAAAGTACAGTAAGACTATGCATACTTTCAAATCTATATCCTGTTATGATAGTGCAACGGCTATGGAAACGACCTACAATATAACATTAAATGTTCTTATTTGTTTAGAAATGTTAGTTTTCAGTGTACAAATGCACCTTTAATCCACCAATGATGCAAAACCTATACCTGTGTTGTAATATTCAAGCATGACTGCTAAATAACACCAGCTAACTTTTTCCTGAATTTCTGCTGAAGTGTTTGTTTGAAAGGAAATTTTACACTGTAAACACAAATTGTTGATTAAAAGTGTTTGTCAATCCTTATATTACCAAGCAATGGAGCAGGCATCAAATTAAAACAATAGTCAACAAACCTTCAACTTAATTGTCAAAGTTCGACCAGTCATCGCCAACTTTTGCAACCTCTTATGGAGCTCCAGACAGAGTCCGTACATGAAATCCCTCACATCTGCCTGCTGGAATTAACATAATATTGAAATAGTTCTTAATTGGTCGGGAAGATAACAGAGTCAAAGTTTGCGAAACTGCAGAGATGGCGGATTAATTATATCAATGTAGTAAAAATAAGACTTAACAAGGTAGCACAGAGGGTTAGACATTGCCCCGAACCCCTGTTATTTTCTGAGATGTGCTCACCTTTCACTTAGGGCTTCACAAAGGAGAACTAAATTGCTAATCATTCCTATCATTTTAGCTCAAGGGAAGTTATCACCTCTATATAATAGCAAATATATCATCAACTATAAACTTCCACTTATGTGTTTAATTCGTTGTCAGATTTGGTCGTATCTAATTTGTAAGGAGGTCAATGAACCCTACAGTAACTTACACAAAACTTACCACTTTGAGGTGGATGCCATATTTCACCTCAACAGAGACGTACTTCCTTTCCTTCTCCATTTTGACTCTGAGTGGTCGCAGGTCCTTCTCTCTGTAGCGTTACTATGGATATTCATTAATAAGATTCCATCAATAGAGTAATGTTAAATAGTGACATTTTGACAAATTATCCATCGACTTTCAGCACTGAACATGTGGCAAAATTCGAACTCAGTGTAGGCTACCAGCATGTGCTACAATCATGAGGTTGGGGGCTATTGTAAGTTCATTACAACACTATGAAATATCAAACCATTATTGACCCACAAGTGGGCAAAATGCAGTAAGTGGCGTAGCTTGGTTTCAGGTTACTCAGGTTACTATTGAACCAGCGCCCTTCATCCTTAGGCTTTCGTCACGGGGGTCGGTTCACATGGCACAAGTGTTGTAGCCAGGCGATTGAGCCCACTTCTGTCCTAAGCTAAGGTTAGCAAACAACATCACTTTTATTGGGGAAGGGTGGGGGTCAAGGCACGCGGCTCCTAGTTTGCCTGAAATTTTAACACCTGACGCATAGACCTACAAATTACTTCAGGTAGTGGTGACTATTGACTAATTTTAATTTGTGACTTGTTTTGCTAACAAAAGCAAGATTGAAAGACGTCGATGAAATGAACTGAAAATGTGTCTTTTTGTTTTAATTACAGTATAAATCGTTTACCCTAAAGAAAGATGCTGCGCGGATGCAAATGACGAAGTTACATTTGATTAAAAGTCTTGACGTTTGAGCATTGGCATCTACGCAGACATTTCAAATGCTTAACACATATTTCACGGAAATATTAGCCCTTGAACATAATGACATCAATGTAAAGTAAATGACTGTTAAGAACATATTATTTGCCACCATCCCATGGTGGGACATTCACCGTGATACATTTCCTCGTTTTAATGATAACTTTCACTTCCACGTTTAAGTTTGTAAAAATGCAATTTTCGTACGAGAGTGTAAGATCCGGCAATTTTTCGATTAGCAGCGTGGAACTTTTATTTTATTTTTGTCTTGCTTAGAAGTGTCTGCCAGGTAGGGGATGATGAGGTACGTATCCTTTTACAAATTCGACAAGAAAGACTTAATAGTTTATTCACTAAGGAAGAGCAATGCAGTGGTAAGTTAAACTTTTACTTGGCAGTAATGCCGCGGGTTACGACTGTAGGACTAACGTTAAAACATGGTTTTACTTTTTATCGTGAGTTACTTCATACGTACAATGACTTAAAATACAAATATGTGTAAAAATCAGTGTAACAGTTACTCTAGGATGACCTATATACGTTATACTTCTTAAAAGTTAAACTTGAATCAAATTCAAATAAAATTGATGCGAATAATTATTAACGTCATGGTCATTAGTTTATAAATGAGAATTCATGGCTGAAGTTACTTTTTGCAATTAAGTCGGGCCTATACGCTAGCTAGCCTTATCAATTATTGTACATACCTTCGCCTTGTAAAGTTGTGCAAAGTGAAAAGGGATCTTCCCGTAGCTAGTTTCACTCGGATTGGCCCATGTAGGCCTACGTTAAAAGTAGTAAGTTGAGTCTTAGGCCCAACTGCTGGTCCTTGCTTCAGTCATTCCACACCTGAAGCAATCCAAACTTCGAATGCTATAACCTGTAAAATCGATGACATGAGCAACCAACTGATAAGCGCGTCCCCTGTCTAGCGTTAGCATTGTTTAGGAGGGCTAGCGTAAGCATTGTTGACAGGTTTACGCGCGCGCGTCGAGTGCAGCCGTTTGACAATAACCTTTTGTTTACTTTGGCACCAAAATGAAAGAACAAAGGAAGAAAAACTAACCGTACATACTTCGTGCAAACCTTGATTCTTGGCAACAATAAAGCTTTTTCGTGTTCTCAACTGCACATGTACGAAATGTTGAGCGTAGCTGAGATATAAGCGCTACAAATTACAGCAATTCGGCGCTCCAATTACACTGAGATTACCGTAGGTAGGAGAAAACTAACAGAAACAGCTCCTCAGCCATATCATCAGTGTGTAATGAAATGGGGTAAATCTTTTTTAAATATGTGATTCAACAATTTGAAAGTCATCGGAAACATCCTCGTCGGGTTGTCGCGGGGGTGGGGTGGGATAATGAACGTGATCTCTACGTATTTGACCCTGCCGTTCTGATATAATCAATACTAAATGTATTATTCACGAAATGGTACTAAACAGTAAAAGCTATAAAGCATGCGGACACGTCAATTCCAACACTGCCAAATAATTGTGATACACAAGGGTGCCAGTCGTTTGTTTGAGAACAAGAAAGGCAATGGGATGGGGTTGTAAGGGATAAAAGTACAGAGTTGCGGACAGGTGGGAAAGTATCCTCTGATGATGGCAGACATATCTAGAGCCACGTATACTAGTCAAACTAGATTTGTATTTGATCAATCGAGATGATACAGACATATCAATAGGTTTTCTAGAATTACCATTTTCCTCGATATTCTTTTATTTTTGCTAGATCTATAGGCCTAATAAGTTTTGGATAGCCTTATATCTTTCTGTAGGCACTGGTATGGAAAGATAAAACTTTATATGTGGTATGATACATCTAGTCTGCTAGCAGAGTTGTCATGTATATACACTATGCAGCGGTAGCTACTAGATAACAAAATGTCGCCTCATCGTCCTTGAACTAATATTACTCACATTTTACGCAATTTAATTAGTTCGTAATTACTTCCCATTTCCTAATGACGCAAGTTGGCCACTTCAAGAACAGCAAAACACTACTAAATTTGACTTAATTATGCCTTATTGGATTGGGAGGATGACGATACTCTTGGACGGTAATCAATTTCTGCAAAATTGATTAGGTGATTGTTGCTACTGGAAGAGCGATATATGTAACATTACACGAATGGTGATATATATTTGTTTATAAGATGGGATTTTTTGATACAGTGAGGTACCTTGACATGTGCGGTCCATTCATATGGTGAGGTCCTTTGATATGCTGAGGTCTCTTGATATGCTGGCTGAGGTCTTTTCTTGTGTGTTTCTTCGATAGGTTGTCGAGCGTCTGTGATATGGTGAGGTCCTTTGATATGGTGAGGGCCTTTGATATGGTGAGGTCTTCTGACATGATGAGGTCCTTTGAAATGGTGAGGTCTTTTGACATGATGGGGTTCTATGATATGGCGAGGTCCTTTAATATAGTGAGGTCAGTTTGATATGATGAGGAACTTTGATATGGTGAGGCCTCTTGACATGAGGTCCTTTAATATGGTAAGGTCTTTTGATATGATGAGGTCCTTTGATATGATGAGGTCCTTTCTTTGGTGAGGTCTTTTGACATGCTGAGGTAATATGGTGAAGTCTCTTGATATGATGAGGTCGCTTATTCAAGTTCGTAATGGCAACATGAAAGCATATGTTAAAGAAGGGAACTTCTATTCTGCATAGCAGCTTCCTGGCTACCTTTTATAATTACATAACTGACTTCTCATCATAACCACTCAGACAGTAATTGGGGTAAAGACAGGGGAATGGGTAGGAGTGGGGAGCAGTAGGGTGAAGCAGGAATTGGGGGAAGGGCAGAGGGAAGGGACAAGGGTAGGGTAGGAAAAGGGGCAAGTTGGGTATGGATGAGATGGGGTAGGGGCCAGGTGGGTAGGGCTTAGGTGGGGATCGAGGGGTGAGTTGGGTTGGGGTAGTTGGGGAGGGCTAAGGTGGGGTGGGTAAGGTGGGTGGAGTGGGGGTACGGTGGGGTAGGGTAGGGTTAAGGAGGGGTAAGGGAAGAGGTAGGTAAAGCAAAAGGTAAGGAGTGATAAGGTAACAAGGAAAGGAGAAAAGTTATGGGGAAGGTGATTGGGAAGGTAATTGGGAAGGTAAGTTGGAAGGTAATTGGGAAGGGCAAGGGGTTTGGGATGGGTAAAAGGCAAGGACAGGGTAATTGGAATGGATAGGTTAACAGGCAAGGGGTAGAGTAATGGACAAGGGAAATGGGCAAGGGTTAGGTATTGGGTAAAGGGTGGGAATTTTTACAGAATGAGTATGGTTTCAACAGTTAATGTCTGATATGGATCATCAGTTGCATAATGTCACCCCATTATGTAATTTTTGTTAATATTTGCTATTCATATTGCTACTTATTTCCTGACAGTATGATTATACATGTTGTTAGTTTCAATGCAAATAAAGGTTACCATTGATAACATTAAAATAAAACTTACCAGGCAACAGTATCATACACAACATGTCTGGAGACCTTGTAGTATACATCAAACTCACATGGAACGGTCTGCCATCTTCTGCAAAGCTCCTCTATTTTCCTCATAACTCTACTCAGTCTGTTTCTGATGCTGCCGGCACAAATGTCAAGCTTTGTAACCACAGGTTGTATTCTCCACCAGCAATGGTCAAATTATTGCCATTCCAGTTTAACATTTTTTACTTCTGATGACCAATTACTGATTTTCTGTCTTCAAGACCTGCTCCAATTCCATTGGCACATTCGGGCATCTGAATTTTGAGCTCCTCCTCTTTATCCTACCCCCACCCCCACCCTCCCCTTTATTATTCCCTCCCTCCCCCACCCACACTCTTCTTTCCCTATCCATAATTACATTCCTTGTTTGTTTTTTGGGGGTCCATTTTGCCTTTTACCCTTCAAATCAACCAAATTCTTCATTTGTTGAGTTTTGGCAATCTCCTGTTCCTTATCTCCACACTGTACAGATAAACGTGTCGAAAAAAATTGACATTTTGGAGAGCATATGACCACTGTTCACCAACTTTGGGCAATTTTTTCTGCACCTATGACCTGACCTTAAGATATTAGAAAAAAAAACAAAATTAGTAAAGAAGAGGTCGTCAACTTTAGGAAACTGTTATTTTCTACTCAGTGTATTCTTCATGGCTTTATAGAAACACTTGAGTCTCTGCCAAAAACAATTATATTACAAACAAAAGCAACTTTGTAAACAATATTCTTTTCCATGTTTGTAATACACTTGATATTTTGATAATAGAATGTGTTGTAACTGAAACAATGGAACAATCTAGTCGTGCTCGATAACTTCACAGGATTGCAGGAAGTTCCTAGCGTCAGTTTCTGTTTTATCTGATACGCCTTCCTGCTCTGATACTAGATATTCAAATGTAAATTTTGTTACTTGGCATAACCAGCCAAAACGGTTTTGTACACAGTTTAATATGTCGAGCAATGTCATCATGCATGATACAGCCCAATGAATGACGTATATTGTGGGCCAGTAAAACCCTATGTTAGGGTTAACCCCTAGGGTTAACCCTAACCTGAGAAATACTGCATCACATGTAGTATCGTGTAAATCGTACTTCTTGAGGCAATGGAACTCGTCACATTAAAATGTGTCTAGAGAGATGCAAAAAAAACTTGAGTCTTGGTGGCATAACCATCTGAATATTGAATATGCATGAGCACTTGCTGACTGACCTATGACATGGACAAACATTTTTGACTGTGCCAAACATTAACATGGTGAATTGAACACTGGTCAAACCTAAACAAATTCTGAGTAAAGAATATGCATCAAATAATTTTGTAGCTTTTCAAACTAAGGATTTCCAGTTTATGAATTGAATATTCGGAGTATGACATGAATAATAATTCATTTCAGAATGTTTACAGTTTGTCAGACCCAATGAATGTATTCAGTTTGATGCTTTCATATGCCATATTCATGTGCCGAACTATCCCACCATCTGTTGTGCGGATGGAATATCATGGGTAGGATTTTTAAAAGTTAAGTGCCACCAGTGGCATGGCACAGGATTTCAAAGGTGAGGGAACCAAATTGAAAATAAGCGAATAAAGGATTTTATAAAGGGTGGGGGGGGGGGGCTGAACTGGGGTCATTAAAGCTGATCCCTCTGTAGAGGGCTAATGGGTCCTCTGCCAGATAAAAAAAATGATTAAATTTTTACCATCAAATGGAGCATTCTGAGTCATATTACACTATAGATTAGGTCTACATAAGTAGAAACCCTATTATCGGCCAGGGGCTTTCGCCCCCAACCCGCTGAAGCAACTTAACTTAAGAAACAGCTTATTACAAGACATATCGTATCGTAACGTAGCCCTAATCACAAGGATTTACTAATTAATTCTTTATGTGAGGTTGGACAAAAAGTGGGGGCGGGGTGGATACATCCGTAGTAGTGGTCCAGTTATACCCGGGTGAATGAAAGAATCCTGACTGAACCATTTTTTCCCACGTGACAATTGGAGGTAGGGGGTGGGCGATTCCACGCCCCCCCCCCCCCCGTGGGTATGCCACTGAGTGCCACAGCATGGACCAACAAAATCAGCAGAAAATAGAACTAATTCCCTGATTCAAGATAAATACTGTAGAGCTAAGCCCCGAGGAAAGTAGGTCCCCCTCCCCTCCCCAACTAAAATTCTTGATGCATCATGACAGTCACTCCAACTGCTTACAGAGCAGAATGTCTCCTGGCTTTTACTTTTGATGTCTGAATATTCATGACTTCAAAAAGACTCCTTTGTACGGACAATTTTCCGCTGCCACTCTGAGAGCCATCCTTCAAATATTTCTTCTTCTTTTTCGCTCCATTTATGTCTCGAAGCTCTTCCTGAAATCCCCGCTTCTCTGGACTTTTCTTCTCTGGTGTCTTTTCTGACATATGAGAAACTTTCCTTCTATATGCTGATAACAGCTCACCTTGGATCTCTGTGGGCAAGGCTTGAAAGGAAGCTTGGTCGATCTGAAGGGAAAGCCAGGGAGAATGAAAGATTTCATCATCAAGTCACTTAACTGTAAAGAATTACATGACATGTTTGTATGTATTTTAGATCCTCCTGCAAGCAGGAACTCGCGAAGAAGCCGTCATTGGCTTATGAAAGCCCCAAGCCAAGGGCGGCGGAACCAGGGGGGAACAGGGGGCACGTGCCCCCCCACTTTTCCTCAGGTTAAAAATGTGCCCTTTTTCTACATAAAAATTTCTAAATAAAAAAAGAGTTTACAAAGCCAAAACCCACGTCAAATGAAATATTTCGGGAAGTTTTAAATGTTTACTACCATAGGCGTAGGAGCCCAATTTGATTTTGGGGGCTGTAACGACTTGCCCGAAAATATTACCAAAATTTTTCATATTTGCATATCAAATAGGCATGCGTCGGTTATTACATCGCATGCCAAAAACATACAATCATTTGCCGTGTTATTACCCTTCCATATTGGTTAGAATTATTGGGAAAGTTGTTACAATAATAATGATCATAATTATATCAGTTTAACTATTGAAAAACACATAGCAAATTATTTTTCTTTCA
This sequence comes from Apostichopus japonicus, assembly GCF_037975245.1. Lineage (NCBI taxonomy): Eukaryota > Metazoa > Echinodermata > Holothuroidea > Aspidochirotida > Stichopodidae > Apostichopus > Apostichopus japonicus. The sequence goes on from NC_092571.1 coordinate 23,704,553, forward strand.
GTAGGTGCCCGAAAAATTCTCAGCATATTGCCCGAACTTTCACAACATTTTTGGGTTGGCCCCCCCCCCCCCCCCCGCCTTCTACACCTATGTTTACTACCACAAGGCTTCTAACATTCTGGTGAGTGCCATTATGCATATTCAATTTGCCAACAAAATCCTAATGCATTTCCAAAAATGCCTTGCTATATTACATTGTGACTTTGTAGTAAGCAGAAGCCATTTATAGCCTACTATGAATAATGAGTATAGTTTTAATATCCCTTAACCTACCCCATCCTTTCGTATTTTGACATATTTCATTTGCTTTCGTGCATGTATCGATCGCGTGTGCAGGGACTTGGACTTTATAATGATTTCACCTCATTTTGTCTCAAAAGAAAACTTGTTCCTTGTTTCCCAATTTGCACATTAGATATTGCAGTGCTAGTATGCATTGTTTCCTTGAGGGGGGGGGGGGCGTTGATGGAGTGATGTGTATACGCAAATAAGATGATACAATAAGAGTTGTAAAGGGTACTAAATATCAGGCTGCATCAGTCCAATCGAATTTCTGCAAAGTGCCCTTCGACATTGGTGCCCCCCCCCCCCAGATTAAAAGTGCTTCCGCCGCCCTTGCCCCAAGCTGACAAAAGTCAGTCTCTTAGATTCATATTTAATGTCCATGATTATGATTTGTCAATTGTCCACAACTCTGTAACTGGACGACATACATTAATCTTGGAGTGACTCAAACTCAGGACCTTATGATTGAAAGGCACCGGTGTTAACCACTGAGCTAACACTTAGGACGTGAAATGCCCTTCACAGAAATTGACAGAAATTGTGCAGCCTTGCGTCCAATGATAATGGTTTGATTCAAACAAACCAGTGTCTCTGATTTCCTGGCTATGAGTCTTATCTGTCTAAGAAGATTATCTTTCTTTGGAACAGTAACATAATATTTAAGCATTCTGCAAAAGAAGCCAACACTGAAGTTGTTCAAGTGTAATATGCAGTGGTTTTGCCAGGCCATGCAGTTTGATGGTGTACACAAGAGTGATAAGCATCCAGCTCTACAGCTGGAGGTGTGAACTCAAGTATAAACTTTCTGCTGAAAACCCAACCTGTGGCCCATATATCGGGAATTCAAGAGTGTTAATTTCTGTAAGGGGCACTTTCACAGCATGTACACAGAGGTACTGTAAAGTATGCAAAATTAACTATACTATGCTTATTGGTTCATTGGATTATGATTTATGGAAAGGATCAAGCAGAGGGAAAAGATGTGATTATTGGTCAATGATACAAAATATGAGAATAGAGGGAAGGGGTTGTAAGGGTATGGGGGAAGGGGGAAGGGGGGCGGCCTTTCTTATACAATATCCCTAGTATACTCACATCACAGTGTACTTGTACGGATCCTATAGAAAACAACCTGGCCACTAAAGTTCATTGAAAACACCAGATATAGTTAAATACTACCACTATGTACCTGTAAGTTTTCAAGATCAAACACAGACCCTACCAATAAAATGTTAGATATGGTAATGCCGATCTATCATCAATAGGCTCATTTTTATTTTACCTACTATCTTCCATTCACTTTGATCATGTAAAAACAGACATTTAATTCCTTCACAAAAGTGCAATATTATGGTTTGGTTGATATCTCCTAAACTCTGGTTTTAATTTACCTCTTGAAATGATGGAAGGTCATCCACATGGCCAAGGGTTTCCACAGCTGTAGTTTTTCCAGCTGTGGATCTCTCCTCTTCCAGAACTTCTTTCAGAATGTCAGGAGGGAGTTCTTTGAGCACGTCTGGGTCCAAACTGCTGCGATATTCTGACGGCAAGTCACCAGTGGAAAGAACCCTCCTCTTGCTAGAAGATTTTAAGCTAGAGAATGAGGTTATTTATTACAATTTGTATTTTAGGTGGGGGAGCTACATTACTGTCTCTGTCACTTGTATAAAAGCTCATCCAGTAGACTGGATAATACCCCATTTCTGCATGTTTATTTCATCAAGCATACGTTTAATGAGCCTAAATAGATTACACCTCTAAAACTGTCTTTAGCATCTCCCTCATCATCTCTTGTGGTTTAGAGCCTGCCAACTTGAATACATTCCACTCATAAATGAACACATAAATGCATGAACTTGACTGTAATTCTAACAGATTATATCTTTATCTAAATTACTGGCTTGTGGTTACAAAGCACACTACCTCAGACAGTTTTTGATATTAACAAATATATTGGTTGTTGGTCCAGATAATTATTCGGAAGGAACTAAATAAGAGATTGGACAGAAAAGCTGTGAGGGGAGAGTTAGACCTCATGTTAGGGGCAGAATGACAGCAGGGGGGATCTGCTTTGGGCTCGGACTGGTCAAGAGGAGAGTATTATCAATGGTGTGTGCAGCAAAATGGAACAACCAACAAGATGATGTGTCACATTTTCTTGATTTTGAGATGGGGCAGGGGACTAACTGAGTCCCTCAACTCAACACTTGCTTTTATCTTGTGAGGCTGACTGAGCATGCAGATGTGAGGACTAACTGAGAGTGCAGGTTTGCTGACTGAGCATGCAGGTGTGAGGACTAACTGAGGATGCAGGTATGCTGACTGATGCACGTGTGAGGTCCAACTGAGAATGCAGGTAAACTGACTGAGCATGCAGGTGTGAGGTCCAACTGAGAATACAAGTATGCTGACTGAGCATGCAGGTGTGAAGACCAACTGAGAATGCAGGTATGCTGACAGAGCATGCAGGTGTGAGGACTAACTGAGAATGCAGGTATGCTGACAGAGCATGCAGGTTTGAGGACCAACTGAGAATGCAGGTATGCTGACAGAGCATGCAGGTGTGAGGACTAACTGAGAATGCAGGTATGCTGGCTGAGCATGCAGGTGTGAGGACGAACTGAGAATGCAGGTATGCTGACTGAGCATGCAGGTGTGAAGACCAACTGAGAATGCAGGTATGCTGACAGAGCAGGCAGGTGTGAGGACTAACTGAGAATGCAGGTATGCTGACAGAGCATGCAGGCTTGAGGACCAACTGAGAATGCAGGTATGCTGACAGAGCATGCACGTGTGAGGACTAACTGAGAATGCAGGTATGCTGACTGAGCATGCAGGTTTGAGGACCAACCGAGAATGCAGGTATGCTGACAGAGCATGCAGGTTTGAGGACCAACCGAAAATGCAGGTATGCTGACAGAGCATGCAGGTGTGAGGACTAACTGAGGATGCAGGTATGCTGACTGAGCATGCAGGTGTGAGGACTAACTGAGGATGCAGGTATGCTGACTGAGCATGCAGGTGTGAGGACTAACTGAGAATGCAGGTATGCTGACTGAGCATGCAGGTGTGAAGACCAACTGAGAATGCAGGTATGCTGACAGAGCATGCAGATGTGAGGACTAACTGAGGATGCAGGTATGCTGACTGAGCATGCAGGTGTGAGGACTAACTGAGAATGCAGGTATGCTGACTGAGCATGCAGGTGTGAGGACCAACCGAGAATGCAGGTATGCTGACAGAGCATGCAGGTGTGAGGTCCGAGTATGCAGGTATACTGACTTAGCAAAACAGCTGTATGCTGACTGTGTAGATATCTTGGTACTCGAAGCACACTCCAGGTTATGATGAGTAACATCAGGCAATATGCTGGATGTGTATGCAGGTGTGAGGACCAACCGAGAATGCAGGTATGCTGACAGAGCATGCAGGTGTGAGGTCCGAGTATGCAGGTATACTGACTTAGCAAAACAGCTGTATGCTGACTGTGTAGATATCTTGGTACTCGAAGCACACTCCAGGTTATGATGAGTAACATCAGGCAATATGCTGGATGTGTATGCAGGTGAGTTTCATAGGCTATAGGCAGGGCCGTACACAGCTAATAGAACATGCAAAGTACACTAAAGGAGCATGCATACATATATGCCTGCAGAGCAGATGTAAATATGTCATTGTGTTTTACATACTTTCTGAATAATATAATTTTCCTAGAATGTTAAGTACTTTTTAAAGAGTTGTTTTAAAGTATAGGAATTTCTAAATACTCCATCACCCTTACCTCACATCTAGCTTTGGTTTGCACATGCTGGCAGGTTTCAAGAATGCAGTGAGGCCTCCTTTACGAGTGACAGCAGCTGAATCAGTAGCTGCAGACTGTGGGATAAAATGTGTCATGATTTAAACTTGACACTTTTTCTCATGAAAGTAATTTAACCTGATCCATGCAATAGTCTGATCAAATTTCACACTAAGACCATGCAAACTCAAAATTGTGATCATCAATGTTTGATAACAATCGAACATTGATATAATGTTAATAATGACTCCGTTATGGGTATGGATATGGAACATTATCGAGATCACATTCTGTGATGAGCTCAATCACATTAAGACCAACTGATCACTGTATCAGTATGTAAAGACTAATAGAGTAACAGCTCAGCAAGTAATGAATATGAGCAAGGGAATAGGCGTGAATATTCATATATAACTATGTGTGACATTTGTAGAGCAGAGATTTTTCATATTAAGTGAAAAGGGTTAGTTGCATTTATGCACCAAGATTCTGGAGTAAATGTTCTGCCATCTAAACTATCTTGCTTTGGTAAAAGTTTCTCATTACACATGAAATGTTATATAATGTTATCAAACCACTCATGTATTCTTTATGATGCAGTCTAAATTTCGTTGCAAACTCTTGTTTTCTTACATCTAGTTTTATGGATTGTCTGTTTAAACTTGTATATTTACATAAGATGCTATAAATACAATTTTAAATCCCTTGCTTGTATTACATCAAACAGTACAATGATATCTATTAACTTGTTCTTTTCCCAGCTGGAACTTAGTGGAAGAAGTTTTTCAATACAAATTACCCAGTATGTCGCTTAAATTAATTTTCAACTAATTTCCCTGTATACAAATTCTTGTCACATTTTTCTACACCTCTGATAGATGCAGTCTGCAAACTATTAGGTAAATCCCAGGATCTTCTATGAGCACTGACCCAAGACCCATCAGACCCCCCCCCCACCCCTCAGATTCAATGTTTACCATGCATGTAAGTGGGCATGGATCTCAAAAAAAAACTTATTTCACCTTCGTTGGCAAGTTCCCCATGAACTGTACATAAATTTCTGAATGTCTGGAAAAATTTTGTGACGCAACAAAAATTTAATGACCCCATTGCTGGGATTTGCCCTTTAGTTTGTGGACCATGGTCCTATAGCATACCTTATTCGAATATTTGTTAGGACTCTTCACAGAGTCTTGTTCTCCCATGTCCGAAGCTGGTTCAGAATCCATAACAGGAACAGACCTTGCTTCTGTTATCTTGGTTACCACTTTTGATGGCTCCGTGAACTCTAAACTCTTCTTAACCAACACTGGAGTTTTAGTGACCTCTGACCCTTTCTTGACCAGCACATCCTGCAATGTTTTTGTCACATTTAGCTTTGATGACTTTGTGACCTCTGACCTCTTTTTAACGAGTTCTGGAGATTTTGTGACATTTGGTTCTTTCTTGACCATCATATCCTTCAAAGATTTTGAAGCATGTGACGACTTGCTTACTTTCTTGAGTCGAGAAATCTGGATGCCGACCTAGATGAAAGATTTTATGCTGTCAATAAATACTATCTTAAGGCAAAAACTTCATTTTTCTATTATTAATTTACCCCAAAAAAGGAAGATTTTACAGTTCATGCCTGCTTCAATAACCTTTTCTGGTTTCAGAAAAGCTGGACTTGCAATAGTTTCTTTCAGAAAAAGTGGATGGAAAATTCGGTCAGACCATAACCAGATTTTGTATTTTGAAAAAAGAATTATGTTCAAATATTTGAAAGGAACATTCCTGTATTGTTGCAAGATATGTTAAATGCAGGAATTTCTTTCATACACTTATTTTATATTTTAGCAATCAACAGAGAAGTATTAAAGTGTAGATATAAACATACAATTGTTAATACATATCAGGGCAAATGTTTGGGTATATACTGTATATTCTGGTTGTCCCTTGGACTGGTGTGTTGTACCTGGCAATGTAACTAAGAGTGATTAATCAGTACACTAGCTGTAGACCGCCGAATGTTTCTGTTTGGTGATAAGAACACCAGCTTTGGGTCATAATCAAACCCACCTTTGAGAGGATCGTAAGACCTATCGGGCTGTATTTGCGTTTTATTCCAGTATCACCAAAGTGATGGAAGGTGATACCAATTTATCATTTTACTTATATATGGGGATATTTAGAAACAATTCAATCTGAATTTGATGTAAATAACAAGTCGTTGGCCAGACGATCTACAAAGCTGATTTTGGTCGTCTCAAAGAACATTCAACATTTTTCCTAGCCTATAATAGATTGACGTAACAACTTCTCCAACTAGTTAGCATTTGAAAATGCACCTTTTAATACCACTGCCATAACAGTTTACCTGCCTCGGGCATTTCAATAGGCTCTTGCAGTAGACCGTGACTTTCCATGCTCGTTCTCTTTGCTAGGCTTGGCGAATTGATAACGTAACACACAGGCTAATATTCCAGACTGATAACCTTGAAAGGTGCAGAAGTGGCCAGTGGCAAAAAATGAACAGCAGTCTTACGAAAGGGCGGATTTTCAAATGATTCTGCATCCATCAGAAATAATTAAATTTCAGTATTCATCTAATCTCAGACAGATGAGAGAGAACGACCACCTCTTTCTCGAGATATGATATCTGCGTCAGAAACCTAAGTTTACTTACCCCGCGTATATCCGTGGCGCACGGTTTCATTACGAGCAAAAGTTTCTGACATTCCTTTTGAATGATAGAAAGATCGTCTGTTTCTTGTTTCAAGGTATTTGATCGACATCTATTGTCACAAAACCCATGTCCGAGGAATGTTTGGTTCTCAGTTGGTAGATTTGTCTTACGTATCTGAAAATTATATGAACAATAAATATACAGCTGCATATATTAATGTAAGGCTGAATTACATCAGCACAAGCTGCCAGTGGCGTCGCCAAGGGGGGGGCCAGGGGGGGCACGTGCCCCCCCTGGAAAACCTAGTGCCCCCCGTGTGCCCCCCCATCTGAGATTTGGGTTGGTAAAAAAATATATATATATTTTGTTATATTCAACTCCCATCATCTGAGTTGGTTTTTCATAAGGACAAAGAAGCACAGTAATTCGTATTTTCTTCAAATGAGCTGCGAACAAATGAAAAAGTTTATCCTGGAACGTCTGGTATCGAAGTCATAACCCGCGCCATCACAACAGGTGTCGATATTTACATTGAATGTGTCAGTGCTCACGCCATACCAGCGGATATACATGTCCGCTTCGCGATCTACATGACTGTGAGAAGGGAGGGTACTGCAATATGTTGCCTTGGTCTGAGGTTGACAGGTTAGGAGCTGACGAAATGTGAGGGTCCGCAGGCACCATACTTGCCTATATTTGTGGACCCATATATTAATGCTATTGTGTATGGGGTGCAGAGGTCATTTGAGGTCAGATGCTTGTAAGAACAAATGGCGAATGTTCACACCTGCATACTGAGCCATACTCGATGTGTGATCAAACTTTGAATTGCATGGTGAGATCCCTGATAGGAGCCAATAACGATGCTGGAACCTGTTACATCTTAATAGATAATGGGCGAAAACGAGAAGGACAAGAAAGGAGTCGGGGTCATGCACACATTAATTCAACAAATTTAGGTTCTATTGATATAGGGTTAGGCATAATATCAACAGCATGTGGTTCATATCCTCTGCAAAATTCTGCGCCTTGTTAAAATCATTACCTCAAAAATAGCAATTTCTGGAGATATCTTCAGATCGAATTTAGCATCAAATGTGGCTCAGCCCCCAATGAAAAAGTTGAGGGGCAAATGCATGATAAGCCCCCCCCCCAATATTTACCAAGGCTCCGAAGCGTGCATCTGCCCATTTTTCAATGCATACTTGTCGATCTGTCCGATGCACACGTATACTATATAGGTGTAATAATTTTAGTAAATGCTGGGGGGACCCTCGGCCAGTCCCCTGGCTATAGACCACATTGTCACCCCAACCGCGTCTTCACGCCCCGTGAAAAGTGGAAGCAGTGAGTGTGAGTACCGGTAAGCGCAACACAACTTCGTCTTAGGCCAACAACATCCCCTTACTACACTCAAAAACGTCTTTGCGAGTACACTACGAGTAATAGCTACTCTCTTAAAACACCATCGAATATACAAATTACAATGTTTCTACAGACTTTTACGTGCAATCTGAGAAATTGCAGGCTTGAGACCCATATTTTAGGGCTAGTTATTCGCAGCATAAAACACTCGGGAAGTGCCGTTTCCGGCCATCTGGGGGTTTGAAAAACCCAAAATTTTCTTGTACGCTCCGCGCCAACCGATGGTGGTGCTCCGCTTAGATAGTCTCTACACATTAGCCCCCCCAATGATTTTCCCGTTCCGCCGCGCCTGGAGGGAGCACCCCCTCCCCTTAGACCCCTCCCCCAGGGCGGCGATCCGTATCCACCTAAGTGCCCCCCCATCAAATGCTGGTGCCCCCCCTGTGCCCCCCCCCAGACTGAAAAGTCTGGTGACGCCACTGCAAGCTGCCACAGACATGTCACACTTAAGTGTCAAATATTCATGCATATTCCTTAAAGGGTGTGAAGACTCGTGCAAAAAGAAACTTCTAATGCCGGTAATCTGACCTAGTTTCGAATGAGGTGTAACAGAAGTGTTAAACACCACCATCGATCCCAGAAAATACACACACAGCTTGCTACCGTCGGTAATTAGACACTAGTGTACAGTCAGTACATACAGCTGCGGTCAATACCCACAGCACAGTATACAAACGGTACAGCGATGGACATCTCAGGTCCAGCTAAAGATAACAATTAAGGTATCACGTTTCATTACTGTCTGCATTTTGTAGCGACACAAACAAAACGTCATTTGCAAGCAACAGAAAGTTAACTTTATCAGATGGCCACACACGGTTTGGGGCGAGTCTTCAATGCCTTTAATAATATGCGTAAATAGACACAACATGTTTTATTTATGCTGATGGTGATTAAAAAGAGATGAGTATTCAACGATAACTTAAATTAACTAACAGTTAATCACACATGAATAAGTTTGTCTGCAGACAGATTTTTTTCCTTAAGGCTATCAAAATAACTTATGACACGTAAACTCAGAAAGCATTTCTTTCATTATTCTTCATACCTTTAATTTCACTGTTATTGTTCTCCCTGCCACGCCGGTCCTTTTCAGTTTCTTGACGACCACCTCTGCCAGATCAGACACAAACTTTTCAGTCTCTGCTTTCTAACCAATGATGTAATCCAAAAAACAAAAAAAACCTGAAGCAAACCGTTAACATACAAAAGTCACATCCAGATCCACATAACCATATCAAAATCCATCATAGCGTATTTACCAGCCCTAAGCTAATGGAGCACACCTTTAACCCGACCATGTATGCCTTAGCAGTTGGGTCCAAACATATATTAGATGCACTGTCTGAACAATTTCCTACCAGCCTGGCCTAGCTAACTTGGTTCGCCCTTTATCTTCACGATTTCACATTCGGTTTGGCCTGTGCGTACATTCCACTACAAAGCATCAAGATCCAATAGAGGCCAGTTAGCTACACATTTAAGCTTCACAATTTATTTACAATTCATGGATTCCACACAATAGATCTAAGCAGAGCTGGAGATTTGGTCTTATGGTCAGCAGAGAGACAAATCATGTAATTATTAACTGTCAGAGTGGGAGATAAGAGGGGTATTGATGTCACCTAGCTTGGCTAACTTTTGCGCCAGATTTCCGGGGGGCAAAAATTCACTATGAAAGCTTCAGACTTTGACAGGTTTCCTTACATAAATGTTGTAACATGTTTCTTGTTTGTATTTAAAACCTTAGAAAAACCTGTCTTGTTCTTGATTCAGAATTGAATTTTTCTATGGGACACTGCACCTAAATGTTTGGTCTCTTAAAGTACCATTTAATGTTGATTACACCACATTTGTTTTGGGTGTCTGTCTATAAGGCCATTTGTGGCATTTTTCTAAAATATTCTGTTTGTACATAAATTATGGGTTAAAACCTGTTTTAATTACTTTTGACAAATTTTGACATGACATATACCAAAATTTGAAGCAATGCAGATATTAAGCTTGGAGTCGATAACGACTGTTAAAACAAGCGCATATCATCATAGCAGGCACTGATAATACCTTTACCTCAAAGAAACGAATGCCAAAGTTGACTGTTGAGGAGACCACCTTTTGCTCTTTCTCTATCCTGATTGGTTGATCACTCTCACCCCTGCAGTTTTCAAAGAGGTCTTGACCTTGCTTTTTGCCAAACCGGGACTGCAGAGCAGAAAGAGACATCTGTTGAAGTTGCGAGCAAGTTGTGATGCCTAGATTCTTAAGCTTTTGATTTGTCGCGTTCCCGACCCCTGATTAGATGAAAAACAAATTTTCTATGATTATTAATCTTAATATTTGCAAAAAACTTATATTTGTTAACTTCTGATTAAGTGAACAAGAAACTTTTGAACATTGAACCTGCTCAACTGAATATTTAATTAACAGGATACATATATATATTCACTTGCTCTTTGCTTGGGTGGGGAATGTACATGGGAGTGGACAGGGTGGCGCACTATGCTACCTTCAAAAATTAAGTAAAATTCAAATTGAAAGGTTTGCTTTCTTATTATCAATAGTTTCAACCCAGCTCAATTTATTAAAAATTTATGGGAAACCAAACGTTTTCTTGCCCCCACAACCAATCCCCCTCCCCCACCCTCCCACACCCCTTCACATTAAAATTTGGACAAATCTCACATTTTCAGAAGAAGAATTGCTGAACTATTTGACTAATACCTGGTAATTCTTTAACTGGTACAGTCTGCATAAATTCATCCACCTTGTCTTCCTCTAGCTGGTAAATTCCATTTGGTTTGGCTTTCTTTGTGCAGAGCTTTGCCAGTAAGGTATTGGAGGCTAAGAATACAAAAGGGGGGAATTAAAATGTACATATGAAAGTATAGCGTACTTGAGGAGACAAAACTGATGAGGTTTCAACAGTTCAGATGTAGAATATTCACATACTTATCATATATAATAATTATTATAATATAATTTAATATAATCAATAAAAAAAATTAAACAAATAAAATTTTAAAAGAATATTTAAAAAATAATAATAATAAAAATAATATAATTATATAAATTATATAATAAATATATAATAATTATAATTATTATTAATTGTTATGATGTTGATGTTTCTCTCCGTACAAGGGAGTGTCTTACTTTGTTAAGCCCACCAGGGTTTCTTAACCTTCATAATACCAACCCAATCGAATATGATTGCTACCGAACAATGTTTATTTGGAAAGTCATAATTTGAGATAGAAACACACTAGAGAGCTTTCCATAGCTTTATTTTGTACAGTGCTTTCATTCATTGCTATATATTCTTTGTTTTTCTCTTGTAAAGTTGTGAAGAAACAAAAAAAACACATGAAATTTGACTTATTTAAACATGACACAGACATTGTTGTACTGATTCCATTATTGAAGTTTCATGATAATTAAGCTTCTTACAATGTTTTACAAAGTACAAGCCATGAACAGGGTGCTGGCTCCAGGGTTTCAAGGCCTTGGGCATCATTCACAGGGATGTGCCCGGGATTTCCTGAGTTCCGGGTACACTGATCGCTGTCCTGGGGGAGGAGTCTAATGGGGAGGGGGTGTTGAGATATTTTTCGATTTTTGAAGGTGCTCAGATGCCAAATGCTGGCACTTGTGTAGCTTTTTAAGCACATACACTAGTTTTGCTAACAATTTACATTTTTAATTTTTTTTTTAATGAAATATATTACGTACCTGGTAAAAGTAATTAGTTTGTTTCAAAGAGATTTTACAAGTGACCGATTGAGAGCCGTAAGTAATGTTTCTTGCATGCGTAACTGATGCATTATTAGTCTGTATGATTTTGGCATATGGCTAGGCCCAATTTATGTTGAATATATTGTTAGGAATGTCGGGATTTCAGATGAAAATAGTGCTGGGCGGGATTCACGATTTTTAAGACAGTGCTGGGCGGTAATTTTTAGTGCTGGGCAGGGCCGCCCAGTGCCGCCCAGCGTGGGCACATCCCTGATTCATCTGGAGCGCTTCCAGCTTACAACAAAATTGCAAGAAGTTGTTGCTAGAGAGACTGGATTTCGATGGTGAGGAATGGACGGGGAGAAATTCTAAAGTGATGTAGATTGTTAATGACTCCTCCTTGTGAATACCACTGGTATATATACGCAACATCGGTCACGAAACACATAGACAGCTCCACCATTTGCATTTGCATATAGGAGGATCTAAAATACATACATACATACACGCATACACACACAGCCATCTGCACCTTTCTGTGTGCATTGCTATACATATTATCCCGGATAATTTCAAGAAAATGATCTTGGGATATTAGATTTCTTACTGGAGGTAGATTATTTATCCAATTTCTTCACAACCTTCTGTTTGTAGCAATTTGCGGGTTTGCCTACCCCAAATTTTGCTGCCCTGGGTTAGGGACCTATAGTTTGCCTATTAGACAATAATTGACCCTATCGATATATATCAATGTTATGCAGTCGGAAACTTGGACTTACCTATACCTATAGAGGCAGTACACTGTGTCTTGGAGAATATTTCATCCTGAACAAGCTGAGCGAACTCAAGTGGTGAAGCTGTCGTATCCCGCAAGGTCTTGGTGACGTCGACAAACATGTCATCACAGCTGATGGCTCCAATCTCGTTGGTGAAACTTTGAGGAAAACAAATGAAATGTACATGCAAAAAATATATCGCTATCATGCAGGCTAACACACTGAAAATGAACGTTTTATAAATCCTGCACTCTGGACTAGAAGCAGGACCTAAAATTTGTTACAATGATCAAAATTCATACAGCTTTATGCTAGCTATGTTATTATTTTCCAATCAGCATGTTGCAACATGATGACATTGTCATTAACAAATGTATAAACAACATGTTTATTCATCACCAGGTATCTATCACTATTTTCCTACAAATTCTTCAAATAAATTCCAGCAACAGAAAGCTCAAACATGTTCTTCTCAATACACAATGTTCAATTTCCTTTCAAATATACAACATGAAGAGAGTCATGAGAGTCATTGAAAAGGACAGAACGTTTCCTCACATACCTGGCCACGGTCTCGTAGAGGATTCTCGACACCCTGTGATAGCTCTCAAAGTCGTACGGCACGGTTTTGAGATGAGGGCACAGTTCCAAACCTTTCGAGAGCAGCATTCCCTTCCCTACACCGAATGCTCTTGCCTCGTAACTGCAGGATGCAATCTCTGCCAATGGATTGAACAGTAGCCAATTCCCTGCAGGTGTCTCCACGGTTACAGAATCCATGTTGCCTTTCTTCTCTTGGTTGCTCGCCGGCTCCTTACAGCCTTTATTCCGCTCAACGTTGACACTCTGCCTGCTGCTCGCCTGTTGCCCATTGCTCCCTTGCTGCTCTGTTGTGTTGTTCACTGTTCTTCCAGTTACGTCTCCTGTGAGACTAGTTTGTTCAGTGGTTTCCTTTCTGGATTTACTTTTTATCAACTTGGCGGTTGGACAATTCCAACTCTTCTTTTCTAAGTGGGCTCGATCAAAATTATCCGGCATATCCACCTTTACTGGTGTCCTCATCGCGGCCGAGTGGCCGGTGACAGCCACAGGTTTGCCTCTTAGTTCTGGATATTCCAGTAAGCTCACTGCTACAAAGAAGCAATCCATATCAATATGCATAATCACACTCTTTTCTTCAAACATCTTTTTACAATTTATGCCTCTTTCCTGTACGACTAAATTCGTAGTCGGCAGCGAGTAGCCACTGGGGATTGGATGTTTGGTATCTTTACCCGATCCCGCTTCGGTATTACAAGATTCCATTAACACATGTAATTTTTGCTTTCCGGGGAATTTCCTCTCCTCGACTTTCTGTAAACCGTTGACAAACTTTTGGTGTTCCATTCGCCAAGTAGACAAATGATGATAAGTGGATCTGCTGTAGAAAGCAGATAAAAATGTAGGGTCATTGGCTTGCCAAGAATGTCTCTTTATTTTATGGCTTGCCACATCAGACGATTTGGTGCAGTTTCCATCTGAGCTGTTTAAATTTGATTCTTTCTGCGAGAAAGTGGGATCTGATCCTGGTTGTGACTGTCCGGGAATTGAACAAAAGTTTTGTGAGGTTTCAATGAAATTCGAACATTCTGGAGAACTTCTCCGCTGGGTACTCTCCTCTCTGGATTTACAGGAAGGTACACCTTCTGGTGAACTGCCGCTTTGTGAGCTAGGATTCCAACCTTGTGAAGGAATTCTAGGAATTGAGCCTCCTTGAGAGGTGCGACTAGGACTTGAACTTTCTTGAAAACTCCTGGGTTTTGCACTTTTCCAAAGGTTTGTGGATCTTGAAATATCTTGCTTGTTTCTGTCACGGGCAGTTTCTGGAGATCTGCTGAAAGTTAACCCTTCCTTTGAGTTTGAGGGATTTGAATCTCTTGCAGAGTTTTTAGCACTAGCACCTTCTTGATCATTACTAAGACTCACTGTCTTGCTGTGATACTGTTGAGACTTTGGCGTGTCCTTATCACTGCAGCATTCTTTCATAGATGCGACAGTATATCTGGAAAATTTATGTGATAATTTATCTTTACTATGATTAGAGGTAGAATCTTGGTGAAATACGTTCTTAATTCTGTCTGAAGCCTTTGGACTACCATCAACCTCATCATGAAAATTTCTGATACAAGGTGATTTGAAGACTGATGTTTGACCAGACAGGTTATTGGAACTTGGAACCTTCTTTTTGCTTCTGCTACTGCCCGGATCAGTCGGATAATTTGTGGAAAGTACTCTCTTCTTCGGTTTGACGAAATTGAGCAAAGGGTAATGTTTTCCGGTGCTGAGAGATGGGACGGAATTGGCAGAGTCTCGTCCAAGGCTATTGCTGGCCTTCTTGTTTGCTGCACCAGACTTGAGTAAATCTTTGAAAGATGTGGATAAGTCTGGACAGCCAGACGCACTCTGCAACGTGCTCAGTTGGACACCAACCTATAATGAGATTAAGGGGATTAATATGACCTAATCTCAGCAACAGTGGTAAGCCAAATTGTATGAATATTCCCATAGTTTCTCTTATAATGTTTATAATTCATATCTTTTTTTACTTTGTAAGATTGTCCTTTAAGTTTTCTTACTCTTTCTTAATTTCAGTGTTTTTGTTTGTTTGTTCATTCATTCATAATTAATTAATTAACTTATTCATTCATCACTCATTCATTCATTCATCATTCATCATTCATTCATCACTCATTCATTAATTCCTTCATTCATTAACTCATTCATCTTTCACTTACTCATTAATTCATTCATTAACTCATTCATTAATTCATTCATTCACTCATTCATTCACCATCTATTCAGTTACTCATTTATCATTCACTCATTCATCATCCATTCATTTACTCATTCATCATTCATTCATCATTCACTAATTTAATCATTCATTCATTCATTTACTTGTTCATCATTCATCATTCATTTATCATTCATTCATTCATTCAATCAATCATTTGTTCATTTGATTGTCCTGCCTTTAAACTAATCACTGGATCATGCAAAGGTTAAATTTGTGAAGTTTTCGGAACTGGAACAAATGGAACACAAAATTATAGAACAGAATTGGTCCTAAGGTAGTCCTAAGGTAGATTGGTCCTAAGTCAATAAAGAGTGATGTTTGAAATCCAAGTTTCCTCCATATTTGTTTAATAGAGAGTCCAATGTAAGCCATACAACAAATATCAGACAGTATGGCTACCTCCAGTGAATTTCTTTGAATGGTTAGTAAATAAGGAGCTTTGGAGGCTCTCAAAACTTCACATCATTAACAGAGACATTCTCTTTGAAAGAATTCAAAGCTAATTAATAAGTCATAAAAACGATTTTACTTGTTATTATCCCATAGTAAGAAACAGTTAGCGTTCAAATTCAATGGAATAAGGGGTTTAGTAAGGTTTTACATTACCCCTCGAATGTCAGTAGGGGGGACCCTCAATTGTAGCAACATTTTCCGACATTGTCTGCAAAACATGCCCAGGTCATCTGTATGCTGGGGGAACGTGACACTCTGTATTTTGTTATCGTACAGAGCGTGGCCTGTGAACTCACGATCCGGTTTTGGCATGCCTGCTCTTGTAATCTGTGAAAGTTGAAATTACAGTCAACAAGTTAATGAAAACAAGACACTTCCTGTTATGAATGGCTTTGCCAAACAATGGCCAAACTGCAATTATTTCTCCTCTATTAATTAAGGAAATATAATCATTGTGACTCCATAATATACTGTTTATATTTAACACAATCGTAACTTGAATATCGAATAAAACAAAGCATTGTATTTTAATTACAATATGACATTTTGAACAATGTATTAACTCGAAAGAAATAGCTCTGTGTATCTTTGACTATATCTATCATATGTCATGAATGAGAATAGGTCTGTAAAATCGAACAGTATAGAAATAGTTTAAGATAGATCCCTTCAGTTCACTGAAGATACTAGTAAAAATTTACTCTGTGCACTGATAAGGAACCGATCATCCGTGACTCAGTTAAATTAAAGTAATAAAATGCTGATTAGACAATTTGCTTTTTCATGTACATTTCCTATAACAGTGTTTTAGAGAAAGACTTAATGGGAAGTATATTTCTTTTTTTCATAATTATGCAACAGCTAGATTAATTTATAATTAATTTATATTTATAATAAATTAGAATTTATAACTTTTAATTTTTAATTAATTAATTAATAATTTGACAGAAATACAACAAATTACATATTTAAAATATAACGATTTGTAGTGTGCGATCAAGTCAGGAAAGAAACACAGTATGTTACACATCTTAGGCCTGCAGCTACCTGGAATACATTTTATTGGTCATGAATTTCATGGAATAAGATTTCTTCATGCATCCATTTTCAGACAGCTGATATCATTTACCAAATTAAACCTAACCTGTAATTTTACTGCCAATGTACGACCAGTCATCTCCAAAGCCTTTAACTTCTTGTGGAGCTCCTTACAGAGACCAATCGTAAAATTAATCATCTCTGATTTCTGCACACAAAAAAATGAATAAAAATTGAGAAACAAAACAAATATTTTGACAATCATTGATAATCAAGAAACTAACTTGACAATCAAGAAACTAAATTGACAATCAAGAAATGAAGTGGCAACAATAATATAAACATCTGAGATGGCTTCTTTCAATAAGTCACATGAAATCACTGGTCCGTCTGCTGATCTCTGTACCCTGGCCTGGATCAGACTATGCAGGTCTTCGCTTCAGTCTGGACCCTGTGCGGGCTCTGGCACTTTGTGCGCTTGCAATCTTGTTTCATTCTGCATTTAGACTTGTGTTGAAATATACCAATATATATACCGACTGGTTAGCCTAGTGGTTAGAGCATCCACTAATCAGCCGGAAGGTTCAGGGTTCGTCTCCAGGCCGAGTCATACCAAAGACTTTAAAAATGGGACCTACTGCCATCTTGCTTGGTGCTCAGCATATAAGTATGGAGTGGGGGAATATGTGTGTCTGATCGGTAAATATGATTTAACGCCCTTTGTGGCAGTTCATTGGTATAGTCCACAGTGACTTGAGAACGGTTATGGAATGATAATAGACGGTTGGTTATAGGCACTGCTCCATGAGTGTCTTCGGACGGATACCGGCGCAATACCAAGTGTACACATTATTATCATTGCAAAGCATGTATGCTACTGTATATGTTCAAGAAACTGTTTTGTGGCTAAATTTAACTGAACCAATATCAGATATTTAAAATAAAATACTTCTGAGTTTGATTAAATCTTTTGCAATAAATGTCACAGGGACTAAATTTTCTCAAAAGATCTTTCCTAAAGGTTTCTAATTCTCAAAAGTATGTCTAGACATTGAGTAGGGTGAAATTTAAGATAAGATATGCCACAGAAAGGGAAATAAAATTTCTCCCATGTTGCTTCTGGAATTCTAGTAGACGTTTGCTATAAATTGGCCATTATTGACATATTTTTCTCATTTCCAGGGCAAATACTCAATCACGTCTACTGAATTTGTTTATCTGTTGCATTTCTAAACTTTTCCAGGGAGTGGAAATGAATTTTGAATGAACCAAACACTATCATTATAAAAGATAGGCTTTAACAGATTTAATTTTGATGGTGAACCGTTTATTTTATTTTAGTGTAAACCTGTTAACGGGTCAATTTTCTTTGGACAATTAACTGGTTATCGAAACCTGAAATTACACCCACCAACCCCCACTTCCCCCCTCCCCATCTGGATTTTTTTTTCTGTGGACCTCAATGATAATAACTCCATAGTTTTGGGCTGCTGTAGCTAAATGGTTTGAAGCACATTCAGAACATTTCTTAGTCTGACTGGGAATGAGGAATAATAAATAAGTTGAACAATGAACAATGGTGCAACCCAACACAAAACACAACTTTGATGTTCTCATCTCACATTCCAAGCTTCATTCCAAGATAAATAAATGTTTTAATTAATACAAGTTCTGATTAAGAGAAGGAAGTATAATCATAGTTTCATAGAAGAATGTAAATATGCTTAATTAAATTGCAACCCTTGGAATATTAGATAAACAAGGAAGACTAAAAAACACAAAACAAAAAACTCACAACTTTGAAGCATACTCCACTATTGACCTCCACAGAGATGTACTGCCTATCTCTCCCCATGCTGATTGGTCGATCGATAGTACAGGTGGAAACGCCCAAAATCAACAGCTCTTGGACCAACAGATGATAACAACTCTGACAAAATAAGTAGAGAGCAAATTACGAGTAAACAAAATTGCAAATTTATTTCATGTTGTCAAATGAACTGTCCATGTATGGACCACAACATGTTGCAATAAGGAATATCCATGATAGTATGGGCCATTCATATCCAAGAAAATTAACATGGATGATCATGCATTACAATGTGGATCATCGATCCTTGATAATATGTAACATTATCAATGACAGCACTGACCATTATCCATTACAATACTGGACCATCCATTATGGACCATTCAGATCCAGGATATCATGGACCACCATCTATTACAATTTGGACCATCTGTTAAATATAATGGACCATTTAATACTCAGGACATCATGGACCACCATCTATTACAATGTGGACCATCTGTTAAATATAATGGACCATTTAATACTCAGGACATCATGGACCACCATCTATTACAATGTGGACCATCTGTTAAATAAAATGGACCATTTAATTTCCAGGACTTGATGGACCACCATCCATTGTAATGTGAACCATCTTTATTCTATATTATGGACCATTAGTATCCAAGACAAAATGGACCACCATCCATTACAATGTGGACCATCTGTTAAATATAATGGACCATTCAATATTCAAGACATCATGGACTACCATCCATGACAATGTGGACCATCTATGAAATTATGGACCACTAGTATCCAGAACAACATGGACCACCACCTATTATATGAGGAAGGACTATCTATGATAGCATAGACCCCTATGACAAAGTGGACCATTAAAACCAGAACATCAAAATCAAGACCAGCAAAATGCCATGCAAATATCAAACACTGCTTTAGAAACAACAAATGGAGAAATGTTTAGTAGTTTTATGTACATGATGCCATACACAATTAGTGCAGTACTATATAAGTTAAACAAAATTAAAGACATGAAAAATTTTCAAAATTTTGCAAAACTGTATGGACTAAAATGATTCCCCATCTTATTCTATGACAACATGGATCAATTCAACCAATCTGGAAAGGAGGGACAACTTATCAAGGCCTGGGAATGGGGTAGAAGTTGAGGGGAGGGGGGAAGGGGGGTGGTTCCCATTTCCAATTGTGAAAAAAAGTATATTTTATGTGTATTATATTTATAGATATTTATAGGTCCATCAAAATGGATGTGTACATCAGATTTGAAACGGTAAAGCTCAATCTTAACATGAGAAATGAACATTAATAAGGTACTGTCATAAGATATGTGGAATATGATATGAATATTGTCTTTTTGCTGCCATATTTTGAGTTGCCATAGTGATTAGCAGATGGATACTACCAGTATGCAGTCTACTATTATCGAACATGGATCATTCAAAATGGTCACCAAAGGGAATCATTTATCTGGTATAGCATCGCAAAATCTTATGCAAAATGGGCAAATTGCTATACAAGTGTACAAAGATGCATATAACACATAGTAGTTTACAAGAGACAAATTCCAGGGCCTTCCAAACTGCAACACAATTAAAGCAATAAATTAATCCCTGTCACCAAACTCTATATTACTTACAGTATACATAAATATCTGTAATTTCCTTTAAATCATTGAAATTATTAATTTAATATGCAGTTTGTAACAATTCCATGACTTATTGACATTCTGTTATAGTTTGACCACGTCAATACACATTTGGTCAAGAGACCTGAAACAAACAGATAATTCATTTGCAACAAATAAATTCTTAACATGGCTTAATTAATTTGTAAGCCAACGAAAAGCAAATTGCCATGCAAACAGCTGAGCATTACTGCTTGCTTGGAACATTTTTTCAGTTAACCAATGTATTGCAATATATATAGATATGTATATGCATATATATATAATTAACACAGATAACGCAGACCAATGTATTACCTAACGGTAATCGCATGTCTGGACTTCTTGGGCTCTTTAATGTTCCTAATTGGCCTATTGATTTTAGCTATTTTCTGATTATCTGATAAATTTACCTACCTATAATTCTTCTGATGCTGGATAAGGGACTTTTACAAATCCTAAAGAGTCTGTGGCTTCTTAAAGTTAACGAAGAGCAGAGTGCGACCCAATAGCACTATAGCAGGCGTCTGTATGTTATAATAACCTGTAACAACAAATTTCTATAATTACATAGCTATACTTAACTCTTGCGACCTGGGAATTGACGCGAATGCTTTACATATAAAACTTGTGACGAAATATGTAAGCATCAAGCCCTTCCTATAGGTAACTTAATTACAACATGTGGGAGGTTAATGTTGTTTACATATCCTCACATATAAATGTCACCAATCAATCATAGCAAAATTAAACACTACTTAATTCATTCATCAGCTGAATTGTTGAGAAAACATCGTATTTCTAATTAGAAAAAGAGTTGAAATTACTAACGATCCACAAGCTCCTCCCCCAGTTATCATATTGCAGGAAGTCAAGGTCATGCTGTTCATATAACCACACTGTTAGTGCACACTGCTATTGAGCACCAGTTTTTCACTCTATCAACAATTTGGACATTCAGACCATAATGCAGTGTTGACAACACTAATCTTAGTCAAAGAATATGATTACCCAACAATCTTTAAGAGCTGGCAAGCTAAATTAGTCAAACACAGCAGTCTTAATTGTTTGTCTAAGGTCACTGGTTCGATTCTGCCTGGCCCCAAAAATGTTGGCATATGAAATTTTGTACAATCATTGAACAATTTGGCTTTATAAATCATTGACTAAAAGCTGAGAGTGAAAAAAACTGTTTTTAACTAAATCTGCAGTTACTGCTTGACTGCTACATAATTATACTATTAACACGAGGTATTGGCCAGAATTATTTTGTCTTTTCTGCAGCAAAACATTTAAAAAAAAATTAACAGTGCAGATTGCTTTTAAACATCTTTTCAGTTTTTACTTCATAGAATACACTGAGGGCTTCTCATGAACCTACAGTTCTGTTCACTGACCATGGGCTCAACTGAAATGATCCAATGAGGAGGAAAATATTTTTCATTATTTTTTTTTTTTTTTTTTAGTCTAATTACAAGAAAACCTGTGGCACATGTTCCAAAAACACATTTCATGAGAAAATGTGTGGAAACCCCAGAACACAGGTGGACGCAGGAATGTGTGATTACATGTGGCAAGATCTAAATCCAATGGGTGAAAATGTGTGAATGAGCCACAATGAAACACAGGAGTTTGCGTGACACAGAATTTTGAAATTTTTACTTTGATGCTTGCATTGGATTGTCACAGGCTTGCCACACCTTAAAACACACAGTTTTCACACTTTGCCAGTGTCCACTGGTTTTGACATTTTCACATGTTTTAGATGCACGTCGAAACACATGAAACATGAAAGCATGCGGTTTTAACTGTAAAATAATTTGTCCCCAAAACAGGTGGCAGTTGCCACAGGTTTCTTTTGTAAGGGGTGGCACCATCATGCTGGTTGAAGCTGCAACACGAGTGGCAATTATATACTAATATACTTGTTGTGGTCATGGCCATTATTTGATACCATGCATGCATTAAAATTATGCCATAATAACACAATAACCTTTTATTAAAATTATAGATCACAGTATTGTTGATAGGAACATTATTATAATACTCACCAAGGTCGATAACATGTGAAATCCTTCTCTTCCTCTCCTACCCAATCCTCTGCCTCCTCTGTACCCCTTCTGTTTCTCTCTCCTCCCCACCATCTAATTTTTTAACATTTTCCTCCTCTCCAACCCGCATCCTCCTCCTCTGTACCCCTTCTGTTTGCCTCTTCCTCCTCACCATCTAATTTTTTAGCATTCTCTTCCTCTCCTACCCCCATCCTTCTCCTCCTGTTCCTCTGTACCCCTTCTGTTTCTCTCTCCTCCCCACCATCCAATTTTTTAACATTTTCCTCCTCTCCAACCCGCATCCTCCTCCTCTGTACCCCTTCTGTTTGCCTCTTCCTCCTCACCATCTAATTTTTTAGCATTCTCTTCCTCTCCTACCCCCATCCTTCTCCTCCTGTTCCTCTGTACCCCTTCCGTTTCCCTCTTTCTCCCCACCATCTAATTTTTTAACACTTTCTTCCTCTCCAACTCGCATCCTCCTCCTCTGTACCCCTCCTGTGTCCCTCTTCCTCCTCACCATCTATTTTTTTTAGCATTCTCTTCCTCTCCTTTCCCCATCCCCGTCCTCCTGTTCCTCTGTACCCTTTCTGTGTCCCTCTTCCTCCTCACCATCTAATATTTTAACATATCCCTCCTCTCCAACCCCCATCCTCCTCTTCCTCTGTACCCCTTCTGTTTCCCTCTTTCTCCCCACCATCTAATTTTTTAACATTTTCTTCCTCTCCAACTCGCATCCTCCTCCTCTGTACCCCTCCTGTGTCCCTCTTCCTCCTCACCATCTATTTTTTTTAGCATTCTCTTCCTCTCCTTTCCCCATCCTCCTCCTCCTGTTCCTCTGTACCCCTTCTGTGTCCCTCTTCCTCCTCACCATCTAATATTTTAACATATCCCTCCTCTCCAACCCCCATCCTCCTCTTCCTCTGTACCCCTTCTGTTTCCCTCTATCTCCTCACCATCCAATTTTGTAACATTTCCCTCCTCTCCAACCCCCATCTTTCTCCTCCTCCTCTGTGCCCCCCTCCCTCCTCGCCTTCATATTTTTGTCCCTCCTGACATCCTTCTCCATAATTTTCATATTTCTATGCATAGCGAGATATTGTGTGACTACAGTTCAATTTCTGGGTATAATTTTCAAATTTACAGCTGTAGTAAGGCAATTTCACATCAATGTCTATAATTACGGTCACTTTCTAAACTAAGGCCAAATTCAATTTCACAAGTACCATTAATGTTATTGACCCTTGACCTCATCAGAATTAAAATTGCCTTATTTGCACTTCCTTTTAAAATATCCACCAAATGTCTTCAAATTTTAAAAACTGTACATAGTCTGTTTCCTGCTTATGACTCTTCACAAACAAAATTTTATTATGTTTGAAAATGACACTTAAGCTGTTCCCCTGTTAGCTGTAAAGACATACAGTAATTTACAAACTTTTGGATCAGACAATTTTTCCAACGACCATTCTTTTTATGGCAGTGGGCCATTTTTTGCCAATATGAAAAACCATCATATAGTATTGACTCTTAAATAAAAAAAATTGGAAACTAAGTCTAAAATATTTCACAAATTTCCACTGGCGGATCCAGGGCCTTTGTTTGGGAGGGAGTGGCGTTAGAGTGATATGGGAGAGGGGTCTAAGGGGAGGGGGTGCCCCCCTCCCCTTTGGAAAATTTTCTATTGCTGAATGCCCTCAGATGCAATTTGGTGCGACAAAAGTGTACAATGGTGATGTTAAAATTTTCTAAAATATTTATATAAAAAAGTTGGGATCATCTTTCTCAAGAAATTTTATTTTTCATAGGTTATAAATTTCTTACAACCAGCCTGTAACTGCAAAATGGTGATAAACTGTAAATCCTCATGCTCATACATTTAATTTTAAACCAGAAAACGAAAAAGGTTTAGACTAGTCTACCACTGCTAATCCTCTCGATTTTTTTAATTTCCAATCATATGATTTAGCGAATGTTCGGAAACACTTTTTGGCTCACCTTTGGGGGGGCCATGGCCCCCGTTGGCCCCCCCTTGGATCCGCCAGTGCAAATTTCCTATATACCTATGAACAGGACAATGATTCAGAAGAAAGCCAATTTAATTGCAAAAATGTCACATTTTTGAATGGCCAGCTTGGATCTAAACAGAGTTCTGACATTTCCCTGTCAAAAGTATAATAATATAATGCTGAGGATATAGAATAGATTGATGTTACACATAAATTTCTGTAGTTATCATACTAAACACTAAACACACCAAGATCATGGTGATCCTGACTTATGGTTCAATTATACATGATTCCATTTATTGAAAAAGGATAGATTATTAATGTTTGCTAAAAACCTTCTCTAGTAATCTTAATCACACCCTCAAAGTGATCCTGTTATATATTATGATAGTTAAATAATTTTCATTATTGAAATAATTTTCATTTATTGAAACAATAAATAACATCTGATGAGAGACTTGCAGAATCTTGCATCATACAGGAAGTCTAATGAGGACTAACATTTCTTTTCCTTTCTTTCTCATTACTTCTGTCAGCCAGACCAGGCTATCCTATACAGGAAAAGCCGAGGTTAACACATGAAATATTCACTGCATATATTACCATACACATCATTCATGTCGTATATGACAAGATCAGAATCAGAGGCTGCCTGATTGGCCAGTAGTAGGTCATGTGATTCACAAATAGATTCAAGACCACTTCATGGAGGAATCCCCCATATCAAAGTTAAGTGTCTGATCTTTTTCTCAGTAAATTCAGGTTCTTTAAAGCTTACTCATTTTTAACAATCAAAGAGATTGTGGAGATAAAGGATGAAAAATTAAAACTGCCATGTATTTTAATTGATAGCAGTTTTCACAGTAAGTGAAAATGTAACATAGTGAAGAGGATTTGCAGTAAGATTTCAATCCTTGTTGGCTGAATCTTTGTTAAGACCAGACATGAACTTTTGTGACCTCTATATCATTATATCTCCATGCCCTTGGGCTTGTTAAAGTCCTATCCATTTACAATTATTAATCCATCTTTTATTTCCTTTGTATATATTTTTTTGTTTTGAGTTTTTGGTTTTGTATGTGGATGTGCTTTATTTCTCTCTTCTGTAATTTAAATTCTGTCAGTATTTGTATTTTCATCAGAGCATATTTCAAAGCTCAAGGCTTTTGCTCTCAAATTTACACAGTTTTGACAGTCAAGAAATGTAGCATGATATATTTGCTGAGTGTGTCTTTTGACAATATCATAGGGTGAGGGGTTGGGGTGGGGTGGGGGTAGGGAAGAGGGTGTTTTCCAATATTTACTGATTGCAACTTGATAAATTGGATAAGTTCAAGACAAGACTAAGGCATTGGTCCTCATGAAGATGAAATTCTATCCACTTGCAGAGGTAACTGAGTACTCCTTACTGAAATGACTTGTTTCTATATGCTAAACCTTCATATTACAATTTTGATCTACAGTAGCATATGACCATAACTACCCAACAGAGCAGTTCATCTTAATAGATGGCAGTCTTCATAAACGTACATAAATGTCTATAAATATTAAGTCTACACTTACTGTCATTCATCACAACACCAAGCGATATAATATTTTTGCATAAGTTTTCTCAAGATCTATCCTCTTTTGAATACAGTAATTCAGCTGTGTCTCACATCGAAGGACAGCCTCACAATCAAGAATTGTTTGTCACAATTAAGCACTTGGTATTTCTTTTTGATTGCATGTTTCATTGTTCATTAATATCCACCACATTTAGTTTAGTTTAGTTTGGAGACCCAAGGATCAGGAAGCCTTACAGTGGCTTATTTGAGACCCTATCAGCCGTGTTAGATCGTGGATGAACACCGGCTTTATTCAAGCCTTCTCTTTTCGATAATAAGTGTTCAGAGGATAACGAGGCAGGGGTGTGAATTCGCTCCCATTCCTGCTCCGAGGACCGACATTTAACGTCCCCATCCGATGGACGAGAGTGTATGCCCCAGCATCTGACCACTTCTCTCAAATACTGAGGTAGGCAAAGGCACCCCATTCAACATAACTGCAGTGCAGCCATGACGAACAAAGTTGTTTCGAAACCAAGTGAAGAACAGAAACAAACCCCTTTTCCCAAGTTCACAAACCAGAAATACCAATCCACGGAAGACTCCGCACATCACCACTGCACTGCAGCGATTTTTGCATAAGTCAAGAGAATCTGGTTCCTGGCAGATTTTTGGTCCTGGAACCTAAGGATTAGGAGGCCGACACTCTAACCGCTGAACCAAGCCTTTGCCCTTTTGAAGTGCTGAATGGCATAGCAATGTGTACGTTTACCTTTTATCCTTTACATTAGTGGTGTTACATTATTGGGTGAGTTTCATTACATTTCAGTGGTTAGTATTACATAATGAAGTGCTGATTATAACATTTAGTGGGTGATACAGATTTTGACAATGTGAACAGTACCATCGAATCCTCTCTTCTTCTCCTACTCCTTCCCCCAATACTACTCTGGCTATACCTTCATGGCTATGTACTGCGACTACTAATAGCTGAACTGAGACAAAAATAATAAAGAATGATATGACAGAGATCAGAATACTGATATTAAACATTTATTTGTTCATGGAGGACACTTTCTTTCCCTGCAGCAATTCTGCTCTTTCACCACAAATAATTGATTTTAAAAAAATCACGTCTTGGGTATAAATGGCACCTGTGAAGGGTGTTTACCCTTATGTACATCATTCCTGGGATTTACGTAAAACAGTATGGGCTGTGGGCCAAATTAAATGACCAGGCCCATTGCAGCTTCCAGAGGTAAAATCCAACCACTTTACTAACTTTCTTGACAAACCAATGCCCTTTCACACTTCTTGACATTCTACTTTCCTCAAAAAGCAACATTCCAAAAGTTAGCATAACATTTAGCATAACATAAAATCTCCTGAAGTCATCTGAGATAATAAATTCAAATACCGAGACAGGATGCTGTGTTTATGTTATTATTTTTGATGGACAGATTGAGAACAATACTAGTCACATATCAAGAGCAAGACTGAGTCTAGCTGTGGTAATGGCTCATCCACTCCAGCATAAAGTATCCAGCATTGTATCAATATAATAATTAATAAATTACTGCTGCCCCAATTATGGCTATTGTTGACCAACGTCAAGCCTACAAAACCTCCACAACTAAAGCAACAACGACTTGTTCTCCATTTTGCCATATACTGCCATTTTGCTGGGCACAACAATTACCTCTGAAGTTTCAGACCATGAACTCTGAATGGAACATCAGATGAAATGGGGATAAAAAGCTTAAGGCAACTTTGAGGAATCTCTCTCAATCACTGGCTAAATGATAAAAAAAAAAGAAGGCTGAACGTCATTTTCAACTTTGGACTTCTCTCACAGGCTCATGAATAATTACCGATCAATACAAGGCGGAATGTCTTCGTGCTTTTCCTTTAGGCTGTTGAATATTCATGACCTCAAACAGATTCCTTTGTACCGATGATCTTCCGCTGCCACTCTGCGAACCATCTCTTCGTCTTTTCTTCTTCTTGACTTTAAGGTCCTCCTCAATTACCCGTTTCTCGGGAGTAGTTACCTCCGGTATTTTTTCAGGCGTCATCTCTGATGTGTTGGAAGACCGCCTTCTATAAGCTGATAGCAGTTCGCCCTGTATGTCTGTGGGCAAGGCATCCAAGCAGGTTGGGTCAATCTAAAAGGAACCATATATCTTTCAAAATCATCAAGTTAGTCAACAGGTGAAAATATACGTAAGAAGTTCATTCACAATAAATCATCTAGAGGAGAGAAATAAAGTATTTTGAGGGGTGAGAAGACATCAGGAATAGAATGATACAACAGACAGCAAACCACCTTTTTGTATAAGGATAGGGCACTAACAATCCCCCACCTGTCTCCCCCACACACCCCACCATTCACCAGTATTTTACCAGAGACATTTTTGAAGTTGTGTTTGTGGGAGAAGAATTATTGTCAGTGGTGTAAGATTATGTAAACTAACTCATGCTTAGGCCCATGCACTCATACTCACACCATTTAGGAATTCTACTTCTACTCATGTTGTACTCATGGTGTTGTACTCATAATCATGGTGTTGCATCATACTCATAGTGCTATATTCATACTCATGGTGTTGTACTCGTACTTGTGGTGTTGCATCATACTCATAGTGCTATATTCATACTCATGGTGTTGTATTAATACTCATAGTGTTTTACTTATACTCATGGTGTTGTACTCGTACTTGTGGTGTTGTGATTGTACTCATGGTGTTGTACTCATACTCGCGGTGTTACATCTTACTCATAGTGCTGTATTCATGCTCATGGTGTTGTATTCATACTCATGGTGTTATACTCATACTCATAGTGTTGTACTCATACTCATGGTGTTATACTCATACTCATGGTGTTGTACTCCTACTCGTGGTGTTGCACTCGTACTCGTGGTGTTGTACTCGTACTAGGCGGCTCGTTACTTACCTCCGAAAATGAAGGAAGGTCATCCACATGGCCAAGGGTCTCGACTAGATTTTCAGCTTTTCTCACTTTCAATCTCTCTTCTTCTAGAACTTCCTTCAGAATATCAGGAGGGAGTTCTTTTAGTACGTCTGGGTCCAAACAGCTGGGATAATCCAACGGCAAATCTCCAGTAGAGAGCACCCTCCTCTTGCTACAAGTGTCAAGGAATAAACTCAATTCTGAATATTACAATTATTTTTCCTGTCACATGAAAAAGCAAGAAAGTTCACAAAACACTCTAGTTTTCATACCAGCTATATGGGACAAAGTTATCTTTGGAAGAGTTCAACTGAGATGTTCACATAGCAACCAATGTGTCGTCAGACACAGAGAACAGAGAACTTCTGACATTGCTTACCAAACACATTAATTGTTAATTATAATAAGACTGCAGTTGATCAACCAAAGAAAACTTTCAGATTGTTTCATCAAAAAATACTTTTAGCAAGGTTATTAATGATTCCATGGCATCCTACAAAATATTCTACTCAGGGTCATTACCATAATACATTCCCTTTACATAAAAGCTAAGTAAACATGTTTGACTTCTTCGTCTGAGATGACACTTCAAAAATTCTGGAAGCTAAACAATTCTGTTGTTGCCCTGAATTTAAGTGTCAAATATTATATATAATAAAAATTCAAATTAAACACAAAAAGTTACCACACCATAAACAAGTACAGCAGCCATGACTCTCACCTCATATTTGGCTTTGGCCCAAACATGCTGACAGGTTTTAAGAAAGGTGCCAAGGCTCCATCCTGAGAAAAGACTGGTGATGAAGGGGTTTCAGCCTGCAAAATAAAAAATAAAATTGGAAATACTGTAAACTTTGTCTCCTTTTCCTTACTAGCTGAGATATGGCTATAACATTCCACAATAGTAACATTCAAATAGAATTAATAACAGAGGCTTCATTTGAAAAGCAACATTGTCCGGTGTCAATAATGTTTGATGTGACAAACTCTCAGCTAATTCAAAAATACAATAAATACATTATTGCTTTGGGATTACTATAACAGTGAACAAGTACGGCAAGGTATGGTGCATGCTATGGTGCAAATTATGGTGCAATTTATGGTGCAATGCATGCATAAATATATATACAGATGACATTAATTAGTAGGAAAAAACCAGTCATGAATAAAACAATTCCATCACAGAAAATAAACTAATTTACTTTACGTGTATTTCCTTTCAATATTGCTTGGACCCAAGTTTATCTTCGTTAAAAAAAAACTTGTAGAGAAATTATTTTGAGAGTTTCCTGTGAGTCTGTTGTCCTTTAAAATTGTGCTTTAAAACTTTTGTTTAGAGTTTTCTCCACTCACTTCAGGCTCTGGTTCAGCTTTGATAAGCGGCAAAAAGTTTGTATCGATGTTAGCAAACTGCGCTGTGGATGGTTGAAAATTCTTTGCTTCTGTTCTCTTAGACACCAACTCTGAGGGCTGTGCAACCTCTGACCTCTTCTTAATTAGCATATCCTTCAATGATTTTGTCACATTTAGCTTTGATGACTCTGTGACCTCTGACCTCTTCTTAGTCAACTCTGAAGTTTTTGTGACCTCTGACGACCCTTTCTTGACCAGCATATCCTTCAATGATTTTGCAGAATTTGACGACTTGCTGGCTCTCTTGAGGCGAGATATATGGATCCCAACCTGAAAAATTAATTAATTAATTAATTAATCAATAACTCAAAGTACTTAATGTATACTTGTATACCATAGAAATCAATGGATGTAGCTAGTTTAGTAACCATAATGTCAATTGTACATTCCATGTCAACCAGGTGAAAATGATGTCTTTCAATTCAGTTGTCCAAAATTTTTACGTCCACGGTCCATGATTTAGTTCCAAGAGGACAGATTCACGACCCAGCAGACCACCACCCCTCAGAATGCTCAAAATACATTGTACACAATGCTGTCAACCTACTCTGAAAAATAAGTACAATCGCACCCCACCCACCCCACCATAACAAATAAATGCTGGCATGTAAAACGCTCCTTACAAGAGACACCCATGTCAAAAAAAAAAAGAGCTACAGCAGCAATAAAAGCCCTGCTCAGCTGTGATGAATCAAATACTAAATGATGGGAATTACACCTGCACACCTACAGTACTGCAGTTCCATATAACACGTGCCTATGGTATGGAACTGTGTAGCACAATAGAATATCTTACACACAGCCTGGCTGCATGGCAGTTTGCAGCCCCCTCAGCATCCTATATTTGACAGAGTGCTTAAAGGCATTGAAGACTCGCCCTAAACCGCATGCGGCCATGATGGGCCATCTGAAAAAGTTAACTTTCTGTTGCTTGAAAGTGACGTTTTGTTCGTGTCGCTACAAAATGCAGACAGTAATGAAACGTGATACCTTGTTATCTTTACCTGGACCTGAGATGTCCATCGCTGTATCTTTTTTACACTGTGCTGTGGGTACTGACCGCAGCTGTATGTACTGACTGTACACTAGCGTCTAATTACCGACGGAAGCAAGCTGTGTGTGTATTTTCTGGGATCGATGGTGGTGTCTAACACTTCTGTTACACCTCATTCGAAACTAGGACAGATTACCGGTTTAGACGTTTCTTTTTGCAGGAGCCTTCACACCCTTTAACACAATGACAGTTGTAACAGATTCAGAGTATTAAACTCTTAGCCTGTTCGGAGAGCCTATATCCTAACACCCAGTGACATTTACCCTGTCAGCCTATACAATAGTCACAAAATTCTCAAAGCTACTTTCCTATTCTGATGCTATTTTGTAAATTAAAATGTTTATTAGTTATCGTCATGACAAGAACAAGGAAACATCGATCGTAACCTTGCTTCATGACACTCAACAAACACTTTGGCTTACCCCTCGTATATCTCTGGGGGAGGCTTTCAGCTGGAGTAGAAGATTCTGACATTCTTTTTGGATTATAGCCAGGTCATCGGTTTCTTGTGTGAAAGTCAATGTCCGGCTCCTGTTGTCACAAATTCCGTGTCCAAACAACTTTTTATTGTCTTCGGCTGAACCTCTCTTACGAATCTGAAAGAGAGGATTTAAATAAAAAATTTAAGAGAATTTTTCTGCAGTAGCAGCTATGAGAAACTTTTACTGTATGAGGTGACAATAATTGCAGACTGTTGAATAAAAATACCACATCGACAACTCTTACTCCTATAACCCCACCACTCATTGCTCCTGATGAGCATTGACCCAACTCAACTCAAAGGTTGTGACCTCCTCTGATAGTCGCCGAGATCCACGGTCATAGAAACGAACGGTGCACACTGAACCACTAGAGAGGACACAACGGCAGTTTACTGTGAACACCGGAGCTCTATTCGGTCACATGCAAACTTACTTCCAGATTAATGGGTAACATTTCTTCAGACTGGACAGTTGTATTTGTAATCAGATGGACACTGGCAACTGCCAGTCAAGTGCATGCCCGAATGCTGAGTGAATTAGCTAACACGACTTCAGCGAATGGCAAAATCTTGATTAGTAGTCGTCCTGAGGACAGAGCACATACTGTAAGATTATTCAGAACTTACCATGTTACAACCATCACATTGAGTCAGGTTACTCTTGGTTGGGGAGTGTGTGACCGGCTTTCAGGTTACTCTTAGTTGGGGAGTGTGTGACCGGCTTTCGGGTTACTCTTGGTTGGGGAGTGTGTGACCGGCTTTCAGGTTCCTCTTAGTTGAGGAGTGTGTGACCGGGCTTTCGGGTTACTCTTGGTTGAGGAGTGTGTGACCGGCTTTCGGGTTACTCTTGCTTGGGGAGTGTGTGACCGGTATTTTGGGTTACTCTTGCTTGGGGAGTGTGTGACCGGCTTTTGGGTTACTCTTAGTTGGGGAGTGTGTGACCAGCTTACGGGTTACTCTTGGTTGGGGAGTGTGTAACTGGCTTTCGGGTTACTCTTAGTTGGGGAGTGTGTGACCCACTTTCGGGTTACCGAGTGTGACCGTCTTTCAATGCTGAATTCTCTTGACATGCAATGATATTTTGTATTTTGTTCTTCACAAATGTATAAGCACAACAGTGTGATTGAATGCCATTCACAAATTCACAAGATATGCAAGATTGAAAACTATACATACAATAATAATAACAATAATCAGCAGTTATCTTTATGACGCTTAAGCAACCACAAATGTGGGAGAAACCTGCAAGGGCTTAAGGATTACAACTTACACGTCGAGTGGCTTCCAATTGAACATTTTAACTCAAATTTGGAATCTTTCCAACTGAGAAAGTCATTTCAGATGGGAAAACCATAGATTGCTCTTAGAGGGGAAACCATAGACTGCTCTTGGATGCAAAACCCACCTTACTATGACCCAGCTGGGAATCGAACCCCGAACCTCCTGATTGCTAAACCTCATTGCTTCAAATCCCATGCCTTTATCCACTCGACCACAGCACTTAATTGTAAAACACTGTTACATATATATATATATGTATGCACACAAACAAAGCCAGCAAGTTTGCGCCTGAAAAGTGAAGCAGAAAGCAATACCTTTCTTTTCTCTAATATCTAAGCATCAACTATCTAAGCATCATGTATAACTTAAAATGCCTTTCACATATCAATTTGAGAGAATTTCTCCTACCTTTGCTTTTAGCATGATTGTCCTTCCTGCCATGCCAGTTTTTTTCAGTTTCTTGTGGACTACCTCTGCTAGATCAGCTACAAACTTCAGAGCTTCTGCATTCTAAATCAAAGAATTGTAAAGAAAGACATTAAATTTAACACATTAACATGCAACGCTCACTAAATGTCCACACATACACACCCCATGCATTTTTCATGCTTTATTCACTTTCCGAGTTATGAAACATTTGTTTTAAGTGACATTTAAGGGAATTAATCGCCCTTGCAGACTTGAAGTACAGGTGCGTTCTTAAGTCTGAACAAGGCCCTTATGACAGTACTTGGGGTAGTTTACGCTATCAAATGACAAATTGTTAATGCTCGAGTTAATTTGAAGTAGGACTGTTTTACTATAAGCAGGCTTGACCGTGATCACGTGTGGGATCGTTCCCTCGCACTTCACCATATCCTGAATCCATTGCAAACAATACCAAAACGTACCCCTTTGAATCGGATGCCATAGTTCACTGTTGACGAGACTAACTTCTGTTGTCTCTCCATCCGGACCGGCTGGTCATTTTTACCCCTGCAGCGATGAAAGAGATCATGGCCTGGTTTCTGGCCAAACTGACACTGGAGAGCAGATAGGGACAACTCTTGAAGATCTGAACAAGTTGTGATACCTAGATGCATCAGCTTCTGACTGGTTGCTCTTCCAACCCCTGAAATCAAATGAATTGTCCTCAAATAATGTAATCTTGTTGTAGGACTTAACAGTCTCACTACTTCCCTCAAATATGAAAGTCAAAATAGAGATGTTTTAATCAAGTTCCAACTTCTTAGCCCTTTTACTGCCAACCTTGAAGCAGTCTTAATCTAAGAGATGTACATATATAATTGTCCATTGAACCGAATATGTATAGAATTAAAAAAATTTGCAAATGACATATGTGGCACACATGTAAAAAAACTTTCAGTAATGCACACTATTTGTGTCACTCTGTTGAGACATCTTGTTAAAATGGTTCAACCATCCAATAAAGACTGCCCGAGATACTAATGGGAAATGAATGCAGCTCCATCTGTTTGAAAAGCTGGGGAAAAAAAACCACTATTTTGCTTAATAGGCACTCACAATCCAAGAAAATTTAGCCAAGACGATGGTGCATGTACACCCCTGTATCACTGATTAAACACCCGGCCAT
Source organism: Apostichopus japonicus (assembly GCF_037975245.1). Classification (NCBI taxonomy): domain Eukaryota; kingdom Metazoa; phylum Echinodermata; class Holothuroidea; order Aspidochirotida; family Stichopodidae; genus Apostichopus; species Apostichopus japonicus. The sequence goes on from NC_092571.1 coordinate 23,739,465, forward strand.
GTCACAAACTGGAACCCTTACTTTATGCTTCTGGCTTTAGCCAGGGGCAGGCGGAAGGGATAAAGGGGGCAAGGTGGTTAGGGGAAGGGGAAATGCAAGCTTGTATAGCATGATTTGAGGTGGAAAGAAGGGGTCTGTAAACTGACCATGATGATAAATACCACCTTTTGTAAGTCCAATTTCTGTAAGGTATATAATACACCTTTTGTATTTATAACGACAACCTTCTGTAGGCCTTTGTAACCCTAACCCTAAGCCTAATCCTAAAGTAATATATACCACCTTTTGTAACCCTAACCCTAAGCCTAACCCTAAAGTACTACATACCACATTTTGTAACCCTAATCCTAATCCTAACCCTAAAGTAATAAATACCACCTTTTGTCAGTCAAAGTGTTTAACATGAAAATACAACTCATGACATGAAAGAGATCACTCATCTAAAAGTAGTCTGTAAAGCAAGCCTGACATTTTGATTCAAGCAGATCCTTCTTCAAAGTCAAACCTTTGACCTTTGAAGAAGATCCTGCCAGGGAATAATTTATCCAGTTTGTCATAGCAAAATGTTATGCAAAATGGTTTAATTGCTATACCAGTCCAAAGATGAATAACAGGAACCAAAATCAGAGCCTTAAAAACTGCTAGACAAAATTTGAACACTATATTATTCCGGCCCTGCCTGCTAGGATCGAAATGTCAGACCCTCTAAACTTTACATACAGTATATATATTTGCCTACACACTGAGCCTTTTTGCAATAGAAAAGTATTTTCACAACAGCTTTTAAAGGGTGTGAAGACTCGTGCAAAAAGAAATGTCTAAAGCCGGTAATCTGACCTAGTTTTGAATGAGGTGTAACAGAAGTGTTAGACACCACCATCGATCCCAGAAAATACACACACAGCTTGCTACCGTCGATAATTAGACACTAGTGTACAGTCAGTACATACAGCTGCGGTCAATACCCACAGCACAGTGTATAAACGATACAGCAATGGACATCTCAGGTCCAGCTAAAGATAACAAGGTATCACATTTCATTACCGTTTGCATTTTGTAGCGACACAAACAAAACGTCACTTTCAAGCAACAGAAAGTTAACTTTTTCAGATGGCCGCACTCGGTTTGGGGCGAATCTTCAATGCCTTTAAGATCTCTTTGAATTTATAAACTTTGTAAACATTACTGCTTTCAATTACCGGGTAATTCTCTGACAGGTATGTTCTTCATAAATTCTTCCACCTTGTCGTCATCCATCAGCATGTAAATTCCATTTGGTTTAGCTACTCTAGTACAGAGCCTTGCCAGTAAAGTATTGGAGGCTAAAAAGGTAGAAGGAATGAAGAAAGGGCTGAAAACATAGCAACTTTTTATCCCTCTTATCTCTCACTCTGACAGCTGATCATCACAGTTAAGTACTTGATTTTCTCCCTGCTGATGTGGTGGAGATTATACTACAACAAAATTAATACTTTGCTGTTACTCTTACTTCATTCATAGCGTAATTTCCTGCCCTAAGCCAACAGGGCACACGTCCAACCCGACCATGTATGCCTGAGCAGTTGGGTCCAAACATATTAGATACGCCATCTGAACAATTTTCCTCCGGGCAAGACATTCTGTAGAACATATATTTAAAGTTGACAGAGTTTGTATGTCTGAACCTGACTTAGCTAACTTGATCCACCCTTTATCTTCACGATTTCACGTTCGGTTTGGCCTGTGTGTACATTCCACTACAAAGCATCAAGTTTCTTATTAGAGGCCAGTTAGTTGCTGAATTAAGCTTCACAATTTATTTACTCTTCATTGATTCTACACAATAGATTTAAGCAGATGTAGCTGGAGATTTGGTCTAGTGGTCAGCAGGGAGAAAAAATCACATGATTAACATTGTGATGGTAAGCTGCCAGAGTGGAAGATGAGAGGACTATTGATGTCACCTAGCTTGGCTAACTTTTGGCCCAGACTTCCTAGGGGCCAACATTTGCTATGCAATATCTCCAATATTTAATAATAATATTTGCTTTTTATTTAGCACTTTACACCAGCGATAGGTCTCAAAGCGCTTTACAGATTTTATATGACCCCTAGTCAATGATAACGTGTCCCAGAGACAATCCCTCCAATCGGCAGCAGTTATATACTGCGCCCAATGACAAGTTACCTCACCGGTACCCATTTAATCCCTGGGTGGAGAGAGGCAAGTGAGATAAAGCATCTTGCCCAAGGACACAATGTAATGAACTAGGCAGGAATCAAACCAGCAATCCTTGGAGCACGAGTCCGACGCCTTAGCCAATTGGCCACCACGTATGCTCTCCAAATTGATGGACAATGGTACCAATCTATGACACTATCAACTTGAGTGTATTAAATCTGAATTTTGATGTTAATCACTTGTCCTCCACCAGACGACCTCCAAAGCTGGTTTTGGTCCTCTGCACAGAAATTTAGAAGTCTCAGATGACCAGGCGTCCATTAAAAATTTGCCCTGGATGGTTCAGAATTAATACCTCTTTCCTTTGTTTGCAAAAATAGTATTGCTGAACTCTTCAGGAAATGCTTCATGACTTTAGAAATAAGTGAACAAAGAAGATGACCTTACCTATACCTACAGATGCAATACACTGAGTCTTGGCAAACACCTCATCCAGGACAAGCTGTGCAAACTCGACCGGTGAAGCACCTGTATCCCTTAAAGTTTTAGTGACATCAACAAACATCTCGTCACAACTGACTGCTTCAATCTCATTGGTGAAACTAAATTTATGCAGAGGAAATATATAAATATATATTCAAATATGAATAACATTATAGCACTCAAACACACCCAAATTACAGCATTATATCAACTGAAGCACTGCAGCATCTTGTATGAGCTTTCTACCAAATATATTTTGAAACATTTGCTTTTTTCAATTCAGTCAATTCTATGGATATTTTTACAGTCATTTAGCCTCTGAAGAAGATCCTGCTAGGATCGAAACGTCAGGCCAACTGACTTTTACACATTCTATTACACAGGCTCTCTAGTGGATAAGCAGTTTGCTAACAGTTTTATTTTATTTTGATATTTTTATAGGAAAGACAAATTTATTTGTAGATATTGTGAGCACACAGTAAGTTATTTTGGAGCTGTCTGCAACTCCTTATAAAATTGATAAAATAAAGTGGTAATGTTGCAACGTTCTGGCAACATCACTGAAACTGTGTATACAACAAGGTGACATCACTCCATCACTGGTGGATGCTTCCACAAGGATGTGTTAATTTCCAAAATGGAACCTCTGACTCCAAACTCATATATGTATAGTTTATTGTTCTACTTCTAACCTTTACCACAAAATGTGACATTTCTTTTAAGGTGTAAAGAAAATAGAACGTTTTAAAGAAAGTATTGCCAATTAACCCCTCCACACCCCTACCCCCCAACCAAAAAAAAAAATTATAGATAAAAATTATGAATTATAACTCATTTCTAATGTCCAGACAAAGTATAGTGAATGTGGCATTTAATTACCTCATTGTCTAGTAATGTCATATGTATAAGGCTGCTCATGAAATGTCATGTAACAAGCAATAGTGACGTTTTGGGAAGTAGAGAAAAATCATGAATCCTCCTACATTTTGACATTTTTTATTTATTTTTTTTAAATTTTATATCCTAAAAAATTCAATGAAATCAAATCAAAACTTATCCTACCTGGCAACGGTTTCATAGAGTATTCTTGACACCCTGTGATAGTTCTCAAAGTCATACGGTATGGTCACAATATGTGGACACAATTCCTTCGCCCTTGATAGTATCATTCCCTTCTCTACGCCAAAAGCTCTCGCCTCGTAACTGCAGGATGCAATCTCCGCCAACGGATTATGTTGCAGACAACTCCCGACCGATATCTCCATCTTGACATCCTTACTAGTGCGCTCTTCTCCGTCCGACGTATCGGTCAAACCCTTGATTCCCGACTCCTTATTCAGATCGTCTTTCTTACACTGGCTGCTGACGTGATGGTCAGTATCTATATTCTGTCTAATCTTCATACTCTCCTCACTGTTTACTCGCTGCTCACTCATTCCTTGTTCCTCTGCTGCTACGCCGCTCACTTCTCTTCCACTTATTTCCTCCTTGTGACTATTTTCATCGTCAGAATTAGTATCAATAGTTTTAGCTGTTGGACAAGTCCACATCTTCTTTTCTAGATAAGCTCTCTCAAAATCTTCCAGCCACGTATCCATCCTCGGCGATGTATTAACTGTCGAATGAGCCACGGCCAGAGCTTTGCCTCTCAGCTCTGGAAACTTAAGTAGACTCACAGCCACAAAGAAACAGTCCATATCAATATGCATAATCACACTCTTTTCTTCAAATAACCTCTTACAGTTGTATCCTCTTTCCTGGATGACCTGACTCTGCGATGGCAACGAGTAGCCCGCTGGGATGAAACCGTCGGACCTTTCTTCTAAATCTTCTTCCTTATCGCTAGCGTTCATTAAAACCTGAAGTTTTTCCTTCCCTGGCAACTTCCTCACCTCAACTTTCTTCTGCAAGTCATTGACAAAATTTTTGTGTTCCACACGCCAAGTGGCCATATGGTGATACCTGGAATGGTTGTAGAAGTCCGCAAGAAATTCGGGATCCGAGGTGTGTGAAAAAGGTTTTGATTTTTTCGAAGATGAAACTCCTGTTGAGAGAGAGAGTTTCGTTGAACTTCCTCGCGATGAAGTACGATCTGATTCTTCTTCAGACAAAATGCCATTTTCGTCCTCTCCTGGGCTCATGAGGTTTAAATTTTCCTGTGAATTGTTGATATTTGAGCCTGCTTGTGAACCTCTCTGATCTGCACTTCTTTGAAAGATACGAGGATCTGATGTACGACTGGGAGAGAAACCTTCTAGCGAAGGTCCAGTACTTGATCCTAGCTGTGAGTTATTGGGATTTGAGTCCCCTTGAGAATCTCTAGAGGCTAAATCTCCTTGCGAGTCACTAAAAATTGAATTGTCCTGAGATCCACTGGGATATGAGCCTTTCTGAGAACTTGTGGAACTGGTACTACCTTGTACACTGCTGTAATAGGCTCCATCTAGAGAACCGCTGAGCTTTGAAGCTACTTGAGAGCTTCCGGGAATTGAACGTCCTTCAAAGATTTTTGGGCCATTTGGGTCTTCTTGTTGGTTTCTTAGATTTGTATCTTTTTGATGATTACTCAGATATGTAATATCTTGAGAGCTTTTGGAAGTGGAAACATCTTGTGAGTGGTTGTATTTCAAACTGTCTTGTGAGCATCTGGATTTAAAAGACTCCTGAAATCTTTGAGGATTTGAACCATCCTGTGTGCTTCTGAAAACTGAACATTCTTGTGAACTTCTCGAATTTATGTCTTCTTTCTGACAGCTTGAATTGACATCGCCGTGTGACTCTCCTTGGGATGCATATTCTCGGGACCTCCTTGGACTGAAGCCAAATTTTGACAATGTAATATCTGAGCATTCATCTGTACTACTGGATGTTGTTACTTTCTTATTAAGGATTTTACAATTAATATTATCAACTTTAAAAGCCTTAAGCGCAATGTTTAAATCATCACTTGGTATCAAAACCTGATCTGTGCTTATTTTTGGTTGATGTGTATGCGAGCCATCCTTATATTCCTCCAACTTGTGACAGAAATTGTCACGTAATTGAGCAGCATCTTCTGACATAGATTCAGAAGTAGTCTCCAAGGTATATCCATCTTCCCTAGGTGCCTCTACATCCTGATTCTTCAAGCTCTCAACTTCTGGAGGATTTCCATCATCTTCTTCTACTTCTTTAGCCTCAAGGTGTAACTCAATTTGAGAGTTATCTTCCTGAATTCCAGCTATTACTTTCAAGTCATCAGCATTGGCCAATGGCATGCTTAGATACTTGACCCTGTTTGACCTCGATTGGACAGCTTTCCTCTCACTGGTAACCTTATCTGATTTGCTACTGTATACCTGAATCCCAGGTTGATGTTTATCATTTGGTATCAACGATTTCTCCACACTATCAGTAGCCTCTGATCTAACCAACATGTTGGAGTTGTCGGTGCCAGACATTACTACACCGGGATCATTCTTTAATGATGCATCTGAACGTATTTCATCTTCTTTTGAAATGCTCTCATTGTCAATTTCTGATCCACCTATATAATTTGGATCACAGTGTGGGATCGCATCTCTAAGGCCATTGTTATCTGATGTGCACTCCTCAGAAGTAGAGTCAGAATCAGTCTTGGATCCATCTGAGCAGTATGGATCATTGAACGAGACAGAAACCTTGTGGTGATTATCATGTGACTTGCACTTCAAAATGGGACTACCTGGAACCTCCTTGGATCCATCTGAACATTCCGGATCAACCTGCGAGACATCATCATCTTCCCGATCATCAGGTGGTTTGCACTCCAATGAGGCATGACTAGATCCAGTTTTGGATCCATCTGAAGATTTCCAATAACTTTGCAAGGTGTCTCTGCCATTATTACCATTTTGTTTACAATCCAAAGAAGCACTGCTAGATTCAGTCTTGGATCCATCTGAAGGTTTCGGATCACCCTGCAAGACATGATCCTTCTCATGATTATCATGCCTTGCAATTCCTTTTTGACTTGTCTCAGGTAAAATGTGTTTATGATATCTTGGTGTATTTGGCACCATGCCAAACACAGAGTTGTCCTCCACTTTCTGTGTTTCTCCACTTAAGTCGGCGCAAAAACCTTCATCTTTGTTTTCCTTTCCCACAAAAACATTTTTCTCTCTACCTTTTTGGCATTCAGATTCATCTTTGGTCTCCTCCAACACATGTTCACAGATCTGAATTTCATCCTCTGTGCCACATGAACTGTTTTCTGTGAGTTTGGCACCTAAGAAATTTGCCATAATACCACCTTCCTTAGCAACACTGATGACCTTTGACCTAGAAGTATCTTTCATCAATGAACCATTTGAATCATTAGCTTTAACATCCAAGTTTCTATTACTATGAGGTTCTGGTGTAATAGTTGCACCTGATAACATATTCAAAGGAAATTTCCTCTCTCTTTTGAAAATATTGTCTGATCTTGAAGGTAATTTTTTGGCAAGTATTCGTTTCTTTGGTTTGATAAAATTAAGCAGTGAGTAGGATTTGCCTCTTTTCTTTCCGCTGCTGAGAGATGAGCCCGAATTTGCAGAATCTTCACGAATGTTCCTGACGGCTTTCTTCTTTGCGGCATCAGATTTAACAACCAGCAAATCTTCCAACGATTTGGATAATTTCGAAGAGCAAGAAGCCTTTTTCAGTCTGCTGATCTGAACACCAACCTAGAAATGGAGAAACAGATTCGTACTAATTAAACTGAAAATTTAATCAAGATCAGTGGGCCATATCCCCCTCCCTCCTGCCTCCCAAAAATGATTGGGGCAAAATGGTAAAATCGGGGAGATTTTCACATTAGCCTAGGAAGAATAAGACCACTGTGCACCCCTCATCTCTACCTCACACAAAGTAATATTAATTAGCACAACCTTTTGTTTAGACCAGGGGTGGGCAACCTTTTTGGATGAATGGGCCAGATATAAGGAGTGAAAAATTGACTGGGCCGCACCTAACCAACGACCTGCTGTTGATTTCAAACCTTTCAAGCAATAGGTGTGTGTACTTAATCTGTATTCACAAAAACATAATGTCAATACAGTAAAGTTGATAATTAATGGGGATAATAGGCCTACCCGACAGCATCATTAGTGCCGATAAATTCTAAGCAGCTAGCTCTTTTTTTGGTGATGATGTAAAATAGACTGATTTTTTTTCTTTTTCCTGAGACATCTCACAGGCCACAAAAAAATCACTGGCGGGCCGCATGTGGCCCGCGGGCCGTAGGTTGCCCACCACTGGTTTAGACCAATTAATATAGACCAAATTTATAGTCTAAAATAAGCCTCAGAATGCTCCATTTAAGTTCTAAACATTTAATTTTCTTCTGAGGGATGACCCCAAAATGCACTTCATGGGGGTCAACTTCAATGACCCCATGACCGCACCTCTCCTTTATAAAATCCTTGATTCACCTCTGGCTCTCCCATAAAGGTTTATGCCTCTACCCCAATCAGTCGACGTAAGTTCTAAATTTGCCCTTCCCCACCTGTTGAAATCCTGTGCAATACCAATGATCAAAGATCTATAACAATGCTACAATTGGGAGTACCAACTTTAGCGAACACATTCATACCAGGATATTAAGGCCTACCCTGTGCCCTGTTCTCTTGGCTAGACCGTTACTACACACAGTTAAGGATCCATGGAGGCTAAGAAGCACAATACTACATTACTCAAATATCCAATAAAACTAGTGAATTGCCATGTTTCTTTTCCAAATTCTTCTTACCCATCTAAACTGCCTTCACACCCATACAATTACAATACGTAAGTTTCTAATGTACGTTAAATCTGTCAGAATACAATACCGTTTCATATTTACATTGAGTATTAAAAGTCAAATAAACATATAATTATCCCAACAAAAAAAAAGTAGGAGTGATGGAACGACTTGAAAAGTTTTTGACTTACGCCACGAATGTCCGTAGGGGTTGCGTTCATCTGCAATAGGATGTTCCTATATTCCCTCCTTATGGTACCCAAGTCATCAGTTTCCTGCGGGAGCGTGGCGCTTCGTATTTTGTTATCGTACACGCCATAGCCCATGAACTTAGTATCCTCCTTTGGCGTACCGGCTCTCCTTACCTGCCAAGATAAATTATTGGCAACTGTTGGAACAGTTCAATTTCCTGTTATGATATTTATCTGACAAAGGATCGAACAACAAACTATATGCCAAGCAATAAGGAAATCACTATTATAGTTTAATATGTGATAAGAGAAATTACTTGAAATATTAAATATTACGGAACATTCTTTAATACACAGACGTCACAGCTTGTTAGACTATTTAAACAATAGATAAAATGAACAAAAATCCTAGGTCATGCATGAAATTAGGTACATGACATAAGATTTACATGCAACTTTTTTTTTTTATTATTATTAATTTTCGAGTTTTTTGTTTTGTTTTATTAAATTAAAGCAGCTGGTGCAGGTATTATACACCACGTGAACTGTTTATTTTACTCACATTACTTGTGAATTAGTTAATACAAACCATATGAAGATTTTTTTTTCAAAATACTGATACAATACAATACTGATACAATATACTGACAGTAACAAGGTGACAATCACATCTTTAAGTATTTTGGGATGGAGGGGAAGGGGGACTAACGCATTTCACTCCTCGCCCCACCAATTTGGGGTTTAAGACCTTTAATGTGAGGGAAGGTCACTAAAGAACTGTTCCCCTCTCTTTTGATCAAAAACAGCATTTTACAAACACTCGTAAATGGGGCTTGTAGGCTGGCCGCATTTTTCCCACCTGTCCTTAGACCCATCCCCAGGATGAAGCCAGTTTAATAAACTCTTTTTTCTAAAAATTGACAGTTTACCATTTCTCCCCAAACCCCACTTTGAGAAGCAACTTGACATGCATTCTTGATCCTACAGTGTTACAAGTGAAATCAAATCTTCTTTGAAAGTGTTGACTAGGCTCCATATGGAAATATTGTACATAAGGTTTCAAAAAACTTTCATGAGGAACAGGACCTCATTTGACCTCATGAGGTAATAAAAACAGTTACTTTGAGTTGATCTTTTATCATTTTTGTTGATGCTATTTCATAGTCAAACCTCCACAGTGATGTTTGGCCCCTACAAGGAAATCTGGGGCAAAAGTTAGCCAAGCTACAGTAGGTGCACCCCCCACTCTGACAGCTGACCATCACAGTTAATAATTACATGATTTTTGTCCCTGCTGACCACAAGACCAAATCTCCAGCTAAATCAGCTAGGATCTATTTTTAAATATATCGTGAAGCTTAAATGTGCAACTAATTGGCCTCTTATGATGCAATTGAAGTGGATTGTGCACAAGCCCACAGGCCAAACCGAATGTAAAATTGTGAAGATAAAGGGAGGATCAACTAATAGCTAGACCAGACGGGCAGAAAATTATTCAGAGAGTGTATCTAATATGTTTGGACCAGACTGCTCCTGAGGGATATATGGTTGGGTTGGATGTGTGGCCCATTAATGTAGGGCAGGAAAATACACTATGTCATTAGGTTAGTTACGTTTCATTTCGAATAAAGAACTGTAAGTTCGAAAAACTTCTGCATTTTATTAGAATAAAAAAACAATTATTTAACTCACTCATTGAACTTTCACTTGGTTTTCTTAGTTGGATCACACACAATAAATACCACTCTAGATAGTGGTCAAAATTTGACAAAGGTGAAATGTTGATATCTACATACATCAAAATTAATCAGTGTTTCAACATGTCATGTCTCAATTTTCAAAAGACAAAATCGAAATGGAAAGACTCAAACAAATTTTGGTTGCATTTCTCTGACATGAGTTGACTCAGGACGTTTCATGGCAGAGAACTGACTTTTAAAAGAATACTGTTTACGAATTCTATGGCAGAATCTAACCTTTAACTTAACAGTCAAAGTACGTCCAGCCATCTCCAAATCGTGCAACCTCTTATGGAGTTCCTGAGAGAGACGAAATATGAAATTTAACACGTCTGCTTCCTGGAAGGGAAATTAAGAAAAAAAGAAAAGGATGACAAGATGTTACATTCTGTATTATAAGTTCAACAGTCTTTCATGGGTCTAGAATGTAATAAGTGACAGTAGTCAAAAGTTGCTAGGCTGAATAAAGTACACAGGCCCAGAATACAGAAATGTACTACAGTATTTGAGCTGTGAGAGGTTAGTGATAAAACACAGCACATCATATTAGAAAAGGAAAGGAATGAAATGATCATGTAATTGGTCCCCAAACGCTAAGAGGGCTGAGGGTTCACAAAGTTTATTGACAGAAGTTGGGCCTTCCCAACCCTCATCCTTTCTCACCCAAAAAGAAAATATAATCCAATATGCTAAATTCTTTCATATTTAATCTAGATAGTTCAGTGACATGGTTTACTAAACAATTCGATATATTCAACACCTGTCAAATCATATGATATCAATTAGTAAAATTCTTCTTGACAACTTTAAAACGTCAATAACGTATTTCTTTACAATAATGAGTCATTCAATTACCACTTCTTGGGGTGAGGGTGGGGGGGGGGGGAAGGTGGCACCTGCATCAAATGTCTAACTGATGACTAATAAACCCATGGCAATACCGGTCTATTTGACATAAGCTTAATTTATAGCTTCACTTCAACTGGAGCTGTTATTTTAATTACTCACACACAAAGTTCACAAACTTAAACGTTTTTTAAGCTAGTAATGACTCATTCTTAGCAACCAGACAACGAAGAGAAGGAAGTAATTTGCTTTTACTACAGAATTAAGAAACTCCTATATTCGTTGAATAGCAGCCATATACGAACGTTTCTTTTGTTTTCATAAGCAGGACAATGAACACAAAACAAAGAGAACTCACGACTTTAAAGCGTATGCCATAGTTCACCTCGACAGAAACGTATTTCCTTTCTTTCTCCATCCTGATTGGTCGATCGTCCTCCCCTCTACAGTGTTGGTAGATGATGTGTCCTGTCTTACTGCCGAACTGTGTTTGCAAATTATCTAACGTCAGCTGCTGCAGATCAGCACAGGTGTGAATGCCCATGGTCTGAAGTTTCTTGCTTATGGACCCTCCAACACCTGCTCAGACAAAGTGATTCAAAAGATGGAGATATAATAATTGCAATTAACAGTTATGGGCTGTCCATCATAAACAAGGTTCACTGTCTATGAAAACGTGGACCATCAATGACAATATACGGGCCTTTGATCTTAGGGACCGTCCATAAAGCTATGGTCAACCATGATGCAATGATTACTTATATATAAATCTGTCATGATATGGACCATATCCTTCTATTAGAAATGGTCCACCATTGTAACGTGGACCATCAGTGACTATATACAGGCCTTTGATCTTATGGATCGACCATAACGATATGGTCCACCATGATGCAATGATCACAATGCAAATCTGTCATGATATGGACCATATCCATCAATAAGAAATGGTCCTACATGGTAACGTGGGCCATCAATGACAATATACGGGCCTTTGATCTTACTGATTATCCATAATGATATGGTCCACCATGATGCAATGATTACAAAGTAAATCTGTCATGATATGGACCATATCCATCTATAAGAAATGGTCCACCATGGTAACGTGGACCTTCAATGACAATATACAGGCCTTTGATCTTATGGATCATCCATAATGATATGGTCCACCATGATGCAATGATTACAAAGTAAATCTGTCATGATATGGAACATATCCATCTATAAGAAATGGTCCACCATGGTAACGTGGACCATCAATGACAATATACGGGCCTTTGATCTTACTGATTATCCATAACGATATGGTCCACCATGATGCAATGATAACAATGCAAATCTGTCATGATATGGACCATATCCATAGATCTGTAAGAAATGGTTCACCATGGAAACGTGGACCATCAATAACAATATACGGGCCTTTGATCTTAGGGATCGTCCATAACCTTATGGTCCACCATGATGCAATGATTACAATGCAAATCGGTCATGATATGGGCCATATCCATAGATCTGTAAGAAATGGTCCACCATTGTAACGTGGACCATCAGTGACTATATACAGGCCTTTGATCTTACGGATCGTCCATAACGATATGGTCCACCATGATGCAATGATTACAATGCAAATCGGTCATGATATGGGCCATATCCATAGATCTGTAAAAAATGGTCCACCATTGTAACGTGGACCATCAGTGACTATATACAGGCCTTTGATCTTAGGGATCGTCCATAACGATATGGTCCACCATGATGCAATGATTACAATGCAAATCGGTCATGATATGGGCCATATCCATAGATCTGTAAGAAATGGTCCACCATGGTAACGTGGACCATCAGTGACTATATACAGGCCTTTGATCTTAGGGATCGTCCATAACGATATGGTCCACCATGATGCAATGATTACAATGCAAATCTGTCATGATATGCACAATATCCATGTATAAGAAATGGTCCTACATGGTAACGTGGACCATCAGTGACTATATACAGGCCTTTGATCTTACGCATCATCAATGACAATATGCATCATCAATGAAAATGTGGACCATCTATCACAAATTTTGAGCATCAATTAAAACATGGACCTCTTACAACACAGAACATATCTGTGACAACATGGACCATCGATAGTAAGGGATCATCAATGATGACATAATCCAACATGATAATTATGTTCCATAATGAAAATTTGGACCATCTGCAACAACTTGGACCACTGACAATTGTATGAAATATGAATGATAAACATGGTCCATTAACCTATGAACTTGTCTGTCTATGACAATGTGAATTTGATTTTTACTCTAGTCTCATGTAAAGTGCTTTGGTTTTGATGTCACATGGGCTACAGTACATAAATATTGTTTTATTATGGAAAAGACAGTTTGCGGCTTATTTGATGACGGACCATTTAAAGTAAACTGACGTGGATAGTCACTGCCTTTGAGGAACTAGTGAAACAAACGATTACTTGGTACTATGATGATGGAGACAGGGTTTGAACCAACCAGCATCTGAACGAACCAATTAATGAACTAACAAATGAACTAATGATTGAACTAACAAATGAATGAACTAACCAATGAACAAATGATTGAACTTACAAATCAATGAACTGAACAATGAACAAATGATTGAACTTACAAATGAATGAACTGACCAATGAGCAAAGGATTGAACTTACAAATGAAGAACTAACCAATGAGCAAATGATTTGAACTTACAAATGAATGAACTGACCAATGAGCAAATGATTTGAACTTACAAATGAATAAACTAACAAATGAACAAATGATTGAACTAACAAATGAAAAAACTGACCAATGAGCAAATGATTTGAACTTACAAATGAATGAACTGACCAATGAGCAAAGGATTGAACTTACAAATGAATGAACTGACCAATGAGCAAAGGATTGAACTTACAAATGAATGAACTAATGACTGAACTAACAAATGAAGAACTAACCAATGAACAATTGATTGAACTAACAAATTAATGACTAATGAGCATGAATGAACTGACTAATGAGCAAATGATTTGAACTTACACATGAACAACAGAATGAACTAATTAGTATTATATTGCAAATCATGTACAGTGTTCATTATATGGAAAGAACCGATATTATACAAATAATAAATGGTTATGAGTGCAATAGTGCAAATATTTCATGAGTTGAAAGATGGAATGTTCCAATCAAAGAGGCGCAGCCGGGTTGAATGGAACAAATTACATCTTTCAACCATTGCACGGATGGAAACCATTCATTATTTGTTTTATACAACACCTTCAAATTTGGATATAATTGGATGTAAAATGCACTCATGCAACAGATTGTTTTGAACAGACAGGTTTCTGTGCTCTCTTACCATTGAAAAAAGTGCTATCAAAAAAGTATAACACATGGTTCTATTTCATAGAGTGCAATAGAGCAGATTTTGCATGCAATCGACGAGCAATTGACCAATCAAATGGCCGGAATATAATAAGGTGTTGTATAAACACTACTACTAGTGTACATACAACATGTACCTGGAAGTTCTCTGACTGGAAGACTATTTAACAGCTCCCCCTCTTTCCCAGGCACTAGCTGGTACACTCCATTAGGCTTAGCCACTCTCGTACCGAGTCTCGCTAAAACGGCGGTTGGGGCTGCCAAGAGAATGAATTAAGACATTATCATGTAGATGACAATGCCAAAAGAACTTGATTGGTTGGCTAATATTTCAGAGATTTAGATTCTGGTTAAAAAGCTCACTTTCAAGTCCTTAATTAAGAATGTAGAAAAAGTAGAGGGCAGTAGACAGGAATGCTGATTTCCTGATTTGGAAATTTTTTAGGAAATTTTCGGAGGTTATTTCTTATCTAATAAAACATTTCAGGGCAAATGCTTCGAGTCTGGCAGTGACATGTTTCTTGAAGTTTGGACAAGCGTGACCATTACTGTATGTGACTTTCTAGCATATTAATGAGGAATATATAATGTTGCTCATTTGAGGTGAAATTACGTACCTAAACCTGCAGATGCTGTGCACTGTGTCTTTTCATGGATTTCACCCCTCAAAACTTGAGCAAATTCTAATGGTGTTGCTCCCGTCTCTTGCAATATTTTGGTGATGTCCACGAGTAATTCGTCGCAACTGCATGCCTCGATGTCGTGAGTGTATCTGCAAACATCAATTGTATTGTAATGGTCTATGAAACAGTACTTGTTACAGTAAATCACTTACTTGTTACAATACTTGTTACAGATCAATGTACCAAATCTATAACAGGGAAAATATGTGGGTGACTAATGTTGTTAGTAGTTCTATATGAATCCAATAAGCAAGCCACTGCAGAGGCTGTGGCCGAAGGGCTCAATCTGGAGAGGTGGGGTGGGGGGAAGGAAATTGCAGATAAAAGGGCACCTGTGATTTGATTTTTGAAAAACAGTCAATTTTGATTTATTTTTTTGGTCACAAAACTTGGAGGAATAGGCCCCTCATTCCCCTTACCACCATCCCCTACCATCCTCTACCCCAGCTCTGCCAACCTAGAACCAATCGATTTCTTGATAGAAGTAAAAACAAAAAGGAGAAAAAGCTTTTGCCAGAAATAAAAATACATACATTTTATCTGAAAAGTTACAAAATGATGCATAAAAAACCAAGATGAAAATCTAGGTAAAAGTTTCAAAACAAAAGAAACTATGTGCAGGTTACATTTACACACCAATTTTTCACTAGTTTGTATATACATATTAAACTGTCTAAAGGCTCATTGAATGCTCAGTTGGCTGGGAAACAACCTTAGATCAGAGACTACTACAGTATTTTCATTTTGTTTATTATCTTTAATATTTCTAAAAAGAAAACAATTGCACGGGAATAGTGCACTTCCATTCATGTCCCACCCACTGTTTTGACAAGTAACTGAAAATTGGTTTAAATATCAAAAGCAACTTCATCAAACATGTGTGTAAACAATTGAACATTTATATAAACAAATTTCCGGAGGTTCATTTATTTTTTATCATTCATGTATTTTATCATTCATGTAGAATAGGAAAGGTATGATAACTTCCTAGAGATCTTTCACATTACACTTTGAGGAGCATGCATTTTTGTTTTATTTTTCTCTTTATTTGCCACTTTTTCACATTACATTTCTGGGGTAAAATTTTGCTCAGCACATCTTGCACATTTTTCACTGGGCGGCACTGGGGGGCCCCGCCTAGCACTAAAAATTACCGCCCAGCACTGTCTTAAAAATCGTGAATCCCGCCCAGCACTATTTTCATCTAAAATCCTGACATTCCTAACAATATATTCAACATAAATTGGGCCTAGCCTATGCCAAAATCTGACAGGCTAATAATGCATCAGTTACGCATGCTAGAAACATTACTTACGGTTCTCAATCGTTCCCTTGTAAAATCTCTTTGAAACAAACTAACAACTTTTACCAGGTACGTAATATATTTCACTAAAAAAAATTAAGAAATTTTATTGTTAGCAAAACTACAAAACTAGTGTATGTGCTTAAAAAGCTACACAACTGCCAGCATTTGGCATCTGAGCACCTTCAAAAATCGAAAAATTTCTCAAAGGAGAGGGGGACACCCCCTCCCCTTGATCCCTCCCCCAGGATGGCGATCAGTATACCCAGCACTCAGGAAATCTTGAGCACATCCCTGATATGTATTCAATAAGCAAACCAGAGGCCATGGCAGAGAGCTTGATCTGGAGTGGGTCTGGGGTAGTAGGGAAATTGCAGGAAAAGGGCACATGTGACATACATGAAAAACAGTCAAGTTTTTATTTCCCCCACAAAACTTGGAGGAATATGCCCCTCGTTCCCCATACCACCATCCCCTGCCATCCTCTACCCCAGCTCTGCCGACCTAGAACCAAAAGATTATTTCTTGATAGAAGTAAAAACAAAAATGACAAAAGTTTTTGCCAGAAATAAAAATACATAAATTTTATCTAAAAAGTTACAAAATCCTGCATAAAAAACCAAGATGAAAATCTAGGTAAAAGTTTCAAAACAAAAGAAACTATGTGCAGGTTACATTTACACACCAATTTTTCACTAGTTTTTACATATTAAACTGTCTAAAGGCTCATTGAATGCTCAGTTGGCTGGGAAACAAGCTTAGATCAGAGACTACTAAAGTATTTTCATTTTGTTTATTATCTTTTGACCTTTAATATTTCTAAAACAAAACAATTGCATGGGAATAGTGCACTTCCATTCATGTCCCACCCAAAACTGTTTTTACAAGTAACTGAAAATTGGTTTAAATATCAAAAGCAACTTCATCAAACATGTGTGCAAACAGTTGAACATTTATATTATAAACAAATTTCCAGAGGTTCATTTATTTTTATCATTCACGTATTTTATCATTCATGTAGAATAGGAAAGGTATGCTAACTTCCTAGAGATCTTTCACATTAAACTTTGAGGAGCATGCAATTTTGTTTGATTTTTCTCTTTATTTGCCACTTTTCACATTACCTAGGAACATTTCTGGGGTTAAACTTTGCTCAGCACATCTTACACATTTTTGACTTTGATATTCTCTTTCCTTTAAAGTATTTTATCCCTAATTGTCAATCAGTTGGTTTACTCACCGAGCTACAGTTTCATACAGAAGTTTGGACACCTTGTAGTAGCCATCAAAGTCGTACGGGATGGTGCGCAGTTCTGGGCAGAGTTCCTTGGCGTTCCTCATTATCATGCCATTCTTAACGCCCGCATCTCGAGCTTCGTAACTGCAAGACGCAATCTCCGCCAGTGACCAAAAATTGTCCCTTTCGGACGCTTTCACTCCCAGGTCAGATTTTCCGTCGTCGCCATTTTCTGGAAGTCCTTTGCTTTTATCTTCATCATCATCTGTATCATCTGACAAGGGGGTCTTCTTCTTCTTCTTCTTACTCTCTTCGTTATCATCTTTTTCATCCTTCGCCCAGATTTTCCTCTCTTGACATTCCTTCTTGCGATTCATTTCCTGTTCACTGGATTCAGACTTCCATGCATAATGGGCAACTGCGACCGGCTTACCCCTCAGCTCTGGGTACTTTATTAGACTCACGGCTACAAAGAAGCAATCCATGTCGATATGCATTATCGCATTTTCCTGAAAACTGATCGCCTTTTGGCAACTTTCATTTTCTCGGCCCTCGACCTCATCCGGGCTACGGATTCCTTCTCCATTTCGCCTCTTTGCCTCGATCAACCTCTTCAAATGTTGGAGACCGGGAAATGTTCGGTCCCCACTCTCCTGGAGTTTCCTCACGAATGCTTTGTGCTTTGCCTTCCATGTGGTAAGATGGTGGAGGCGAGAATGGCTATAAAAAATTGACAGAAAGTTTGGATCAGAAGATTTTGGAAAGTAGCAACCACTGTACTGATATGGGCCACTGTTTGCCATACCATGTAAGCCCCTTAATTGCCCCAAAATATCAAATGAACAGCTATTACCATGACCTGGTGAATGGTCAGAAACTAGTTGTAAAAACATAAAATAGAGTTAGCCAATTCCAACTGCCTTTTCTATGCTCAACAGGGATTTTAAAAATACCTTCTTCAGTTTCCTGCCAAATTATTCTCGTGCTATAAAAGGTAAAGCTTAATTTACATACAATTCCTCTACGTCCTAAATACACATAGACCGTGATAGATTTTAAAGCATAAAATTCCCATTTATTTGAAAACAATGGAAAAACTTACAATGCATGACAGGGAGGGCTCCATAGGAAGTCGCTGACGTCTTTGCCTTATTATTTTTGGCTGCCAGACCCTTCCTGAGCTTATACTAGTTAAATTAATTCTGGAAAGTTAACCTATAACTGCTTGGACATGTGCCTGCAGAAAGCTCTTCTTTTTGTTATATGTCCAATGGATAATTAGATATAAGTTTAAGGGGATTCCATTCAGAGGTTAGCAGCAGACCACGATCGAGTGATACAAAGATTTGAGAGATGACAAAAGTTGTTCCTAAAGTTACTGTGTTGCACAATGAGAAACCACTTAATAAGTAAGGTTCCCTAGTTGCCACACTGGCAATAGTTGAAAGTATATTACTTTTATTAAGATGTTAAATAATATATAAATATCTTGGAAAAGAGAGCCACAGAGAGTTGTAATGTGGTCTCTGAAAGTTTATTACAGTTTCCTTGAAAAATGTTATCAAAAATTTGTTACTGTTGCAATTTGTTGCTTGTTCTTTAAACTTCCTATTTTACAAAAGTTTATGTCATGAAAATATAGTGTTTATCCTATCTTTAAAGAAATTTGGATTCAATCAACAAAAAAATAAGTAATATTGAGTGTAAACAGGAAAACCAATGTCTGTTCAGCCCATCCGATAGACAACGTCATCTATTCATTCTGATTGTACATTTTTGGCAAGAGTTTGTAAGTTACTGTAGTCTTTCCAGTCAAGATGTCATTTTCATTTTTAAATTAAAAAAATTAAGCACAAAATAATAAACAGGATTTTTTTTTTAAATAATATCAAACTTCATTCTGATCTGAATTACACAAACTCCTACAGTATTTTATGCTAAGTGGGAATAATTTAAAGTTCACTCTTTTACATAGCAGTTTGTTTCTTATAAAATACTGAGATTACTGTGGTTCTGTGTTATACCATACATAAGTTGGCAAGTTGCTATAAATATAAATATGTAAGTGATTGGAGGTAAAACAGCCAATGTTTGGTTTTTGCAGAGCTTTCGAGCAAAACTAGCTCTTTGTCAACTGGTGCATGATCACCGAAAGTGACAAGGAGTAGCAGGAACTGAAACTATTTTAGAGAAGAGTGTCGGCATGGTTGTGAAGTCAAAGCGACTTACTGATTTCTGCTGGATTTAGCAGAAGTTTTAGAAATTCGGATTATTTTAATCCGTGTGGGATTATTTTAATCCGATTCCGTCGTAATTGCAAAGGAATTGTTTTGGTTTACCTGGGACGGCAAATCGTTTCTGATATTTAAACCGAATGGTGCCGAGGTCTTTAGGTTTATTTCCCAGAAATTTTCTTTTCCTTTCCTAGATTTATCTGTCCAAGAATCGTTCTGGTCAATGGCAATAACACGCAAATTCTCAATTGAATGAACTATGTTGTGTCATTCTCATTCTTAGAGTGTTTTTTGACTCTCCAACATATTGTTAGTTGCAAATATTGCAGTAGATAATACAGAAAATCATTTTCATAAGGATTTCAATATTAAACACTTAGCAAGTGATTTTGTCTCCAGAATAAATTCCAACATACAATGAGAGTGGTTGGTAGAGGGACCAGAATAAGCAGAAGCATTTCTAGTGACCTGGTCCCTTCCAAAAACAAGATGAAATATAATATTAACAAATATCATTATGTCATAGTTTACTACCACTTCAAAAGTACAATAGTTAAATCTACACTGAGACATTTAATTGTCTCTTTTACCAATCATCAATGAAATTTGGGAGACCTAAAAACACCTAAATGTTAAATTTATTTATTGGGGCTGAATATGATGATCTTTAAGTTTGTCCATACGGCTTGAATGTACCATTTACTACTTCATAAATGTTTTGGTTTTCCGAAAGGGAAAACTATGGAGTCACTCTTCCCGTCCTTGCAAAATTGATAGGGGGGGGGGGGACTCGTGGAGTGTAAAGTTGACAATGACTTTAACACGGACCACAAAGTCGCTAAAATTACTAATTACGATTAGATTCGGCAGCATACAGAAACATTGCACACAACAAAGTCAGAGACAAAGTGAATTAATCAGGTCACACATCCAGAGTCTATGCAAGTTCTTCAATACGGCCCTCATTATACCTTTCAGGGAACCATTTCTAATGTAGTTTTGATTCTTTCTTTGTTTCTTCCTTGTGTTACCAATTTTATCAAACCCTTCACCTTAATACAGCGTTCATCACACAAGGGGGTTCTCCAAGCGGTCGATATCGGACCCTAGCAATTTTGGATAAGAAATGGCAATCCCCAGGGTCAGTCTGCTGGGGGGGTCAATTATCTTAATGGTTGACAATTAACATCCATTATAAAGAAGGAAGTCTTAATAAAATTTTTTACTCAGTATTAAGTACAGTACTTGGTGTACAAAGTTGACAATTACAGGAAATGTTTATCATGACTTATTTATTATTACAGTGGCTAAATAGAACGGAAAAGCGTAACGTTTGTTTCCTGCTGTACATTATAAAACTCTGTTCTCAAAATGTTCATATTCTAAATCCAGTGTAGGATCAGGGTTCAGAGAAGGATCAAGAATTCCATAGAGGGGGCAATACTCAAGAAAGTTTGTGATCCCTGTAATAACCCATGCACAATTTTTAACATTTATGTTCAGTTTTATACTAGTTATGACAATATGAGTAAATTATAAATGATTCATGACTTCATTGTCGGGAGGTGTCTGGGTTCTTTTGTCGGTCTGTGCCTGGAGTGAGGATGAACAAAGATAAATTCACAAAAAAAGTCTTTTTCCCTTTTCTCGTTTCAGTATTTACAATATGCACAGTCTGGAAATAATTGCATAGGGGCCTCACAGGCCAAGCTATATCATCCGCCATAATTGAGCACCACATCTCCAGGTCGAACAGGCGACCGCTCCCTCAACAAGGATGTATAACACAGCTACAGGTAGGCAATGTCTATCAGTAAAAATCAGGCAGAACTCTTCTCTTAACCTGGTTAACACTCGAGACCTTCCTCTCACAGAGGCTGCATAGGTTCTGAGTCCCTGCGCCAAGTTTCTAAACCAAAACTCTTTCTTGTTAACATAATAATCCACTTGGCATGTATGCTATTATATACCCCTGCATTGACTGGACATGTGATGCTATTATATACCACTGCATTGACTGGACATGTGATGCTATTATATACCACTGCATTGACTGGACATGTGATGCTATTATACCCTTGCATTGACTGGACATGTGATGCTATTATTCCCCTGCACTGACTGGACATGTGATGCTATTATATACCACTGCATTGACTGGACATGTGATGCTAATATATACCCCTGCATTGACTGGACATGTGATGCTAAATTATATCCCTGCATTGACTGGCGATGCGACACTATTATACCCCTGCCTTGACTAGAACTTGTGATGCTATTATATACCCCTGCATTGACTGGACATGTGATGCTAAATTATATCCCTGCATTGACTGGAGATGCGACACTATTATACCCCTGCCTTGACTAGAACTTGTGATGCTATTATGTACCCCTGCATTGACTGGACATGTGATGCTAAATTATATCCCTGCATTGACTGGAGATGCGACACTATTATACCCCTGCCTTGACTAGAACTTGTGATGCTATTATGTACCCCTGCATTGACTGGACATGTGATGCTCTTGTACCCCTGCACTGACTGGACATGCGACACTATTATACCCCTGCCTTGACTAGAACTTGTGATGCTATTATATACCCCTGCATTGACTGGATATGTGATGCTATTGTACCCCTGCACTGACTGGACATGTGATGCTATTATACACCACTGCATTGACTGGACATGTGATGCTATTATATACCACTGCATTGACTGGACATGTGATGCTATTGTACCCCTGCACTGACTGGACATGCGACACTATTATACCCCTGCCTTGACTAGAACTTGTGATGCTATTATATACCCCTGCATTGACTGGACATGTGATGCTATTGTACCCCTGCACTGACTGGACATGTGATGCTATTATATATCCCTGCCTTGACTGGACATATGATGCTATTATTCCCCTGCATTGACTGGACATGTGATGTTATTACACCCCTGTGTTGGCTGGATATGTGATGCTATTATACTCGTGCAATGACTGGACATGTATGTGATGCTATTGTACCCATGCATTGACTGGACATATGTCACACTTATTAGAAATTCATCAACCAGACACTTTTATATCCTGGCATTCCTTTTTCGAAGTTGTCTAGCTAGTTTGTAGTTAGTTTGCTTTTGAAGCTGGTCTTTATTGAAACTTAATTTAAAAAAAAGAAAGACCACATATGTAAAGTACAAATCATATAGTAAGGTTGTACTTTAAGGGTACCGACGCTGTATCACTTCTCTATAATATCTGCTCTATGCCTTTTTAATCACATAGTTTACTCATTCTTATGCGTGTTATGTGTACTTTGCATATATGTTGTAGTCACCTGTTTTTGCATAGTATTTTATAATATAAGACCCTTATTGCTAATGTGATATTGTTGTATTGTATAAGGTGTACAGTGCTGTTTTGGGTTATGGCATAAGTTTCTCTGTTGTGTACTAATAGCTTACAGGACTTAATGGCTAGAGTGTTAACTTTCTGATCATGCCCTAAGCTCACCTCTCTTCTTAAGGAGTTTATCTAATAGTCTAAACTTGTTTCAGTATGTTTTTCTATGGCCTATGTGTCAGAGGAGAGACAGAGAGAGAAATGTAGTTCAAATGGAAAATGGGAGTTGGCTAGTGGAAGCCACAGAAAGAGCAGTATATATATTGTGAATGAATACCCAAGCATAAAGCATTTAATGTCCTATAATGACTCACAAATATACAAGAGTGAAATCCTTATTTAAAACAGAGTTTGAAACTTGGAAATTAAAAGCTTTGCGACGATTCGTCCGACAGTTAAATTAAACAAACAGATCAAGCACAGAGCATTATAGAAGGTGCAAGCTGGTAACATCATTTCCACACTTGCTGATGAAGTGCCATGCGATTAGGTTTCATGCTATCTTTATTCATATTACATTTTATTGAAACCGTCGGGTCAATAACAGGTCATTCAATGAAGTTCCACAATGGTCTAGATAACCAATACACTAATGCTTGGCATCATTTGGGGAGAAGATCAGGCGCGTAGCCAAGGGAGGGGCGAAACTGTAGATTCGGCATTGCAAACTATCTAAGCGGAGCGCCGCCATGGTTGGCGCGAAGCGTACAAGAAAATTTTGGCTGTAAATGCCTCCCAGATCGCTGGAAATGGCACTTCCCAGGCCTTGTAAGTTGCATTTTAGCATTTTCTCTTTTGAAAATACTAGCGATATCATAAAAACATTAAAACAAAAATTTAAAAATATGCTCAAAGGGGGCGGCTGCCCCCTTCGCCCCCCCCCCCTTGGCTACGCGCCTGCACAAGATCAACCACAGCTACAACTTAAAACAAAGGTGATGAGAATTAATCAACTCTCCTTATTTGAAGGTGCCTTTTTCATGACCATCTCTCTCAACTAGCTTTTATAATCTGCCCATGTATTCAAATACTAAATATAGGTTGTTTTTTGAACAATTATACCTATAGCCTACTACAGAACATGGGGGTCCTTCAGCATGCATCCCCAGGTACCAGGGGCACAAGGAACCGGTCATGTTATCTGCCAGACAGCCAGATGAATAGAAAGGGCACTAAACATTAGGTTTATCACTTATTCCTCACGATGCTGGGCAAAAGATGTGGCAAACCTACAAATTTGTTAATAGCATATTACCTTTGTTGTGCTGTGGTAGGCCGGGATATGCATATTTCTTCTGGGTTCGATGATTTTTTAGGGAAACACAATCAAATGTAGCACAACTGCTGTACTAAGTGGTGTAACACATCCAGGTCATCAAAATATACATAAACTGTTATGGAAGTCTCCCTACACAGTAGGAATAGGTATACATGTTTACCAACCATGTAGGGTCATGTGACCTGCTCCTAGGTGCTGCTGACATATCATTTATCCCTTTGTCTGTTTGAATTCACCAAATGCCACTCTAATATGGGCCTTTATGGTAAAATTGAGAAGTTGCAAAAGTTAGGTTTGTATGATAATGATGTTGAGATTTACTTTCTCTGTGTCAAATATGAATGGGCCCTGACTACTTTTGAGCATCTAATGTCAGAGTCTTAGACTAGAGGTTGCTAAGGGCAATCACGGCTACCATGTTATGCACTTTTTTTGTGAAGAAAAAAAGGCAAGGAGACTATATATCATGCTAAAGAACAACAGATCTTGATACAATGTATGTTCCAGGTGCAGGTCAATTGTTTGATAGAAAATACTTAAAATTGAATATTGCAGTGAGTGTTGAAAAAATGTACCACTGAGCCTAGTGCTAGATTCCAATGTTAGCATATATCATCTGGAATGTGGTAGCATGCTTGTCACCTGACCCTCCATGGTTGTTGTCTCTATTATAGCTAATGAAAGTAGTTGGTCCAGTTTCTGTATGCCGATAATCTAGATCTACAGTATATGCACTGAGGTACGTTGACCTATAGGCCTAGGCTAGTCCTAGCATGGTGGGCTCATAATTGACGCACTTAGTAGGATTTGATCAACGATGTCTATCAAGGAAAAATTCAAATCACTCAACTGTATGTGTTTTATATATGTGTAGTTCCTCAGAAATGTTATGATCTCAAAATATTTAAGGTTCTGTGCTTATGCAGCGTACAATTGAGCAGAATTTGACCATAAAATGTCTGCCGTGTCAAGTTCTTTCATACCCCTAAATTGGCACATCCGTCGATAAGCTAACTGTACAGGCCTTAGTATACAACCATTGACTTTAGATGCTGTTTGCATTGCTCTGAGCCTCTAAGCTCAGACAGGTCAGGTTCCAGAGAGTAGTGTTATCATATTGAGATAATGTTGGTTATTTTTAGGATGTAAGATTTCCAAATGCCCCCAAAAAAGTGCAAAACTGGGGGAGGGTGTTAAAAGCTTAAAAAATACCACAATTGGTCAGCAAATAGCTGAAATGGATTCAAACTCATGAAATATGTAATTCTGCTTGACTGCAAGAAGTTTACGTGGCCTGCTGTATCGTTGCTAGTAATAATTAAGGTGCGTCAATTACGGGGGTGCGTCAATTATGAAGCCTTTACTATACTCCTATTTTCGGTGAGGGACACGGTCCGGTTCGCGTTTTTTTTTTTCCCCAGGACGAACGTGGGTTTCAGGTTTTTCAGGAATTTACAAATTCGTTTGAAATCAGAGTTAGGGTTATGAAAGTGGGTTAAGGATACAGTTTCTACGAAAGTGCAGGATTGTCGTTCATAATCTGGGGTCAAAACTAGGAAAAAAGATTCAGAACATGTTTTTGGAAAAAGCGTCACATGTTTGGAATCCAGGGATTTGATTGGCCGATGCCCACGTTCGTCCTGGGAAAAAAAATACGCGTCCGGTTCGGTGTGGGACACGGTAGGCTAAGTCTCTTATCAACATCAGCCCAATTTACGTTAGGGTACGACATAAAAGCGTCTTGCACGAGAAAGCCTTACCTTAATTTCTTCTTCAATCTTATCTAGCGACAACCAGTTACATAAGAACGACAAAAATGATGGTTTGATACTCCGGAAATGGCTGCTGCAACAGATTTTGGCCAGACATTTGTTCTAAACATTACGTCACTCAGTTTGTTACGTGTTAGCCAATTAGAGAGCGTTTCTTGAAAAGAGGAACTCCCTATTGTTACACATACACTTATTGCACCTTTTATAAGTTAAATGCACCTCACCAATGAGCAACCATCGAGTTTAATAAATCTGGAGGATTCATGTCAATTGGGGGGGCGCGCGTACTATGCATGGAGGGTCATGTGATGTGTTCCAGAGTGGTACCAAACTGATATTTCTCTGTAGCAGTTCGAGAATAGTGTTAGTGACTTCGTGAAAGATTTGCACCAAGACGGATCGGACATGGGAACTAACGGCGTAAGAAGGTACTGGTACTTCAGGCCTACGAAATATGCTAACGTTAGACATGCTGGCACAGAACAAGTACAGATACATTGGGCTTCCAGCGGGAAATGTCGATGTCTGAATTGTATTTCAAGAACGATTTTTTGTCGAAAAGGATTGTTGAACTGGACGGTGTCAAGTGGCGGAGCTAGGGGTCTTGGTCAGAGGGGGCGAGAATGGTCTGTAGGGGCGCGTTCGATACTATCTAAGCGGAGCGCCACCACAGGTTGGCGCGGAGCGTACAGAATTTTTTTGAGTAAAGATACTCCCTAGATCCAGGCGCGTAGCCAAGGGGGGGCGAACGGGGCATCCGCCCCCCCCCCCTTGAGCATATATATTTTTTTTAATTAAATCTTTTTATGATGTCGCTAGTAATTTCAAAAGAAAAAATGCTAAGATGCAACTAAGTGCCATTTCCAGCGATCTGGGAGGCATTTTCAGTCATGGTGGCGCTACGCTTAGATAGTTTGCAATGCCGAATCAACGGCTCTGATAGTTTGCCTATATTTAAGAGAAGTTAAGAGAAAGTGTTTCGGTAGACCTGACTTAACTGCACACACATGCAGATAGTGCCTACTGCCTAACAGTAACATTAGCGTTTGGTGCTGTGGGGAAATGTTTAGTTCAGTGCAACCACGGAATTCTCCATTGAACAGAGCCTAATGCTGCTCGACGGGAATATAGCTATCACGTTAGGCTACAGGCACGGTTATTGCTAGGTAACGGGTGTCGTCTGCTGCTCTAAGCACGCATACATATTTACGTACTAGTTGGGTGAAATCATCATGCGTAATGGGAAGAGTAATATATTAGTACCACCCTGGAATACATCACATGACCCTCCATGCATGGTACGCGCGTACGCGCGTATTTACTGTGTGATAGTTTCTCCAGATTTATTAAACTCGATGTGAGTAACGTAAAAGCTTCACTGACCTCTGCCAGTGGTAGAGGTCAGTGATTAGCTTGTTGAGAGAGGTCAGAGTTGAACAAAAATGGCTACCAGCACAACGTGCACGATCATCGTCTAGTGTTCTATTTTGGTTCTCAAACAACCAACTCAGCCAACCATAACATGGTGTCAGAAGCGGTTTCTGAACAATCGAATTTCCAACCACGAAACGTGAAGATTGTTTAGCGACGAACCACTGTAACGAACAAAACACGTCGTTTTTTCGCATCCACACTTACCGTAGCTTACCAAGTTACCACACGTGATGAGCGGACACACACGCAGCTTGCATAAGCCTAATTCCGCGAAAAAACAACGCAAGTTACGAATTCCGGTGAGTAACTGTACTGAATTCTCACACAAAATGGCTAATAATGCCTTGATTCCACCACCTAAAGCGATGCAAATGTCTGGCAACACTGAATTAAACTGGAAAGAATTTAAAGATGCATTTACAAATTTTGGCATCGTAAGGGCGTTGTGCGCAAGTGGTTAAGGCAGTGGACTTGTGATCTAAGGATTACAGGTTCGAGCTCTGGCCAGATCACTGCGTTGTGTCCTTGGGGAAGGCACTTTATCTCCATTGCCTTATTCATCCACTGGCAGGTGTATAAATGGGGACCTGCGAGGTGACTTGTAAATACAGTTGCGTGTGCCGGTTTGTGGCTGCACCCTATGGGAAGTCCCCCAGGGGACACGTGGCTGTGGTGCCCAGGAGAGATTGTTTGAATTGTGCACACTTTGGTGTGTAGGCGTGACAAGGTACCAATGACCAGGGTTAAGTTACACATCCGGGACAGCAAGTTTGCTTATGAGGATGTTCATTAATCAAGAATCGCGACAGAGTTGGACAAAAAGTCAACGGCGATTGAGGCAGCTACATTGAAGAGCACAATGGGATTAGACTGCAAGCGTGTCTGGCGAACTTGACATTATCTGAAGCGGATCTCAAAGATCCAGCCAAGATTATCGAAGCCTTTGATAATCAATTTGTAAAGAAAACAAATGTAATCTTCTAAAGATTTCAATTCAATCAAGCATCACAGCAGCCAAATGAAACAATTGAACAATTCGTTGACAGATTAAGACACCTCGCTAAAACGTGCAATTTTAAGACAAATCGCACCGGTGCTGACAATGCAGTAGTAACAACGTCATATGAAGATGAAATGATCAGGGATCGACTCATACTAGGTGCTAAAGACAATAACGCACGAGCTTGATTGTTCAGGCAAAAGCAAATAGCGACGCTAGCAGACGCCATTGAAATGTTCAAAGTTGATGAAACAACAAACAAGCAACTACAAGAGTTAGGAAAACAGCAGTCAGCAAATGAAGCAAGTGTGAACTTCGTCAAATCAAAAGCGACAGCTGACAACAAAAAACGTGATCACACCAAGCATGAAAAGATAGGTTGTAGAAATTGTGGACAAAAACACCAGCGCAGAAAATGTCCTGCCTGGGGAACCTTTGTTCCTGTGGCTGACGGAATCACTATGAGAAAGTATGTCGATCTAAGGACAACCAAAGCAACCATACACAACACCGCGTACCCACAAACACAAATGCGACAAAGAAAGCAAACGCACACGCCACATTGATGGGACCACAAGCGACTCGGATGACTCAATGTACATGATTCAAACGCACGATGGCAAAAGTAAGCTAATGATCAAGCTAAACATAGAATACAAGGCACATGCAGCGAACGTTGACTTTGAAATTGACACAGGATCGGACGTTTGTGCAATATCGCCACAGGTCCTTGACTCTATAGCTCCTGATGTGAACTTGAAACCACCATCGCAACCACATGTAAAAATGTACAGTGGGCACTACTGAAGATATAAGGGGAAGTAGACCTACAGTGTACCCATCAAAACGAGCGATACATACTTACCTTCAAGGTCCTTGAAACAAATCAAGCACCCCTTCTGTCACGTCGAGCTGCGATAAAAATGTATCTGATCACACTAGCGCCAGAAGTACACGAAATCGATAGCCACACGTCACAAACAAGCTATGAAAACGAAGTTAAGATTCAGTATAGTGACCTTTTCACAGGACTGGGCTGTTTGCCTGGTGAGTACCACATTGAAATCAAGGATAATGTCACACCTGTCAAACAAGGTGTTAGGAGAGTACCCATCGCACTTAAGCAACAACTCAAAGAGCAACTTCATGAGATGGAAAAAAGGGGCATCGTCAAACGCGTCACAAAAACTTCGCATCTGCATTGATCCGCGAGACCTAAACAAAGCATTAAAGCGTCCGCATTATCCGATACCAACTATCGAATCAATACTACCTGAGCTCGCGAATGCCAAGATATTCAGTGTCATGGACGCCAAAGAAGCTTTCTGGCAAATCAAACTAGACAAGGAAAGCAGCTACCTTACCACCATGGCAACACCATTTGGCAGGTATCGTTGGTTACGACTGCCATGTGGTATAAACACCGCGACTGGGGAATTCCAGAGACGGCAGCATGAAATGATTGAAGGATTTGACAATGTCACAAATATAGCAGATGACTTCTTAATCTATGTCTTCGGCGAGACAACTGAGGAGGCAACACTTGATCACGACAAGCATCATTCCTCGACAAAGCACGCCAAACCAACTTGAAACTAAATGAAAGCAAGATGCGTCTTCGACTGACTGAAGTAAAATATATGGGATACGTCTTGACCTCCCAAGGCGTGAAACCTGATCCGGCAAAGTTAGACGCCGTCACGCAAATGTCGGAGCCAACGGACAAAAAGGGTGTGCAACGGCTAATAGGGTGTGTGACCTATCTGTCCAAATTTATGCCAAACCTTTCGGAAACAGCAGAGCTACCAAGGAGGTTCACGGATAAGGAAGCACATGTTGACTGGCTACCCCACCATGCAGAAGCATTCATGAAGATCAAGCAAGCAATATCTACCGCACCAGTGTTGAAATACTTTGATCTCAATGAGGATGCAGTCATACAATGTGATGCATCAGAATCCGGTCTTGGAGCCACGCTGCTCCAACAAGGAAGGCCAGACAACTTTGCCTCGCGAGTGTTAACAAAAACAGAAAGGAACTAGGCCCAAATCGAGAAGGAGCTTCTAGCTATCCTCTTTGCATGCGAGCGGTTCGACGAGTACATATATGCAAAGAGAGTACTAGATAACACCGATCACAAACCACTGGTCACAATACACAACACAGCAATAATCCAGGCTCCAAAACGTCTACAGCGAATGATACTCAGACTTCAGAAATACGATATCACAATAGAATATCTCCAAGGATCAAAAATGTTCATCGCAAACTGGCTAAGTCGCGCGTACTTACCGTTGACACCAACGCGCAAAATCTTTGATGAAGTTGAAAACATTAATGCACTTGACTTCGCGAACGTAAGCAAACCAACGCAGGCACTAATACAGGGTGCCACGGCGACAGATAGCCAGTGCCAGCATCTGGCAATGGTGATAAAGAATGGCTGGCCCAACAGCAGGGATGAAGTCCCGATACCAATTCGTGAGTTCTTTAACTTCCTCGAAGAAATGACTGTGCAGAACGGAGTCATTTTCAAGGGACAGCGAATCTTGCGCCAAAAGAAATGCGACAGATGCTAATCGAGCGTTCTCATTCATCACATCAAGGAATCGAAGCTAGTTTTCGCAGAGCACGCGACTCACTATTCTGGCCAAGCATGGCAGCAGACATCACAGCGAAAGTTGAAAACTGTGAGACCTGTCAAGCATTTGTAAACAAACACCAAAAAGAAACAATGCTATCCCATCCCATACCAAGCAGACCCTGGGAAATTGTTAGTCAGGATCTCATGAGCCACAAAGGTAAGGAATACTTAGTAACGGTAGATCACTACAGTGATATGTGGTTAATGGATGAAATGCAAAGCACCTCTGCTCATGAAATTGTCACAGCAACCAAGAAACACTTTGCCCTTCATGGCATATGTGATATTTTTAACTCAGACAATGGACCCCAATATGTAAGTGAAGAGTTTGTCATTTTTGCCAAAGAGTATGAGTTTGAGCACAACACAAGCTCTCCCTATCGCCCAAAAGGAAATGGCAAAGCTGAGAGTGCTGTAAAGATTGCTACGAAACTGTTAAAGAAAACTCTCAAAGAGGGCTCAGATTTTCATCTTGCAGTATTAGACTGGCGAAACACCCCAGACACAAATGGAAACAGCCCTGGGCAGAAACTTTTGCAAAGACGAACGCGAAACCTGATGCCCAACACAGAAGCGCAACTAGAGCCACATGTTGTACAGGATGTGTCAGAAAACATCCTTCACAGAAAGCGACAATCAAAGAAGGAGTATGACGCGCATGCCAAGGACTTACCACAACTTGTGATAGGTCGGCCTGTAAAGGTACAAACCAACAGTAAGACAAATCCATGGGTTGATGCAACATGTAAAGCAAAGGTTGGTCCCAGATCGTATCTGGTAGAGACACCCGACCACAGAGTTTATCGCAGAAACCGAGCAGCACTAAGAGCAGCAATAACAAATAAAAGAACGAAGCAGATCAGCAAAAGGAATCGAACGAGCATAGCAAAGCGAAACAGCGAAAGAGCGTAGCGAAGCGGCACAGCAAAGCGAAGCGAAGCGAAACAGCAAAGCGAAGCGAAACAGCGAAAGGACACAAATAAGCCAAGTGAAGCAAATCAAACAGCTAGGCAAAGCAATACGACACACGTTCAACAGGCAGCTCTACCAGGACCAGGGGCAACATAGCAATGCCACAAAGATACAAAGACTATATTCTGAACAGTAAATCTTAGGCAAGATGGTTATTGATATATGACAAAGGACACTAAATTGAAGTTGTGTGTTCATTTAATGTCATCAAAGTTCAAGTTTATTTTCATTTATCTCATCAGTCCATGTTCTCGTTCTATTTCTACTCATCTGATTGCATCAATCAAGATATCACTAACATTTTGATAGCAGTTGTATTTTGGCCTCACTTTCTTATGTTTCCGGAGTTTTCAGCTCTTCCAAAAGAAGGGAGATGTTACACATACACTTATTGCACCTTTTATAAGTTAAATGCACCTCACCAATGAGTGACGTATTAGCTTGTTGACAGAGGTCAGAGTTGAACAAAGATGGCTACCAGCACAACGTGCACGATCATCGTCTAGTAGGGTTGGGCGATATATCGATATACTGATTCCCGAGTCTGTATTCGGATTACAAGAAATCTAAATTATCCTTAAAAATTATTTTGTAAAGGTTGCCACATATTCCAAACTAGTGTTAGCGCATGAAAAGAAGAAAAATGGCCGCCCGTTTTTTTTTCTTCAGATCTCAGTAGGAGAAACATGTATTTTATTTGGATTATAGAACAACTTTCGTTGATAAGTTAATATTTTCCTAGCTATATGTCGTTTTTATAAAACCTTCATGAAAACATACTTTTTTGAAAATGGATTTGAAGCTCAGTC
Organism: Apostichopus japonicus; assembly: GCF_037975245.1. Classification (NCBI taxonomy): domain Eukaryota; kingdom Metazoa; phylum Echinodermata; class Holothuroidea; order Aspidochirotida; family Stichopodidae; genus Apostichopus; species Apostichopus japonicus. The sequence continues at coordinate 23,772,815 of NC_092571.1, forward strand.
AACAATTTAAGAAATGCTTACCGTTAAGTACTGGCGTCAAATAATAAATTTCGTATTTATTCCAATAAAGATCCACAAAGGATAAAAATGCTAAGTATACAGAGCTTACTAAAGAGAAATAGAAACTGCATGTATATGGTCATTTTAAGTATCCAAATACTATACAAAGAGATTGAGTTCACCGAAACACCCCTTTTCCCTACCACCTGAGGAAAACCGTCTGTTATAACACAACAGCACAACAGCTTCCCAATAATGTGTATGTGTCGCAATAGGTTAAGTTTTAACCGCGCAGCACAGTACCATTCATAATTTGCATATTACACCAAAATTTACACTCGGCGTCCAGATGGCGGGAAAATGTAACATCATGCTCAATGTGTTGTGTCATTCCTATGGTGCGATGAACTTGGGCAAGTTCGAATGTCGATGACCTACTTATGTTCTGTGACCAATGTCTGTCGGAATTATGTGTGTAAAAACTCGGGTTTTTCCACGTGTTATATATATATAGAAGATTTACGTAAGCGGAGCGAATTTCGGGGCGGCTCGTTTATTTGTGAAAAATATAAGGTTTTTCAGATATTCTCTTTGAATGTCCCCTCCATATATCTCTCTTTCTCCGTCTACTCAAAGCCCGACATTAACGCTAATTCTGTTAGGAGAAAAATTATCGAAATATCGCGATAATGTTTGAACTATTTATCGTGACTGTAAAAAGCAAATATCGCCCAACCCTATCGTCTAGTGTTCTATTTTGGTTCTCAAACAACCAATTCAGCCAACTATAACACCTATTGTTCACAGCTGACTATGAAACTGTCCGGGTGTAAAATCCAGCCAGCTTGGTTACCCCCATTGGAAAAGTGTGTTAGTACCAGTACTTCACTCATTTTGTTAACGACACACTTATTAGTATTTAGCGCGTTTCCTGAAGAAGAGAAATCCGGCTGTTCATAGCTAACCAAGAAACTGTTGCAGCAGCCATTTCGGAGACCTGTAATAATTAACCACCTGCATAATACTTGTAAACTGATTGAAGTTTTGAACTGGATTGGATTAGCAAAGAAGTCAAGGTATATAACGCTTAATTACAACTTGTGTAAGATATAAATAATGATAGATCAACGGGTAAAATGTCGGTTTTATGTGGCATCCTAATTTAGGTTAGGCTGGTAAAGAGATACACAGTGTCTCACGGTACTGGATCCAATGCCAAAAGCCATCAGATTCTGTACATTCGAATAGGCGGCCTTCCCCACCCTCATTTGCTAATGACCAAGATAGAGAGTCCAAGATAGAGAATGGTCTTTAATTAATACTAACTGCGTCAGTGTCACAAATCAAATTCGGTTGCAAGATATCACACAAAAACTGCTAGAATCTATTTCAAACTAGTACCAAATGTAATCTATATATGCAAATATACAACAAACTATATATAAGTTCATTTAAAGAAGAAACATTAAAATCGGTCAAATCTACAGGCAGCCATTTACAGCCAGGGTCGACAGAGTATAGGGCACAAATCCATCAAGCATGTGCCCAAGGGGCGACCAGCCACTAATTCCACTGTCAGTCGGGGGGATTTTTCAGATGGGGAAGCGTTAGCTGACCAGCCCCGCCCCCAACCCTGCACAGGATGCCCTCAGCCAGAGATCCAGAGGGTGTGGAGGAGGGTATATGCCTAACACACAAATTGTGCATTAAGATCGAAGTTATGCTTAAAATGCCTGAGAATGCACCATTGGCAGTCACTTTGAACCCCAGACCCAGATCTATGGGAGTCAACACGTCCCCTCTTTACTAACTCCTGGATCCATCTCTGGCCCATCCATAAAGCTTCCTGCCACAACCTAAATCAGTCCCCAACCGCCACTTTTGAAATCCTATGGACACCACTGCAAAATGCAGCCCCCACTTAACAGCATTCTCCCATTTTGTGAAATTATCTCAAAAATGTCTCTCTCCATAAAGATGGACAGTACGGTATCTTAATTTTTTTTTAAATATAATAAAAACAGGCTTTTGTCTCTTAATTCAATTTAATCTTTTCTATTGTCTGATAATGTTTTAGAATAATGATACAAAGACCACAAGCAAACATGGCAGGAGATAGAAGAGGTTGGGTTGTTGCTGGAATGATCGTTGTGATCGCGACAGTGACAGCATTTTGTAAGTTTCTCCTTTTGTTTTTCTTTTTCGCTCAGTTTCTAGAACCAAATTCATGTTCTCATCTAAATATGGAAGAAGAAATCATAAAATGTAGGAAGTCAAAAATGGTATTTCAACATTTATGTCATTTATAGGCCTAAAATCAGGTAGCCATGCAATGCACTATCCTGTTCATTGAAGTCAAAAATTCCCAAAAAATCATCAGGAACTATATATGCAAATGTTTGAAATATATAAAATCAATGAGATAATATATCTCAGTAGACTAAGTGGTCTGGTAGGTGTGGTCTTCTAATTGTATGATTCACTGGAAATTGCAAAAACAATAAAGTATAAATGAATGAATGAGTGAATCAATCAATCAAGAACTATTTCTTTACATTCTCTTTTTGACAAATCAACAGATTTGGCAAAGCAGAGGATCTCAAAGCTGAACGGAACAGCGATCACGGTAACAAACATGATATCTTAATGTGAAAAAGTTCCCAAAACCAATTTGTTCATCAATAAATCCTGATTGTCTAAAAAAAAAATTTAAAAAGCATTCTCATATTAGAACTCTCTTGAAAATATACATGTGGATCAACAATTTTGAACAATGAAATCATGTGTTAATACTGAAAACTGTGTTTACTCTGCCGAACTGGCCATATTTGAACAGAATACAGTGCTAAAGGAAACATGTGTCTTTCACATGTCCAAAGTATAGAGTGCTATGGCTCTCCACAAAGCTATCTTTTGTTACTTCAATAATTAGAGCAAGTCCTCAACTTTGATTCCAGGCTTCAGATGGTAGTGGCAATTCAGCTAGTCCTTCAACTAAATACCGTTACATTAATCCACCACGGCAGCTTGTAAAATTTGTAACCAGCTATGTGGTGAATTTCAGGTTTTGACTCCTTGCCAGAGGCAAAAGGAATCTATGCCATGGTGATGGTGTGGGTTTGTGTGTGTATTTGTATATGACACTTGCTTGTAAAAAGTGGTGGATTAACTTCTAACATGGTGTGTGGATCCGTGTTATTACACAAGTACAAGATGCCTATTGTTTTCTGTTAAGTTCAATGGTCTTCAGTGGTCAACATTTACGTGAAAGTCTGAAAACCTTGTAAACATGATAGCACAAGAAGTGCATCTTTCTTGAACTGTATACTTAGTATCTAGATCCAGCTTGGTGAGTGCAAGGATCCTATTGAAATTGGTAGAAGTCAATGGTCACATGAGGTCAACAGGCATCAAAGTCTGAATACCTTTAAACATAATAACTCTAAAATTAAAGCTACAATTAAACTGAGAATTCTCCAATGCTATGATTTTCTTTTGGTGAACATACTTTGGTCAAATTCACTTCATTTTAGTTCTGCGAGGGCGCTGTATATGTCTTCAACAAAACCTACCAGGCAACCAGGTAATGAAATCTGCTTCAGAGATCATACTCTTGTTTTAACATGCCTTAAACCTCCTATCAGTGTTCAGCCTCTGAGCTGTAAGGGTGTCAACGGGTTATCTCATATGGGCACAAACTGGCTCAAGGGGTCAAAAGGTAATCTGAAATGGTGGAAAAATTTGCCATTTTCTCAAAAATATTCCACAGTGTATAAACAATATCATATGTAACTCTCAACAATTATTCAAAAGGATTTCCTAGCTCAAAATTGGTAACATTTGTCTATATTTCACATAGGAAGACTGTTCTTATATTATATATACCTGTACTATAAATTCCATACTGTAAAATCCTTATGAAGTAATGACATGGTTGATGCCCGCAAGGGATTGCTACAAATCTTTTCTGGTTCTAACTTAATTCTTGGACAAATTTAACTCACTTGTTCTACATTAGTCAGATAGTTAGTTTGAATTTTGAGCAAATTGTAGAGAAGGAATCACAAAGCTAACTGGCTTTCTGGTTCGATAAGTCTGCCCCCTAAGTCTCGTATCTGTTTATACCATCTTGCACAACTTGTTTGTACTGGTTAAGTACCCAAGTGGATGTATCTTTCTGTATATCTTGGTGTCCTTTTTTCTCTACAGTGAAACATTGTTTGACCAAATTGTTTTGTGTCATATAACATATTTTTGCTCGTAGTAAATAAAAAATTCTGATTTTTAAAGGGGGAAATAATACTGCAATATGACAGCTTATTTATTAAAATGCATGCATTTATCAAGCTTTAGGTATAATGATACATTTTCATCTTGTTTGGGGAAGATTTTTTTGTCAATTCTACAGTGTATATCATTCTGTACATTGGAACTCCGCATGAAGATCACATGGACATTGACTTATTCATATAAAGCTCAACAATGAATCGTTAGAGAGGACATTAACTTTACCAATTTCACGAAGAAAAAAAAACATAAAAATGCTGAACTTTTCGTTTTCCACATTTGGCGGTATAATGACGGTTTGAGGAGAATTGACATCGGTGGAAGGGAGTTAAAATGCGGAAAATTATCATTGCATACCAATCTTCGCATCGTCAAAAGTTTGGAAAACAGTGTTAACGATAAACTATATCTCGGCAAAGTGGTAATTTAAATTATCATTTGGTGCATTGGCAAGATGTCCAAATTTGGTAGAAAAAGTGTGAAAAATTAGTACAATCATTCCAATTTGACAAAATTGATAAAAGACAAGTTTTGATGACATGTTATGCCATAAAAACAGAAAAGTTGCCATTTTGCGCACAATACGTCAAATCCTGTGAAAATTGCCATTTGTTTTTGTAAAAATAGTACAAAGTGCAAATTTCTAATTTTCAGATGTTAACTGCAATGAAGGTTTAGAGCAATTCTTTCATTTTTTTCAGAATCATAATTATCAGCTTTAAATTAAGCATCTCACACAATGCTCCTTCTTCTTTTCCTTCTTCTCCTCCTCCTCCTCTTCCTTTTCCTCCTCCTCCTCCTCCTCTTCCTCCTCCTCCTTCTACTTTTTTTTACCATGTGTGAGTCCTGAGTGTAAGCTTCCGTAGAAGACGAACTTCAACAATTGTGGGAAACCAAACAAATATGTAGTTCAAGCTTTTCCCTGACATATAGATAATTGAAATCCGATTTGGTGTATTCATTAAAAATAAAATGGTCTTATATATTAACTGGAACAATACCTTCAACTGATATCAAGTTATATGCAGTGCAGGGTCCAAGCAAGATCTTCCATGTTTCAGGGGTAAGTATTTAGAGGGCATCGACGTACTTTCAGACAAGTGCAGTCCATTCCAGTTTACATTAGTAGGAATTACACGAATGTTGTCTTTCTTCATAAAATGCAGCCAAACTGAAAAATACTGAAGCAAAGCTGGAAGATTCACGCAAGGAACTGGCAGCCATGAGATCCGGTAAGTCAGGTCAGACCAGAGTGGGATGTCAATGGGCTGAAGTTCAGGGTCAAAGAGTACACACAGGCCCAGGAATATGGAAGGTCCAGGAAACTATGGGATGTATGAAGTTTACGTGCTAAGCAATTGACACTTTTTAAGAAAATTGATTTAGAGCCTCCGGGTAAAAAAAAACTTGATTCACTCTCAACCTTAGTCCACTTCCCTGCAGGGACATTGCTAGAGGGGGGTGTGGGGTGTCTCATCCCCTCCCCCCAACTTGATAAAACTGACGATAGTTGGAAAATTGGAGTGCGACAATGGTCTTATTCATTAACTGGAACAATACCTTCAACTGATATCAAGTTATATGCAGTGCAGGGTCCAAGCAAGATCTTCCGTGTTTCAGGGCTAAGTATTTAGAGGGCATGGACGTACTTTCAGACAAGTGCAGTCCATTCCAGTTTACATTAGTAGGAATTACACGAATGTTGTCTTTCTTCATAAAATGCAGCCGAACTGAAAAATTGTAAAGCGGAGCTGGAAGATCTACGGAAGGAAGTGATAGCCATGAGATCCGGTAAGTCAGGTCAGACCAGAGCGGGATGTCAATGGGCTGAAGTTCATGGTCACAGAGTACACACAGGCCCAGGAAAATATGCAAGGTCCAGGAAACTATGGGATGTATGAAGTTTACGTGCTAAGCAATTGACACTTTTTAAGAAAATTGATTTAGAGCCTCCGGGTAAAGAAACTTGATTCACTCTCAACCCTAGTCCACTTCCATGCAGGGACGTTGCTAGAGGGGGATGTGGGGTGTCTCATCCCTTTCCCCCACCCCGCCCAACTTGATAAAACTGACGATAGTTTGAAAATTGGAGTGCGACAATGGTCTTATTTATTAACTGGAACAATACCTTCAACTGATATTAAGTTATATGCAGTGCAGGGTCCAAGCAAGATCTTCCATGTTTCAGGGCTAAGTATTTAGAGGGCATGGACGTACTTTCAGACAAGTGCAGTCCATTCAAGTTTACATTAGTAGGAATTACACGAGTGTTGTCTTTCTTCATAAAATGCAGCCGAACTGAAAAATACTGAAGCAAAGCTGGACGCTCTACGGGAGGAACACAACAAAGTGCTAGCCATGATATCCGGTAAGTCAGGTCAGACCAGAGCGGGATGTCAATGGGCTGAAGTTCAGGGTCAAAGAGTACACACAGGCCCAGGAAAATATGCAAGGTCCAGGAAACTATGGGATGTATGAAGTTTACGTGCTAAGCAATTGACACTTTTTAAGAAAATTGATTTAGAGCCTCCGGGTACAGAAACTTGATTCACTCTCAACCCTAGTCCACTTCCATGCAGGGACGTTGCTAGAGGGGGATGTGGGGTGTCTCATCCCCCTCCCCCACCCCGCCCAACTTGATAAAACTGACGATAGTTTGAAAATTGGAGTGCGACAATGGTCTTACTTATTAACTGGAACAATACCTTCAACTGATATTAAGTTATATGCAGTGCAGGGTCCAAGCAAGATCTTCCATGTTTCAGGCTAAGTATTTAGAGGGCATGGGCGTACTTTCAGACAAGTGCAGTCCATTCAAGTTTACATTAGTAGGAATTACACGAGTGTTGTCTTTCTTCATAAAATGCAGCCGAACTGAAAAATACTGAAGCAAAGCTGGAAGATCTACGCGAGGAGCACTACAAAGTGCTAGCCATGAGATCCGGTAAGTCAGGTCAGACTAGAGCGGGATGTCAATGGGCTGAAGTTCAGGGTCAAAGAGTACACACAGGCCCAGGAAAATATGCAAGGTCCAGGAAAATATGGGATGTATGAAGTTTACGTGCTAAGCAATTGACACTTTTTAAGAAAATTGATTTAGAGCCTCCGGGTATAAAAAACTTGATTCACTTAGGCCTACAACCCTAGTCCACGTCTTTGCAGGGACGTTGCTAGAGCGGGATGTGGGGTGTCTCATCCCCCTCCCCCCCCCCCCCACAACTTGGTAAAACTGAAAGTAGTTGGAAAATTGGAGTGCGACAGTCGGAATTTCCGACTGTCGCACTCTAACTTACCTAGGCCTATTCATATATTTCTGTGATTGTGAATGACCTAAACTAAAAATTTCGGTCAAACTTGACCATTTACCACGTTTTCCTTGCCACTTAGAGAAAAAGTATCTCGCGATCCTTATACTCCACCATACAAATCTTTGTATGGTTTTGAATACTCTAAAAATATGCTTATGGAACTACCGTACAACGTTCGCCAGCTTCAATTCGGTTTATTTATGTACTGATTTTGCCGGGGGGCGAATTTTTTTTTCCCAAACAGGTTCTCAATTGTGTATAAATAGTCGCTCATGATTGGTCGGAAAAGTTACGTCATAACAATAAAACCCTTCACTTCGAGGTTATCAAAATGTCTGCATCCATTCGTTGCAACGAAGATATACCCGTTCAAAATTACCCGCAGCTTTTCGTAAATATATGTAGATGTGTTTGGAATTGGTTTAGACATAATGTGCACACTAGTATTGTATGATCTACTTTGATCGAAGATTTCTGTGAAGGCATTTATCGATAACATCGCACAGTGAAAGTTTCGTACAGGGTACATCACACATGCGATATAGGCCTATGTGTATTATAACTGTGTACACAGTGCAGTGACGGAAATACATCATACCGTAGCATGGTGGGCTCATAATTGACGCACTTAATTAAGGTATTGATCAACGTTTTCTATCAAGGAAAAATCAAAATCACTCAACTATGTGTTTTTCATATGAATGGTTCCTCAGAAATGTAATGATCTCAAAATATTTATTGTTCTGTGCATATGCAACGTACAATTGAGCAGAACTTGACCACAAAATATCTGCCGTGTCAAGTTCTTTTTTACCCCTTAATTGACACATTCGTCGATAAGTTAACTGTAGTGAAGGCTTTAGTATACATCCATTGACTTTAGATGCTGTTTGCTATATACTTTGAGCCTCTAAGCTTAGACAGATCAGGTTCCAGAGAGCAGTGTTGTCCATGATATTGAGAATTTGTTGGTTATTTTTAGGGTGCAAGATTTCCAAAGGCCCAAAAAACGTACAAAACTGGGGGGAAGGGTGTTAAAAGCTTAAAAATTCCACAATTTGTTCATCAAATAGCTGAAATGGATTCAAACTCATGAAATATGTAATTCTGCTTGACTGCAAAAAGTTTAGGTGGCCTGCTGCATCGTTGCTAGTAATAATTGAAGGTGCGTCAATTACGGGGGTGCGTCAATTATGAAGCCTTGAATACACTAAACTGTTTTGCGTATATTCATTCAAGGCTGAACTCGCGTCGTGAAGTTGATTTTGGTGTAGGCCTACCCATTCCACGAAACGAATTCCGATTTCAATAGAACGGCTCCCGAATCGTGGATAACGTAAACACGAAACCGATAGAATGTAGCGTATGTATCATAAGTGAGGTCAACGTGTTATCCAAGCATTAAAAGTAAATATTAGGGCGTTTGCAGGGAAACCGCGTAACAAGACTTTACTAAGTGTCAGTGTGTAACTCAGTGTATGTCTTCGAACTACCAAGCGTTTGATGCTGACGTCACGAGCAATCTGATTGGCTGAAAACTCCGTAATTGAGAACCTGTTTGGGAAAAAAAATTCGCTGCCGGGGGGGGGTGGGGTGGGTACAAGGCAGCAGCCAGAATTTGCTGGCTTCAAAACTCATCCAGTTGGATTTTCAGCCACTGCAGTCTACAGCCCCCCCCCCCCCCCCTCCAGCCTTTGTTATGAGTCCCTTAGAAAGGGTATAGATACTATATATGACCTTAAACCGATCCGACTAACTGGGTTTGATCCGACCGAAAGTATTCCATATTGTGATCGAGTTACTGTGTACTGTGTGTTTGGTCGAGAAGAGATAAACTTTATTTCGTGGCCTACTCCAAATCGATTTCATATTTAAAAAAGTGACGAAAAGCAGCATTTTTTTCGATGTGCTCTCATACAGGATCTTTTTGGTTTGGCTTAGACCTCAGACTGGTACAAACAGTGCAGTACAGGGTTATGCCCAAAAAAATGGGTCATTTGACGCGATCATAAACGCCATTATTGTAAGCCTTCATGCGGAACAGCTTCCAAAGAGGCTTTGCTTACAAGTTACGAAAACACTGTTGGATCTCAAACTGAAAATTTCAATGGTTCATGATACAGAAAACTGAAGTTGCCATGAAACGTATTTACCTATCCATTGGGGGAGGGGCTTCGGGTTTAGCCAGTGAGAAATTCTACAAGGACTTAGAGACCACATTACTGTATTTTAATGTCAATGGGACAATAATATCGAGTATGCTACCATCTGATCTTAGCCAAAAGGCCGGCAAGTGAATTTCGTAGATTTAAACCTAATCCAGGGAATAACTTATCCGGCGTTGCATCGCTAAATGCTACGCAAAATGGACAATTTGCTATGCAAATGTAAAGATGTGTCGCTGTTTTGTGCACAGGTATCATAGTGTAACGCTGCCAACGTCCTGGTGTGGGGAACCTCCTGTCTCGGAACCAATCGAAGGGGCGGGGAAGGTCAGAGGCGGGGGGGGGGGGGTACACAACTCAAGCCGGACAGCAGACATACAGAAAGTGTAAGGTTAAGAGGTATAGTTCTCATATCGTACTTACACTAGTTTATATACTGTACATAGATACATGAAACACATGGCCGCGCTAGGGTTGCGCACCATTCATGACTAGCAGCGTAGGTGTCGGGCAGTCCGCGGGTCATGGCGCGGTTTGACATACATTATGGATATCTCTTCGCACTTAAACGCCAAACCCAACATCGGAAAAACGTTGACCGTATGATACTGGATTTAGATCGAATTACGTAATTTGTTACATGAATTGTTACAGGTGAAGATGTTACTTCTTTATCCTTCATATACATTTGCTGGATAACGACTTGAATCTCAACAAACTTTCAAAACTTAGGCAAGCTCCCACGAGGAGAGATTGAGAAGCCTTAGCGTCTCATAACGTAATATACTTCTAAACCATTTATATCTTGCTTCAGATCTCGTCAGAGACATCGAGCAGCTACAACTTGGCGATCAACAACTTAGTCAAGAAGCCTCTCAAATCATCAGTGACATAAGGAGAGATTTATTTTGCCACCACAGCTACCGAGAGAGGATACAACGTATGATGGAACAGTTTTACCGAACCCGAACAAACAAAAGAGTCAAAGAAATCTTCTGAAATAATAGCATTTGTTAATGATTTATCATTATTCAAAGATTAATTAAAATATTAAAGATTAAAATATTTTTTATTTAAAAGCTTTTTTTTTTTTGTGCTTACATCATGCTTTCGTTTTTCGTTTCTACTGCTATGTGCAGTGTTCAAGAAACAAGACATATCTGAAATCATATATAGCGAATTGGCCGCGAACCCAATTTAATAAGTTTTACTTTTGTTTACTTTCATTGTTTTTGCTATATATTTCTAATTTGAATTTTTAGGGAGTGAAACTCTTCGACACGCCCCTCGTTTTTTTTTTTTAGTTTTTAGTTTTGCTTCTCACTGCATTGCTGTGCATATTATGTTTGCATTTGTACTATTTAATATCGTAGAAAAACAAATAAACGAAACGAAATCCTGCAGTTCAATTCACCCCGTCGATCAGAACAAAAGTAAAAAATGTCATGTGCGGTATTTTAGTTGGACACATAGAGAGTTTATTACGATCTCGGAGTATGTATAGCTTTAAATGGGACTTTTGTCCGAAATAATTTGAACTACTAGAATATGAAAATTATACAAAATGTATCTTATAGCTTACACTATATTGTTTATGGGATAGGCCTATAAACCACTATATAGCAGTGATGAATCATGGACTTCTCGGAAAAAGGAGAGTATAGCCCCGTGAGAAACGTGCTAAATGTGCCCACTTTACGGTACTAAATGTTCCCACTTTACAGTACTAAATGTTCCCACTTTACGGTACTAAATGTTCCCACTTGGCAGTACTAAACGTTCCCACTTTACGGTAGACCACTAAAAGGAATTGTCTGGTGGAAGATTTTGATACATTGTCTTTGTAGTTATTATTTTTCTCTTTCTAACCATGTAAAAATTGTCCCCATTCGACGTTTTCTTCTTGTAGAAATCTGGTTTTCAAATTCACCAGTTTCTCACCAAAAGTACCGTTTGTTCGAACGCTTCAATATAGTGATTGACGTAGTGGTTGCAGATAGGCAAAACAGGCGACTTGAAGTTAGCACTCCCAATTCCGCAGCAAATAAACTCACGTGTAAGCACATTGGATTGCCTCATATATATAACGTACATACTCGCGAACGTATATACTACGATGCTCTGTTGGTGTACTTGTATAGCGTTACACATAGTACACTCACACTCAAACCACAGTTCATTAACTGTTCTTCGAAATCGCTGAAATAAAATTCACGGATCAAATTAACAGTAAAAGGAAACTTGTAAAGTATTCGTTAAACCGAAAGATGAAACTTGGCGGAATCGATGTCATCGCAGAACTGTCCGATTGTAAACGTTAGAGTAGCCTATACACGCGAACATTCTTCGCGCTGGAGCTGGATACCGCGATGTGTAAACAACGAAGAGCCTGCTGTTAAAACTTATCTTGTGTTTCACAAAGACCACGAAACCACCGATCTACTACATATATGGCGGCTTAAGGAGTTTTTTAAATCATATCTAATTTATAAGAAATTTCACCGGAAATTATTGAAGAAATTGATCGAATCGTTGTCAGAGCAGAATGTAGCAATGAGAAGCTTAGGCTTCGCAGAACTGTCCGATTGTCAACGTTTGAGTATAGCCTACATGCGAACATTTTTCGCGTTGGAGCTGGATAGCGCGATGTATAGCCTGAACAACTCAGAGTCTGCTGTTAAAATTTACCTTGTGTTACACAAAGACCACGGAACCACCGATCAAGTACATGGCGGCTTAAGGAGTTTTTGAAAACATACCTAATTTTAAGAAATTTCACCGGAAATTAAGGAAGAAATTTATCTGTATACAAACGCTGTTTTTGTTGTGATTACCGTATAGGTACTGTGCGGAGGGTGGGTTATGACGTAATCTGCTATGGCAGAGCTGACGTCACGTATTGTACTGTTCAAATCATATTTGAAATGTCTATCCATAACGATTAAAAAATCGTTTCTCTGTCAAACGCAACATTAGCGTTCTCATACTTTGACAACATGTTTCGAAAATTATTTACTATTTTTTAAGCTAACTTCTTTGGGCCACCAGACAATCCTTTTTATAAATGTTCACACTTTACGGTACCTTGTTTTGAACTTGTAGTTATGGTGATAGCTGTTTTGTTAGTTACAAAACGAGTTAGAAGAGGATTCGGCCCGGGCCACCAGGCCTCTCTCTGTATCCGTCACATGATTCCATGTGTTTAAGGGTGAATTTCCTCCTAATGCGTGATTACCATGTAGCACAAATTATTGTATCATGAAAGGTAATGTAACATAAAGTGCCCGTATACATTCCAAATCTGTATGAAATCTATCATTATAACGTTATAAAGTATTGGCTTGTAAGAGATTCATCTATGATGAGCCTCAGACTCTCCTCATTTTTCCTTACGCCTCCGGTTCGCCTCATGCCTGTGATTTCGATGCATGAACATTTATCATTTCATAAAATAATTTTCGTATTGCAAAGGCGTTACTAAGATCCACCTTTTTACATAGTTCATATATACAATGGCTACTGACATAAATATGAGTATAAATATTGTTTGAATAAAAAAATATATACCAAAAATTACTGCAATTGAAGGATCTATATAACCAAAGCACAGTAGCCTACAATCAATAATTTTTTTTCAATACGAAATTCCATTTTATAATCAAGTTCATGCAGCACTTGAATGTACACTTTGGAGATTTGTTTTTTGTTAAAGATAGGTTGACTTAGTGAAATAAAAAAGAGTTGTGTATGGCGCAAACTATATACATATCCAACAATCTTTTATCATTTTTTGTGCAATATTGTAACATATCGTTTCGTTAAGAAATAAACTTCAGCCACCGGCAAGAAATAAACTTTATCCCTGAAACTCAAGAATGAATATACTACTTGCTTATAGTGTGTACTTCTCATATCTCGATATTCAGTCGGCTATGTGACATTTGACCTTACATTTCCGGCTCTAGTTGTTTGTCGATGATACTCCTGACGACCGATTTTAATTAAGTCGTCAAAACGATGCTGTTTGGAAACCTTTTGAGTCTTCTGCCAAATGACGTCAGCAATGACAACAACAATGAATGAAACGGCGAGAAAAATCGCGCTTCCCACAGCCAACGCAAATAACCTGCCGCGTACCGTAGTGACGTTTTGGCATAAGAAGCCAGATTCCTGGTCACCTGTTGCGACGCATTGAGGCTGCGCGTCACTGGTTAGATTAACGCACACACAATACTGCGTGTTTGGAGTTAGACTGTTTACCTCTGTCGGTGTATTGTTTGAAACCATCTCTGAAAAAACCACTTGATCAAGCTGAAGAACAACAAAATCAGTTTTGGTTTGCTCGGTTAGTTGCCATTGTACAGTGACGTTGATCGAATTGGAATTCACGTTTTCAAATAGAAGCGTATAGCTAGCATTGCATTGGTGGATGATAACGGTAGAAATTATCGTCAAACCGATTAATATCTTCGCCATTTTCCGTAGTCTGTGTCTGGCAAATGACGGAGGCGTTAGACAGGACGAGAGACGTTCCGTCACAACAGTGATAGCGTCCTGTGTATGTAAAGGAAACAGAGTTATTTGTACAATGGATGATAAACGTGCATTATATATGTACCGATATTGTAGGCTTTATAAGAGACTGCCCATATATACGACACCGTTTAATCAGAGGCTCATAAACTAAAGTGGCTGGCCAACGTAGTTTGTATCGCCCGACTCGGGTCCAGTAATGCTTAATTTATATGTTTGGTGGCGTTACGAGGAACGTAGAGATGCAAGAACAAAGGCTCAAAGCATTCATGAGCGATTATTTTTAGCTGTCAATGTTCAAAAAAACGGAGCTCTTAGACAGCTCTGCCGTATAAAACTAGAATGAACACGTTGCTGAAAAAGTTTACACACTTTACTATCACATGTTCACTTATCAACAATCAGAGAGGTTTTCTACTTAATTTGCATATATTGAAATTACTTTTCATTATAAGAACTTTATTTCAGTCACTTTTGGAATAAACCACATTAGCAGCGGGGTAGGAAGCTTCCAAAATGTTGGGGGGGGGGCACAACATCAGAGGGGCACTTTCTCATTCTACAACCACCACTCGTTATGCTATAAACCGATACACACCGGCCATGTCACTTAAATATATATGTGTTAGTATGCTATATCACTACTATTATGGTGCACGTGACTCTATCAACCTACATCTGTACTTCTGTCCATCCATAATTTAGAACTTTCCCAAAAAAATCCCCCTGTGTTCATTCCTTGAACGAAAGTCTTTAGCAACCTCGGTTAAATCCTTAGCATGTTTAGACTAAAAAATAAATAATTAAAATAAAATATTAAAATTAACAAAGGCTTAAGATATCCAGAAGACAGTTCTTCATCAAAGGGGCACCAACAGGACACATTTGATATTCGAAAGAGAGGCTACACTATTTGTGGGTATTACATCGAGAAGAGTGGCTGACGTACATGTCAAAGTGGTTGACAGAATAGGAAGCGGACGAAAAACAGGGGAATTGATGAGGTTAAGAAATTGACTTGGCATGCGATCAGACGAATGCAACAAATTACAATTAACCCACCCCCCCCCCATAAGAAACAGCTTAGTTTTAATCTATTCAATGCAATAGTTAAACGTGGTGGATAATACATCAAATTGTATTGATTAAAGTTAAAATCATGATAATAACCAACCAGCGCGTAGACAGGGGGGCGAAGGGGGCAGCTTCCCCCCCCCCTCCCCCCTTGAGCATATATTTTTTTTAATGTTTTTTTGATATCGCTAGTAATTTCAAAAGAGAAAATGCTAAGATGCAACTTACAACTTAAGGCCTGGGAAGTGCCATTTCCTGCGATCTGGGAGGCATTTTCAGCCACAATTTTCTTGTATGCTTCGCGCCAACTCATGGTGGCGCAACGTATAGATAGTTTGCGATGCCGTATCTACGGCTCTGATAGTTTGCCTACATTTTCGCCCCTCCCTAGGCAAATTCCTGGCTACGCGCCTGTAACCAACCGTATAAGACGCACCCGGTTATATGATATCATGATTCAAAGGTCAACAGCATGCGTACACATTTGTGATATATAACCACTTATAAGTTGAGAAGTATACTCTGTTTATAGTATTTCCACATACCACTACTAGTTATATATGTTGAATTTAGTATACAATCCAAACCGTCGGCTCCTCAGACTAGGAACACACAACATTTTTTTTTTTTTCTCTGTTGTTCGTGCGAAGATACAATAGCATCAAAGTTTGGGTATAGTTGAGTTAATAGGCTAGGCCTATATCTACTTATAGAACAATGTATTTAATATCATTTGGGAGTGGAATGAGGAGCCGACGTCATCATCGATTTAGCCTTAACAGCTTAAAGAAACATTCCATAAGATTTAATGGTGAATATCAAATTTAACAATAAGGAACAGCATGCAGTAACATCACAATATGGTTGCGTAGATTTGCCATTTTCATACTCTCAATATTGGGCTACTACAATACCGTACACGCTAGTGTTGTATCTGTCACAGGGGTGGAATCGAGGGGTCTGCCCCCCCCCCCTCACTCCAATAAAATGCATAGATTCTCTTTAAGACCCCAGAAAAATTTCAGGATTTTCTGTCTCTCCTAGCAAAATGGGTCTGCCTGAAGGCCTTAGCCTAAACACCGCCCCTCCCCCCCCCCCCCAATAAAAAACAGAAGTCTAGCTACGTTCATGTTAAGGAAACAATGAAAAAAGACCATATTAAGTCAACTCCATGCACCACTCAGCAATGCCCCGCATTGGAAACTGCTTTTGCGTTATATATTTACGGGCGTTTGTAACTAGGCTTTCTTATACTGAAATATCAGTGATGAATGATTGAGCGAAGAAACCCGTAGCATATATACCAACTGTGTTAGATTCGTACGTGATACAGGTAGGTCAAAGATTGGTAGCGAATTCGTGAACTGATGCATACGGCCTGCAACAGCTAACAGCATATAGTCAACGTATAAAACAGAACCACGTATTATGTAGGCTACAGGCCTACTTCTAATGTTAACCATTGTACCGTTTGCAGTCTACCATGACAGAAATATCTACTTTCACAACAATGTAGGCTATACAAATATATATATATATGCATATACTCACATGTGCTCACAATGAGAATACCAGCACACCAGTGTATTTAACGAACACAAATTAACCTCGGCCTATAGTTTGCAATTGAATTACTGTAACACTGCAAACACGTGAAACGCAACCAAGTTCCGAATCCCCTTATTTACAAAACCATTTCCTCTCAACCTTTCTGGGGGTCACTTAAAGAGGCAATTTTGCCACTAAATACTGTTTACTGTAAGCTTTCTACAAAAGAAGTTTCTGGATTTTCGTTGCGCTCCGTTGAGTATGGATCTTTGCAGGGCAGTAGGTATTAAACAAACTATTAGTCTGTACATCGAGTTCACGAAAGTTGCTGAATACGTGAGTCACGGATTAAGTGTATAAAGCTCTTTGCGTAGGATGTAAAAAGATATTATCTTTGTCAATCTGGAAAAAAAAAATACTTAGGGTAGGCCTATCCAGGGGTGGTAAAGTAAGATTATAATTTATGTATAATAAGAAACGAGAATAATGGCCTCGAACGCGGCTTTGTAATGCAAAATATTATGCAGAGGCGTATTGGCCCAGAGCCGAGCCGTCGCATCAGCGCAACTTTACACGTATGCAAATTGTGCTATGTTCCTACACTAACATTATCGAGAAACAGAAGTACAATAAACAGTAGTGGTCGACACAAATATCATTTGTAAATACAGCAACAACAAAATTGCAAATTGAATCAATAGTCGCTTAGTGGTGTGTCCCGAGTGAAAGGGGGGGGGGGGCGTAATCGCCTCTTATCTTCTCGAATAGGCTGAGGCTTAAAGGAAAAAGTTTGTATATGAAGCCACTTGAAGCAACCTGATAAGATCGTCTCCTCATGGGGGTGTACCGTATATCGATATTAAGACCACTAAGCTTTTTTTTGGGGGGGGCGGACCAACTGCTGGGACCAACTGGGACTGGCTCAGCAACGTTTTTAAAAGATTGAACTATCAACGTCACAATTTGTACATAGTATCATTTGCATCTAGGTACCTACCATTTTTACCAAACTTTCTCAACTGAGAGGGGCACCCCATCCGTCGTAGTCCCCATGCCCCTTAACGTTTTAACCTCTTCAGTACAAACACAAAGGTTGTTGAGCCTCTGATAACTCGTTGCTGTAAGTGCAATGTACACACGCATTAGCATGACTATTGGACACAGAAAAAGAGAACTCACTGAACATAATATTATTCACAATAAAATCAGAAGAAATTGTCTATAAAATCAAACTTAGAAATATGCTATTCTTCATCCCATTCGTGCATATTTCCCAGTACCCCTAGTTGGCCCCTAGTTATAAGTAACTTATAATCTTCTGATATGTTGTTGTGGAGGTCAAAGTCCTAGTTTAAAAGAAACGAATGGAATAAATATATTTACCTATAACGTGTCTTACTTGTATTTTTGTATTTATATATGTACAAAAGCCACAAATATTAGGACGTCTTGCCTGAGAAACACCAGCATATATTTCGGGTGGAGTATAACGTTAATGCTCATTTATTAAATAAGTCCCACTCTTTCTTTTTTTTTTACTACCGTGCAGACTTTTATAGAGACCCCGTATTCTCATATTCTATCGTATAGTTATTTCAAAGGGGAATTGTTGTAGTGCGCGTGCTCGCTACAATATTGGCATCACTGGCCAGTGCCAAGTGAACTATACCTACATGAATGGACGTTCATTCATACTTAGTAAAGATTCCTAAATCCTATTGGTCCATTCAGGTCAGCTGACCGTGGTTAATCCTGTGAGTAACGCACGGTAAAATTACGGGGCATCACTTTAATAAATCTTTGGTTATATGTAACCAAAAATGTTTTGTTTTATGATATTCCCCCACACAAATGGTAGTGTATGAATGAACGGGATTAATCAGCGGTCTAGCGTGCGTTACTCACATGATTAATGCACTCCGGGTGTTAATGCTATCGCTGGATGCACTCGGGCTCCGCCCTCGTGCATCGCTTGCATTATCCCCCGATCGTGCATTAATCCTGTAAGTAACGCACGCTAGACCGTTGATTAACCCCTTATTGAAACTTAAAGTTTCATATAGTCTCTGTACATTTGCAATTTCAGAGGCTTTCTGCGTAGGCAACTTATTCTGAGCCTGTCGCGGAGCTCACGAGCGCCCTCACTTTGTAGGTACCTGCATGACCTTACTCCATGGTGTGTTGTCCGCCCAAACAGTTCCTCCTAATACTGTAAGCACGCCGCGCGCACTACAATACTGCGTATATGTGCGTGCAAATGCAGTTCTAGTTCTATACTTGTACTCACACAGATTGTCAGTTTTATACTGGCATTATACTGTTGTACGTCCGATACACTGAAGATTAGTTGATGACGGCGGTGTGACACAATGTGTCTCTACATTTTCCTTCTTAGATGAACCTGAGGGAAGGGATTTGTCGCATCTTAGTTTTTGTATGACAGAAGTAATTTGTTTTTCCACTGTTCCAAACTCGTTCTGATATCAAATAAATGTAAATTTGTGTTTTTAATTTTTAATATTTCTAAATTTGACCTGTACCTTCATATAGAATTGGTTCCGTCCACCCTTGACTTTATTTTCATCGAATTCACGTGCCGCTCCCATGCACCCAATAAAAGCAAAATAATGTAATCTTTTATGCTAATTTCGAAAAAAATTTCAACAAAATGTATTCTTCATGGTAGTTGAGGCACTATGTCGCGAAGCAGCGACTTTATATACAGTAACAGGCTGGTCAATATTACTTTAATGTGTAAAATATGAACACTCGTAAATATTAATACTTAAAAAGAGTTGGAGGAATAAATAGTAAGTTTCATGTGTTGTTTTTATGCTTTTCATCCTTGATAACAAATAATAGAAAATGTTAAAATTTAGTTTTATGTTCTGACCATGGGCGGCGATCCTGGGAGGGGGGGGGGGGGGGGGGGGGGATATATCCCCCCATGAAAATGGGTGGAGGGGATGTAATACACCATATCCCCTCCACCAAATGCCAGGGATAAGAATATTTTCATGCCTACATTTATGCATCATCGTGAATGTACGGCTCTTTTTTAGCTTCATTTCTCGCCTACCATAAACGCAGTGCGATCTTTTCAAATAAACCGTCTTTATAAAGCAAGAATAGTTGACTGTAGGCTCCATTGGCCCTATAACAACAAAATGTATTATTGCGCCCACGGTATTGATATAGTACATATATGCACCCTCATAGTATTCATATCAACGAGGTAAATGAATCTGGAGGATTCATGTCAATTGGGTGCGCGCGTACCATGTATGGAGGGTCATGTGATGTGTTCCAGGGTGGTACTATACTGATATTTCTCTGTAGCAGTTCGAGAACAGTGTTATTGACTTCTTGAAAGATTGGTCGGCTCGGACATGGGAACTAACGGCATAAGAAGGTACTGGTACTTCAGGCCTACGAAATAGTGCTAATATGCTAACGTTCAACCTTATTCTCTTGAATGAAGGCAGGCTTTCTACATAATCTTACTTATTAATACAGCTCTAGGGGCAAGCTTTGTCTCATATGGCCTAACGTTATTACTACACGCTATAAGTGAATGTAGAAATGGGAAATGTGGGGAAATGTTTAGTTCAATGCAACCACGGAATTCTCCATGGAACAGAGCCTAATGCTACTCGACAGGAATATAGCTATCACGTTAGGCTATAGGCACGGTTATTGCTAGGTAACGGGTGTCGTCTGCTGCTCTAAGCACACAAACACATTTACGCACTAGTTGGGTGAAATCATCATGCGTAATAGGGAGAGTAGTATATTAGTACCACTCTGGAACACATCACATGACCCTCCATACATGGTACGCGCGTACGCGCTTTTTTACTGTGTGATAGTTTCTCCAGATTCATTTACCTCGTTGATTCATATAGGCCCTATAGTAGGCCTACACACGTACATGTTCCCTCGAACAGCTGAGAATCTCATGTTACCAGGGTAATGCTTAATACACGTACGTTTCACCTGGATGCCCTAGCAATCGGTATCTAGGAATGTAACTATGTGTAATTGTGTATTGCATGTGTTGAGGCCTATAAAAGCCTGCATGAGGCCATTTTCTTCATCGAATAATATAAAAGAGCTCTCGAACATTCTAACGTAGCGCCTGAAACAAGATTGACAGGGGCAATTTTCCCAAAATAACACCCGAAATAAAAATAAAAAGTATTTTGGATCCTGATTATGAGATATTTCGGTTATGATATCCCTATTCTAAAGTTGGGTATATGCCGCTTGGAAACCTCGGGAAGTGCCGTTTCCGGCCATCTAGAGGGTTTGTAAATACCAAAATTTTCTTGTACGCTTCGCGCCAACTCATGGTGGCGCTACGCTTAGATAGTCAACATTCAACAAGGTCATATCCCCCACTCGAAAGTACGGATCGCCGCCCACGGTTCTGACGAAAACGAAAACAATTAAAGGGCACATTAAACAAATTTTTGGGTGGTTAACAATGTGACTTAGGCCTAGGCCTATATATATTGAAGAGAAAAATATTCCACATTGCTAATTGCAACCCCAATCTCAATATCATGCCGCCCTACCTCGAACTATGGCTTATTGAATGCAACATATATTGATTGGCTGAACCTTCAACTACTCCAGGATGTTGGATCACAGTAGGACGGGGGGGCCGGGGTGTATGTGACGTCATCTGGGCAAATGCTCTTCAAAAGCTTTACGTAGACTCTTATAATCGTCTTGTATATTTATCCCTGAAACCTGATATTTTTGAAATGTTTGCTTAGCTGTCAAAATTCTCTGTATTTAGAATTCAGGAAAATGTATCATTTTCATAGAAATATTCTAGTTCTCTGTGGGTAAATGAATGGCAAATACTAAAGGAAAACAAAGAGATTTTCAGCTGAATTGCACTGATAAAATCACCCATTCTGCTATTGCCAGATGCATTAACAAAATATTAAAAAACTTTAAAAATTCGTATGTTCCCAATGCAAAATGCTACGAGGATGCGGTTTTCTCCTACAGATTCAGTAAATTATCAGTAATTTTGCTAAACGATCAACTTGAGTCACTATAGATATACCATCAAAGCTAGATAAATTGGACCACTGGACAAGAATCGAGTAAACGTAGAGGGAACAAAACATTAGATAAACAGTATGGACTTAGTTTTCCCTCAATCTTTGCATAACAGGTAATGCAAACTGTTTCTGATTATGTTTCACCTGTTATGAACATACATGACATTTATTTACATTGCTTATTAATGTAAAAACTAAATACATGTATACTATGTTTTAAAATGTCATTTCTGTTGAGTAACAAGTGTGGTTATCGTGAGCTGTCAAATTAAGCTCTCGAAATCAATAATATATCAAGTTAATATGTCAAATGTTGTTGATTTATGTCAATTTTAATTGCAAAAGTATTAATTAAGAGTTGTCGATTGATATACGTATATACATAATTAAAATGTTGTAAAAGTCGTGTGAGGGAGCCTTGGCCTTGAACAAGACTGTAAACCTTTAAATTTAACGTTTAATTGTAATCAGAGAACAACATATAAAGACTAATATTTTATGCCAATAGAAAAAGCCTTCCACTGAGTATGCATGGAGCTTACTGTTATGTTTAATTGTATTATTTTTAGAAAACTTGGAGGAAAGATACGGGAGCATAAAGAACTGAAGGTTAACTATACAAGAATCTGGAGAATGACTGTCGAAGTAAGTTAAAAAAACTCTTATTTAAAAAAAAAATCGAGAGTTTCACTGCTGCCGATTGTATACTTAACCATTGAATTTGTCCCAGG
The DNA here is from genome assembly GCF_037975245.1 of Apostichopus japonicus. NCBI lineage: Eukaryota > Metazoa > Echinodermata > Holothuroidea > Aspidochirotida > Stichopodidae > Apostichopus > Apostichopus japonicus. The sequence continues at coordinate 23,795,539 of NC_092571.1, forward strand.
ATTTTTAAACATTCATAGCAGAAGTAATAGCCTGAAACTGATGTACGCAAATTATAAACATTATTAATTATCTCGTGCAGTTCAGGGAAATATTAAATATTACATTCATGAAACATGTAATATATACAGAGTAAGAAAAAGAAATACATTGGCTCAAATTCCACTTGATAATTTTTTTTTTCATTTCTGTGATAAGAAAGAAAGAAATTAAAACATCTTCAAAACTACATCAATACATGATCAACACCTGAAATGTTCATTTTAAGTTTTATTGTTGCTGTATAAATACTCCCCAACCCCCTCAATTGGATTTTTGCCATTATGCAGTCCCTTGATTATTATACCAAACATATTAAGATGATATGCCGTTCCTTTTACTATGTCGTTTTCGATAAGCGATCGATACCATGCAGTATCATTATTGCTATACGTTGCACTGTGTTTCAACAGAGCCGTCTCTATATATAAGGCTGTGGGTTATAATATGTAGTAAACATTGTGGTTACATTCGTGACGTGCGTGTAGAAGTAAGCTTTGAAAACAACGAAGTCCTTTCGGCCTGGACGAAGTCTCCAACAGTTAACAAAGAAACAGGTACGGTATGATTATAATAGGCCTTTGTTATATATCCTTAAACACCCTATACCATTTGGCATATAAGAATTTTTAACAGCCTGGCCGCGCAACAAGTTAGATTTTACAAGGATGCAGTAAGATGTTAAGTCGTCAAGGGTAATGGTCGACTGTTTACGTTAAAGACATTTAATCAACATTTTACCAGGCGCGTAGCCAAAGGGGTTGGGGACGGGCGACCGCCCCCCCCCCCCCTTAAGCATATTTTTCTTATGATATCGCTAGTGATTTCAAGCTTAGATGCAACTTACGAGGCCTGGGAAGTGCCATTTCCAGCGATCTGGGAGGTATTTTCAGTCAAAATTTTCTTGTGGCGCTACGCTTAGATAGTTTTCAATGCAGAATCTACGGCTCTCTTATAGTTTGCCTACAGGTTCGCCCCTCCCTTGGCAAATTTCTGGCTACGCGCTTGCATGTTACAATCACTGAAACAATGTTGAAGAATTGTCGACTGTTTAAGTCGTACCGTAAATACATGTTATATAATTATGCAGGGCCGTAGCCTGGGTACAATCCATTTTACTGGCGAATTGAGTAACATCGAGAAACATTATATATCCTCCTGCAAATGTTACATAGAGCTTATGTAGAGGTGTTTAAATACCAGAGATTTTCTGAAGACATTTTTAGTGGGTGGCCATTTCCCAAAAGGTATCATCATGGCATTCTTTAAGCAGAGCGCTAGCATCAGTTGGCGCTTAAGCGTAGCAAGAAATTGTTTGCTAAAACTGCCTCCTATAGCTTGATGAAAATGGCATTTCCCCCGGCCTAGTAAGTTGCATCTAAACATTCTTTATTATGAGATCTCATGTTTTAGAAATTTACAATTCCGAAAAACAAGGGTAATTAGAAATATTTTATTCGTTAAAATCACTTTCTAAGGGGGGGGGGGATAAATTAACGTTATTTTATAAGCTCTGCTTTATTCAGTGTTTTACAAAGGTAATTTAAGATTTATAAACATGTTAGGGCATTCTGATGTTAGCCTATATATGCTGAGGGAAAGCCATATGGGGAGTTAAGGTGTTATTTGTTTGATACATGCCAAATGAGACCTATGAATAGGTGGGGGGGGGGGCTGAGTGGATAGGCAGTGTAGGGGACTGGGGGACCACGGCCCCCTAGTTAGTATGTTAAAAAGGCCCTAGTACATGTATTTTCATAGTACCTCAATATTTAAAACATCGGGACACTGATATAGCAGCAATGAAACTGATAAGCCTACACAAAACACAGTCGTAAATATATTTATGAACCGTAGTTTCGTATGAGGCTGCTACACTGTTCACACGGGTTACATCTTAGGAGCTCTCTCTATACGTTTTATCATTATTCTATAAAAAAAAATACTAGTGAAAACCAACACAAAGGCAAGGTCATCACACCCCTGATCGTGCATAATACGTGACGAGCGGTTAAAATAAACCTTGTATTTTTTTTGGAAAGTTATTCCTACAATACGTGTGTAGAATCTTGAAGTTGCACACTGGCTGACTATTGAAATGATGTGAATAATTTCGCTAAAAGTCAATAATTATCTCTTCCTGCATATAATATATCGGGAGAGGAGACTTCACCCCACATCAGAAATGTGAGTGAGTGAGTGAGTGAGTGAGTGAGTGAGTGAGTGAGTGAGTGAGTGAGTGAGTGAGTGATGAGTGATGAGTGAGTGAGTGAGTGAGTGAGTGAGTGAGTGAGTGAGTGAGTGAGTGAGTGAGTGAGTGAGTGAGTGAGTGAGTGAGTGAGTGAGTGAGTGAGTGAGTGAGTGAGTGAGTGAGTGAGTGAGTGAGTGAGTGAGTGAGTGAGTGAGTGAGTGAGTGAGTGAGTGAGTGAGTGAGTGAGTGAGTGAGTGAGTGAGTGAGTGAGTGAGTGAGTGAGTGAGTGAGTGAGTGAGTGAGTGAGTGAGTGAGTGAGTGAGTGAGCGATGAGTGAGTGATGAGTGAGTAATGAGTGAGTAATGAGTGAGTGAGTAATGAGTGAGTGAGTAATGAGTGAGTGAGTGAGTGAGTAATGAGTGAGAAAGTAATGAGTGAGTGAGTAATGAGTGAGTGAGTAATGAGTGAGTGAGTGAGTGAGTAATGAGTGAGTGAATGAGTAAGTGAGTGAGTGAGTGAGTGAGTGAGTGAGTGAGTGAGTGAGTGAGTGAGTGAGTGAGTGAGTGAGTGAGTGAGTGAGTGAGTGAGTGAGTGAGTGAGTGAGTGAGTGAGTGAGTGAGTGAGTGAGTGAGTGAGTGAGTGAGTGAGTGAGTGAGTGAGTGAGTGAGTGAGTGAGTGAGTGAGTGAGTGAGTGAGTGAGTGAGTGAGTGAGTGAGTGAGTGAGTGAGTGAGTGAGTGAGTGAGTGAGTGAGTGAGTGAGTGAGTGAGTGAGTGAGTGAGTGAGTGAGTGAGTGAGTGAGTGAGTGAGTGAGTGAGTGAGTGAGTGAGTGAGTGAGTGAGTGAGTGAGTGAGTGAGTGAGTGAGTGAGTGAGTGAGTGAGTGAGTGAGTGAGTGAGTGAGTGAGTGAGTGAGTGAGTGAGTGAGTGAGTGAGTGAGTGAGTGAGTGAGTGAGTGAGTGAGTGAGTGAGTGAGTGAGTGAGTGAGTGAGTGAGTGAGTGAGTGAGTGAGTGAGCGTTCAAACTTAATGACCATGAAAACTCTTGTCTTTGTGATTAGAGATGTCATAGGTCAAAGGTCAAATACCCAAAATCTTGGTTTTTAGCCATTACCTGCTTGTCATTATGTTGTAAATAACTACTAACCCACAATATTTGTGTAGAGAATAATGAGACAAATTTAAAAAGAAGTAATAATGTGGTTGTTGAGGGTTAAAATGGCAATGTTTCGGTCAGAGGTGAAATTCGCCCAGCTTTGATGTCTTGCATGCATGAAACAACAGTGACGGTATAGGTAATATCGTTTTCTACTAAACTTTTTGCTATACACTATATACGTTAAAAAACTGGATACCAGCCTATTATTATAAATGGCAACCAGATGCATTCAGCAGTGACCAAAAACAACTTCCATCATGGAGATTAGGTCTGCATCTCCATGGATTTCCCACTCGTTTAATTATGTCTCCGAGTCATTACATGCATTGCATGCTACTAGACGACGCTGTTGTGATGTTATAGGAGTCTTATAGAAACATCTCATCATATTACTAAATACCTTCTGCTCTCTGCAATGACTTAAATTCTACATTCATCTTCTATAAACAGCATGTTTTCATTTCATTTTATTTTACTCATAAAGGAACGATTAGGTGTGGACAGCGGCGACCGACCTCATTATGATGTTCACCAAACACCAAAACCTTTCAATAGGATGTATCGTCTTCATGTTATGTCACATATTCTTTCTGTTTCCTGTTATGACTCAAGTGGATGCCACCGATCCAACTTGCCCTACCCCAAATAAACCTATCGATGAAATAAATAACTGCTCTGATTACTTTCAAAATCATGAACAGATTAGATGTGTAAACTTATCTCACAATTCTTTAAAGGATCCTGCTACCAATTTAAGTGACTGTCTACCAAATCTAAACGAAATTGATTTAAGTTTCAATCAGTATCCTCAAGTTCCAACTCGAGCCCTCGCTGGTCTCGCTAATCTGCATTACTTGCATATGGATAACAATTTGATCATTTCACTGGAAGGAGCCTTTCATGAATTGGGAAACCTAACTAGAATATCCTTTGGATCAAATCAAATCGGGAAAATACCTACCGATATGTTTCGTGATCTTCGACAGTTGAAAGGAGCAGAATTTCCTAATAACAATATAACTGTCCTTCCTTGTTTGGGCGACATGAAGAACTTGACGATCTCCCAGGTCGACTTGAGAAACAACACGTTGACTGCTCTTAATTTGGACTGCATCATCAAAATAGAAAACGCCACAACAATATTTGGTAATGACACTGTTATTCAGGTCAGAGACAAGAGCAATAGCACAATAGCAGAATTCTGGATCAGTGGTAATCAAAACACGATAAGTTGTGAAAATGATATCACTTTGGACACCTCTTTTTTGGAGTTCATATCCATAAACATCTCCTGTCGATTCCAAAACGGTACTCATGGTAGAATTATGAAAAGTTATCAAAATTTGAAAGAAAAAAGTGATACTGACGAAAAACAAAGAGGGTTTATCTGGCCTTTATTAATATCAATTATATTATTAGGTATTGTAAAGGTCATATGATCGGTTTTGAAATCCGTTTGTTGAAACAGGAAGATCAAACAGCGGTAGCTGACACATTGATATCTGGATCTGGATCTGGAGTGATACTATACTCAACTCCCCTAAAAGGGGTAAAACGAGTAGGGTGGTGCAGACTTGTTTAAGCTGTGATTGGTTTCTGGCTGTAGTGTTGGGCGACAGCCGCTTTGAAGTTATCCTTGTCCTCGATTTCTTTGATGTGTTGTGGGAGGGCGTTCCAGTCTATTAGTGTTTTTGGCATGAATGAGAATTTTAAACAGTTTTTGTTGCAGGGAATATTTAATCCCTATATATAGGGAGAGTTCTCAGATGCTAACCGCTCTCTCACCTGGTCTTGTTGAAACTCTGAATTGTATGAAACTTGGAAGTGTGCATGATACATACGACAAGGCATCAGCTACCATGTATCTATAGAAGCTGGACTTCTGGTCAGTTTCACAGATGCGATACCAAACTATATTTAATCAAAGACATTTTATGACCTTAAATAACATTCTCCCCCCCCCCCCCCCAAGCATTCTACAATTGTCAAGGACAAACGGTGTTGAATGTTAACAAGAGATGCTTTGGTTGACTTATTTTAAGACCACTACCCCACCCTCGCCCCTCTCGTCATGTGATGTCTGCTAGGAAACTTAATTTATGCACATCTAGAGATTCTCAATTTACATCAAGGACTATAGATTTCGTTTATTGATTTCTTTCTTCAAATAAACCTCCATTCCCAGATCCGTTATAGTAATTGGAAAGAAACAAATTTCATGTGGAAATTCAATTCATTGAAAGCTATTTTTACTCTTCAGTATGCGTTGCATTGTTAGGGCAGTCATCGGGGCAAAAAAAAAGACAACAAAGATTAATTTATTTTCAAGTTGTTGTCTAAAGTTATTTAAAGTTTTAAAGAACCGGCATGTCATATATATTCCGTTGACTTTAATTTAAAGTTTCAAGTCATTACAATTTTGGGAAATTAAAATATTTAAGTTATTTAAATTAAAGTTTTCTGTTTACTATAGTTGCCATGTGAAAACTATTTTCAATAATCTACTTTCCTCTTCGGCCTAAATTAATCCTGTTGAATGTAAACTAATTCTCGCAGTGTTGTCTTTTTTTGCCCCGATGGCTGCCCATAGCATTGTGGGACTAAACACGCAGTATACTTTTAGTTTTTATATCTGTACAATATTGCTGGCAGCAACGATTTTTATTGTATTAATAATAAGGGTTATCGATCTCTTCACATTATGTGGTTTAGAGAAGCAAACATTGGAACACGTCTTTTCATATTACCAATTAAAATAGGTTGCTCTGTGGCGTGGATATAAGCTAAACACCGGCTAAAACTCAATCAAGCGTAGGATATAGATAGTTAAGCGATGCATGTTTCTAAGGGAAGCAGGACACTTCGCCCAACAACCATTTCGCCCAACTGCCATTTCGCCCAACCTTACCATTTCGCCCAACCAGCCTGGTCATTTCGCCCAACCAGCCTGGTCATTTCGCCCAACCAGTCTGGTCATTTCGCCCAACCTTGATTAAATATGATATTTCAAAAGGAAACGTTCGGAATTGTTAACGTTACAGGATACGAACCGAGTATTAAGGAAACTTGAAGTCGTGGTTAAATTGATTATATATGTGATTACATATGTGGTTACATTGATAAAGTGGTTACATTGATTAAATATAATAATTCAATATTACGGACGGGTTTTATATTTTTTTTTTCAATTTAATAAGGAAACGTTCGGGAATTGTTAGTCAATAGGATGGATCAGTGTTTTAGGGGTTAGGTTTGATAGGTTTTTATGAAGACCAATTTCCCTGTGTTTGTATAATAATATAACTTCCATTGTATGCGTAAACGCCTAAAGTAGTGTAATCCTCCCATTATACCCGAAATAACTGCTCAGACTCCGATCGATATCGAGCGGACCTCACTTTTTTATTTACCTATTACGAAGTAACCTAACCCAAAATAAATCAAATTGAACTAGTGGAATAGAAAAAGTAATATTATTCTGGCTGAATATTAGTAAAAATAAGGTTGGGCGAAATGACCAACACGGTTGGGCGAAATGACCATGCTGGTTGGGCGAAATGACTATGATGGTTGGGCGAAATGACCATGCTGGTTGGGCGAAATGACCAGGCTGGTTGGGCGAAATGACCAGGCTGGTTGGGCGAAATGGCAGTTGGGCGAAATGGTTGTTGGGCGAAGTGACTAGAAAGCTTTCTAAGTATAGGCCTATTTATGACTATTGTATATAGTTGTGTGCCTTTGAAAATTGCACACTATGTGTTTAACTTAATCATCGTTTCTAAGTGTTAATGATAATTGTGTACAGTTTTGTGCCTTTCACAGAAGTACATTACGTGTTTAATTTTAATGCTTGTTTCTAAGTGTTTATGATTATTGTGTATAGTTTTGTGCCTTTCACAGTAGTGCATTACGTGTTTTATTTAATGCTTGTTTCTAAGTGTTTAAGATAATTGTGTATAGTTTTGTGCCTTTCACAGTAGCACATTACGTGTTTAATTTAATACTTGTTTCTAAGTGTTTATGATTATTGTGTATAGTTTTGTGCCTTTCACAGTAGTGCATTACGTGTTTAATTTAATGCTTGTTTCTAAGTGAATTTGATTATTGTGTATAGTTTTGTGCCTTTCACAGTAGTGCATCATGTTTAATTTAATGCTTGTTTCTAAGTGTTTAAGATTATTGTGTATAGTTTTGTGCCTTACACAGGTGTATACATTACGCGTTTCATTTAATGCTTGTTTCTAAGTGTTTAAGATTATTGTGTATAGTTTTGTGCATTTGACAGTAGTATTGTGTACACAGTAGCTTTGTGCCTCTGACAATGTGTTATGCGTTCAATTTAACGTGTGATGGATCGAATTGTTAGGATTTCGTGCTAATGCTCCATCTTGGGTGACTTTTCTTAAAACAAAGTATCAATTTAAATTTATTTCTGATATCGATTGATCAAGCAAAAGTATATTCAAAAGATTGATAATTATTTCTTTATTCTTTATATTGTACTACTGTAATGTTACTTTAAGGTTGTTTCCGGGTTCACACTATAAACTCTATTAGTTTTCCTGTTTTGTTGGTGGAGTTGAGTCATAATTATAAACAAAAGAAACATTTTACTTAAAGCATCCTTATATTAAACAATTTTCATCAATATTTATTAATATGTTATCAATTAATGTAGTAGCTGTAGTTGTTTTTTTGTTGGTGACTGAGTAGACACCTTTAGAGGAGACAGTGCTTGTAAAGTTATTTCATTTATCAATTAGTCCAGGAACCCTGACATGGGCTTCAGATTTAGTGGGGAGGGGTGGGGTGACAGGACTGAGACCGGGGAGGGGTAGGGTGGCAGGAGTTAGACCTATGTTCAGTGTTGTTGAAATTACGCCTTTCGGCGGCAACAAGCCAAATAAAAAAATATATTATTGTAAAAGTTATTGGTATCCATGACTACAACCCCCCCCCCCCCATTGCATGTGGCTGCGTTTTATTACGGAACCACTGACACTCCTCAAACAAGATTATTTCAGTTTATTGTTGTATTTTTGGGTGGGGGGGGGGAGTGCCCGAAACATATCAGCATACTGCCCGAATTTCCACGTAAATGTCTTGTTTGGGTTGCAGCCCCAATCCCCCACCCCACACACCCGTCTCCTAGTAGAGGCTCGCGCAAGGCAGTGATTTAGATTGATGCAACTGAACTCAATGTAACTTTAGTGTATACGTATGTTACGTACTTTAACCTTTAACTGTGCTGGCTATTATTACAGGGTGTATCTACAGCCATGCATACACGGTATGTAATCTTGCGATGCAATCAGTTTGCTTACCTTTGTATTCTACGCATAATTCAAATGTCTATTTTGTATATTTGGTATATATTTTGTATGTTTCGTTTAAATGGTAATAAAAGTCGCATCATAGTCGCTAACTTATTTATCACTCCCTGTATCTTATGTCTTATTTGTTCTGAATTCTGTTTTTATGAATTAGCTCTCTGTTGATCGTACAAGTATACATTAGATGGTTCATGCCGTACATATTTCTCATCATTCGTACTTTTTTACATCGTCACTTTTATCGCAATGTTTTTATACCATCGTCGATAGCCTACCGGTATTTATTACTCATGCAATATCACTTTTATATGTGTTTCATCGTTATGCGTTTTCGATTTCATGTCTGTTTTAGAGCTCTTGAGTTTGAACAATTTCCATTGTATTTTTATACATGTGGCTGAATAAATCATCTATCTATTTATCTAAAGAGGGCAGAGAGAAAGAGGCGGTGTTTGGTAAACAAAGCGGAATGCAATAAACGGAGAGTGACCCTCAGTATGTTTACCTCTCGTATATCCTCGTACGCGTGACACTATATGACTAATATTGTCCCACCTGATGTGCGTAGCTTATACATTAGTTAGAATGAAATCCTTGTGATTCTGTAGCTATCATATATGTTTGACTCGTACTTTAATCTTAGCGAATATGCAAGTATAGTACATATAAGTCTTGTTGACTAATATGTGTCTACATTAGTCAAATTTCGTCTCATGTTTCCCTCTCGGGTTGACTCGTATATACACTTCGGAATCCGAACCATTTCATACATCCGATTGGCCAGTAGTGTACGATAAACCATCCTCCTCCCTACCAAAGATATTAATCGCAACAGAGTAAAAGAGGATGAAACAGAAGTAGAACTGATATTTGGGGACACTGAGGTAAAAAGAAAAAAAGCAGAACAGAATAATGAAAATGAAGGTTATTCCAATAGTAATTATTACTGAACGATAAATTATGACCACCACTGTAAGACCCCTTTCACTATACAATCATTTTACTCTATCGAACCGGGGGTTTTTTCACTTTCTTTTTTTTGAAAATTTGTTTCCAAATTCAGCATACATAAGTAGCTCCCATCTTCTGATGTGTCTAAGGTTCTTCGGACGGGGTTGTAGAAGGGTTTTTTTCGTCTCTAATTGTAAGAGATATATCACTTGATTTGAACTTCGTAATAAACTTTAACCCCCATTTAGCCCCTCTCCACACACCTATCACCCGCCCCTCCCTCCCTCCCTCCCTCCTCCATTGCCGAATTTCTCGTCATTAAGTCAATACGTAATTTAATCCTGATCAATGTGTGGGAATCATTCGCTGGGTCAAAACAAATATATGATGGCAAGTATAATGTTAGCCTTCGATAATTTTTTTAGGTCAGTACTGTACATGCTTATACTTTCTAGTAAAATGCTGTACTCAGTGCGATTGAATTTGTCACATGATTTTAAAACATTCATAGCAGAAGCAATATCATGAAACTGGTGTACGCATATTATAAACATTATTACTTATCTCGTGCAATACAGGGAAATATTAAATATTATACATTCATGAAATATGTAATATATAGAGATGAGTAAGGAAAAGAAGCACATTGGCCAAAATTCCACTTGATAATTTGTACATTTCTGAGACAAAAAAAAAGGAAGAAATTAAAACATCGTCAAAACTACATCAATACATGGCCAACACCTGAAACTGTCAGTTTAAGGTTTATTGTAGCTGTATATGAAGGTACAATTGACACCCACCCCAACCCCTCCCCCTCCTTTGGAACTGAGGAGTTTGTTTTTAATGCAGTCCCTTAATTAGTTTACCAATTATATTAAGATAATATGCCATCACACAGTTGCATATAATCATGCCATGTTTAAAATATGAAAATATAACGTGATCAGAAACAACAAAGACTGCAACAGAAGAACATGAAACATTTGTGGATTCAAATAATATGTTCACAATGGTTGACAAATTTGCAAAGAATAAATGATACATTGTTTAGCCAAGTGCCATGTCGTGTTTCTTGTTTAATTGAGACCATTAAATTTATAAAACAATGGATTAACATTAGGTTTGCACTGCATGACTAAGGAGCTGACGACATCGTCGATATAATGTACTATGAGACATTTTTTCTTTCAAATGAATAACAAACACACGCTTAAAGATGGAATTTTGTTCCTACACAAATGTAGTTATAAAATCGAGGAAAGGATATTGCACCATCTTGTATTCAAGTTTCTTACCCTAAGTATTGTTACTTATGTGGAAGGGGAAGGGATTCCCCTTACACCCCTCCCCGTAAATGACGGACATTAATCAACATTTGTTCCCCACCCCCCCCCCTTCCCTCACCCCCAATTGGAACTCTGGCTACCAGCCCGTTATTAAAGCTTGCTTTGTACGTTAGTGTTTTCTCCATTTTTGGTTTCCCGAAAGGGGAATCTATGAAGTCACTCTTACAGACCTTTTAAAATTGTGAAGGGGGACCGCGGATTGCAAAGTCGGCAATGACTATAACGTGGATCGGTAATTACTATAACGCTGTTATATATTACATTTATAGATGCAACGGAAAGTAAATAAAGCCTGAAGTGTGTGAAGCGTACTTTGCCCTCGTTCCATACTGTTTATGGGCGGGCAGTGTACCAGCGTTAGCGTTTTTACACTAGATTTATCGTTTTTATACTTTCTGGCGTTCAAAATTGGCCAAATCTAGCGTTTTTTGCCCGAACTTGATGGTTCACAAATAAATGTTACGTATCCGAAACATTCGAGGTGAAAGTACTGCTTGGCAACACACTGAGCCTATTTATATGTTACTTTTACACAATGTTATCGCGGTCGATATATATTTGGATAAATACGAGGGGAACCGGATTTGAGACCGATGATGACGTCATCGAGGAGGCTGAGCGGACCGAGGCGATAGCCGAGGTCCGCTGCCCTTCTCGATGACGTCATCAGAGGTCTCAAATCAAATTTAAGACCGGGTACCCTCGTTTTTATCCTCATTCATAAATGACCCTCACAAATTTTAGAAAACGGCATTTTCGCTAACTTTTGCTGATCTGTATTTAATTCTCCTTATGCCTCCCTTGATCTTTTTCCTGAATGACGTAATAGTCACCTCATGTAAAACAACATTTTCTTCCCACGAACATTAAGTGTGAAAAAAATACGAATGAAGCAGTGTCGTTTGGTCTTAAATTTTGGTACTTTAATCACTTCAAACACTAACTAGAGCACCAATGGTGCAGAAGCTCATACCTTTTCGAGCTTAAAAATGTAGGGCCCACAAAACTTATGGCCCACCAAATTTCAGGCCATTTTTCAGATTCCACCAATTTTGGGCCCATGAGGGATAACCCCCCTCCCCTCCGTTAGCGAATCCTGGCCACACCACTGGCTATAATTCCTATTTTCCCCCTTTAAATCCTATTTTACCCACTCTCTCAAACAATACCACTGACCTACCCTATTAAACTTTCTCCCCTCTACTGTACCTGAGCAGACCGGAAGCACTCCTTGCCAAAATTTTGGCTGGCTGCCTACATACCTCAGGCTCAAAGACTTCTAAGAATCGGCAAGTGCTGATTGGCTATAGGGCTCTCATGCTTACAGTTCAACAGTTAATAACAACTCCCAGTCCTGCTTTAATTCCACTAACAGCCTCTGCAGAGCTTAACCACAAATGTAAACAAACACTGCAGAGACTGGGAGACAAATTAAAGGAGCTTTGGCAAAAGGTGAAGGCTCAGATTTTTTTTAAACAATGGGTATTAATTGTAATTAATTAACTTTTGACCAAAAATTATTAGGCATCACCTTATTCATACACAATCCAACAATCATCAGTTCAACTTTGAATATGATCCAACAAAATCTTGAGGAGATTGAGATATTTGAAAATATTTCAAAGAATGACCCCCGATGACCCCCTAAATGACATTTGATTTCAATTTTCCGAACACCCCTTGTAACTCTCATCCCGAGGAACGTTGTGACCAAGTTTCATTACAACTGGCCATACATTGTACGAACAGGAGCAATTTTAAAATATAGGGCCGCGGCCCGGGCCACAAAAGACCCCTAGTTGATTTTTGATCTCAAATTCATGAACACCCTGAAGGTAAAACTTCCATAGTACTATCGTGACAAACCCTCAACATTGTACCATGGAAATGATGGAATCTGTAGGAGAAGAAGCCATTTTGCGTATTTCCACAAAATGGCCCATTACGGCCCACAGGTGACCTTTGACCCCAAATGTCGGACCATCTCTCATGGCCCTATACCCAATGGTCCTTGTGTCCAAGTTTCATGAAATTCCATCAAACACTGTGCGAGTGGGAGCGGTTTTACCAATTGTTGACGGATAGAGTGATAGAGTGATAGAATGATAGACGCTGCACTGTAACAATAGCTCACACCAGCGTGCTGGTATGAGCTAAAAATTGGAGGGAAATGACAATTTAATAAGAACAGATGAACAAATTTCTAAAAATAACCTTTTCAAACTTTTTTTTGACCTACCAGGTCAAATTGCGCAATAAACAGATGCTGAGTTGTGTGTGTCTTGGAAAGTCCGTAAACGCTACAACAGTTAGGCTATAGCAACGTTGCCTGAAGCTAGCATTCTTTTGAGTAGAACTCATCCATCCCTGGTCGGTAGATGAACCGTTCAAATAAACGTTTACTGGGCCTGAGAATGAGCAGTTTTTGAAGAGGTTCCGAGCCCCATTGTTCGACAGGTTTGGACTTGTAGTAACCGCAGTGTTATTGCGAGTCTGAAAGATCGCTAGGCCTAGTCCCTGGTCAGTCATGCCGTTACTGCTAGTAGTAGTGCTTACGTTATTGTTAGGCTTATCGACAAGGTTTCTTCTGTTATACTTAGTTATAGTGTCAACATTGGACGCTTGACGCTTCGGTTCTGCGTTGAAGCACCTCGATAAGGTTGCTGACATTGACTCTAGCGCAAAATTAAGCTACAATTAATCCCTCAGTGATTCATGTTACTCGAAGTATTTAGCTGGATGATTTAAGAAGTATGTACAGTGTGTATTCAGACTCGGTGTGTGTGAAAACATATAGAGTACTACTGTTGTTACTAATTGCAAGTAGGCTGTATATACTGTACAGTATCCTTTTGCAATTTGGAACATTTCTTTGCCCATAAACATATATGCATATACTCATGGCATGTCTTCATTTCTTTTAATTATGACTTCATGATTGCCATGGCAACAAACCAGTATTTGTCTAACATTTCGATCCTGAAGCAATTCTCCTCTCTATACACTCGACCAGTCTCGAATTGCATTCGAGACTGGTCCAGTATACAGAAAGTTGGTTTAGGCATTTATGAATTATTATTAATAATGCAGAACGTACGTACAGCTGAGACGCATGTTTGCATGTAGTAAACGTGAGGAGCGGAACTGTGGGCCATTGTGTGAGTTCATGTACACACTACGTACACAGCCTTACCGCGGATTGAGACAAGAATCGTTTCTTGCAGTTAAATTGGGTCTGAATTAGTTGGAATTTTGTTGACTCTACAGTTGTTTTGTTATGATTCTGAACCATTATGACTTGAGATTTGTTAAAGTTACCATCAAACTGTCTATCATATGAATAAGTGCAACTTGTGATGGAAGGTAAAAGGCTACATTACATATGTTCATGAAAATCTATATCTAGCGATTTCTGAGGTTTTACTTTTGCAAATCTAGCGTTTTTGGCATCTGTTGCTGGTAACACTGTGGGCGGGTTGTGAAAGTTTAACCGTGCTTTCGCGATATGCAGTATGCAGTATTGCTGATTCCGTTACTTTTTTTTTTTAGGAGACGTCTCTATCTGATACGGCTCTGGTATCAGGTAGTTGTGCATGTATGTACAGACAGTATAAGTATACGCTTTGAAAGCAGAGGCAGTCCTTTCGGTCTGGGTGGAAGTCTCCAACATTCAGTTGTAAAGAAACAGGTATGATAATAATAGGCTTTGTTATATACCCTTAACAGCCCATACCTTTTGTCATTTAGTCATTCGTACCAGTGCCGCAACAAGTTTGATTTTACAGAGAGAGAGATGCAGTAAGATGTTAAGCCGTCCATGGTAGTATAGGGGTCGACTGTTTACGTAAGACATTTAATCACAGTACACAACCATTGAAATAGCACTTCCCCGGCCTTGTAAGATGCAACCAAACATTCTTTGATATGAAATCTCAAGTCTTAAAAATTTACACTTCAGAAAAAGGGTAAATTAGAAATATTTTTCTTGATTCGTTATAATCACTTTGTAGGGGAAAATATGACTTAACTTTACTTTATATAAGCTCTGCTTTATTCATTGTAATACATAAGTAATTTAAGATATAAAGCATGCTCGGCCTTATAATGGTAGCATATATATATATATATATATATATATATATATATATGCTAAAGGGAAGCCATATGGGTAATTAAGGTGTAAATTAATTTTTTGGTTTGTATTATCATTATTTGTTTTACATGCCAAAATGGGACCTATGGGGGGAGGGGTGAACTTAGTAGGGTAGGCCGTGTAGGGGACTGTACCTCATAATTAAAACATTGGGGCACTGATAAAGGGGCTAACAATGAAACTGATAAGCCTGCATAAAGCACGTCAGAATTGTGAGTGAGTGAGTTCGATCACGTCAACATGCTGACCATGAAAACTCGTGCCTGTGTGATTGGATATGTCATAGATGAAAGTTCAAAGGTCAAATACCCCAGATCTTTGTTTTTAGCCATTATCTGCCTGTCAGTATGTTGTAAAAAGTTATTAACCACAAGATATGTAGAGGATAATGGGACAAATATTTAAATAGTACTTATGTGGTTCTTGAGGGTTAAGTTATTAGAGCAATGTAGGTCCAAGGTGATTTTGGCTCAAATTGTATACCTTGCAGCAGTGATGATTAGATAATATCGTTTTCTACTAAACTTTAAGCTATGCTATACGTAAATCTTTTATAAATGGCATGTTTTCATTGATTTTATTTTACTCATAAAGGAACGATTCTGTGTGGACAGCGACCTACCTCATTATGATGTTCACCAAACACCGAAACTTTTCAATAGGATTTATCGTCTTCATGTTATGTCACATTCCTGTTATGTCTCAAGTGGATGTCACCGATCCAACTTGCCTTACCTTAGATATACCTGTCGATGAAATAGATGACTGCTTTGATCACTTTCCAAATGATGAACATATTAGATGTGTAAACTTATCTCACAATTCTTTAAAGGATCTTGCTACAAATTTAGCAAACTGTCTACTAAATCTAAACGAAATTGATTTAAGTTTCAATCAGTATCTTCAAGTTCCAAATCAAGCCCTCGCTGGTCTCGCAGATCCGCATTACTTGCATATGGATAACAATTTGATCATTTCACTGGAAGGAGCCTTTGATAGATTGGGAAGCCTAACTAGAATATCCTTTGGATCAAATCAAATCAGGAAAATACCTACCGATATGTTTCGTGATCTTCGACAGTTGAAAGTAGCAGAATTTCCTAACAACAATATAAATGTCCTTCCTTGTTTGGCCGACATGAAGAACTTGACGATCTCCCAGATCGACTTGAGAAACAACACGTTGACTGCTCTTAATTTGGACTGCATCATCAAGATAGAAAACGCCACGGCAATATTTGGTAATGACTCTGTTATTCAGGTCAGTCGCAAGAGAAATAGCCCAATCGAATTCTTGATCAGTGGTAATCAAAACACGATTAGTTGTGAAAATGATATCACTTTGGACACCTCTTCTCTGGAGTTCATATCCATAAATATCTCCTGTCGATTCCAAAACGGTACTTATGGTAGAATTGTGACTGGTTATGTTACGGCTACTCAAAATTTGAAAGAAGCAAGTGATACTGCAGAAAAACAAAAATGTTTCATCTTGCCTATATTAATAATAATTATATCATTAGTTATGTAGCAATGCCGCTAATCTGGCTTTTAATGCAACCCAATAATGATCCTGGCCGGTGCGAATTGAACAATGTCAGCGGCTGGCAATCATGGCGTCGCCAAAAAAACTCATATACCATGCCACCGATGTCATCCGATATACCATGTATTCGAGAGCGTGGTGGACAATTGGTTAAGGCGTCGGACTCGTGATTCAAGGATTGCTGGTTCGATTCCTGCATAGTTCATTACGTTGTGTCCTTGGGCAAGATGCTTTATCTCACTTGCCTCTCTCCACCCAGGGGTTAAATGGGTACCTGTGAGGTAACTTGTCATTGGGCGCAGTATATAACTGCTGCCGACTGGAGGGATTGTCTCTGGGACAGGTTATCATTGACCAGGGGTAATATAACGTCTGTAAAGCGCTTTGAGACCTATCGCTGGTATAAAACGCTATATAAAAAGCAAATATTATTATCATTATTATTCTGTTATACCATGCCACAATTGAGAACAATGACTTGCATCCCCTGAACCTTAAAGCCTTTCTTGGACAAACTTTTAAAGACCCAAATGTTCTTATCGAAGTGAACCTTTCTTTTCTTTCTACCTCTATTTTCTTCTATACTTTATTTTCTATTTATTTAATTTTTGTTAGTATATTTGGGAGGGGGCGGGGCATATTTTGGATGTTGAAGAGGGTCAAATAAGCTTCTGATGGTCTGTTATCAGGAGGATTGAATGAAATACGTTTTTTGAAACAGGAAATTCAAACAGCGATATAGCTGACACATTGATTGGAGAAGGTATCATATGCTATGACCGCTCTCTCATCTCTTCTTGTTCAAAATCTGAATGGAGGGATGTGCCCAAGATTACCTGAGTGCCGGGTATACTGATCGCCGTTCTGGGGGAGGGTCTAAGGTGGAGGAGGTGTCCCCTTTGAGAAATGTTTCGATTTTTGAAGGTGTTCAGATGCCAAGTGCTGGCACTTGTGTGGCTTTTTAAGCACATACCCTAATTTTGCTAACAATTTACATGTTAATTTTTTGTGTGAAATATATTGTTAGGAATGTCGGTATTTTAGATGAAAATAGTGTTGGCGGGATTCACGATTTTTAAGACAGTGCTGGGCGTTAATTTTTAGTGCTGGGCGGGGCCGCCAAGGGGCCGCCCAGCGTGGGCACATCCCTGTGTATGGTATGAATTTTGGAAATGCGCATTATATATACAAGGCATCAACTATACTGTACAGTGGGCAGGATGATTCCAGTTGAAAACCTCTATCTACGCAATAGTGGAATTGGGAAGTGACGAATTCCAACGTAATGTTGCATGCAAGAAGGGGGGGGGGGGGGGGTGGTTCCCAAACTTCAATTGGCATTCGAGTGGATTTTTTTTTATATACTGGCGGGTAAAAATATACAACTGATACGAGTGTCCACCTCTTTATCATCCTCACACAACAAAAATCAAGTATTTAAATATTGTTAACACAATATTCCTTTTTACAGCTAAATTATAGACTTAATGTATAGTGGTATCAGCTTGCTTTCCAATATTTGTTAATATTTTTAACTTTTGGGAAAATCACACTTTCTCTATGATGTTCATTAATTAAAGTGGCAAAGTGACAAAACTCAATTGGAAATCATAGAAATGTTATGACCTCAAATAACATTTTCCTCTATATTATTCCAAATTTGTCAAGGACCATCGGTGTGGAACGTTAACAGAAGATTTTTTTGATTGAGCTATTTTAAGAGCACTACCCCCTCCCTACCACCCTCCTTACCCCCTTTCGTCATGTAATGTCTGCTAGGAAAGATCATTTATGCACATCAAGAGACTTCCAATTTACAACGAGGACTTCAGATTTCGTTTATTGATTTTTTTCTTCAAATAAACCTCCATTCCCATTCCGTTAGTTATTGGCAACAAACACGTTCAATGTGGAAATTCTATTTAAATCTCTGTTTACTCTGTTAGTATGCGTTGCATTGTGAGGGCAGTCATCGGAGCAAAAAAGACAACAAAGAATAATGTAACGTAAAATTTCCATGTTCATGAATAGGTTGCTCTACAATGATATGTAAATGTAAGTATATTCATAAATATGGGAGTGGGTAAACTGAACACCGGATAAAAGTCAATCAATAGTACTATATAGTTTGTTAAGCGATGAATATTTATCATGATTTTATCATTTTAAAAAGATTGATAATTATTTCTTTATTCTTTATAATATACTACTGTCATGTTACTTTAAGTTTTTTTCCGTTCACAATATGTACTCTTATAGTTTTCCTGTATAATTTGGTGGAGTTGAGTCATAATCATAAACAAAAGAAGTATTTGACTTATGGCATCCTTATATTAAACAATTTTCATCAATATTTGTTAATATGTTATTAACTAATGTATATAGTAGCTGTAGCTGGTTTTGTTGGTGACTGGATTGAACCTTTAGAGGAGACAGTGCTTGTAAAGTTATTCGATTTATCAATTAGTCCAGGGACCCTGACATGGGCTTCAGATTTAGTGGGGAGGGGTGGGGTGACAGGACTCAGACCGGGGAGGGGTAGGGTGGCAGGAGCCAGACCTATGTTCAGTGGTGTTGAAATTACGCCTTTCGGCGGCAACAAGCCAAATAAAAAAATTATTATTGTAAAAGTTATTGGTATCCATGACTACAACCCCCCCCCCCCCCTTTGCCTGTGGCTGCGTTTTATTACGGAACCACTGAGACCCCTCAAACAAGATTTTTTTAAGTTTATTTTTTTTGGGGGGGTGCCCGAAACATCAGCATACTGCCCGAATTTCCACGTAAATGTCTTGTTTGGGTTGCAGCCCCAATCCCCCCCCCCCCCACCCACCCGTCTCCTAGTAGAGGCTCGCGCAAGGCAGTGATTTAGATTGATGCAACTAAACTCAATGTAACTTGAGTGTATACGTATAAGTACTTTAACTGTGCTGGCTATTATTACAGGGTGTATCTACTTCCATGCATACATGGTATGCAATCTTGCGATGCAATCAGTATGCTTGCCTTTGTATTCTACGCATAATTCAAATGTCTATTTTGTATATTTGGTATATATTTTGTATGTTTCGTTTAAATGGTAATGAAAGAGGGCAGAGAGGAATAGGCAATGTTTGGAATACAAAGCGGAATGCAATAAACGGAGAGTGACCCTCAGTATACTTCGACTTGGCTTTAGTTATTGTTTCGTGTATGTTTACCTCTCGTATATCCTCGTACGCGTGACACTATATAACTCATATTGTCCCACCTGCGTAGCTTATAGATTAGTTAGAATGAAATCCTTGTGATTCTGTAGCTATCATATATGTTTGACTCGTACTTTAATCTTAGCGAATATGCAAGTATAGTACATATAAGTCTTGTTGACTAATATGTGTCTACATTAGTCAAATTTCGTCTCATGTTTCCCTCTCGGGTTGACTCGTATATACACTTCGGAATCCGAACCATTTCATACATCCGATTGGCCAGTAGTGTACGATAAACCGTCCTCCTCCCTACCAAAGATATTAATCGCAACAGAGTAAAAGAGGATGCAAACAGAAGTAGAACTGATATTTGCGGAAAGAAGGGACACTGAGATAAAAAGCAAAAAAAAAAGCAGAACGGAATAATGAAAATGAAGATTATTCCAATAATAATTATTACTGAACGATAAATTATGACCACCACTGTAAGACCCCTTTCACTATACAATCATTTTATTCTATCGAACCGTTTTTTTTTTTCACTTTCTCTTTTTTGAAAATTTGTTTCGAAATTCAGCATACATATATAGCTCCCATCTTCTGATGTGAGGCTAATTTCTTCGGACGGGGTTGTAGAATGTTTTTTTTTTTTTCGTTTCTAATTGTAAGCGATATATCACTTGATTTGAACTTCGTAATACACTTTTACCTCGTTGAGCCCCTCTCCACACACCTATCACCCCCCCCCCCCTCCCTCCTCCATTGCCGAATTTCTCGTCATTAAGTCAATACGTAATTTAATCCTGATCAATGTGTGGGAATCATTCGCTGGGTCAAAACAAATATATGATGGCAAGTAAAATGTTAGCCTTCGATAATTTTTTAGGTCAGTACTATACATGCTTAATTTCTAGTAAAATGCTGTTCTCAATGCGATTGAATTTGTCACATGATTTTAAAACATTCATAGCAGAAGCAATATCCTGAAACTGGTGTACGAATATTATAAACATTATTACTTATCTCGTGCAATACAGGGAAATATTAAATATTATACATTCATGAAACATGTTATATATAGAGAGTAAGAACAAGAAGCACATTGGCCCAAATTCCACTTAATAATTTGTTCATTTCTGAGACAAAAAGAAAGAAATTAAAACATCGCCAAACTAAATCAATACATGGCCAACACCTGACACTATCAGTTTAATTTTATTGTAGCTGTATATGAATTAGGTACAACCCCAACCCAACCCCAACCCCCTCCCCCTTTATTGGAACTTTGGAGTTTGTTTTGAATGTATAGCCCCTTGATTAGTATACCAAACATATTAAGATAATATGCCATCACACAGTTGCATATAATCATATCATGTTTAAAATATGGAAATATAACGTGATCAGAAACAACAAAGACTGCAAAAGAAGAACAGGAAACATTTATGGATTCAAATAATATGTTCACAATGGCTGACAAATTTGTAAAGAATAAATGATACATTGTTTAGCCAAGTGTCGTGTTTCTTGTTTAATTGAGTTCATTAAATTTATAAAACAATGGATTAACATAAGGTCTGCACTGCCTGACTAGGGAGCTGACGACATCGTCGATATAATATACTATGAGACATTTTTTCTTTCAAATGAATAACAAACACACGCTTAAAGATGGAATTTTGTTCCTACACAAATGTAGTTATAAAATCGAGGAAAGGATAAAGCACCATCTTGTACTTAAGTTTCTTACCCTAAGTATTGTTACTTATGTGGAAGGGGTAGGGATTCCCCTTACAACCCTCCACGTAAATGACGGACATTAATCAACATTTGTTCCCCACCACCCCCCCCCCCTTCCCTCACCCCAATTGGAACTCTGCAGACTACCAGCCCGTTATTAAAGCTCGCTTCGTATGTTAGTATTTTCTCCATTTTTGGTTTCCCGAAAGGGAAAACTATGGAGTCACTCTTACCGACCTTGCAAAATTGGGAAGGGGACCGCGGATTGCAAAGTCGGCAATGACTATAACGTGGATCGGTAATTACTATAACGCGGATATATATTACGTTTATAGATTCGTTCAAAATGGCAGCATACAGAAACAATAAGCTCGAAGCCGAAATCAAAAGTGAATTACTCAGGTTACACATCTGGAGTCTATGCATACTGAGTCCTTCAATACCACTCTAATTTTTTGGCTAAGATCATGAGTAGTATCTGTTCCCTTTCGAGGGGAATGGTGATGCACACCCGACGATGATCACACAGTCACAGTCCCGATGCAAGGGGACTGGGGTTGAGCGCGGATTAGTCGTTCGGTAGCTTGGTTTTCGTGCCCAGTTTCTTTCCTGGGTGACTTTTCCTAAAAAGTACCTCTCATTGCCTTTCGGGAAACATCTCATACTCTAGTTATTGATCTCTCCAAGTTTCCAAAATTGTTGTTTAATTTGTGTAATTTTTATCTTATCCGCCGCAGTTTCTTAAATATATTTCCGCCATATCACTCCATGTTTTTTTTCTCTCTTATCAGTCCTAGTTGAAACTCTCAAGGACCGGAGATGAGATACTGAAAGGGACAGCGCGATCACTAGACAAAGTTTAAGAGAGCACGAACTGATGACTAATTATTATAGAAATTCATTTTAATCGAACGATAACAGCGTTTGACAACAGCAGAGTACACAACAACGTAAACTTGGATGAAATCTTACATAAAATCAACACATAATGCAAGAGAATATAGTGAAAACTAAACCGTTTCATTTAGTTAGTTTGCTGTAATACCTAGTGGAGTTTGGATTTGTTATGACTGGATTATGAAGCACTTCAGACTATATAATGCGTTTCCCATGGCAACGGAAAGTAAATCGAGCCTGAAGTGTGTGGAGCGTACTTTGCCCTCGTTCAATACTGTTTATGGGTGGGTTGTGAAAGTTTAACCGTGCTTTCGCGGTATGCAGTATTGCTGATTCCCTACGTTTTTTTCAGAGACATCTCTATGTAATACAGCTCTGGTATGTAGTAAGCATGGTGGTAATGTGCATATAGCCTACGTACATACAGTATAAGTATACGCTTTGAAAGCAGAGGAAGTCCTTTCGGTCTGGGTGGAAGTCTCCAACATTCAGTTGCAAAGAAAGAGGTACTGTATGATAATAATAGGCCTTTGCTAGATACCCTTAACAGCCCATACCTTTTGTTATATAGGTTATTCGTATCAGGGCCGCAACAAGATTGATTTTACAGGGATGCAGTAAGATGTTAAGCCGTCCGAGGGTCGACTGTTAACGTATAAGACATTTAATCAACGGTATGTAACCGTTGAAATGGCACTTCCCCGGCCTTGTAAGATGCAACCAAACATTCTTTGATATGAAATCTCAAGTCTTAAGAATTTACACTTCCGAAGAAGGGTAAATTAGAAATATTTTATTGATTCGTTAAAGTCACTTTGTAGGGGATAATATGAATTAACGTTTCTTTATATAAGCTCTGCTTTATTCATTGTTTTACATACGTAATTAAAGATGTAAAGCATGCTCGGATACATATACATATATATATATATATATATATATATATATATATATATATATATATATATATATAGGCCTATATATATATATAGGCCTATATATATAGGCCTATATATATATATATATATATATATATAGGCCTATATATATATATGTATATATATATATATATATAAAGGTAAGCCATATGGGTAATTAAGGTGTAAATTAATTTGTTAAGTTTGTATTATCATTGTTTGTTTTACATGCCAAAATGGGACCTATGGGGGAGGGGTGAACTTAGTAGGGTAGGCCGTGTAGGGGACTGTACCTCATAATTAAAACATTGGGGCTCTGATAAAGGGGCTAACAATGAAACTGGTAAGCCTGCATAAAACACATCAGAATTGTGAGTGAGTTCGATCACGTTCAACATGCTGGCCATGAAAACTCGTGCCTGTGTGATTGGATATGTCATAGATGAAAGTTCAAAGGTCAAATACCCCAGATCTTTGTTTTTAGCCATTATCTGACTGTCAGTATGTTGTAAAAAGTTATTAACCACAAGATATGTAGAGGATAATGGGACAAATATTTAAAATAGTACTTATGTGGTTCTTGAGGGTTAAGTTGATAGAGCAATGTAGGTCCGAGGTGATTTTGGCTCACATGTTATGCCTTGCAACAGTGATGATTAGATAATATCGTTTTCTACTAAACTTTAAGCTACGCTATACGTAAATCTTTTATAAATGGCATGTTTTCATTGATTTTATTTTACTCATAAAGGAACTATTCTGTGTGGACAGAGACCGACCTCATTATGATGTTCACCAAACACCGAAGCCTTTCAATAGGATTTATGGTCTTCATGTTATGTCACGTTCCTGTTATGTCTCCAATGGATGTCCCCGGTCCAACTTGCCGTACCTTAGATAAACATGTCGATGAAATAAATGACTGCTTTGATTACTTTCCAAATGATGAACAGATTAGATGTGTAAACTTATCTCACAATTCTTTAAAGGATCTTGCTACCAATTTAGCAAACTGTCTACCAAATCTTAACGAAATCGATTTAAGTTTCAATCAGTATCCTCAAGTTCCAACTCGAGCCCTCGCTGGTCTCGCTGATCTGCATTACTTGCAAATGGATAACAATTTGATCATTTCACTGGAAGGAGCCTTTCATAGATTGGGAAGCCTAACTAGAATATCCTTTGGATCAAATCAAATCGGGAAAATACCTACCGATATGTTTCGTGATCTTCGACAGTTGAAAGTAGCAGAATTTCCTAACAACAATATAACTGTCCTTTCTTGTTTGGGCGACATGAAGAACTTGACGATCTCCCAGATCGACTTGAGAAACAACAAGTTGACTGCTCTTAATTTGGACTGCATCATCAAGATAGAAAACGCCACGACAATATTTGGTAATGACTCTGTTATTCAGGTCAGTCGCAAGAGAAATAGCCCAATCGAATTCTTGATCAGTGGTAATCAAAACACGATTAGTTGTAAAAATGATATCACTTTGGACACCTCTTCTCTGGAGGCCATATCCATAAATATCTCCTGTCGATTCCAAAACGGTACTCATGGTAGAATTATGACTGGTTATGGTAAGGCTACTCAAAATTTGAAAGAAGCAAGTGATACTGCAGAAAAACAAAAAGGGTTTATCTGGCCTTTATCAATATCAATTATATTATTACTTATTGCAGCAGTGCTGTCTATCGGGCTTTTATTGCACCCCAATAATGATCCTGGCCGTGGTGCGAATTGAACATTGTTAGCGGCTAGCAATCATGGCGTTGCCAATCGTTGAACGCATACACCATGCCACCGATATAATCCGATATACCATGTAATCCGATTAACCACTTAATCCGATATTCGATGTAATCCGAAACACCGGCTAAAGGTCAATCAAGAGTACTATATAGGTTATAAGGCGATGTATATTTATCATTATTATATATAATTTAATGCTTGTTTCTATAAGTGTTTATGATTAAAGCGTATAGAGTTTTGCCGTTCATAGTAGTGCATGTATTATCCGTTTAATTTAATGCTTGTTTCTGAGTGTTTCTGATTATTGTGTATAGTTTTGTGCCTTTCGCTTTGTGCCTCTGACAATGTGTTATGCGTTCATTTTAACGTGTGATGGATCGAGTTGTTATGATTTCATGCCAATGCTCCATCTTGGGTGACTTTTCTTAATAAAAAAAGTATCAATTTAAGTTTATTTCTGATATCGATTGATCAAGCATATGTATGTTCAGAAGACTGATACTTCTTTTTAATTCTTTGTAATGTACTACTGTCATATTACTTTAAGTTTGTTTCCGGTTCACACTATCAACTATTAGTTTATATACAACGCGCATCTAACAAATGCAGACCAATTTTCTACTTCGCAAAGAATCTTTTGGAGAATTTTGGTTTATTCCGTTCTGTCATTCTAGGTCAAACATGCACTAACACAGTAACATCCTCCTCATTCTCCGTCAAAGTTGTTGTGCCGTTTCCTTTCTCTCGTCCTATTGTGTTGTGGGCATTTCTTTAGTGATGGCGGTCATAACAATTCATAATCATGGACGTGAGATATGAATCTAAGAGACTGACTTCGGCCAGCTTGCGGCTTTGATAAGCCAATGAGGCTTCTTCGCGAGTTCCTGCTTGCAGGGGGATCTACAAAAAAAAATACATACATACATACATACAATTTAAAGGGCCGCCTTGTTATCATTCCATGTCTTATTCCCCTACATAAGCCTACATTATGTCCTTCTAAAGAAACCCAAGTGCAACATTTAACTATGACTTCTACTTCACCCTTTCAATGATGCCATGTAATTATGCAAATTAAGTAAGAACCAACATGTATCGTTAGGGGAAAAGAATGGTCGAGTAGAACTTCGGGCATTACTCTTGAACGTAATTTAAATAGCATTTTTTAATGGGCTCTTGAAGCTGAGCTGTTAGCTTTTTTTTTTTTGTATCTTACTGTTAGATTGTTTTGTACTATGTATGGGTAGGTGATTACCTAAGTAGAATCTCCTAAAATGTTTACAATGTCAAATGTTCTACCACGAAGCCTGCTCTGTTTCTACAAATCCACACAAACCTAAGGGTATCTGTAACTTTTTGAACCATCACACCATAGATTTATGTTGTAGCAGTGCAAAAACGACATGATTCGAAAATCAATATAGGCCTATATACTGTCATCTTTAGGTCAATAAGGAACGAGTAATGGTCAGATAAGGCTAATAGCAGTAACACAATTTGAAATCAGATTTAATTCAACAGTGTCGAAAATGGGTTTTAAAGCTGTTGTTTGTTTATATAAGGTTTTATGGAGTCTTTCTTTGATCCAATATGTAATATTTATCAAACGTGCTCTTCAAAACATCAAACAATACGCCTGAGTTGTATCAATGGCGTCATGTGGTAGAGGCTTGATAATGCCTTTATGTAGATGTGGCGAACCATCTATCTATTCGGACCATCATATAATAGATTTGTGCTGAAGAAAGAGCGCCGCCTCCAAGCCGGTCGCTAATAGCGGATACCTTTATTGTAAGAGTGGCCAGACAAACGTATCAAAACTAGATTCGTTATGTTGCCAAGGTGCGTTTCGTTAGCTAATAGAGAAAATCGTTTATAGCAATGAGCAGGGTGAACTTTGAACCATCACACAGAAGATTAGCAAGATATCTCGAGTTTTTAAGTCGCTAATAGAGAAAATCGTCACGTAATAATGGTGAGAGGTCCGTCTTTGAGCCATCATACTTTAGATTTGTGCTGTAGAAAGGCGCCACCATCTAGCCGGTCCCTAATAGCGAATATCCTTATGTATGAGTGGCCAGCCAAACGTTTCAACAATAGATTCGTAATGTTGCTATTGTGCGTGTCGTTAGCTAATAGTAAAATCGTTAGTTACAATGGTCAACAATTGTCAAATATCTTTTATAATGATATTATTAGTAAAATTTTTCTATAATTGTTAAATACATAGGTCAAATATACATATTTACTAATTAGCCCCCAAAACAGCGTCTAGTTCGTCCCTTAAAGACGCAATATAATATACGTAATAATGCTCTCGAGCCTAATTGGGTTCGAAGGAACAAATGTGCGGCGATCGCATGTAACTCGCAGCTTTGAGACATTATCTACACGCCATAACTCGGTGAAGGCGTTTACATTATGAAGTTATGAACCATGAGAGTAATTTTCCATCCTTAAAGGTAAGTTAGTAATTTACAGTTGTATCTTGAACATTAAAGTACCTACAATGAAGTTTCTATTTGTGTTCTGGGGAACGCCATACGTGATAGTAATACCTGCACAATAAGATGAATATTTTTAAACTGATGTTAAAGCCGTTATGAACATGTCGAAAATAATATAGATACACCGATGTCGATATGAGTATATCGAAACATCGTAATGTCAATATGTTAGATGTAAATCAAAATAGATAAAAACTGTTTTCACATAATATAGGCCTACATATAACCTACGCATGGAACAAAGTTAAACATGTCGATTCGAATCTGTGGCTGAACACTCCAAAAGTGTTATATGTATGGCTATGTTGTACCTTCTGGACTGTCACCAGTTCTAAATATGTCGAAATCGAGGTAAGTGTAGGCCTACGGGACCGTGCGTACCGCTTTGCCGTAGCAACACTGTTCAACGGCATGCGATTCCACGTGTTTTCAGCCAACAGTAAATTAGGTCTATGATATGTTTTGATTACTCATATCGACTCAGTTTCCATATTTTTATTTTCTTCGACATG
Source organism: Apostichopus japonicus (assembly GCF_037975245.1). Classification (NCBI taxonomy): domain Eukaryota; kingdom Metazoa; phylum Echinodermata; class Holothuroidea; order Aspidochirotida; family Stichopodidae; genus Apostichopus; species Apostichopus japonicus. Next base: position 23,823,776 of record NC_092571.1, read on the forward strand.
TTAATAACGGCTTTGATATACTCATATCAGTTTCGACATGATTTAGGCTATTGGCACTTTGGAATATATCTGGAACGCATGGCGCGCCTTACTGGTTTCATAATTTCATTTGGAACATAAAGGAGACTAGAATGATGAATTCAATGTTTTGATTTATAGCTGCCTGTTGATAATGAAGAACATACCAATATTAAACATGAAGAAAACCATAGGATAATTAAGTTAGTGCTATATTTTATAATTGGAGTGTTGGAGACAAACCATACACTTAAGTAAGATATAATTAATGTTGGATATACACCCCCGCCCCCCCCCCCCACACACACACACATTCATCCTCGCAAGTATATTATGCCCTTTACCTTCGCCGCACAGGTCAATAAGTAAGGTAATAGTGTCAGGATATAAGCAACACATTTTAGAGTGCTAGGTATGTTGGTGTACAATTCGGTATATTGGCCATATAAGTTAACGTACACTGACAATTAAACAGTGTATTGCGTTATGCCATGTCACTGTGAAGACAAGTTTGTACATGAAAAACACACCAGTGAGCTCTGAAAACATTGCTCGTTCACACCATATAGGCTATGAGAACACTCCGTAATTATTTCTTAGAGAAACAAACAAAAAATCCCTTTCAACTGATTGTTTATTTCTATCGTATAACTAAGATAATGGAGTTCGAGGGGTTAAGGGTAAAGTTCGTTTATATTATTTTCTTATTCCTTTCACAAATGCTTTAGAGTACAGTTAATGAGTCGCCAGGGAAACAGACGGTATGCAGCGATCCAATATCCCGACGGTATCGTGATAGATGATACGGAAAACGCTATACTGTTCTTTGCTGTGGAGAAACGATTATATGTCTTGTTGCTATGTCTTGCTATGTCTTGCTGTGTCTTGCTATGTCTTGCTATGTATTGTTATGTCGTGCTATGTCTTATACGTCCTTTTTTGTTTTTACAACTGGCCTTGAAAAGGGGAAGGAGGATTGAGAAAAGTAGATCAAACATTGACAAAACCCTAGACTGATTTCGATAATAGGAAACACTTAATTGGCTTTGAGTGTTAAATTCCAAAGACGATGGATCGTGTTACAACTCCCTGTACAGACAATGTTGTTTTTGTGCAAAGTTCATCGATTGTTGTGGAAAAAGAACTCTCAAAAGATTTTTTGTTTAACCTAATAGAACTTGTCAACAGGTTCACCTCAAATCAAAGGCTTATGCTCACCGAGCGTGGTAGGCAATATTAAACAAGCGTTACTCTAGTTGTTTGCCCATATCAGTGTATCAGGAGTTGTTATACTATATAATGAAACACCATGTACTGAGGCCAAGGGTTTTAAAGCGCCATTAATTAACAGATTTAGCTATAATCTACGCCTTGTCGGTTGGCCTTCACCAGTCAGTTGTTACCCATATCAGGAGCTCCACTATAGTAATAACGCAAATAAATTGCCAAAGATTATATTGGACAAAGGAAGATCAAACAAAGATCTGAGCCTGGTTGGTGATAATCGTTCGATTTGGTGAACCTTGGAGGTAAAAACAGAAGGAGCAGGACAGAATACGTCTCTTGTTTCAAGACCCAAGCGCCGTGATACTAATCACTGTACATTACATCTTATGGGACACATGGGACGAGAAGGGTACAAACTTGACGCGAATATGTTGAAAGGAATTTTAAGATTATAATGACTGGAAATGTGATGCTTTTATTTTAAAGGTATTCTTCTTCTTAATTAATCTATACAAGACAAAGCTCACGTAATACATCGCAACCAAGCATACCCCGGGCCTAACCCCCTCCTTCATAAAATCCTGAACCCGCCACTGTGTTAGTTGTGAGGCTCATGTGACTGTCTGTCCTTTATAAAGGCAGCTGAACGGTTTAAACTACGGAAAGAGGGTTGGCTTACTTAGTTTACATTTTGTAAGCAGCTAACGCAAGCGTATAAGAACTGATTGGTAGTAAGGGAAAAAACGTGTTTGACCTTAATCTCATAAGAGAAATTGGGTTCATCACACCCACGTTTTGACAAAAGGCCTTATATTTGGGGGCGGAGGCTTTCAAGTGAACAAGAAAACTTTGCTAACTGCATTGATGGAAACTTATTCAACAGAAAAGACACCTACGGTTCTCATTGGACTTAATTGTTCACACATTGTGTGACTCCGGTTGCCATGGTGAATGGAAACTACTTTCCACACTGAATCAATTGTTTGATTCCAACTGGTTGGCATCTAAGAGAGTAAAACGATATTATTATTAACAGAACAGACATGTGTATAAAATGCAAACTAGATCGGTAAATGTTCTAACTTTATTAAAGCATACCAGCGACCATACCTTAGTTGAAATAAGAATGTACTTGTATATGAAATTGTACAACAGTTTGAAAACTATAATATCTGATGAAAGGCTAAATACGCATATCCCTGCACTAGGAGAAAGTATATAAGGCTAAGTTACTAGATCAAGTGCTGTATATGAAACCGTAAGATTTGAATATGTATATAATTCTGACAAAAAAAAACACTAATGAAAGGCTGGCTAAGCATTTGCACGCACACCGCGATAGTGTAAGGCTAAGTTACAAGTAGAATGCTGTTTATATCCATATAAACAGTGGCATCATTCTGAGCCTGTGAAATATTCTGAAAATTGTCATATCTAATGAAAGGCTAACTAAGCATATCCCTTCACACCGAGATAGTGTTAGGCTAGGTTACAGTAGAATGCTGTTTAGATCCATAGAAACAGTGACATCATTCTGAGACTGTGAAATATTCTGAAAATGGTAATATTCTAATGAAGGCTAACTAAGCATATCCCTGCAAACTGCGATAGTGTAAGACTAAGATACAAGTATAGAATGCTGTTTATATCCCTATAAACACTAACATCATTCTGAGCCTGTGAAATATTCTGAAAATTGTAATATCTAATGAAAGGCTAACTAAGCATATCCCTGCACACTGCGATAGTGTAAGACTAAGTTACAAGTAGAATGCTGTTTATATCCCTATAAGCAGTGACATCATTCTGAGCGTGTAAAATATTCTGAAACCATATATATCTAATGAAAGGCTACATAAGCATATCCCTGCATACCGCTATAGTGTAAGGCTATAGGTTACAGTAGAATGCTGTTTATCCCTATAAACAGTGACATCATTCTGAGCATGTGAAATTTTTTGAAAAATGTAATATCTAATGAAAGGCTAACTAAGCATATGCCTACACACTGCGATAGTGTAAGGCTAAGTTAAAAGTAGAATGCTGTTTATATCCCTATAAACAGTGACATCATTCTGAGACTGTGAAATATTCTGAAAACTGTCATATCTAATGAAAGGCTACATAAACATATCCCTACACACTGCGATAGTGTAAGGCTAAGTTAAAAGTAGAATGCTGTTTATATCCCTATAAACAGTGACATCATTCTGAGCGTGTGAATATTCTAAAACCATATATATCTAATGAAAGGCTAACTATAAGCATATCCCTTCCACCGCGATAGCGTTATGCTACAGTAGGTTACAAGTAGAATGCTGTTTATATCCCTATAAACAGTGACATCATTCTGAGCCTGTGAAATATTCTGAAAACTGTCATAGCTAATGAAAGGCTACATAAGCATATCCCTGCACAACGCGATAGTGTAAGGCTAGGTTACAAGTAGAATGCTGTTTATATCCCTATAAACAGTGACATCATTCTGAGCCTGTGAAATATTCTGAAAACTGTCATATCTAATGAAAGGCTACATAAGCATATCCCTGCACACCGCGATAGCGTAAGGTCACATCTCTATAGAGTACTGTTCTCATCCCACCCAATTGTGACATCTGTGTCTATAAAATGTTCTGAAAACATTAACATAAAATGTTCTGAAAACATTAACATCTAATGAAAGGCTAAACAAGCAAAATCCTGTACACATCGTGACAGTATGAGGTATAAGTATATAAGTACTACGGTAGCTTATAATATCCATGTGAAGCGTGATATTGTAAAACCAAACAAACTGTAATGAGAACTATATATGAGGAAGCTGGATCATGAATACATATCGTAAGATAAAGAATTAAGAGAAAAATTCTGCTTTAATGACTAACTGAAATTGATAATGGTAATATGATAGGAAAGAATATCCCGGTTGGTGTTTGAAAATATAAAAAACATATGCATATAGGCCACGAATTAATTGATTTCAGTAGAGTAGGCTTCACACTGTTCATACGTGCAACATGAACATCTTAGAAGAAAAACTCGTAAGCCTCAAGAAAAGAATTACAAATTATATACAGCCTCACCAAAATAAAAAAAAATAAAAAATATTAAAAATTGAATACTAATAATATTCAAACTTGTAACCTATAAAGATCAAAACAATAATATCATAATGAAAATGAACACATAAACATATGAATACATGAAATATCCGTTTATACATGAAAAGAAAAAGTACAAATATTTCTCATATATTTATTGAAAGGGTCACACTGCAAGCGAATGGGAAGGGGGCATTTCAGTCTAATTAATGTGAATTAAAACTTGATATTCAAATAATACGCAACATTCTTTGAAGAAGTAGAACATGGAACACATTCTCATTCCTAAAAATAGCACATTTGTTTACATTAGTACAGTTAACTAAGGCACTTTTTATTATGAATACTTTTTCTAATGTACCTAAAATGGTGGAATGCGCTGGCACAGCATCTAAACTAATTATTTCCTCTTATTCTCTTTGTACCAGATCTTATCCTCATCCGTAGTTTTTTTCTTTAAAACATAGCACTATAACATATATACATCTACATCTGTAGCATTCCGATGTATAAACGTTTGATTTTTGTCAGGAGACATCGACGATAAATACAAATATTATAATGGAGTATAAGCTATTACAGAAGATGCGCGTTGATGACATCACATTACACCAACACTCACTGCGAATCATATCAGAACTTGGAGTAAAAAAAGGATTTGTTTGTTAAAATTATAGGGAGTGTATGGGGGGGTGGCACTGTAAAACAACATGCGGTACGTAGATAAGGTTCAGCTAACATCGGAACATTTTCTTTTCTATAAACCAGAGAAACATCCACCGTATAAGTACCCATGTTAGATTGCTTATCACCAGAAATCCCCTGAATATACCTAGTAACATACGGCGTTGCACAATGTCTCCCTCTATTTATGTAGCCTACAGTATACAACTAATACTGCAAAAAATCTTTCTCGAATTTACCATCGATTACGTAACAGTCCAAGTCAGTTTCTAGCTGTCGCCATTTACTGTCATCTAGGCATTCCGTCTTTCCCGGTGACCGCAGTACGAGGACTAGAACCGGTAGAACACCGGCTACTATTACCGTCGCAAAGAATTCAACCGTCGCGGGAATATCGCTAAAACCGTCGATTGTCTTAATGATTGAAAGACCCAATAAAACGAAAAGACCGATGAAAAAGAACTGGGCTAAGATTTTAAAAATCTCTGTTTTGATCGGTTGATACTTTTTTATCACTCTTTCAAATAAATCGACTTTGATGAATGGCACTCCTTGATCATTGGAGAAAACAAGTTTGTTAAAAGTAAGGTTTCCATCGGATGTTCCGGCAATGGTTTGTGTATCTTTCTGTATCCTTGCGTCTCTCGCCTCCGCAAGTTGGAAAACTCGATGAAGCAATGTACAATAGCTGTCGTAATATCCGGTTATCGCGTTGAGTAAAATACCGGCAAATAGAACACCGACCATCACATATTCTCCAACAGTCTCGGTATGAAGTAAAAAACCGACGAATGTAAATCCGATTAATTCTCCGATATAAACGAACACCGCGATTATCTTGAAAAACATGGAAATGGCCAACAGAACGATTCCAATACCGGTCAACACTTCACGTGCGTCGATATTGTTGCTATAACATTTTCGAAATAAAAATAGCAGAATATCCCCAAGCGGAATTGCGTAAAATGTCATACTAAATACAAAATATATGAATATGACAGGCAGAGCTATAAGGTACAGGATGGTAGTGATTGTTGTAGCGATCACTCCTGGTGCAAGGTGCCGCCCTAATAGCTTGTCGTGTAACCATACGTAAGGGGAACCGAAAAAGTAGGTATAAAGACCGCTGTTGACGATTCCAAAGCTACGAAACATCATAGCCTCAAAGAAGCCGTATATTCGGCGTTCTGGTATGGAATTATCGATTTCGACACTCTGAGGTATCTGCAATTCCTCCTCCAGTTCTACGAGGCAGAAATAGACGCGGTCAACTTCCTGTACTCTCATACGTTCAGTAAATTTATCGTAACTTTCGAAGGTAAATACAAGTATGGAGGCGATAGTTATGTAATAGGCAAACTCAATTAATAAGTGCAACCCGTAGATCTCGGCGTACGACAATACCCCTGCTTGGTCTATCACAGCCATTCGCCTGCCAAGTTGCCCAGTAGCTGCCCATGTTATGTACGGTATGTATGGGATTATCCCAAACAGGAGTATGATTACGATCCAGCGAAGTAGTCTAACCCACCTATTATCATTTCCAGAAAACATGACGTTGTACTTGAATCCGAGAGGAAGGTCAGCGTGTATAGCTATGGTATTTTCGTTGGTTTCTGCAATTGGCGGAGAGGGGCGTATCCTAACGAAGAATAAACCCGCGAGAGGTGAGTATAGGGCTAAAATAATACCGATGAAATATACACTGTAGATAAGACTACGGTACTTGGATAAAACTACCGGACTCTCACGTATCACATCGTTACCGATACTTGCCCAGCAGTCATATATAGTTGATGTCTGGAATAATATGTAGGATGAACCCGGAAGGAAGAAGCTTAATGTTTTGTCAAGTTCACTTTGAGTCAGTTGTCTCTCGATGCAAATTGAGAAATCGTCGGATTCTTGGGAAGCCATAGATGAGAAGGTAAAAATCATTTCCGCAAGTTCTTGCAAGACATCACTCTCGTTTCTGTCCTGGAAGCACTCTGGGTCCGTTTCAATCGTTACGGTTAGATCATCCACCCCTGGCAAGAGTGTACCCATACTCAACTGAATAAAGTCAAATGGAAGGGCAAGCAGTAGATTCCCTTTACCTCTGGCAGCAAACACCCATGTCAGCGGGTTTATAATATTAGTATCTTCTTCCAGGTAAGCGTTAGGGCCAGAAAAGGGCTCAGGGAACTTTAAATTTAAGTAGATGAAAAAGTTACCTTCTTCTAAGGTTTCGTTTAGGTTAGATATACTATCTTCGGAGACATTGAATGTACACATACCATCGCTGTATACAGAAGTAGTGACGGAGTCAAAATTGTCAACCTGCTGCGTCTTACAGGTTGACAACAACCCGAAGAAAATGATTGCGATGAAATATCCGAATTGACAAGATAAACAAGACACTCTACCGCCATGTGAAGCAGCCATCCTGACATGAACCGGGGAAAAAAAGTTGCGAGTAAACAATTATTGCACGGTGTACGGAAGTACCTCACTCAGCATACAGAGTTATAACTGCCCACGAAAGAACTCTAATATCAGGTGTATATTTGCTTCAAATGACAATTAATAAGTCGAATTGTCTTTATAGAGACATTTAACCACGCTGACAGGAACGAGTACATGAATAACGGACAGTACCGTACCTGTTTAATCCTGTTGACAAGACTCTCGCCTCAGCCTGGTGTGTATTCCAGAGTATACCCAACTCATATACGCCTATACACAATATGTCATACAGTGAGTACTACATACACAATGTACGTACGTGCTGTATATTTGCAATACAAAGGTGTTTCCACTACACGCAATAGGAACCATTTGGGTACCTGTGGAAGGGCTATAAATGACGTCATAATACAGGGGTGCGTGGGAATAGGTCAAAAGATCAGAGAGCCTCTTGAAGGCTGTATTGACATTTGTAAATGATATGTATAATGAGAAGTCGTGGGAAGTACAAAGTGTGGTATACCCATAGAAATTGTACTTCCCACGACTTCTCAATGAGCTGTATACAGCTCATTGGAGAGCTCATTTGGAGAGTTGATCTACTCATTATTTGAATAGGTTTGATAAGTGTAGTATGAGATTCTTGTCAGTATAGTATGTCGGTAAAAGAAGGTACTTTTCAACAAGCATAACTAGTTTAATCAATGTTAGTTTTCTATGGTACGGTTTACCTATGGAAACAACTTTGCTGTAATTTATGAGTTTGCTGCAAAATGTTAACGACATTTGATAACTAATATTTTTTTTGCAGCCAAAAAATGTTAAAATTCCTCACATATTAGATTCAATGAATTTGTCATTTTCGTGCTAAGTGTTAACATTTTATCTGAACAATTAATAACAGATTTAGTAACGTTTCCATATTTAGCTCTTGATATTACAATAGAATAATATTTGTTACGCTCATATTTGTATTTAGCAATTTGCTTATTACGAGTCATATAAACTATAAGGCGACAAACACGTGCAACAGTACACTGTACACTAACATCTAAAGTTATTGAAGGTGATTTTAATCCAGAAAGTTTGTCCCGATTTGTTACAGTCCAATGAAAACCAAAAATGAAAAACGAAAAACAAAATAAGTGCTACATATTAAATGGTTCAAATAGTCGTACCTGGTTTCAATGTAATCAATTTTAAAATATGTTAAATCGATGAAATGCTCCTGCAGGCCTTTTAATGTTATTATTGATTCTCTGTTGAATCAATTCTAATAACTCAATCAAAGCAGGTTCAATTAACTTCATATATGAACTACAGGATGGCATACAACATCATCAATGGAAACAACGTATATTATATCGTAAACAGTTTAATGGACTCCATAAAAGTCTTATGCTTTCATATTGGGTTTTAAAGATATGCTTTATTGGCTCCAATTATAGCACGCTATAGCTAGGAAAGTTTTGTGATTACGTAACTCGACCTGCCACGGTCGTAACTCGACCTCAGGCTCAACAATTAGCCTGCATAGCTTCTTAACACCATTATAGGCTCTTTGTGTAAACACTGTGTGGAAATGTGTTCATGTTTACAGTGTAGTTAATCATACAGCGTTCACACAAAGACCCTCATACAAGAACAAATATGTGGCAGGCGTTGCAGACTAATTGATAGAAAGAGGTCATTTTACGAAGACGGCAGGTCGATTATGTAATCTCAAGAAACTTTACCATTATAGCGTGCTATAGTTGTGGTCCATACAACATACCTTTAAGCTGCTTCTGAGATGTTAACGTAATAGAGACACAACCCCCACCGTCATCTTCAGTATGACAGAAACCTTTGTGTGGAACAACTCCCTGAAACAGCTAAGAAATATCTTGTTCCGTGTGAGAGATACCCTCGTTGTAAATTTGTCATAGTCATTCCACTCTATATATGATCTGACACCTGGTTACAAGCTCTTTGTTTTTCTTTTCATATTTTCAATGTGGAATATTAACTGTTTTTGACCCTGAAACCAACGTCATCATCTGGTCATGTAACCTACAGCTTTTTAGATTCATCATTTGCAAAACCCTTCTCCATTATAAAAAAATAAATATTCGAATAACTTAATACAAATTGAAGCACCGATGATGTCATATTTAGACTTGATCAAGTCTTCCGACATGCCTGTTGAGAAACATGAAATCTGTGATATCAAAATGGTTTACTTAGCTGTTTGGGGGACTTGTTCATGACAGTTAACTCTATCTCAAGCGATGATAATGTTTGGGTTCTGTGTCTAAAATACAGCCTAAACTGATAGTATATTAAGTGTTTATTTAGATAGTTGAACCAGCATGACAAGACGCAATTCATCATTGGATCGGATTCAGATGCATACCGGTATTCAACATCAGCGGCGGCACCAGCCAAGGCAATATGGGGGGGGGGGGGGACTAGGGGCAAGGCATCTTTTTGGGGTGTGTGGGATATAACATTGATATGTGGCAGGGGTCTAAGCGTGTGTCCTCTCCCCTTTGGGAATCTTTCTATACAAGGAAAGTGATTTAGACGCAAAATTGTGCTATCAGTTGACAATGCTGCACATTAATGCATTGCATTGGAAGCTGTTTCAAACACAAACGATTAGCCTAGTCATTCTATATCTTTTGGATAAGTAGCAGATCTGATTGATGAGAGGGCAACGGGGGGGGGCAAAGGGAAATCTGGAGAGCAATTAGCAAAATTAGCAAAATTCGCTCATGTTGATGGTTCATCAAGTTCATCTATAGTTAAATGTTGCAGAAAGATGACATTTCATTGGAAGTTTTAAACACAAGCTTGAATCTTGCTTCGAACTCGAAAAAGGAGTAGAATTCCAGTTTCCTATAATCAAAGGGCGTGGTGTGTATGTTTGTGGGGAGGGGGAGGGGAGAGTTAGTGGACGGAAAGGAAGAGGTGCGGTTGAGGAACGGACGAAGATGGATTGTGAAAATAACAGCAAAAAAAAATAGCAAAAAACCAAGGTGTTTAAGAGAACATGAAAAATATAAATTCAGTTATTTATGTCTTTATATATAATGATAATCTTTTGATGATACTGAGATTACAAAGATATAGATTCGCAATGTTATAGTTTCAAGCAAACAGTAATAATATAAGCAAATAACGAGGATGAAAAGGTGCAATATAACTGATATGGCCTTCCAAGAGTTGCGATGCTTACTGAATGAAAATCCTCTTGAGTATAATCAAAGCTAAAGCGAGATATGATATAACTTTTATGTTCCCCCCTCTGTTTGTACCATAAATACAATGGTCTTTATTTTCGCCTACACATGACGCATACTTCATCGCATGTGCTATATAACTTTGTTCTTGAACACCGTGAAAGAGGTGAGCCATGGGTCCAAGAGCATAAATCGCTACATCTTGTCCTCCGTGAGTTTCACTGTTTAAAGGTACGAGGGCGTCCTGGGCAAAAGATGGATCCTCTGAAGAGATAGAGAAACAAGACAAGACAAGAAAAGAAAAGACAAATAATTTCATATTGTCTTGATCTATACGGCCTATGATACGATGATGTGTCGTTATCCCTAACAGGACCAAAGAAAATTTACGACTAGAACAGGATTCGAACCAGTAACATCTTGGTTACAGGGCCAGCGCATCCCGTTCTAGTCGTTAATTTCTTTGTTCTTTTCCATTCTCTATAATTTCCCAGTCATGTTTTACGTTCTTCAGTTGCTAGTATCTAGTAGTGACAAAGACTTTCTTGACAACTTCAATAAAAATCGAAACTGTCCCAATGTTGACAAACAAACTACAGATTGCTGATGTGTTTTGCGAAACTTTTTAAGAACGACCTGGAATGTTTCAAACTTTTTACAAGAAATATTTTCGACTCGATAGTGAAAAAATCTTCTACACACATGAGGAGGCTGTGACTCAGGCGAGCTGATATATGTCGAGTTGTTTACCACTGACTTCAAACGTGTATCAGTCTCAAGGGCGTAGGAACCGGGGGGGCGGGGGCGCCAGCCCCCCCCCCCAGTGAAAAATGTGGAGGGGCGGAAGTATCATTCCGCCCCCCCCCCCCGCTTCGCAAGTCAGAAAACCCCTTTTTCATATCCAAATGAGAACAAAAATCTCATTTGGAGCACCAAATTGCATCTAAGGCCAGGTGAAAATACAAAATTAAGTTTACAAAATGGAGTGGGTGTTGAAGTGGGCTATACTGCACCAAATTTCATCTGAGGCCACCTGGAAATGCAAGAAAATCCAAAGGGGAGGGGGACACCCCCTCCCTTAGACCCCTCCCCAGGCCTGCCATCAGTCTTCAGCCCCCCCCCCCCCCCCACTCAAAAGTACCTTCCTACGCCACTGATCAGTCTTATATCTGACTTATGTACTTTAGGTAACTATATCTCAAGTCTGACTTACGTTTGACCTATGTATTGCTATTGACTAATTCTGAATGCTCAACAGACCTCAACATATGAAATGTATGATGTCGACACCGTGTCAAGAAACAGGGCGACTCGAATCTATATCAAATCAAATACACGAGTTAGATTGAAAAGTTGGCTTACCAGTAGGGCCGCCGTAATTATAGACTACTGTTTTTAAAGTGGCCCATAGCTTTTCAAGGGTTAGGCATGACAAATTTTCTAACATTTTTGCTGACAATTTTGTTGGGGTGACAGATATTTGATGCGGGGGGGGGAGGGGCTATCCGTCTCTCCGCCGGTGGCTAATGCTTACCAGTATCTACATCGGTTAAGTTTGATCTTTTCCCGGTTTCATGGAAGGATTGGTTCACTCTTCTAAATCCATAGCCATTCATGTAACCAAGAGTCGTATACGGAAGATCATCCGATCCTTTGATTCCATCAACCAGGCCTGAATTTATCAAGAAAAGTAGGAAAGGAAGAAAAAGAGTGGGCGTTGTTCCTGAGCGGGGTTGTAGGGGTGTGTAGTGGTAAAATGTTATGAATTTATTTGAGTAGTCATCGTGTGAAGTCATCATGTAGCGACAGTAAATGGATACTGGACAGAATGACGCTATTATTGCCGTATTTCAACTAGAGGTTTTTTTTCTTCTATGGCGAATATTTTTGTCTTGCTTCTGCCCGCGTTATTTTGTTGATCGAAAGAAATAGGATGAGAAGGTTCCTCAAGTATCTGGGAATATAGAGCAAGTGGCTGATGAACCGGAGGTTGATCAGCGGGGCGATGTGCTAAAACGATATCTATTTTGGCAAGTTAGATAGATGGGAAAGTACATAATTTCAGATGATGAAAATGATTTTTGCGGGTAGGGGACCATACACGTTCCCTTGAATCATATAGAATACACATACATTCATATTTATGTGTCCTTGTTGGTACTGTTTGGATGAAACAGCTAAATGTGTTAGAAATTCATAGGTATAATAAAGGAAAATGTTCATATATACATCGTGAGCCTACCAAGGATTGGGTTTCCTCTTGAGGGGTATCCGGCCATAGACATCACGTGACCATGATCAGCGGTGACGATAACCAACGTGTCATCTGTATCGACAAGTTCCAAGGCTCTTTTCACGGCCTCATCAAAAGCCAATGTCTCTGTGAGGGCGCTGTGTGCAATACCGTTGTGATGACCATGGTCGATACGACCAGCTAGAAAAGGAAATTAGAACGATCGTATGGGAATTTCATGGTATGAATAAATAATAAACAGTTTTGGGTAACCTAATAGACCACAGGTAATGTGTGTTCGCGTCTTGTGACGTCAGATTCAGATTGGACCGTGATGTGACTGGTATATGATGACGCGACATTCAGCTTGTTTGTTTACTGAATCGCTTTCTTTTCACCCCCCCCCCACCCTCCCCCTCACCCTTCCGCCATGTAACTGATGGTAAGCACTTACATTCTACCGAGAGAGAAAAAAAAACATCTTGGTCTTTACTGAGTATCTGAATCGCTCGCCCCCCCCCCCCTCTCCCCACCCCCCGCCTTCCACCATGTTACTGGTGGTAACTACTTACATTCTACCAAGAGAAAGAAACCATCGTCATCTTTACTGAGTATCTGGATCGCTTTCTCTGTCATCTCGGCGATAGAGGGCTCCCCTGCCCCGTCACTAGCCCTGTTCTTCTCGTACTGCATGTGACTTCTATCAAATAATCCTGTCGAAAAAATCAGCTAATATTAGCATGACATTTTAATATAATAAATCATATTGAAGCATTTCTTTTCTTCATCAGAAAAAACATCACCATAACCATAATCATAGTTAACGGGTACCCATAAATTACGTAAGCCATATTTGAAATTAATTTTTTGTTATAATCCTGTGCTATCAAACTACAGTATGTGGTGGGCATGCTAACTGAGGTCCAAGGTCACGCGGTGAAAGGTCAAATATATACCTTCAGTCGAAATTTATGTCAAAGCACCCCTGATTGTCTTCAAACTTCGAAGGAAGGTGCCCGAGATGGGAACTTGTGATGAGAAAACACTCCGAACGAAAGGTCAATAGGTCAAATTAATCAAAGAATAGTATCACAATATGTTCTTACCATGGTAACTGAAGTCAACGAAATGTTAAATAATGATGTCGAGTGAAGAAAATGTGATCTTGGGCCTATAACGGCAAGGGGTAACATTTAATTACGACTTCACAGCTGTAATGGGTATTCCAAGTACCATACAAACTATTATATACGTATCATGGTAACTGATGTCAAAGGTCAAATGTAATAATGTGATTATAAATGTAAAGGTCTCCTTAACCAGTCGACCAATAACCTCCTAATTGGATAGGAAGGTCTTGAAAACCTTCGGAATGAAGGTCAGATGTCAAAGGTCGAATGAAGCAAAACAGTGACTTTTTGCTCTGAATACAAAGTCAAACATTGGATAAAGTTGCAACCTGCACAAGTTAAGTATTATCAAAGTACATAATTACCATGGCGACTGAGGTCAAAGCTCAAGGTGTAAAAGGAGTGTATGAATTATGGTTGTGGCAATTTTGTAGGCCATTCATAATCATTTGTTCAGTGAATGCTTTTTGCGATGAGATATATACGCAACTCCGTAGATTCCTCTATTATTTCATGTTGGAATAATTTGAGTTGTTATGTCTAAATTCATTGTTCCTGTTACGATTTCGATGTCATTATTTTTCATTGACCAGTTTTTTATTTCCCTTTAAAGGATTGGTACGATACCCACAAAGCGAAAGGATTCAATACAATATCGATACGAATTTAAACTTGACCCCAGCTGCGAATGACCCTAACTGACCTAGTAGAGCATCCGTCACTTCCGGGTCAATAGCATTGAAGTCATCAAGTTTCCAGACATACTCTGCGTTTAGATCAGCGGAGATTCTAGCCTCTAGCCATTCATCCGTCAAGTTTCTACCATCTTGTCTAGAACCGGTTGCATCCGGGTATTCTGGGTCGGCTGACGTCACTGGAATGAAGTTTCTTCTTCCTCCACCCATCGCCACCTGATGGTCAATAACAAAGTAACCAAAGAAATAATAAGTAAGAAAAAAACACTGAAGAGTAAAAGAAGTGTAATTGTTGTAAGGCGCGCACACGTAAGAATTAGCGCACACGTAAGCGCGTAAGCGCGCACGTATATAAGTGCGCACACTTAAGCATTACTAGAAATACATATAGTAAGTTATTGCATTCGATTGATGTAACATGGCATATTGCTGATACCTTTAATCCTGGATCGTTTACCTGAAGTAGGTGAATGAGGGCGCAATGCTAAAATGATACCAAATTTTGTAAGCTAGGTTGTTAACAGTGCTATGTAGAATGGAGAGGGTAAGAAAGTACCTTTAATCCCAAATCGAAGTCGATCAGTTGAGCAGCGATGTCAATGCAGCCGTTTTCTTTGGCCTCGTCGGGAAGATTTACGTCACTTTCCCAATTTCTGCTAGCGGAATGAGCATAGCCTGCTGCCGGAGTAGCGTGAGTTAACCTTGTCGTAGTCACAATACCGGTTGATTTGCCTATCATGGTAACCCAAATAACGGATAAATGCTTTTTTTCATTTTCATATATGTTCTCTCCTTGGTGATTTGTAGTTAATTAATATTAAAAGTGATCATAAATTAAGAAAGGTGCATTAGTTGTTTAGTGTACCAAATCGTCAGTCAAAGCCTTGCTCCGTCTGTGCCATTGTATGTGAATAATGTGAACGATTATCAATTTGAAGATACTTTTTTAAGGAAAAGTTGCCCAGGAAAGAACCTGGGCACGAAAACCAAACTACCAAACGACTGATCCGCTCTCAGCCCCAATCCCCTTGCATCGGGACTGTGACTGTGTGATCATCGTCAGGTGTGCATCACCATTCCCCTCGAAAGGGAACAGATATTACACATGATCTTAGCCAAAAGGCCGAGAAGCGATTACCAATTTGAATATGTTACGTGAAACTAGCGTCTGTGTTCTTGCCAGGAAGGGTAGAGCTTTGGTTAAACATAGCTAATACAAGTAGAACGACGTTTGATATCTTCTAATAGCTGGTTATTTCTTTCGCTATGAACGGGAACATGTTCTTTCAATTTGAAACGGTGCTATTGACTACATGAAAGGAGTACTAAGGAAGAGGAAGTAGGGGTCACCTGGAAGTAGGTCAATAGAGGGGGAATTCTGAAAACGTTACCAATTTGGGTAAATTAAACTTCATTTGTCGTATGGAAACAGTTAAGAGAGGAGTGACGTAACTAACCAATAACCCCAGATAACCTTAATAACTCTAATAACAAATAACCTTACATACGTAAGTTGACGATGACAAGTGGTGAGATGTGAAATATGGCTATGAAAACTGGCAGCTACTGTATATAACAGAGAGATTCATTTGTTTATTCTGGGGTCAGGGAGTGGGATAGGCTCATCACTGGTCTCATGCTCCAGTGCCATAATACAACAGACATACAGACAGATAGATAGACAGACAGATAGACAAACTGTTAAGAAGTGGCAGCAGACCATTTTAATAATAATACGTAATACTTATATAGCACCTCCCAGAAATCATGAAGCGCTGTACAATAAAAAATAAGTAAAAAGGAGCATAAACAGTTAAACCAGGTTAAGAAGTATAATGACAGTTTAAAAACAGCTAAAAAGGTACGTCTTCAAATCTGTCTTATAAAAAGGTTAAGATTAGGTGTTCTACGGATGTTTGTTTTGCATTTCTGTTAACTAAGTTTTCCTCACATCACTTTGTCTTTATTTATTCTCATCTCGTTTCATGTGCACTTTTGATAAGTTAGTATACCTTTACCATCCCAACTACTTAGTTTTACTCAAATGCCGCCCTCCTTATAATAAAACTTACCCGCTGTGATTGCGTCATCCAAAATAGTGGAGAGTTTCTCCGCTGTTGCTTCGGAAGAGCAGTCAGATGGTATGATATTGTCATCGTATCCGAGAACGCCAAGTTTAGTTTTAACTCCGGAAAGAAATGCTGTCGCTGTACCGGCAGAGTCGGCAACTTGAGAGTTCGTGTTATAGGTCTTATAAAGAAAACGAAAACAAAATAAATGTAAATTTCTCTCATAAATGGCACGAATCAGTCTTGATCATTGTACATTTATTTTAATCTTCATGTGAGATTGGAACACATTTTTCGATATGGCTTATACTCCAAAAACAACTTATGAAAGGCAATTTTTTTATGTTTTTATTTATTTAATTGACGTGATCAACATGGTTATTTTGATTAGTACGAATACTGTCTTTGCTTCGAATATTGTAATTCATTTTTTTTTGTATAGAACTGATTAGCAGGACTACAATGATTCAATTGATTAGTAAACATTAGTATAATTATTAATTGTATAATTCATAGTATTGTTTCATTATTATTTTGATATGTTCATTTTGCATGTGATTGTATAAATACCTACACGTATAGGAACTATGACAGAGAGATTCGCACCCACCCCAACCCACCCCACCCCCACCTGCACCCCACTTAAAAAAGTGTTAAACAGAATATTTCTTCTCCTCGTTTGATTTTTCCTTCAAATGTCAACAGAAAATCGTAGGTTATGATATCACATGCCAACATATCGATGCAACACAAATTTATACATTTTAGACAAGGTACTTTTTAAGAAAAGTCACCCAGGAAAGAACCTGGGCACGAAAAACCAAACAACCGAACGACTGATCCGCTCTCAACGCCAGTCCCCTTGCATCGGGACTGCGACTGTGTGATCATCGTCGGGTGTATATCACCATTCCCCTCGAAAGGGAACAGATACTACACATGATCTTAGCCAAAAGGCCGAAAAGCAAGGTAGCAATTCGGAGATAAACATAATGACATTTTTTATGTCCCATATGGTCCACAGTAGCATCTACAAAATATAGATTTATGTCGGGGGGATTACCACCATGGTGGTAAAAATATTATATTTGTTGTATTTATTGCGATTAGCTGGCTATATATGCACATTATGGTTAACATATTAACATGAATATGCATAAATTTAAGTACCAGTGTGAGTACCATGAATAATAGGATTAACACCTGTTGTTTTGATTATCATAAGTTATGCACTCTTTGTGTTGAATATGATTAATATAGATAGTATGATCATATGATAATTAACATATATCTAATTATTAGGTATCTTTGCAATGGATGGAGAGAATATTATAAGTGATTATGATGTTAAATTTTGTTTTAAAGAACATTAAATCTGTAATATTTCCCGTATGGAATAATGTTTTTTCTTAGCTGTTTGGACAATCTGTTCCTTATACACCACAATTATCACCATCTCATATACCAATACTGGTGATTGAGTGTGTGTCTCCTACAGTGGCGTGTGCAAAGGGGCGGGGCAGGAGGCATGCCCTACCCTCGTCGATCGGGGAATTGTTTAATCGGGTGATTTTTTGTTTGTTTTTAGAGTATTAATTATCACAATATTGCATTTGTACCTAATTACAGTCCTAATTTATAGTCTAAATATTCTTCAGAATGCATGATATTTTTCTGTGGTAGCTGACTACCTGCAAAACCCTACATGGAAGTCGGCTTTAACTACCCCAAGACCACACCATTCCTTTAACAAATTCTTTATTCGCCTCTGACCCCTTCAATATCGGTTCAACCGTTACCAAAATCAGTCGGAATTAGACTTTGCCGCCCTGGACACCTCATTTACCCCCCCCCCCCCCCTCATTTACCCCTTGAAATCCTCAGTGCACGCCACTGGTCTTCTATATATACTGTGTTTAAAAATTCTTTAACAAACCTTTGAGAGGGCGACGTGCGGGAATGTCTCCCACATCAGACAGCCTTCTTCGCCAGTTTTCCCAACAAGTTGTCCTTTGTATATTCTACTGGCAGTGGATGTATGGATATCGAGACCGTCACCCAAAAATAAAATTACATTTTTCGCTTTGTTTTCGTTCAAATTATTATTCAAGGCGTTATTCAGTGCAATTTTCCCCAGGTTCCTCCAGTGCTCTGCTGGCTGGGTAAGTACAACTACAAAAAGAAAGAATACATTTTAGAATCTCAGTATCAGAAATTCCTTTGTTCCTTTGTTTTAGCTTAATTAGATCAGTGGAAAAGTGTGTTAAATTTGTATAAAAGGTTTTAAATTATAGTCGACGGCGAGATCAAATTGATCTAAACTTAGGTTCCGAATTTTGCCAATGACATGTGACTAGCTAATAAACGCGTCACGGTATAGTGTTACAATAAAAGCATTTTATGTTTGTGCAAAACTGTAGGAACGTCTTTTGAATTTTTTTTGTTTAAACAGTAAAAAAAAATATTTGGAAGGTTTTCAGAATATTGTCATGTAATTTTTTTCTAAAAATTTTCAATTTTTTTGAAAATAATAATAATAATAACAAAGAAAGAGGGAGGGTTGGGGGATATCGATGATCTTTAAAGAATGATTTCATAATTTATATATATATATATATATATATATATATATATATACACACACATATATATATATATATATATATATATATATATATATATATATATAAGTGGCTTTTAATTTCAGTGACAGATGTTCTGATGTAAGGCGAAAACTCAATAGAAAAAAACAAACTTTCGTGGCCTCGAGTAACATAACAGTTTCCAACGTATTTCAAGCTCCCTGGATTCTCTGTTGTTTATATGAAGTTTAAAAGAGAAATCATGTTTGTTTGCTGTTGCTATACAATTAATAAAAACTGCTAATTAACAGTACCGTTTAGGTTTGCACTGAGGAGACGATGTCATCATGAAATTTAGCCTTAAAGGACCATTTCAAGAAATTTTGTATAACTTGTTTAAAGATGAATATCTTGCAAAAAAAACTTGAAGCTACTCTGTATTCTTATTTGTTCTTGGATTATGACATATTCAAGTATCAAGTATACAACCATATATGGCGATCTATACAAAGGGCATATAGTTGCGTTTGCCTTTTGTTTTGCGTTTATGTTTCAGATAAGCTTCAGGCGTCAGCAAATGATTTCGGGTGACCGCATTTACCAAGAATCAGGGATGCTACCATATTTTATATACTCTGGGGGTTAAAATGCGTCAAAAGCCAGGGTCGGTCCCCGGGACAATTTTGCCACCGGGTCCATATTTTGCACTCTTTATTTTCCTTGAAGTATAAATATTATGAAACTGAGAATACATTATTCCTGTATCTCCTATTTTCCCGGGCCCTCGCTTTGTGTTCTTGTGCCTCTTCCGGTTTGACCCCTGAATCAGGGTCTTTAGCTTCCTGACCAACCCCTCCCTCCCAGAAGTTGAAGTGATATTACACTATTGATCAATAATAAAATGATCTCCCGGCAGGAACTCTCCCATCAAAGAGAGATTCATCTATCAAACTCGGAATTAAAAGTTGATAACTTACATTTGTTATAAAGACAGTGTAAATCAAAGAGATGTATTTACTTACAAGATGGTAGGAACAAAATCAATAAAATGTATCGTCGTAAATATTTGAAAGAATTCCAAAAGGAAGTATTTTCTTCCATCTTCTTTTTTTGGTGTTAGTACCTGGATCCTTCAACTATAAGTGTCAAGGGTTTTTACTACCGTGTCTCAGTGAATAAACTTTCATCAAAGAATAAACTAATTGACTTTGGTCTTGTTATGGAAAGCTTGTTTACATAACTTCATTCTTAGCCACGGTCGGTTGAACATATTCTATTCCAGTTGAAATGGGGTTGCCAAGCAACCTCCCCAATTCACGAGTTATGAGACGTCCTCTTAACGGTATCATAGAAGTAAGATGTATGCTAATCCCTCTACAGACACCTTACCTAGCATGCAGAGTACTTTAACTCAGGAATTTAATTTTGATTACGCCTCCGAACTTACGTAACGAAAAACCGATAACAATGGATGGTTTCCAACGGACAAATATTGGCGGTTTTCAATCGCGATACCTGCTCTGCATTCTTTAGCCGTCCTGACCTAGTACGACTCAGCAGAGAGAGACTGTGGACGCAACGCCACCACACAATTCAACCTCATGATCTCAACATTCAGGAAGGACATGACTAACCTTTCTTCTGCTCCCCCCCCCCTCCATCTCCCCTTGTTTGCCCCACCTGTTCTCCTAGCACTCTTCCCCCTTTATTCTCCACACTTTCCTGCCTTTGTCCCTCTGCAGTTTATTTCCTACCTCTCCTCTTCCCTCTGTTGGTTTCTTTCATGACTAACCTTTCTTCTGCTCCGCCCCCCCCTCCATCTCCCCTTGTTTGCCCCTCTGTAACACCTGTTCTCCTAGCACTCTTCCCCCTTTATTCTCCACACTTTCCTGTCCATGTCCCTCTACACTTTATATCCTACCTCTCCTCTTCCCTCTGTTGGTTTCTTTCTTCTCTCCATCCTTTGTCTACTAATCATCTTACATCTATCTCTTTTGTGTTAACCCTGCTCATTAACCTGTCTGTATTCTGTGCTTGTATTTGTCCTTCTGTTACTGTTATTACCTTGTCATTCAGCCTCTGAAGAAGATCCTGCTAGGATCGAAACGTCAGGCCTACTTACTTTTACACATTTTTTTTTAAAGAAAAATATCCATGAAGTTCTAGGCAAACAGTTTTCTCACAAAAAGACCGATGACGTAAGATGTAAGACATCAAGAAATTACGAGATTAATACAAAAGAAATTCCATATTATTGAATATTAGTTACCAAAACACCGACTCCTCACATGTTGTGACAAATGCACTTAAATATCTGTAACATTCCATCCCATCCAAAATAAAGAAAGGTGTGGTAATAAAATTCCCTAGTTTGCTATGCTGTTTCAACTTATCCCTCTATTTATTGTTGTATAACACTACATGCATAAAGAAATGGAATCACGGCAAAAAGTCCCAAGAATCCAGCTTGTGAAATTACGGGATGTATCTCCAGGTAGCGTTCGATAGAGGTCACGGAATACGAACCTGGGGATAGGGGCGGGGGCGGGGGCAGTGTTATGCTTATTAGAAAAGTGTCAGTGGAAAAGTTGACGTTGATTTCTCGTAAATTTATTATCCCACCTAAATTTAAGGGATACTTTTTAAGAAAAGTCATCCAGGAAAGAACCTGGGCTCGAAAACCAAACTACCGAACGGCTGATCCGCTCTCAACCCCAGTCCCCTTGCATCGAGACTGTGACTGTGTGATCATCGTCGGGTGTGTATCACCATTCCCCTCGAAAGGGAACAAATACCACACATGATCTTAGCCAAAGGCCGAGAAGCGATCAACAGACTGACTAACAGATACTACAAATGATCTTAGCCAAAAGGCCGAGAAGCTACCTCCGCGGATCTAGGATTTCGCGGAAGTGGTGGCCCCCAAAACAAGTATCGTTAGATAAACGAATGCAATCAATTTTTGCAATCGCGTTGAAAATCGTATTACTTTTTAGCGGGTGGGGGTAAAGCAGGGGCAGTGGATATCATAGTGTTGCCCCTGATTTCTATTTTGGGAAAGGTTTTTACTCAGTTTAGAGACACTATACTTGTCATTTCCTGTTATCTTCGTTTTATTAAAACTGGAATATTGGTCATACTTGAATACTTTCGTTCATCGATTTAGCGATTACTGTGAAGCCAATTCAAACAGACGGAAGCTGGTCACTTCGCCCAACAACCATTTTGCCCAACTGCCATTTCGACCAACCTTACTAAGTCTTGGTTACAGTCGGTAGGATGGATGTGTTTTAGGGGTAAGGTTTGATAAGTTTTTATGGAGACCGATTCCCATTTGTTTGTATCAAATTAGATTAACACTGTACAACAAGATTAACACCTAACTGGTGAAATGGTTGGTCGGAATGACCAACAAGGTTGGGCGAAATGACCATGCTAGTTGGGCGAAATGGCAGTTGGGCGAAATGGTTGTTGGGCGAAGTGACCAGAAAGCAAACAGACGATCGTATCGACCAACGTTTAAACACATAATTCTACTCAATTTATGTTTGCACTTATTATAACTGGGGAGGGAGGGGTGAGGGAAGGGAGAGGAAGGGAGGGTTCTGTTTGTTTCTTTGGTTCTCTTTTATAATTGAAAAGTTCTGTTTCTTTTCAGGGAGTGTCACTACCCAACAAGCCCTATAGGTTTTTTTTACTACACTTCCTTACACAAGTTTTGTTTTCTTATCTCCTTCTATATGTTATATGTCATACTTATGTTGTGATAGAACAAAAATAAATGAAATCAAATGAAATGAAATAATCATTATTCGGAAAAGCGTGTGACGTCACAACTAGTTTATTGCCTCAAAGGTACCTTTACACTTAACAAAAATTATGTAAGACAAGTTTAAACACAATACTAACTAACAGGTTTCCAATATTATCCGATGTTACTTTTATATCATTTTCTTTAAAAGAAAAGACAAAAGATATGATATGATATGATATATGAATATAAAATGATTTAATGGGACCGCTGTATATGAGAAAGTGAATTATGTTCTCCCGGCCAGCTCTACCTGTTTCTTATTTTTCCTGGTGAACCTACTAACACCCTGCTCCCTCCCCCCCCCCCCCCCTCCCATATGCACCCGGTAAATTCATTTCAACCTATGACAGAATAACACAATGAAAACATCTCTTTCAGTCGACAGATTTTAGTTTTAATAATATATATATAAAGATACAGATAACATTTTCAGTTTGCTTGCGACACACTTTAAAGCTAAAATTAAAATTGCATTTACATCATTTAAGATTTATATAACGAATAACGTAAACTAAGATATTACCACATAATTATATACTAGCGGCACATCTTCTCTACATATTTGATAAAAATATTCTTTTACACAAAGTTACGGTCCTAAATTTGTAAAATTGCAAACATAATTATTTCTGATATTTGTTGACAGCAGTCGATATGATTTGATATATAAGAAATCTTGAACACAAATAAACACTAAAAAACGAAGATTTAATTATGTTGTTTTTCACTGAATTCGATCAACTTTTGGGGTCAAACTTAGTGATATTTAGGTTCGTATGATAACGCTAATTAAATAGTATTACTATAGACCTTTTCCTTTCTTCAGCATAGATAACGTATCGTATGAATTATGCGTGATTTAGGCAACGATATGTAACAGTCGGTAATGTATAATAAGCAACTTGGCCCTGATGCAGAAATAGAAATGGGCTCCCAAAGGAGAATCGACATTTAACCATGCCCAGTTATGGTTTGGGCTTGGGTGAGGAGTTCTTTTTTATATTCAGCACCTGTAGACTCGCAGATCTGACACTCTCATGCTTTGAGTTTGTGTTTGTGTATATTTCCACAATTAGAGTGGAGTAGTACAGAGTCAAGATAAAACAAGGTGTTGGAGGAGGATTCAAACAGCATTAGCGTGTACGAGCAGTCCCCCTTAATCAAGTTACACAATACAGATAAGCATAACACAACAATAGAGGAAAAGAACAAAGAAAATAAAAATGAAAATAAAAAAAAAGAAGTAATTAACAACCGTTTCGTTTGTATTCTCATTTAGGTGAGGAACGGGAGAGAACTTTTAGAACCTGTATTTGAACAGTATTTAAGACATAAATAGAAAATTAATAAAATCTTCTGCATGAGTTTAAAACTTTCTTCAGCCGATCAGTGGTCCTATTTTTTCGGTTCTTAAAACCGGTCCCTGAAGCCCAGAGAGTTCGCACCAGCCTTGTTACGTCACTGATGACATTAGAAGGACATCCTCGTCAGAGCAATTAAGTATTATCGCCGATGTATAAATGCGCAAAGATATATTTATAATCATAGTACATTTATTATTGAACACATTTATTTGAAGATATTTATTTAAATCAACACAACAGTCGATTTGTACGAGAAAGAGTTCAGACTTTGGGAGGAACATAACAGAAGGTCATGTGACCTTATAAATATGATATTTAATTATGCATAAATAGGAAAAAGACAAAACAAATAAAACAATAAACAAAGAGAAAACAAAAAAACAACAACAACATCAAAATAGAGATAAGAGTTAAATGAGAAAACAACAATATGCAAGTTATACATATAGCTATATTAAGTATATAGTATTTAAGAACTTTCTGAACATAAACAATTATACGGCACTATATGCACTTAGGGAAGGGAATATATATAGTTTTGTCCCATGTTGTGCTGAGGGGAGGTAATTCTATATAAAAGGGTATAGAAAGGCTGTTGGGGAGGGGAGGGGTGGGGAGGGGTGGGGAGGGGGAAGGACGAGGAAAATGTCGAAAATGCAAATATGTACTGTATGATTCTAACTGAGCATAAATATCACAATAGCGGTAAATATCATATATAGATAGAGAGAGGGATTAGAGTTTATTATGATGGTAACTCTAAAAGCTTAGTATTCAATCATATTTGCTTAATTGGTGGCCCACTTTCCACCTTTATGACCTTGGGGACACTCAAGTGGGGGAGGGGTGTCGTGGTCTGGGGAAAGGGGCTACGGGGAGGATGTTTCCCCAGTCCATTCTATACATTAGGATTTTATTTAATATGAATAAAGGTGCCTAGTTGCAAAGTGGATTTAAGCTAGTACTAGGAATTGTTAAGGAAATCAAATGCCATCTTGATAACTTGATTAAATAAATAGATCAGATCGCCTTTTCTGGTACATGTAATTTGAAGAAATAAAATATCGGCAATTTGTTCTTTCACATTTTATTATTAATAACTATAATTTTAGTTCTTAGTTTGTGATTCGGCAAATTTGACTTTTGGCAAGAAAGAATAAATATTTTTAATTATCATTGTTCGAAACAAAGAGGAAAACACGTTTGTTCAACCACTCCACCTCCCCCCCCCCCCTTACCCCTCCACACACACTCTGCCCATCAACACTGCATTCTGTATATATGTGAGCAACGAAGAGGGTAATAAAATGACTGCAGTATTTCATTCATTCATATATACCGTATACGTGTCTTAACGAACCTCGGTGTTGCCCTCTGCATTAATATACTACTAGTTGCTGTTATTTCCTTTACGTTCCCTTCTAATTCGGCTTTCTCCATCTCACCTCCTCACCCACGTCCTCCACCCACCCACCCCCCCCCCCTCTCTCTCTCCCTTGCTTTACTTTAAACATTAATGATAACATTATTACATTAAACATTTAGATGTTGCCCGTTTTACTGGTCACAAGCTCTTTTGAAACGAACGGTGTGTTTTTCCTTTTCTTTTCCTTCTTCTTGAACCCCTCTTTGTTATTCGAATGTTTCTGTATTGATTGAGTGGTAAAGTACGCCATTGTAAATCCTTGCCCAAGTTCTATCAACCTGTTGAAAGACAAGAGAAAAAACAAAAGTGAATTGGCATAGAGAAAATTAAAATCCTTTATCAGCCTCGGAAGAGGAAAGAAAACATACTGGAAAAGCGAAACGATTTACGGTTTTCCAAGCTTTGTCTGGGAAGGGAAAGAAACGGAAGGGAGGGTAGGGGAAGAGAAGGGAACAAACTTTTACAACATCATTGAATTCTGCAAGTTTTACAATACTACAGATCTTTTTGTTTTTAATAATTCAGTCATAATCTTGCTTCTAAAATGTCTCTAGCGACCTACATTTCATGAATCAAATCATTATTCTCTCCTTCTCTCTCTTGTTTTTAGCCATTTTAATTTTTGCTGGTTCTTTGTTACATTTGCTTTTTTCTTTCTCTTGATATTTTCTCTCACGTTTGGCTTTGCCTGACAAAGTCTTATGGAATTAAAATCAACTATTATATCATGTTTTATCCTTGAAATGACGTTTACGAGCATAATTGGAAAGATTTTTGTTACGCCATCTGTTGGATATTATTGATTTAATATAATTAGTCATGTTTTAAATCGTTAACAAAAACTAAAGCCGTTTGGAGCCGAGAATGTCCTTGTAAATGTAAATACCATCGTGCTGTGTTTCCATGGGGATTTAATATATATATATATATATATATATATATATATATATATATATATATATATATATATATATATATATATATATATAAAACAACAATCCATTGAGTAAACAATTTGTGTTTTTTTGTGGCTGATTAAACAAAGCAGAATATGATTCTTATCAATTTACTTGCAGAAATTAACAATTGTGAAATGATAATAGAAAAACTTTCTTCTTCGTCAAGCTCACATCCGCTGCAACAACCTTTTGTTTCCACATAAAAGTGATTGATGGAAGGGGTGTGGGTGGGGGTGGGGCAGGTCCTGTCAGTTTCTAGCGGGAGGAGGGGGGATGCCGTTTTAAGCCGTTTTAACATTTTACCTCCCAATTCTACTTAAGGGTAATATACTCTACTTAAATTTAAGTGAAATAGAATTCGACTTAAGTAAAATGTATTTCACTTAAGTGAAATAGAATTTCCACTTAAAGTAGAATACAAATGTTCTTTTTTCTTAAGTGGAATGCCATTTCACTTAAGTAGAATTGTATATCACTAAGGGTAGGATATAATTTCACTTCAGCTTAATTGAATTCTACTTAAGTGAAATGGCATTTTATTTAAGTCAACAATATGGCCTATATTTTACTGAAATAGAATTCCAATTAAGTAGAATTGAGTTCTAATTAAGTTGAATTGAATTCGGCTGAAGTATAATACTATTTGACTTGAGTGAAACTGAATTCTATTTAAGTGAACCTATATTCTACACGTTTTCGAAGTAACAGTTGCTATGGAGATATCAATGTAAACAATAGTAGGGGAAAGATCATTTTGTCTATATAATATTCAGTTCGAGTATAGATATTTTACGTTTGGAATAATTTCTTTATGTGTGATTGGTTCACATGTTTACAACTTGTCATGTGCGTTCACCACTTCTCGTCTGTCTGTCTTTCTCTCGAATAGTAGATATATTTACATATTTCATGCACTTAGCAACATACGTTGCCCAATCTGAGTGTTAATAACGTTTGGCGGGTTAAGTTCTGATCCGTTGGGCATACGCTTGAAGTACACGTTATATCTAGTGTTACATCGTTGCGGTAAAAATATGCGAAAAGACGTTTCAAAACAGAAATATCAGTACTTAATAGCTGCAGTTTGCTTTGGTTTATAACACAGGTGGGCAACGTGTTGCCCGCGGGTCGTGTGCGGCACTAGGACAAAAAGTTTACGCGACCCAGACGGCCTTAGATTGGAAGACATTGGCAGACAGGCATATTTAGCATGGAGAGTTTGTATATATTGTGATTTCAACTTTAACAGCTGGTCACCACCGCGCAGAGCCAGTTGATCCCTCAATTATCACGTATGTCCAATGTACCACGGGAGTCGGTACGGTACATCTTAAAAGTGTTACGGCGCTTCCGGGATACTGGCCCAAAGTTTCATTGCGACACGCCACTGAACCAATTTCGAGCCCCACCAATGGTTCAAAAATGTTATATCACGTGTCGTTCTGACCAAGAAAAATGTTAGACACAAAACCGATCTAAGAAAATCGAATCAGCACAAACACATTTGACTGGCTCGTAATGTACTCAAAATATTACCCGATTTCAAAAGATAATAATAAATTATGTGCCCCATCAAGTTTATGTAATGTTTAAAGTTTTTGCCTATTTTGGTTATTCCTTTCTCTCTCTCTCTCCTCACCCCTCCCTCCGTCCCTACCCCCCCCCCCCCTCCTTCCGTCCCACCCTCCATGATGCTGAAGTGGGTGAGAGATAATGAGATCTTAACTAAGGAACACAAATATAAATCACTTAATGTGTTGTGTTAAAGTTATCACAGACCTGACCAGTTTTAATCTTTCTAACATATTTCGGAGTAATTGTAGAGGAGACCTGTTTAAAATCTCTGAATATTTTATCAGATCTCTTTTTGCTTGTCTCCTTCTTCTTGTTCATTTCTGACCTGGTTTCACTGTTGTCTGTGGCTTGACTTTCCCTCAACGTCCACAGACACTATAACATACGTTGCGGAAGAATGAATACTCTGAAAACGACTTAACCAAGTCTTATCTGAATAACAATTAACTCATAAATGACCACAACATGGCAAAGACCTAGATAATTATGTTAGGGTTGCCTTTAATGGTAATTTCGTTTTTTAAATAACTCTAGTTTTTCTTTTCATTTTAAAATGGAAAGAATCGTACATCTATAAGAACTAAAAGAAATGTTAAATTTCCAAGACAAAAAAGGAAATATCCTTTTAATTTAATATCGGCAACCAATAAGTTCGTCGATTTAGGTGTTGAAGGACAAAGTTAACCAAATTAAGAACCTGTCAAACATATATGGAATAAAACAAAGCAATACATTAACCATTGATATATATTTCATTCCATGCCACTGATTTTTGGGGAAAATTAAAAGAAAGTTTCAGATTTTTAAGTCTTTCAGGTGATATGTTTAACATTTACAGTGGAATACAAATTTTCTTTATTAGATTGTGTCGTCAAAGTTACGTCATACAGAAGGCAATCGAATTTTAGTTTTAATATTTTAACGGTTGATTAGGACAATTTTTAAACACAGAGTTTGTTCTTAAAGCAATTAGTATTATAGAAATTAGGCAACCGAGCATTTTATATAAACTTCGCCGACCAAATCAATGTCAAACATGTGGTTTATATTGGTAAAGTTTAAAGGTTAATAAAAGAAATTTGACAATTTTAAAGTTTCTTAGGTTATATGAAGAATGTAATAAGATATGAAAGATTAACCTCCGCGCCACTTTACACGCCGATGTGCTCTTGTTTCTTTTATCTATATATATTATATAATCGAATATATAAGTATGAATAGCCCCCCCCCCCCAGAAAAATGGGGAGGGGGTTTAACCGGGTATTACAATCACCACCATATGTTTTAGTAAATTTTACCCATGACCCATGTGAGAGGAAATCCATTTCCGTTAGCAACTCTTTCAACCAATCAAAAAATTGAAAATAAAAATACTTTGTCATTTGAGAGACGAAATCTGGCCTTTAAACTCTGTATGATAAGCTATCAGCTAAGCTAAAAATTTTTAAAAAATACTAAGATAAATTCAAAGGGTTTTCAATTAATTTTCTACAAAAGCCAGAAAAAAACGTCGGTTGAGGTAACTGACCAAACAGTCCAGTGGCGTGCACATGATATCAAAGGTTGAGGGGGGATGGAAGCATTCCCCGACTGTTTAAGGTATGGGGGATGGTCATTTGTGGCATGGCCAGAGGCGCATGAAGGATTTTATAAAGGAGGGGGGCTGCAGGCAACGGGAATCTGTAATGTCGCAGCTATGTATACGTACTAATTTCTTTGGTGAAGGGGGAGGGGAGGGGGCGTTAGGTCAATTCCTGTCAATCCATGAAATGAATTTAGCGCATGTTTGCTCTGAGGTAATGTTGTTTGTGACGGTGTGCGTGTGTGTGTGTGTGTGTGTGTTTTGAAGTAATTACGATAAATATGAAAGAAATTTGACTTTATTAGAAAATATTAATTCAATTTATATATGAATACTAAAGTACATGATTGGTTTAATTAAAAGATAAATTTTATAAGCAGATAAAAAAAATCAATACACACCTGAAGCAAGTGTTGAATATATAGATAGCGGTGGCAGTCATTCTCCATTCGCAGTAATAGATCATGAGCCCTCTAATTATGACGAATGTGTTTAAAACCACGCAGATTGCATTCAAAAATGCGGTGATTTTGGCGATCCTTAACACTTTCCTTGTTAACTTGACTCGGAAAGCTAGTCGAGTGGTGTTAGCCTCTGATTTCGTAGTTGTAAATCGATTGAGAACTTTAGATCGTAACCGGGATATCCCACTTTCTTGAGATTCATATTTCTTCTCGAATCCATCCTCACCGCATTCTTCAGCAGATTTCTTTCCCATCTGAATACCGGCAGAATCGGTTAAAGTTCCATTTTCTGCTACATTTTCATCACATCGCGATGTCTCATTTTCATTGTCGATCGATACCGATTTGTCAACATCGTCGAGGACAGTCGGTCGTTGAGGATCTCCTCTACCGGGAACGTCCTTTACAGATTGCTGCGGCGTCGATTGATTGCTGAAATTCTGATAATTAACCGCCCCTACCGTCGTCACAACGGTTGAAACACCGTAGCTAACACTCTCTTTCTCTTTCATTTCCGCTAAAACTCCAGACGATTTCCTCTCCGCTTTTGTCAGTTTCGTCGCAAAAATGATGAAGGTGAAGATCAGTAAAACTCCCCAAAGGACGAAAAAACCGTGACAGATAAGCAACATCAGCACAAAACTATCCAATATCTCAATCAAAGTAACCGCGATTATCACGGCTATGAAATGAACGATTATAATGAAGATTAATACGATTTTATTGTGCAATACTTTTGACGAAGATCTCGCTTTGAGTCTACTCGCTTCGTATAGAATCAGGCACATCAAGCCGAAACCCCCGGTTAGACACGGGTATGCCAAATTGGATAGAATATTCTCGATGATTTTCCACGGTACACCGGTATCGTACCAGAACTGTAGATAAAGATACATGTATAGTGTTCTTGAAAAGCCGAGGATAAAAAGCAGTATCTTAATCGCGAGGATACATGACTGGATGTTGGAGACTTTCTTAGGGGCTGAACTACGCCTAAAATAGAGCGAGATGGAATAGAGGGCGTAGCACGCCAAACAGAAATAGACCAGTCCAAGAATGTAATAGTGAAGACTCCACAACAGAAGCCAAGGCTTTGGTGGGGCTTCCCTTTGTGGCTCTAGCATGTCATCAGGTGCGTCAAGTTTCTCCTCGCTATCCTTGTCGTACCATGAAGTATTTCTGCTTTCGACAGATTCCATTTTTTCCTCCTTTCTATTGCACTAATTAAATTCCTTGTAACTGGTAGTTGATGCTTGAAAAGAGAAAAAGAAAAATTTGAAATGTATTGATTTTTTTATATTTTTTTTTATAACTTTGTCAGAAAATAATATTTAACTGAGATTAGAAGGGGGGGGGGGGCATTCGAGATGGGTAGAGGGTTAGCGAGTATGGTTAGGGGTAGGTGAAAGGAGGTAGACCAGCAGAGGTTCTCTTCCAGAAATTCTGGGATGGACTTTTGTGGTGGTCGATTAGGGTTCAGTTTAATGTCTTGCCAATAGGGATATCATACTGCTCTGGCTTCCCTACAATGATGGTACGGCAGTTCTATTTATGTTGAACTTATAATTAAAATCACCGTAATCTGTTTGAAATACTAAAATAAATTACTCTAAAAACGAATACTTTACATATGTTGCCAATTTTAACCTTCTGTGTGGCATTTTAAGTTCTTGTTATGGTTGTCGTCACAATAAGACCCCCAAAAAATAAATAATAATAATAATAATATTAATAATAATAATAATAATATTTATAATAATAATAATAATTAATAACAGCAACGAAAAATAATTTCAGTGTTTCGTAGGTAAATATTTAGATTTAAATTTACTGTGTATGTATCTATGCATGTATACATACTTTTATTTATAGCTTCTGATCTTATGATATTTTCTTTTAATAAAAAGTGAAAAGTGAAAAAAATGTTATGGTTATATCATAGTGGAAGTTTTCCTAATGGCCTATATCACACATAAATATTAATTATATTATTAACATTATCCAATGTATCGAACACCCAACAGCTATACCCGTCTTCCTTTAACTACAACCCCCTACCCCCCACCACCTCCCTCTCCTCGTTACCCCACCAGTTCATAATTGCTTTCTTACCCCTTCAGGTTAATAAAGCGAAAGTAGAAACGACGAATAAAAAGTGACGTTATATAATTTACTATATAAACAATACGAATAATAATGGTATGAATCTTTCAATATTTGAGGCCAAAAATTGTAACAACAAAACATTACATATATATGATTTTCTTTCATGTGCTTTCGTTATGGGCTAAACAATGTTCCAATAACACAATTCTGCTTGAAGAAAAAAAGTGTTTTAAACGGACTTTTTTTATAGTTCGATTGTTCAATTTTTGAGTTGCAATATATGTGACGATGAACGATGGTTTAATTAAAATAACATTAAACTGGGCTACTCAGTGAAACTAAACCAGGCGATAAGATCCCATATGTCTCGACAGTGATGAGAAGGAAAGCGTGACAATTAATTATCAATTTTAAGGAGAACTCATTGCTTTTACTCCGTTTTTAATACTTTTTCTTCATTGATACATATTAGGTGGAAAAAAACGAAAAAAAAAAACCTTTGGCTTCTCTTGAAATTCCTTCTTTGCAACAGCTTTCTAGGTTAAATATATATCGAAGGAAACTTTTGTGGGAGCCCAGTGGCGTCGCCAGACATTTCACTCTTGGGGGCACAGCACTTCCTTAGGAGAGGGGCACCATATTTATTGGTGAATGCCGTCCTGGGGGAGGGATCTAAGGTTGCCCCCTCCCCTTCCAGAAATTTTAATTAATTAAGGGTCCTTAGATGCAATCTGTTGCTATATTTTGCAACTTGAAGTATATCTTTATGTTCAAGAATCGTCGGGCTGAGTCTGTCCGATATTTATGTTTTTAATTGAGGTAAATAAAGGTTTTGTTTTGAGTATTTTTTAACACTACAAATCGCATCTGGGGGCACCTGGGGGGCACGATTTTTTTTGGAAGGGTACGAGCCATAATACTTGTCTGGAACGCTCCTTTAAGGTTTAATGGATGCGTTTTCACGGTCCACTGGTTATAAATGTTACAGTCCATTGTTTTGTGAAGCCTCACATTCTCAAAAAGACATGTGCTTTTCTAATCTCATATGAACCCGTCAAGCACTCTTATAACTGGCAGACAACGTTAAGTCTCCTAGACAAATTACACTGTTAACAAGTCTTGAGTTTTCCTTTTGAGGTGTGTGTTGCACCCGATGAACTGATCGAGTCACCTGTACGATAGACTAAAGAATCCAGTCACTTATATGAACGAGCCTCCAATGTTTTAAAGGGCCATTTCTAATAAGAAAAATAGTACGGTACATTACAACCTGGAGTGATAGCAATGATTTCGTAACGGTGTACAACATATCAGAATTCATTTTGTGCCTACAGTACAAGCTTTTAAATGTCAAACGTAGTCAGGAAATCTGTTATCTATTATCTACGCTTGACGTAATGGAAGTCCCACCTGTTACGGGAGTCTATATGGGCCATCTGTTGCAGCCAACAGAAAAAAAAAAATCCTGGGATCTTTTTTTTATATATTTTTTTATTGGCTATTCCGACACAACCGATATTTGGCTGCGTAAATGAAAAAGAACGGTCATGAAAAGTAAGTTGCGTTCTTGGGGAAATTAAATATCTGATGCAAGAACTACTAATAAAATAGATTCAAAATGTGATTCTCTGTTCATGTAATGCATAGCATTGAACTTGCACATGATTTCAACGGTATGGTGGGCCGGAGGGAGGGAGGATTCTAAATTGCCACCAACTGGGTTAGGTATAGGGGCATAAACGTTATGGAAATGCATCCTGGGCCCCGAGGAATGGTCTAATAATTTCCCATTGAATTTCAAAAATACCCCGACTGAACGTTCAGGGGGGCGGGGGGGGGGGGAACTCGCCCTTCGCAAGTCAGAATGAGAGATAAAGAGCTATAGACGAAACATTGAAAATACAACCGA
This sequence comes from Apostichopus japonicus, assembly GCF_037975245.1. Classification (NCBI taxonomy): domain Eukaryota; kingdom Metazoa; phylum Echinodermata; class Holothuroidea; order Aspidochirotida; family Stichopodidae; genus Apostichopus; species Apostichopus japonicus. The sequence goes on from NC_092571.1 coordinate 23,858,383, forward strand.
TTGTTCCTTTAAAAAAATTGTTGATAACATCTGTCTGTTTCAATATCCTCTCCCTGGTGTAGATGAGATTTAATAATAAAGGAAAGGCAATTAACTGAAGTGAGGAGCCAATGTCGAGAAAAAAATTATACAGCAGGTGGTAATCCATCAACGTCACGTTAGGATACATGTGCTTTACAAGTTACTTTACGAGTGTAAAACAGGAAGTACAAAAGTGTAGGCTTGTAAAGCCTTGTATAACTTGAACCGTGTTTATATTAACTTCTTCGGTGTCGTTTATACCTATATTATATACATCAATCTATCTGTCTTGTTTATTTCATTTGTTTTGTAGCTGACGCTGCGATGTACAAATATTTGAATAAGAGTAAAACAAATAAAACTGAAAGTAAATGGAAAAAGCAAATTAACAGGCGAAAACGAAAGTAGTATTATGAACTCCGAGGCCGAGACAGAAAGTGAGGAAATGCTCATACTTGTGTTCGGTATCATGCAAGAAGTAAACACAATAAGTAAACTAAATATCAAGTGTCTGTGAATAACAGGTCAAGTTTTGTTACTGTATCACCATTTACAAAAATCGCATATTTTTTATTTTCTTCTTGTATTCCTTACAAATGTTAGCCTACATGATCTTTGTGAGATATGACCAATGTACTGAAACCGATGTTAATTATGGATAAGAAGTATGTTTTTATTTATGTTTGATTATTTTTGTATATATACAACAGCATCGTAAACAGTCTCAAAAAAAAAAACGCCGAACTGAAATTTCAACATTTACAAAAACTATTTGTCATTGTATACTGAAAGCAATATAACCAATGCTAGTCAATAATGCATAGCGAAAAGGTCAAGGAACGCCGAAATATGTCATCTTCAAATTATTTTCCAACAATTGACGAGACTATTCTAACTGACTTATTCTCATCATTCAGCATTTTTCTCTTCTCTCCTTTTTTCTCTCTTTTTTTTAAAATTTATTTTATTTTATGTTTTGCTTTTTCCATCTGGCAATCCTTCACGGTTGAAAGTGTCAGGGCAAAGATAATTGAAAGGTGTTAAAAGAAAAGTTAGGAGACGCAATATTTTAAAAAAAGGGCTGCAATGGTCTGTGTCCATGTACTCTGTGAACATGGGTTAAATCTTGAAATATGTAGGGTTTATGACAAACGTCGATCGCGTGGTAACTTGACAAAGTGTATCATATCACATCACTCAAATAGTTACGAAAGAAGGTATTCAAGGGTGACTCTGGGCACAAAATTAGATTTGGTCATTCAAGACACACTGTTTTCAGCCCAGGTTTCGATTCCTATAACATTTTCAACTTTTGAGAAATGAACCCTTTAAAGAAGTGAGGTTCATTATATAAAGTGACTGGACTATTTAGTCTAATACACAGAAAATTAGGTCAGTTCCTCGAATGCATCTCAAAAATATAATAGGAAAACATAAGACTTTTCATGCCCGGAAATGAAGTGTTTACAATACATTAAACAATTATTGTTTGCCAAGGATAAATGTAGTTGAAAGATGTTCTGTTATGGAGATGAAGGAACATATTTTGATTGCGTGATTAGATTTGATAAAACAATGGGTTAAAATTAAACATTAATATCTGCACTAAGGATTCGATGTCACCATCCTTTTAAACCTTCAAAGAGCATTCCAGAGTTTTATCATATTTTTAAGGGTGAGTATAGCTTGAAAACTTCGATAGTATATATACAGAAACATTAAGAAGCACTCATTTTTTCTCTGCTTTTCTTGGTCTATAACATATGAAGACTAAAATTTCTACCTAAGGTCATCTTTTAAGGAGGGGGAGGAATTGATATTGTCGTATGATGGATGACGTCACTAATAATCGCCAATGGTCATCAGGTTCATCCAACGACAAGCGTTATGCAGACCGCATCATGTTGTGCACGTGACACTCACAAGCGAATGATGTAGACTTGTGCAGGGTATGGGAAGGTCAATGGTGACATTACCTAAACATTAGCTGTGCGTTGATATGATGGTTAAAACTACTGCACAATCAACGAAACTTTATCCTTTTGAAAACATGCGACTACATTTTCAATGTATGACGTATTACGTGACATGTGCAAATACGCTTGCGCAGAATATTACGTTTATGGCAAGCCGTATGGGACAAACACTGCATAATATATATCCTCGTATTAATACGAATATATACGCGTAATCATTCGAATATATCCGCGAGTATATTATTATCTAATCATATTGTTTATATATATACGCGTATTAATTCGAATATATATATATATATATTATTTCGAATATATACGCGTATAAAAACCAATATATCCTCGTACTTATTCGAGTATATACGTGAATTAATTCGAATATATATGCAGATTAATTAGAAAATTTAGGCGGATTATTTCAGCCAATCGGATAAGTAGGACGATAAACACGTGTATATTTGAATGAATCCGTGCATATGTTGGATTTAAGCCCCATATGTATTCGAATTAGTGCGGATATGTTGAATTTAATACATGTATATATTCGAATTATTACGTGTCTATATTCGAATTAATACGCGGATATTAATTAAACCTTATGATTGGCTAATAATATATACGCGTATATATATTCGAATTAATACGCGTATATATTCAAATTAATACGATGATATAGTATGCGGTGTTTGTCCCACATAGCTTGCCATACACGTTCAAAGGTTGTTGTTAATATTATCTGTCGTTATGCCTTTGGTGACGAAGAAGAATAACTTACCAGCTATTTTGGGTTTTGGAGTGGGGAGGAGGAGGTGAGTGAGGAAATACTTCTTGTTCATTGTTAGTTCCGGTTACAGCATTGTATGGTAATTCGAGTGATGCGAGTGGGTAGTCGTGTCATGTGTCATTTCAGGATGACTGAAATGGTCAACGACAACTTACTTTAATGTATACAGTTTGTGTAATAAACCGTATGCACATTATATGTACAGGTGTTGTTTCCTTTGACTTGGCAATGTACTTTGAATGGATTATGTTTACCATTCTCTCCGCAGGCAGGCACTCAGAGAAATTGATAAAAGTTATATATTGCACACATGTTGCTAGATTAAAGTTTCGACGCCGTATTACCAATGTTCTTGTTGGTCATATATACTGTAAATATCATTTTATTTGATAGTTAATAATTTAATGTCATTGATACGATCTATCTTAAAAAAAAATGACAAAACAAACCAAAATTATAGAGTGTGGTCCGTGACGTCATGATAATGATGACGAAAAGGCCGTATTATCTTTGAAATGTGCATACATGATACATGGTTCATATATAGTTATGATTTTCTTAACGATCCGTGAAATTGAACTAACGTATCCTGGCAACAAAATGCAGACTGCAGGGATGATGACGTCATCACGGTAACTAATATGAAGCAAATGTCTTTGATTGCCTTAGCTCGCAATGTTCAAATAAGTTGTTTAGCTACAGTGAAGGATTGGAATTTATACAAGTCAATATATCATTTCAGTATAATCTGAAGCCTTGATAATTTCTTTCAACCGGATGTATATGTATACATATATATATATATATATATATATATATATATATATATATATATATATATACATACATCAATAGCTAAAACCAAATATTCCAAAGGTTTATATTACATTTTATGAGAAATATATGAACGCAACATTGAAGTATTACCCAATGGAAAATAAAATATTTTGGGGAATAACTTCTGGGGATGACGTCACAGACGCCCATTGTGATATATGCTTCTATTTTAAAAATAAAAAAGTAATATAACGAAGGGTGTGTTTATTATGGTCATAAAAAAAAGGCTTTATCGTGTCTGATGGCGACGAAATTTGATTTTAAACTACGACCTTCTTATATGCCCATGCGTGCTGAGTATACGTGACGCTATGATGCAGGGACCTATCTCTCTCTACCGATGATTCTTTAAATGTTTCGTGGAAACCGGTGCATTTTTTTTTAAATAGTTTTTGTGTGTCTTGTGAGCACTGGTGGTGTTGGCTATATCGCTTTCACAAGAAATATTACAAGGATAAAATGGCAATCAAAAATATCTATGAATGACAAAGTTGGTCTGGTCTTGTATTAATTGTAGATTGATGAAAAAAATGCGATCGAAAAAAAAAAGTTGCAATTGGCAGACATTTCTATTATTATTTTACATGAATCAAAGCTACATCAGCCATCCAGGGTTAAATTGTTCGAAGTAAAAGAGTGATCAACTGTATCACTGTAGAGGTTGAAGGGAGTGTGTTTAGCATTTCAAAAGGACACATTGGGCCGGGCTCTCCAGCCAGGCCCAAAATAAATAGAGGGCGCTGTCATATCGGTACTATTAGATTTCCTTTATATAAAGGAACGCTGGGTACTATTAGAGTTCCTTTATACATGCGAGAACTGCGAGAACTCGAATTTGGACGCCATTTTGTTTCCATTTGGTGTAAAGGAACTCTAGGTCCTATCTGAATTCCGTGAAAATTGGCAAGGAAGATCGTAACGGTTACATGAGATGATCATTCGTATATACAAATTCGTTCGTATACTTACTGAAGAAGAGATCTTTCGAAACATAATTTCGAAGTATAAATTCAAACTAATTGTCTTACTATAGTAACTTAACGTGTGTATAACAAAAAAAAGTTCAACTACCCATCAGCGGGTCTGTGCACAAGTTCCTCCCAAAGGTTTCTCATAGCACTGTAACATATCTCTGCTTCATCAGGTATTATCAGTCACCCAAGACATGTAGAGTCTGGGTATGAAAACCAAACGACTTAAAGGTATGCTGTATTGGCCCCAAGTATGCTAAATATTCAAAATTCTTAAACTGTTCTTATTACTGCTCTTCGAGGGAATTTTCCTCACTGGGACATTCAGTCATCTTCTGTGTTCCCTTAAAGTATCTGAGAACAATTTGGAGAGTACTTTCTGAAAACTTCTAGCAATTATAGCGTGCTATAATTTGAGTCCTATACTGACTACCTTTAACATAATCCACTCTCAACCCCCCCCCCCCACCCCACTTGCATCTAAACTGTGTCCACATGCTTGCCGAGAGCGTTCACGCGATATGTGTAACTTTAATTTGGAGGTCGCAAAACAGCATTGATCACCGATATTAGTGAGCAAAGAGAGAACCGTTTTAACAAAATACCTTTGTAAAGTCATCCTGCTATTAATCTAGTGCCCTCTTCTTGATGTTAATTTATTTTACCAAACCGGAGCAACTCAATTCAATCAAGCTTATGAACACTGTAAGACGTTAAAAAAAAAAATATATATATATATATATATATATATATATAAAAATAAAACCGACACGAAATACCACCGCAATGACCTTGGTAAGTACACGGTACACAGCGTGCATACAAGTTCCCAGTCAATAACTAACCAATCTGTTTATTGATTTGTCTACAAGCCAATTGTATATAAACACGAGAACAATTTTTGATATTTGTCAAAATTGTCCCCTTTATTGAGGTTCAGATGGCTCACCCCGTCGATTGATCCCTGTACTGGAAGAAGGTGATTTGCTTTTCTTTTTCTTTCTTCTTTATGTCAAAAGTGGTAAAATAAGAAGTTTGTATGCACGTATGTGCACGTAACTTCGCTTCATTATACGGGTTTACAATGTACAGGGAGTATACTCTATGGAACGCCGTACGTTTAATTATACCCCCAACGTGAGATAAACATGTTCAAATTGATATGAGTATATCATAAGTTCAATAAAGGCTCTGTATTAACTAAGGACTCGTCTTTCATCCGGCAAAAAAATACTATATGCTGGTAGGTGTTGAACCAGCTCATTTTTATTTTAATGATCAATATCTTCATATTGATGGGATGGTAAAACATGCTGATTAAGTTACATTGTTTCTCACTCTCTATACCTTAATGATCGTTTCCTCACCAAACGACATTTGGAAAATCTACAGTATTTCCCAAGAGTCTCATCACCTCGCCAGGTTTATTGAACATTTACCAAAGATAGACTAGAAAACTATAATAAAAAAAAAGACTTCGCCCAAAGTTTCCGCATTTGTTTATTGCTATGTTTTATGGTTATATTAACTATGTACTCAGGCTGTAAAACCGCGCCCACGGCATTTGATACGAATTTCACCTAAGAGACCAATACAAGTGTTATGTTCTCAGTTTTGTTTGGCCCGTTTTTCATTTATTACCATTCATATCTCCCCAGCAAATTGCAAAGATCAGTTTAATAAAACCCAGCAATACGTTTACTGTGCATTTGTGTTTTTCTTGACTATAACAACAAGAAAAACTGGAACTTTCGTGTTTTTGGTGTGTAATGCGAAATATGACTGACAATCCGGTGCTTACTCTGTGACTAAACATAATAATGGTCTATGCGTTCTCAACGGCACATATCGAGTTCAGTTTAGTTAGCAAATTTTAATTATCTTGCTGCACGCTGATTATGCGAAAACACTATAACAGTGAATTGGATGCTTAATTAACTTGATTATCCTATTAATGACAAAGTTCTGAGAAGCCTCTGGCTTCACCGCGCACGCTTTAGCGTGGGATCCTGGTGCGAAGCCTCGGTATATGGGGTCTATAAGTGAAAGAATTCCCTGGAAGCTCTTGCAATTAAGTACTTTCGTGAGACATTTTCTGGCCTTTCTGGGACGCAAATACCAATATCTTATGGTAATTTAATCAACATTTAGCTCAATCTTTAGAGGAAAGGCACTTCCTGCCACACTATAATTAAGGGCCCTTTTTGCCCCCCCCCCCCCCCCTCCTTATAGTCCTGCTATGAGCTCAAGTGAAGTTGCCCCCGTGCTGTAGGCGTCCTTGCATGGTTAGGTATAATAATTTGAGCTGCTTTGGTGTGAAGCCATTCATTGATATAGAGTGAAATTCACTCCATAAGTTATACCTTGCATGGTTAGGTATAATTTGAAGGGTTTAACCGAAAGGATATGCAATTCAAGTAAACAAAAACAATGCATATCCTATATAGTTACAGGCAGGATTTGTGGTCAGGCATTGTCATCGTTATACAACAACAAACACGTCAATACGAAAATACCATATATTTCGTAGTGTTATTACTAATAACGAAATATTACAGTGCTTGTCATATATCAATAATTATACATATACCATCGTCGTGCAATGCCGCATCATGCCATACATGCACATGTTTGTATGTGGCTCTATTTCAATCTTTAGTGTTTTCTCATTTATAGCGATGCCATCTTTTTTATGGAACTGCTTTTGAAGATTGAAATTCTACACATTCTACACAAATATAATTTGAGCGCCTTTGGTGTGAAGCCATTCTTTGATAAGAGTGAAATTCACTCCTTACGTTATTGAACCTGGACACTCTTAAAGAGTGAGATCTCACCATTTGAAAATTTGTATAATTGATCAACTTATATCAGATCATTTCCCCCTTTTTTTCGTACTGTTCTGTGCTGTACTGTATTGTCCACCCAATTGGGACAGTTTTTTTTCTATACTGTAGTGCCATGTCCCGCTTGTAGAGCACTCGTAATGTCATTACCAGCAGTATGCATATCATGTTTCTATCATATCAAGGTTAGGAACTGTTTGAAGCATGATGCTGGCGTACAGTTTTGAAAGGTATTAGCATTTGGACATTGTCCCAACTGGCAGGTATTGTCCCTATATAGTGCTGCATATTCATCGACCGGGCTCTTGCCTATTAATCGTTTATGTAAAAAACAAATTTCACTTCTAAATATCCTATAATTGTCTTTAATATTTATAGAAAAATCCTTCCTATAAAGTCAGGCTATTTCTTTTTTTAGTTTTGTACCAAATCGTCCTTAAATAAAACAACATTATCGATAAACTGCTTTGAAGGTAAAAACGGCATTTTTTTTCGGTTCCGCGAATTTTCTTTTTGAAATTTCGTTTTTATATATTATTTTTTTTTCATTTTGCCAACGCTGTTTATTGCATGGTTTGTGCTGCCCTAGTTTACAAATTAAATTTTAAGTGCATATCGCGTAGGCTACTAGTATTACTTCTCGTTCGTAAAAATCAAATTCACATAAGTGGAAACATTTTATAGATCAGGTTGAAGTTAGTTTAAATCTGATCGGTTGTTTTAATAACACCCTAATAAACATATGACAAGATTAAGATCTGAAACAAAAAGATAAAACCCATCATGCCCTACAATAAATATGAGAACATACATACTGATGCTAAACCATGTGTAAAATAGATGTCATAGCTGAAACGTCGTGATTTTTTTTTCTTTTTTTTTTTTGCTTTAATGAAGATTAAGAATTGTTCTTCAAGCATGCATGATTGTCACATTCATGTTCTTGGGATCAAGCTCCCTTTCTTGAAAGCAGGTTGAAAGAATGTTAGAGCAATATTTTTTGGGTTGTGCACGCTTTTTTATGGGGGGGGGGGGAGGGGAGCAGGCGCGTAGCCAAGGGACGAAGAGGGCAACCACCCTTCCCACTTGGGCTTATTTTTTATGATATCGCTAGCTATTAGGCTACTCTAACGTTTACAATCGGACAGTTCTGCGAAGCCTAAGCTTCTTGGTACTACATTCTGCTCGGACATCGATTCTGCAAAGTTTTTCTACAAGAAGAAAACGTCGAATGGAGACAATTTTTACATGGTTAGAAAGAGAAAAATAAGAACTACAAGGACACTGTCTCAAAATCTTCCACCAGACAATTCTTTTATCTCCCGCCAGGCATAGCGGCATGATTGGAAAACCTTGGGAAACGCCTAAACCGGGTTCGCGGGAAGTACATCGCTATTTTGTACTAAACATATTCTCAGTATCACTTTATAGACACTGTTCTTCTGTTCATAATAACGGCATAGTTTTTAAGGGCGTATTCAATGTGATCAACATATATCATTCGATTTCTGTCCATGACTGTAATTAAAACTTAACTTATTTGAAATACCAGTTTAATGATTGCAAGTGTGGGCAAAGGATTAGGCATTTACTGTATTTGTATGACTACGTGTTCGGCGAAAATGTTCAGCGATCGACAGCTAGGCAGTGAGTGTTTTCGACACGTGTATACATCATCCAAGCAGCGCACACTTATACTATTTTCTGTAAACATGTATCAGGCGCGTATCCAGGGGGGGCGTTGGGGGCGCGCGCCCCCCGGGTAAGGAAAAAAGGAGAGAAAAAAAGAGAAGAAAAAAAGTAAAAAGAGGGGGGAGGAAAGAAAAAGAGGAGAGGAAGGAAGGGAAAAGAAAAAGAAGAAAGAGAGAAAAGGGAGAAAAAGAGGGAGTAGAAGATAAACGCCAAGACCTCGGGAAGAGAAAGAGGAACAGATATAATAACAGCGCTGATAGCTATTATATACACAGGGTAGCCAGTGACAGATCGAGGATTACGGAGGAGACGTGCGCCTCACCCTACCCCTTACACCGACAACTCCATTTTTGACGTTCCATATTTCCACTCTCACTAATGTATCTATATATATATACTATATATGGTCTATCTGTGGCTGGTCTTGAACTCAACCGAGTCGTCGGGGAACATGACGCATGACGCCCCCCCCCCCCCTGAACAAATTTTCTTTATGATATCCCTAGTAATTTCAAAATAGACTATGATTAGATGCAACTTACAAGGCATGGGAAGTATCATTTCCAGCGATCTGGGAACTGGCATTTTCGGCCAAAATTTTCTTGCACGATTCGCGCCAACTCATTGTGGCGCTACGCTTAGATAGTTTGCCTACAGGCTTCGCCCCTCCCTTGGCAAATTACTCGCTACACGCCTGTTCGAATTTGTAAAGCAAAGAGCAGAGATCACATCATATCAGTGAGAATGAAAATGCGTGTTCCAGGATGAACAGCCTCAAAACTGTCTATGTGTGTAGTCAAAGGCGTAAGAGCCCAATTGGATTTTGGGGCTGTAACGACTTGCCAGAAAATATAACCAACATTTTTCGCGCGCTCCTCGCGCGTCCAACATGTTAATGTCAATATCATATAAGCAAGCATCGGTCATTACATCGCATGGCATCGTGTACCGTACGGTCCGTGAAAGTTGCGCAGTATACCGCGGGATGCTAATGTAAACAACGAAATGTCTTATGTAGATGGAGAAAAAGCATATCCAATTATGTCAAAACTCTCTTTTACAGTAGTAATGACGAATTAGTCTGCCAAGCTTAGAACTTTATTTTAATTACCAAGGAGATAATTTTTATACTATTCATTTCCTTAAGTTACAACATTGCTATTTATTTTTCTTTCAGTAGGTCCCGAAAATTCTCAGCATATTGCCCGAATTTTCAGGGGGAAAATTGGTTGGGGGGGGGGGGGGCTGCAGCCTGCCCGGCCCCGCCTCCTACGCCTATGTGTGTAGTGTTCGGTTTCGAAATATCTGATATCGGAAATATCTGGTATTTTTCATTTCCTTCAACCAAGTTTTATAATAGCCGTTATAAGAGGTTTTAATATTTGTACACCAATAAATTAACTGTGTCTGAATTTTCGAAAATTTCCTCACCAACATTCTTCATCATACTTCCTTCGACTAGTGCAATTTTGACCTGTCTGTTAGGGGTTGAAAGAGGTTTTTCTATATTGATTGTCCATAGATTGAATTTTGTGCAACATTATGGGTCTGTTTTGAAGTGATTTTATTCACGAGAAATGTGAATTTTCAAATGCTGAACAAATAATGGGCTTAAAACCTTGAAAAGTGGGGCTTTCGGATATTGTGGGCCGTGACGTAGAATCATCTACAAGAGCAATGAATGATCCACAGGACATGCAATGAAGTCGAACATGATGTGTGACTGGTGACAATCTTCCAAAAGGTTGGATGGAGAAAAAAAACTATTGGGAACTACTTGGTTCTCAGGCAAAAATGTAAAATGGTTGGTCATTTTCAAGCCCGAGAAGTGCCATTTCCGGTGATCTGGTGGGTATCAAAACCAGAAATTTTCTTGTACGCTCCGCGCCAACCGATGGTGGCGCTCCGCTTAGATAGTAATTCGCGCGCCCCGGGCTAGAAAATCCTGGATACGCCCCTGTGTATGTATGTTTGTGTGTATGTATATGTATGTATATTTATTTGTAAACCTGGCAATTTGTGGGCTTACTAGGTGGGTAAAATCATTTTGTGGGGAGGGGGGAGGGTAAAAATGTAACTCATTTACTGGTGAATATTGCTTCAATGATTGTTACATATCTAACTCTTTTTTTTTACTTTTTTTTTACCTAACATCAACTTTTTACTGGTTAGGCTATCATTTCAAGAGTAACGTCGGGTAAATTGTAACTTTAATTTTTGTTTCTTATTATTTATTGTTTCGTGTTTTTGTTTCTTTCACGCATTCATGGCTATTTTCTGTGTTCTCTGTTGTCTTTGCCCAATGTCGTGTATTAATCAATTGTTAGTTTTCTTTGAAAGGCCAATTAAATTTTTGTCCTGGTATGACTCATTGTCACCATTCAGCGATAGGCCTATACCAGCAATAACAGTATTGCATTCCGTCAATGTACGCAGAAACACCATGCAGTATTGTATTTCATTATGTCGAAATGATAAGAACTTCATCTCCCAACAATCCATACACTGAGTTGCTTTTGGACGGACGTGTTTGAACAGTACGATGGTATACCATAGCTTGGTCTGACGAGAGGGGAAGGTCAGGGGCTACAGTCCCGGGGTCCGGGGTCGAATAGGGGGCCAGAGAATATATAGAATTAATAATATAGGTTAATGTAGGTTAAAATGATTTCACCAAAGCATCCAGTTCAAGCTTACCCTAACAAACATTTCTTACACCCCTCCTCTTCGACCCCTCCCCACAACGGACATCAGCCAACATTTGTGCCCCCTCCCCCTCCCCCGAAAAAGTCGAAGTCTCGCTATGCACTAGCCTGTATGTGCGACGACGCCCCTGATCGTACGGTCGACCGTTAAACCTGTTTTTTTTTGGGGGGGGGGGGGATTGCAAATTAAGTAACACGCATACCATTTATGCTATGCAAATATATGTTGATAAAATTCATTGTTTTTTGTTTGTTCATGCCTGCATCCTTCCACCTATCCTATTATTGTCTTAATCATATCCTGTGTATTGTTCATTTACCAACTTTCACTTTCGAACCGACTATGAAAAAAAAGTGAGGCAAATTATTGACTTACTTTGGAGCAGGTTGTGAAGTCCTTCTGGTGTAATTAACCGTCAAGATGAAATTTGGTGTCATTAAAATGTTCTCTGGTGCTAATAACACATATATAGGCCAACTCTTGTATACGTAAGATATTATTTGGTGCAATATGATGACCTTTGGTGCAAACAAGGTGTTCAATCGTGTACATGGGACGTCCTGCATACCCTATGTGCGCACACGATGTCCCCCTGATGTAGTTAAGGTGTCCTCTCGCGTACTTTAAGATATTATTTTCCGTTGTGTAGACTGAAGGGTCCTTTTATTGCAAAGAAGATAACAATTGGTGCCCAAAATATTGGTCTTCTGTGGTACGGGTAATGTGAAGTTATCCACTGCCAGGTTCACTGTTCTTTGTAACGAATAGTTCGATATAAAATCTTGAATCAACTTAGCTCAGTAGTCCCCTTGCTAACTTCAAGTCAATACCTTTAAAGAAATTTGCAAGCGTTTATATGAGAATGTTCAGTAAGTCTTGAAGGTATAACTGCCAATCACTTTCTTCTATCCTGTTTTTAATCTGACATACTGAATTCACCTCAATGGAAAGTCTGCTAACGAATTTGATTCATCAATGCCTTTAGAAATGAATTTCAATGAGATTCTAATGAGTCGTTCGCAAAGAAATCTTTGTTGCCATGGAGAAATGAAGCTTATTTATATTGAGAGTTAATATTGAGAGTTGAATTGAAATCAGATATATTATTTTGATGACCTTGGTCACAACCGTTCCTATAGATCAAAGAATATAATCCATGTAATGAATTCGGAGTCTTTAAAAGTTTCCTTCTGACTTGTCGCGTGTATCAAGTTTTAATTACACTTCAAAACTGAACAAAGTAGAAAAGGACAGATTTGACGAGAAAATGTCATGACAATATAGGCTAGGTCAACATGTAACTGGCACAGAGGTAGACCCTACTACAAAGCGAGATTGTGATTCGAGAAAACTCAATCCTTGTGGAATTAAGTATAACTGACAACGGTTATTAAATTGGAAAAAAAAAAAGATTGTCCATCCAAACTCAATCAGAACTTAATTCGCACATAGTATTCTTCAATGTTTTTAACGAGATTTAAAAAATAAAAATATAAAATCGTATCAAATTATTTCTCTGGTTGATTCAGCTTAGAAAGAATTAGTTCTGACCGTGACTATATTGCTATAACCTTATTATATATGAACATTGGGATAAATGTCCCTGAATGAGAACAAAATACTCCGTAAAAGAATTCACACTGTATTCTGCGACAAGATCCTTTCAAAAACGACATATATATAGCTGCGAGCGAAAAACGGATGGATTTCTGTCACACTAGAAAATCAAACTTGATTTACGCTTGTAAGTAAAGAGCTCCGATAAAATAAAATAAAAATTGAGAGTTAGGCTATATATAACTTTGCAAAACCGGAAACGACGTGTGACGCTCTCCATCATTACAATGACAAGTTTGTAAGTTGTCGGTCAATTTAAATAGGATTATCTAATCGATGGCGCTCTACCATTGTCAGTGTACACAGATATGACGTAATTTTAATATTGCAAGTTAATACAGTGTTACGTCCATTTGGCGCAACCACCATTTTTTGCTGCTTTTGTAAAGTGAAGGATTGGAATGATTTGCCTTTGAGTCCGTTGTCATGTCTTAAAATCTCCACGCATGAATTTCTGAATGTTTTGGAAGGTTATTTACAGAATTGCAATAGGATATTAGGTTTCTGTCTTTTGCAAGGGGACTTTATGTCCATCTTGATGCTATTTCCTCGCTGAAGTAACTAAACGAAACTAACCTCTAGACAGGGCAAATTCGCACAAAAAGGGGTTTGCTAAGTATAGGTAAGGGGCATTGCAACATTAATCTATACGCAGACGTTCACCAAAGGGTCCCCACAATCCAGTGCGCCATCGGCACGTTTCCGAGAAATCCAGTACTTCGTGATGACATCTGGCTAAATATATCTAAAAATAAACAAGCAAGGTTTGCACTGTAAATGCAACGTTAGACTGACATGCAACAGAAAGTATGAGTCCCGTAGCCTTGTTGGATTGGGGAAAGGGTAGCGAGTGATTAGGAAATCGGGTGGGAAGGGCCAGGGAGAAAGGAAATGCCCCTCATCTCTGTTGTCTGAAATCTTGAACATTCGTGGTCGAAGACTCTGAGTTATTACTAAGTATGCATTAATGGAAGTGACGATCTTCCTATCCATGGCCCCTGTATATGTTGCAGCATACTCTTCTTGTAAGGGTAGCAAGGTAACCCCCCCCACGCCCCCCTCCACCGACCCTTATGAAGAAATGTGAGCCTTGGTTCATATGCACTTGTCTCCTTCGAAACTTCGAGAAAAAACTAACATAAGAGACTTGGTAAGTTAGTTGTTTTCCTATAGAAAATGTTGTAATTACATCTCAGAGTATGTTATGCACCCTGTACATTAAACAGCAAACTCAAATTAAATGGCATATACATATATATTTATTTATTTATATATATATATATATATATATATATATATATATATATATATATATATATATATATATATATATATATATATATATATATATATAAAGTGGGAGGCCCGGTTTCGATTCCCAGTGGAGGCTGGAAGTTTTTCACTGTTCTGGATTTTCCTTCTCATTACGTTTTCATTTATATATATATATATATATATGGATATATATATATATATATTTATATTTAATATTGATTATTTAATATATATATATATATTTATTTATATTTAATATTTATTATTTAATATATATCTATATCTATACATACTATATAACAAACAAGAGTGACAAACCAAAATATGCTGTCCCTTTCCTACCTCCCCCTCCCACTTGCCTGCTCCTTATTAAAAAGAGAAATTACACAAAACACATTTTTTTTACAATATTTACATTAATTTATCAAGCAATGTTGTATAGGCAAGGAGCAAAATTCTTAGTGCATCAGGAGTAAATCATACCCTGATTTATTTAATAAAAAGTTATCAAAATTAACTTATAAAGCTGTTTTTGAGCCACTCTGTGCAGTCTGTAGACCAAAAAATCCTCAAATTATTGTTCATATTGCTCATTATCCTCTTCATTTCCTTTTGAAAAAACTTCTCCAGAAAGTTGCAAGTGTTCTCGGAAATTGATAAACTTGTTTTCCACACAAATTTACCCACTCTCTGATTCCCTCTGTTCTGACCGAGACTGCCTCTGAAAGTTGCTCCCGCATGCTTGGAGTTTTCCATAAGCCTCTCTTCTTCCTCTCTGAGTACATTTCAGCTTTCAGTAATTTTTGTGTCAACGAACGAGTGTACCGTGATGACGGAGCTAACAGATCCTGCGTCTTTCCCAGGCCAAGCCGAAGAACTTCAAAATTCAAGTTTTTGGATGAAAAAGAATGCTGGAAAGCAAGAAAATTGAGATCGAGATTGAACAGAAATCAAAATTGGTCGTCTACTATCACCAAGACTGCTGTTATGTAAGATTTTTCTTAACTTCATCGAGACACCATATTGGAGATAGCTCAATGTCTCAAAAGATAATCTGGTGGAATACAATGATTCAGAAATTACTTTTGCAAAAGGTTGGAACCAGAATGCAAAAATGCATGTTTACAAGGTTTTCACAATTTTCACCCCTGGTGACTCCAAATGATCTTTGATCTCCACCAAACACAATAGGATTTTTGTAATTAATGTGGTTCTTCTACACACTTACTATGAAGTTGGTTTGACCTTCCCTTCTTGAAATATCGTGTTTACAAAGTTTTCACAATTTGACCTCTGGTGATCCCAAATGACCTTTGACCTCCACCAAAACCAATAGGCTTCTTGTAATTGAGGTGGTACTTCTACACTAACTATGAAGTTTGTCTGACCTTCCATTTTTGAGATATCGTGTTTACAAGCAGGCTGTCACAAACGCACTCACACATACATACACGCATTCGTCGTCATGAATGCATAGGCTACGATTATCATTGAAACCAAAAACTTGTGGGGCAAACAGATGAGCTTGAAAAGCAAGGTATTAAAGGGATGGTTTGTTGGCAAATAGCGAGACAGATAATACATCAATGTTCCACACTGGTAGTTGAGAATCCCTTCTTCTTTCTTATTAACTCTGGATATGGTTATGATTCATTAATATTCAAGGGGTTTGACAGTCAGAGAGATAAAAAGTTCACACTGAGAGTGGAATATACAAATTTGATATCTTGTTCCTTACATTTAATAGATTCTGGGATACTAAAATGAACATTAAGCAGTGGCAGGTCAGGTGTGTATTAGGAGAAGTCATCTCAACCATGTGCTGAAGTCAAGTACAGCAAAATCAAGACTGAATCTAAGTTTTACTCCTCTGTTCTGAGTCCTAGTAATACTTTTTAACTTCTTAAATTTAATTCAGGGCAAGTAAGTTTTGAAAAAAAACATGTTATAGTTTTGCGGGACTCATTTTGGTCTCTATCTGAACTTTCAAGTCCTGATTGTCACAGTCCTTCACAACTGAGCCTAGTTAGGGTCCTGCACAGCACATTCCAATATTGATGTCCTTCAAACATGACCTTCAGTCTTACATCACTGACAATGTCCAATTGCACTAGTACATTGGGTGAACCTAGTGGGTAGTAAACTATCGTTTGCTGATATAAACAAACAACTTTCTACCAGATTCAGAATCTCTCTACTTTGAGTACCTTTGGCATTTTTATCACAACTTCTATCTGTCCAGCATTGTTTACAGACAGGAGTCGAAACCAAATAAGAGGGTTTTCCTTCAAAGTAGCCTTTAAAAACTCTTGGCCTTCTGACTGCAGAGAGACGCCAGCAAGATATAAAGGGAGGTAGCTGTTTGAACCTAGCAGGACACAGAGAGAAAACAAAGGAGAAATTTTATTGTCAGGAAAGAACTGCAAAGTTAGATATGACAGGTATTTCATATCTGCACAATATTAGTATATATATTTGAATGATGTACGGTTCACTTTCATAAGGCTGTTACTGCTAGCTATTATAACTTACTACCAAAAGGGAGAAATCACAATCCAATCTTTGATCCTTCTGCCTTCCTTCCCCAATCTTCCTCTGCTGTCAAGTCAGGAAACAAAAAATTGTGTCCCTAGCATCTTTGCCCACTTTCCCAAATATTGAGAGATTTTAAGGCATCTGTTCATCTCAGTTCATCATCAGTACAGTGCCTGCAGCCATGAATACTGAACAATGTGCTATTCAGCCATGTATTAAAAGAAACAAAGCATAAACGATACTTCTCACTTCACACAGTGGAACCAATGGGGGGCGGGAACGGTGGACACAAAGGCACAAAATTCAGTTGGGGGAACAATATTTGTTTCCTTTTACTTGTGAAGTTTTTGTACACTTAACGGTGGCACAGAAGAGTGGGGGTGGGGCACAGTATTCTGCACGCAGGGGCACAGTCCCCTTTTTGTCCTGGCCTGGCAACCGGCCTGAGGTACTGCCTCCAATATAGCAACCTAGTAAGCTGTTTGATTCTGTCAAGTGCGCATAGACCAAATGAGACCATAGAGGAGAAAGACAACAGACTGGCCAATACTATCAATGACATAAACCTGAGTTGATCTTTTGATAAATTTGTTCCTTAAACATACAAATGAAGAGGGTTTTTCAGAATATATAAAACACATGCATTTAACTGATACTGATCGCTAATGATATTTCATCTTCAAGTTTTTCTGTGATAAGAAATTGTTCGACAGGAGATACATCCAAATACTTGCACTTTTGTTTTACCTCGTTGACTTGATTGTATTTTCCATGGCAATGGTAGAATTGGTAAGTGACTAACTTCTATCACTCCATCTTCGACTTTTTCAACTCTACCATGTAAATGGACTCGACGCTGAACAAAACCCTTTGGAATATCTTTGGCATTTCTGAATGTAGTCACCTGAGAAAAAGACGTAAAACTAACGTAAAAAATGGAAATGAACCCTTTCGGTGTAACATACACTTGAAGAAATGATAATTAATATTTAAAATTTAGTGTCCAGAGAAACCAGACTGTATTTTTTTATCACATTAATGTTTATTCATAGCTCTCAAATGACATCAAGGTTCAAAGGTATTAAATTCTCCTGTCTCAAGAGCATGAAATCTGTTAGAACTCAAAATGATTCTCAACGCTCTTTTCAACAGTTTTTATTCCAAAATATCTTTAATAATACAATACAACTTTTCCCACCAGAGTACCAACATCTAATATCATATTGTGAATGAAAATAAAGCCAGCTCTAAGTGTTAAAGAATAAAAGTGAAAACTAATCAAACACAGAGTGTTCAAATTTAAATTACTTTTGCTGCTATATCTCACCAGACGTACACTTCTGCCAATGGTCAGTACCCCTGCTATTGCAGTTGTTGTAACAGCAATCTGAAAGAGAAGGTAAAAGTGGAACAAGTAAGAACAAGAACAAGTGATTCATGCTGACAAATAAAACATAGAACTGTTAGGACACCAAAAAGGAAACCAATTTTAAGCTTCAAATTCACATTTCTCAAGCCAGTGACATACCTGTACGAGTTGGCAAAGGATGGTGCAATATGCTTAAGTCCCCCAACCTCAACCCCCTTCCTACCCACTGTCTTTTATTCAAATATGGCAACTTTCTGTGCATATAGTTGAAGCACTACCTGTAGGTGGTTTCGATAAAACATTATTTATACTAATTAAAGATCTTAATATGGATCATTCAGACCAGTTGCTCAGTTCGGGCATTCTGTAGATGTTCAAAATGTCTAATAAATTTAATTTATATATTTATTGAAAAAGTTTTTTACTAGGCCGTGGCTATTCTTACGACTAGTCGTAATAATTATTTATAAACTATTCTTACGACAAAGGCGAATTCAAGCGCAGTAAAGTAAATAAAGCAACTGCGCATGTAGTAGGGGTAACCCTAACTTTAACCCTAAACCCCAATCCTAACACTAACCCTAACCGGAAATTATTGTTACTCCTGCTCGTAAAAATAGTACTCCTGTCATAAAAATAGCAACTGCGCATGCGTAATCGGAAATTATTCTTACGAATAGTCGTAAGAATAGCCACTTTGTTTTTACTAACACCTGGACATCAAAATAACATCTGACTGAGTTTGCCCTGTTCCCAAAGAAATATGATACCCTTAAGCAAGCACAGAATGAAATTTTTTGTTTTGAATGTTTGAAGTAAGGATGCTTCTCTTCACAAGTAATAAATTAAAATAAGACCCTGCAAATGTGAAAGTCATTTATCCTCTGTGTTATGCTACTTTGAAATTGATTAAAGAACTTAATATACACAATCATGGTATCTACAGTGGAGCCTGATTAATTTTGACAACTAAGTTCTAGCATATGGTTTCAAGCTCTCAACAGCAGTGGATGGAGTATCTGCAGCCAATATCGTGAGGCATTTGCAATTCTGCAACACCATATATAGCGGCATTTACCACGTGTATCTTTGTTATGTAACTGGGATGATTATCGAAAATGTTAGATTGCCATTAACATCACCCTGTAACCATGAGAAAATTGACCAGAGACTGATAATATATATATTCGCAGAATCGGTTCTCTGCAATTAGGCCTACATGTTCTCCTACTGCAGACCTAATTATCGACTCGACTGAGAAAGTGAGAGGTTCAGTTCTTACCTGTAAAATACTTTGGTACCTGTCGATGAAATTCGTAAAGTTCTGCAACAAATTGGTCTCTGAATCTCCGTTTTCTGCCCTTTGATGACTGTTGGGCAACCGGGAACCATTTCTGGCCATAGCTGCAAAGAGGCACACGACCACTGATCAGTGCTCACGACCAACCAAAACAACGCCTGTCGGAAGCTAGCAAGCCATTATCAGCAGAATATAGCAACATACACTAGCAGCAGACAACAACGAAAAGGGCAACCCAACACACCAACTGTTCACCTCAGCAGCGGCAACACGGGCAAATGCAACTTATCACGCAAGAAGTTGTTTATATTTATCATTAAAAAAAATAATAACTCGAGTTATGGGGGTATTTGAGGTGCCTGATATGTACCAGGAGACGAAACCCGCCGCTTAAACGTGTTATGGTTCCACAATCGGAAACAAAAGTTATTTCTGGAACAGAACTGACCATTAACAGTTTACCGCTATTTTGGTACAAAGTCGTGCAATGAGTTTTCGGTTGGGACTTCACATACCATGCAACACTCAGTTTTACCGATAGAGGCCTTTTACCATGAGAAAGATGCTGATGGTCTTGTCTTTTCTTTTAGTGGATGCTCTTAAAGCAGCATTTTGCGTTGGGTCGCTTTTTTCCACCTTTTCAACATGTGCATCGATTTTTTTACATGTATCAATCATAAAACAGCAAACTAAGATGCCATCCAAGTTTCACCCTGCCAAGAGCGTTAATTAGCGAGTAATTAACGATTTATGTCGATAACGAGTAAAAGTGTCCTCGACAAAGTTTTCATATCTCCAAATCCACTAGTTTGAATTCCACCAATCAGTGAATAGTATGTTTATTCATAAGCATTTTGCGTTTGGTCGCCGTTTTCTACGTTTTGACATGTCCATCGAGTTTTTTACATACATCAAATCACAAAACAGCAAATTAAGATATTAGCCAAGTTTTTCCCTGCCAAAAACGTTAATTGGCGAGTATTCCACATAAAAAATTAATCGCATTCAGTTCCCAAACCCACTAGTTTGAATTCAACCAATCAGAGATGCAGGTTTAGTTATGAGCCGTTGCTAAAAATAAAAAAATTTATTCATAAGCATTTTGCGTTTGGTCGCCGTTTTCTACGTTTTGACATGTCCATCGAGTTTTTTACATACATCAAATCACAAAACAGCAAATTAAGATATTAGCCAAGTTTTTCCCTGCCAAAAACGTTAATTGGCGAGTATTCCACATAAAAAATTAATCGCATTCAGTTCCCAAACCCACTAGTTTGAATTCAACCAATCAGAGATGCAGGTTTAGTTATGAGCCGTTGCTAAAAATAGATTCAAGACTTTGCGTTGGTACAACCAGGGAGTTGTTATGCAACTCTCTGGTACAACTGCCATATAGACTGTACACAAATCAAGCGTGGTGTTATATTACGTATCTGTCAATGACGTTCGTAGTGTTTAAATATTCATATTATGGGCGAGGTTTATTGGGTTCCCAACGGAAAATATCTTGGAGAACAACAAAGTTGAAAGTTGCAATTTTTTCGACTTTTATGCCACCATTTGAAGTAAAATATAAATAGATAAGCTAGTTATGTATGTCGTTATGGCATAGTGGAGTCAGTGAGGTTGAGAAAAATCATAGAAAAGGACGCAAAATGCTGCTTTAATTGCTCTTAGCTTCAAACCGTTCAAAACAACAACAGCGCAAAGTATGTAGCACACTGGTAAAAACAGCATACCACGGCGTTTCTGAAAATTGTAAAATTGCAACTGTCTGTTCGAACTAAGAGGGAGTTGAACAATTCCTTGGTTCAAAACAGATAATTCATTGAAATCACCATATATCATTATTATGGTATATTCGCGGGGTTCTTATATAAAAGGTAGCCACACGCACGTTACTGTGATTCATATAACCACACAAAATATTTTTTTCTATCAAGGTAGACGGATCATATATAGCGGTATCAATTTTTAGGGCAAAACGTTGGCGCTCGTCTACTTCTATCTTTCAGATGTTCAGCACACAGTTGATTTAGAAAAAGTATTTTGCTGTAGCGCCCAGGCCCTGAATGTATGATTTCCGACGTAGTCTTTTTCACTGGTAATTTCTGTGGTAATGCCATGCAAAATACCCTATAGGAAACATGCACTCAACAGAAATCCTGCAACTTTTGCAATGGAAAGCTGCTATAACTGGATCTTCAACAACGTATTTAATCCGAGGCGGACTGATGCGGATTACTCATGATAAATGTTACAAAGGCCTTAATTTATATTTATTTTTCATTTTTGCATATTGAAGTTATTCCAAGTTTAAATCCAATGGAGATGGGTAGAGTGATGATCATTTGCGGCAATCTTGCTGCGACCCCAACTCCCGTCCACTTTGATCGACAGTCGCATAATGTAGCCTATATATATATATATATATATATATATATAGGCTACAGTGACCATATATGCATGAACACCATGTTATCAAACTAAACATGAGGTATGATGCTAGAACGCTGAGTAAATAAAAATACAGGTGGTTTGATAGTTATGCTAGTCCATCTTATTCTAGCTACTCAGCAATTACACAAAAACGTTTTAAAAACGTTATGAAAATATTTGGTCTTTTGTTTTGATAACGTTATTTGTGGTGTAATAAGTATGTCACAAAAACGTTTTCAGGCTTTATTTCAAAACGTTGTATCGTTAAAACATTTATATAACGTTTTCAAAATGTGAGAAAAATATCACATCCCATAAAAAAAGTTATACCGATGTTTTCATAACACCACATTTAACGTTATGAAAACATATTTTAGAGGCTCTTTTAAAAACGTTATGATATTGTTTTGTGTTTGCTGGATATAGGTTGGAAAGGGAAGCGGGATATCGATAATGCAGTTTGTTGATGAAGCGCCCGATCGTCATGTTGGCTCAACTTGCCGTAATGTACGTAAGCACACATGAAAACAGCCTATGGTAGCCACAAAGTCAACGATTGACATCGATAGCAACTGAAATATCAATCAAAGAAGTTCTAAGTGAGATTTACAGATTCAAATATTCAGCATGATCCCCAAATATGATACAAACTCAAATAGTTATCTCAAGTGTTCGAACTTCAACAGTAAGTTTGATGGCATCCTCCACTGTCCAAGCCCGTTATCCGCATTATACGGTAGCTAGCCTAAATATCTTGATTTTCCAAATGCCAGTTCGCTGGTAGAGGAATATTTCTATGACGGTACTACAAAACTGTTCTACTGCGCAATTTTAGCGTGCTCATAGTTGTTGGAAATATTGTCTGCCTATAAGACTGAGTGGCACCCAAATTTTCTCAGGTATACGCTTACTTCAGAAACATGGAGTCCACCTCCAATCTTTGTTTATAAATTTATCCCAGGGACGTTCCACCCTCAGCTTCGTCTAGTAATTGGGAATCCCGTACAAACCGGAATTTTGTCAACAATGTTTTGATTAACTGCCAAGAAACAAGTTCACGCAGAGACAATTCTTTTCATATGATCACTCAGTCAGTCAGTTGGTAGGAAGAAATCGCGCTGACTAATATCCAATCAGATGCGAGGATTATTCACTATGCCCCGCCTTACCATGCTTGGAAAGCATGCAGAACTCAGGGTGTAAACAAGGCCTGACAGAGCATCATGTTCTCAAATCGTGCATTTTATCAAGTGTACCATACGTTGAATATAACTGCGTGAAATCTCGCGAAACTGTTCGAGTGTTATCAACGATTTCTTAAGGAATAACCAAGTTAGAGGGAAAACTGTTCCATGCTTATGTAAAAACATTTGTGTACAACCGTATTTTATTGTAGAGTAAGGCATAGAAGGCAAGTTTAGGTCCAAAACTCATCGTGGAATTGCGTAAGTCAAGTGTAACACTAACGGTAATTGTAACCTATGTCATGTTATGGTCTCCTAAGTAGTAAGTGTTGACATGTCGTAACGTGTGTTTCCCTCCCATTCCAAGGTTGTATGCAATATCCATTGTAACACTAACAGAGAGATTTTTCTTTGAGTATATGGCGTAAGTCTCAAACCCGTGTGGTATAATGTGTTACTTGCCTTCAAAGTGCAAAATCGTATTCAGACCGTGCACATTGCCTTTAGTTATATATCAGTATCACTGTACCAGTAACATATACTACAGGTTATGTAAAGTACTTTGCCTGTGTGAGTGTGACTGAAGCCCTGGCCTAGTCCTAAAAAGTAATACAATGACAGTAACACAGCCTACCCTTAAACCGAATGCTACCATGTTTAGCATATTAGTGCTAAGGCTACTTATAGTTCTGTTTATGTTGGTAAACATGCCTAACTTAGTACATGTAGGCAGTGGCAGTATAATTATGTTCATCCTAGGCCTAGTTAAAGTGTAACAAAGCTAGGGCCTGGTTAGTTGTGAGTTGTGACAATAGCGTATTGTTAAGCTACCCAATGGCATGCTCATTGTCATGGCATGATGATGGTATTACTGATGCTGATTGAACAAAACATTTCTTCATTTTACAGAAAGGAAGGCCATAGACTTGACCAAGGCAGGGTGCTTAAATTTATTTATTTATGCTAAAGCCTTGGTTAAGTTGGCATCGCCTCTTTACTAGCCTAGTTCTTACTCTATGACAATGAACTTAAATAAACATTGGGGGGGGGGGGGGGAGAGTATGGGATGTTCAGTTAGAACAAGTTAAAGGCAGTAACTGTGCTTATACTATGAGCATGCAAAGTGAAACAGTCATGTGATTGTGTTTAGCCAGGTATCTCACAGACTGATCAATTGAGGGTGATTTCAGGAAATCTATATTCCTAATCATTTGCAAACTTACTGTTCACCATCAATATGTACAGCATACAGGCCTAATGTTTTGCATCCCATAAAACTGTAAGTCTCCAGAAATAGCTTCTTGTACCAAGCCTGTCAAATGTCAGGACTTTAGAATCATCTTATTCCAAAAATAGTATTTTGAATTGTTATCTCATAATTTTTCTTTGACAGCAGTGGCACACTACTACAAGAGACTGTAGATGTAAGCCTACAAATGATTTCCCAAAGTATTTCACCACAGGTTATACATTTGGTTGCAGGAGGGTGAGTAACTTGACTTATATTTCAGTTGACTATCTAGCTTCAAATTGTTACAAAAGGAAAAGGATTTTTTAGTAGTATCTTTAAGTTGCTGTTTTATTGACTTTTCTCATGCTTCAAGGAGGTGGCATAACAGCCATAGCACCAAAACACAAATAAAAAGATACTGTAAAGAAATATGAAAGCAGTGACAACCAGTGAGGCAATTAACTTGTACACAATGTACTAAAGGAAAGTTAAAATAAGACAATACAGTTCCTCAGAAGTAGAATTTTGTGGCACATGAGGTTTACAGTAAGCAAAATAGACAGTCAACTTAGGCCCATAGCTGTCTTCTCCCATCACAACACTAAATCTTAAATACAAAAATAAATTGGCTCTAAACTAAAAGAAAAAAAACCCAGTGCATCTCCAAATGAAAAATGCAAGATCGAGACATAGATGATAAACGTTTTCATGTGTGTCTAAACCAGGTTACATTAATTACTGTAAATTAGGAGCATTCTTTTTACATTGGTATTTATATTTCTACATTGTTTCTTCCTACAGATGTGGTGGGACAGTTGGTGCGGTCATTACTTGTCCTTTGGAAGTTGTAAAAACGAGGCTGCAATCTTCCAAGGCTTCTATCAAATTCCTTCCGACTCCAAACATAAATGCTGACGGTGCCGTCACTCATGTTTCAAGACGCTCGTTGGGAGTCTTCCAGTCACTGAAGTGAGTCAAATATGACGGGTAGATCCTTGTACTGTTTAGAGATATTGATCAGTTTCTTGCTTAAAGGCATTGAAGACTCGCCCAAAACCGTGTGCCGCTCTCTGAAAAAGTTAACTTTCCGTTGCTTGCAAGTGAAATTTTCTGCTTGTTGCTACAAAATACAGACAGTAATAAAACGTGATACCTTGTTATCTTAAGCTGGACCTGAGATATCCATCGCTGTATCGTTTGTACACTGTACTGTGGGTATTGACCGCAGCTGTATGTACTGACTGTACACTAGTGTCTAATTACCGACGGTAGAAAGCTGTATGCATATTTTCTGGAATCGATGGTGGTGTCTAACACTTCTGTTACACCTCATTCGAAACTTGGTCAGATTGCCGGCATAAGACGTTTCTTTCTGCGCGAGTCTTCACACCCTTTAAGTTGTGTGGTGTTTGGTGACAACCAAAACATTCCTTGAGTGTGTCCAAGCAACAGCTAGTGTAGATTTATAGTTAAAGCAGATGGCAGTAGTGCTATAGCCAGAAACTAGGAGTAGGGGATCCAAATTTGCTGTCTGGATGTGGAAGGGGTTTTAATGGGGGAAGGGAGTGTCCACTGTTGGGAATTTTTGCATTGATTGTCAGTGATTATATGCAAATTGGTGGCATGTGTTTCACATTTTCAAGTAAATAGTGAGTGTGTCATAATTGTGGCATTTGGCTGCGACCCATCGCCCTTCTTCCCCCTTGAACGATGTCGTTGGAATATGGTTGCTTGTGTGATGGTTGGCGCTGCTTCCTTGCCACAAGTTCATCAAGCTTGGTTTGAAGAGGCGATATTGTACTCCTGAGATTAGCACACAGGGATACCACAGACCCTTGGAACATCCTATGCGACCGCAAGAACCAAATAGGTTGTGGACCGTCGCCCTAAAGCCTGGATCACCAGTAACTTCATGACCCCTAGCTCAGAGAATAATTTAGTGTTCAAACTTTGTGTAGCAGTTGTTGCTAACAAAATATGATAGCTCCTGTGCTTGAAACTGCCATACATCTTTGCAGTTGTATTGCATTTTTGTTAGTTTTGTGAAGTAACATTTTGCTATGCAGTACAAATAAATTAACCCTGTTAAGTTAGTTGGTTACATAATAATTCTCAGTTGTCCAGTTTCCTGTTGTATAGTACGAGCTCTGCTAGTAGAAGTTGCATACATGTAGTATATATATGCAAGAAAATATGATATATAAATGAACTGATTGTTAACTGCTGTGTGCATAATTTGCTTTTCTGTGTTTCCTGTTGACCATTTTGTGCTGCAAGGGCTTTTGAATGGGTTCAAGGTTTATGTGTGTTCATTTATGTAGAGAAGAAAAAAACAATATTAAGAAACTGTTTTATGACAATATTAACTTGTGACTGTACAGTGTCACTGCTGAGGTATTTGGGTCATCCACCTTACCAGTTGTATTTCCTCTTTCAGAACTATTTGTATTGAAGAAGGAGGAAGTGCTTTATTTAGAGGATTAGGACCGAACCTTGTCGGGATTGCGCCATCGAGGTGAGTTACCGATTTCTGTTTTCTTGTTCTGTTTATAAAATTCCCTTCTCAATAGTTTTACACCTGGTGTGCATTCATACAGTGTGCAGTGTTATACTGGTGTTCATACTGTGTTTTATGGTGTTTCACTGGTGTTAATGAATTTTGATACAGTGTTAGACTGGTTTTCACATAGTGCGATACAGTGCTCATGGGTGCAAATGTTTAGTGCTTACAATGCTGATGAGTGATTTTCAGTGCTTATTTACAAACACAAGTGACACTTTCTGTTGTGAAGCAAAGAACACACAGTGAATCTCACACATTATTGAGACAAGGTTGGTATAATTTTGGACTGTTAATTTAATCCAGCACCGAAACTGTCTGTGATACCGATAAAAGGGTCGACAAAAATGCGGTGTCACAAGTTGGAATTACCATAATCAGGTTTGGGTCGCCCACGCATGCTGTAAATGTTGTTTCTTCAGTTCTCAATTTCATTATTTATAAAGCCTCATAATTATAGTGAGGGAGTGCTATACACAAGCTCCTCATGTAAAATCAATAGTTGCATATTCTGTTGTTGAATCCAATGCAGCATGCAGTAAATCCCACACATGTATATATCTGAAAATCTTTTCATTTTCAGTTAGTAGCAGAGCCACAGTAGTCATGCTCAACTACAATCAATCAGTATCAAGTAATAGATTATCTATGCAGTCAATGCATTGCCTACTGTGTTAGGCTGAGGCGCACAAAAGATTATTTCCTATGGATGCAGCCTAGCTGTATTATGCTGCAGCTCCCTCAGTGCATTATTGCGCAGTATCCATAGAAACCGATGAAACATTCACAGCCGATAACCTCGAAGATATCATTTTGCTAATTTACATTTTACAAAAATGCAATGCCACAATTGGTATTCAGTGCTCATATGACAAACAGGTTGTTATTTTGAGGAACAAAAATCCAAGTTTACATTTGCCAGAGCTTTCTTCATTCTGTTACAAATTCATTATCATCATCATCATCCTGTTTGTTTATTAGTTTGGTTTATTCATTTATTTTTTTACCCATGTGATGTTTGTTTTGCCTTGATTTTTTTTGTTCAGACAAGGACAGTGCAAAGTCAAGCAGGTCTTTATGCCAGAGATAAATATTAGCTGATTGTAAATAGTTTGTAGTCTGTTCTGACGTGTTGTTATACTGTTTAAACAATGGGGAGGGCAGGAGATTAATTCATCCATATTTCTTTTACGTTTTGACTATTAAAAATCGCACTTTGAACCCTTAATTTCTACTCCACTAGAGCCTCAAATGCTGTTTTGAATTCAGACCTTAGGCAGTGTCAAAAAAAATATAAGCTGCAGCAGCTGCAAAGTTCCCTGCAGGAAGGCAAAATGAAAATATCAAAAAGTAGAGATATTTCAGCAGTGTCTATTGTGTGAAACTGCAGACCATAAAAGATATTTACATGTCCTAAGTAGCCTGGCTGCAGAATGCTGCAGCCCCTCAGTAGTGTGCTACCGTACTTTTAACAGGTGCACTTTTTTTTGCAGTGCACTTTTGCACTAAGTGAACTTTTTTTGATGATTTGGTCTATATTCGGGGGTGATTCAAACAAATAGGCAAAAATATTTGTGAAAGGTTACCAGAGATCAAGCAACAAGTACTTGAAAAAGGAAAGTATTTAGTGACCAGAAACCTGTTCTGATAAAGTAGCTATTTGTGCCAACTCTCTTTGGGGAACAAATCTTGATGTAAAGTACAAATATTGTAATTTTACATGTTTTTAGGAAGTACGCTACTCGTACAAGAAAAGAGAAAACATCTGAATGAATAGTAACTCTGGTTTGACATTTTCCTTGCTACTTGTAAGAAATTTGACTAGATCACTTAAATCTGGTTCTTAGAAAAAAAGCAGTGAAGACTGGAGAAATAGAAAAAACACTCCAAAGTAACAACTCCATGTATTGTGTAAGCTTCACAGACAATGATAGTGTGTACTGCATGTATATATATACTGTAGCCATTGTCAGTGTGGTTCAGAAGTTACTGTTGAAGTTACCAACCAGCTTTTCATAGACTTATTAGTATCCAAAATTTGCAAGTCAATAATTAGGAGACAAAAATATCTTATACTGTTCTGTCAAGCTCGTCAAATCACGCGTTGCCAGTGTGATACATATCAACCCTGAACTTGTGTTAATTATAGCCTGTCGTTTTCAGTGTCACCAATTGTTCGTTTCAAATTTGACCTGCATGGTATTCCTGTTGTGAAATTAATAAATTTTTAGTACTCTTGTCCTTTATGACCTTCGTGGTAATACTTTGGGTTTGTGTCCGGTTAAAGAAGATAACTTCTGAAATCGATTATGGAAACCCCAAAACAAACTGGTTTGAGGTTTTCATATTTGGCTGACCAAAGTTTTGAGGTCAAGTCTTGATCAAGACAATATTAGTTAATTATATTACCATACAGTATAGTGTACTTATATAGATCTGTTGATATTAATAATGATCATTATATGGTAATTTCATGTAAATTTGACTAGCACTGTAGGGTACTCTTGTGAACAATGTTTGCTTAGATATGGTGGACGTGTGTAAAGTATAACAGACTTATAATATACTATATTGAATAGTGAAATATCAGTGAGTGGACTGTGACATAGTTGTATTGGATTTCTCTTGGGGCATCTGAGGTAACATTCTGTAATTCTTCAGAAATTGTGGCCTTTGTGGTTCGAATTCCCAGTAATAAGGAAGAAGGTTTGCATGCAGGCAGGCATGCATGGCTTGCATGCTCTACTGGGAAGAAAAACATACCCATAGTCATACATGAGAAATAATTTTTAATGTCAAATTTTTGTGTAGGTGGTTTGAATGTTCCAAATTTTGTGTCATATAAAATACTATGAATCCTGTTTATAATAATCGCACCACTGTGCATTTTTGTGTCTCTATATAGCAATTTTTTGGCGGTTACAGCATGAAGCATTCCCTGACACAATGTCCAACTGATCTGAAGTGGGGGAGAAAATGATGAAGTTGGCAATCTAAGTTAGGAAACAATGCTTGACAATTAAACATCACTCATTTCACTGCATTAATTGCATATTTCCAGCAAGTTCAAGTGTCATAGAGCAGTAAAATACATGAAGTAGAACTTAGTCTAGAATACATGTATGGTCTAGAATACATGGTCTAGAATACATGGTCTAGAACTAAGTCTGCAACCAGAGAAACTAGAAAGTACAAAAAATGAAATATACTATATTGCAAGTTTAATTTCATATGTGATATTTGAACATGTATACATGCATTGTACAGCTCTAATGTAATGTGTACACCTGTAATGTGCCCCAAACCCTGCGGTCTCTCAATCTTCGGTAAGACAACTGACTTCTGAATTAGTTGATCAATTGATACTACATCAGCTCTGCATCACACATATGAGCTGTACACAGAAGTTGTGATTAAAGTACGGTACAGTACCTAACGCCTGCCGTGTACTTATTACTGTATGGTCTGTACTTGTAAGCTTCATGTCCAATGCTGGTCAAAGGTCACTTGTATCATGGTTATTGGTTGTTTGCAATTCATGCACGTTGCTTACTTTGGCAGTAAAATGATGCATATACTGTATATGTATATCCTTTCAAAATGAGGGATCATTTTGTGCCAAAGATTTTTATTTCTTTTTCTTGTATTTAGACTTCATACCCACAACTGGTTATAAGGAATTCATTTTAACTGTTCAATGCAGGAAGGAGATAAGTTGCAAAACCACAAACCTTTTTATCAGTATGTAGTAAATTATCTATCAATTGTGTTGAACAACATATATAGCAAAATATCTATAGGCAGATCAGATGTGAAGATGCACACTGGAAATTTAAAACTTTCTGTTCGCTCAGTAAATAGACAATCTACTACAGGGCTTTAAGAATGAACTTGAAGATAATCCTATTTTTTGTACCCGTGCTACAAATGGCAACCTGTTCGTTCTACGTGGTCGTGCATTTACATGTTAAGAAAGTCCTTGAGATAGTAGTCCTGCATGTTGTAACCCAGTCCCTTCAAAAGTGTTATTCACGGAAGCATTAGATTAATAACGAGAAAAATCAATTACATTGACGGCAAAGAGGGGGCAGGAAATTTAATGTCTTATGCTCCAGTAATTACAACAGCGATAAGTTGCCATACATTTACTAAACATGATTCTACTCTGAACTTAGGTAAGCGTTGTCGAATATACATTCAGCAAAGGGATGTGACCCTTTAAACATTCCAAGGATCGTCAATTAAAGTGACTGAACTGCTTAGTCTGTTATATACACAGACCACAAGTCATGTCATTTGTGACTTCAGATGCTACTCAATAGGAAAACAAAGCCTTCAAGTGTACGATGCAGTACAAGGTTTTTGAAGGACAAATGGTGTTTGGATGTGATCCAAGGGTGCTGTGTTGTTGACATGAAGTTAGAAAGAATGTTTTGTTTTAGCCACTCATAAGACAATGGATTAGCACTGAGGTACCAATCTCATCATAATGTTGGCCATAAAGGAGTATTCCGGAAATTTGATGTATGAATATCTTGAAAACAGGAATATTAGTTGTACTGTAGCTATTGAAGCACAACTAGTTAAATAGCTCTAAATTGTATCCTTTTTCCTGAGCTACTGTCGGACATTAAATACCAAGACAGAAATGCTGCCAAAACATGGCTAGTCATAGGCTACAGTATTATACATAACTACTGTACATTTATGTGCTATGATTAAGCTATGTACACATTTCACAATATATCTAGGCCTACAATGTGTACCCCCTTCCACCTTGCTGTCAGAATGGTTCACTACTCTTGTCCCTCTTTGTGTTGGAGGAATTTTACCTGATAGACACTTTGTGTAGTTAAAACTCTACCAGGGACCAACTAATACCCTGGCGTTTTTTAATGAAGCAAATGGAAGCTGTGACCTTTGGTCAGTCTGCCCAGTAACTCATTGGAAACAGTGGAAAGGTTTCATAATGGTTGGATAGCTGCTGTGAATATTTGACATTAGAGCAGAGTGTACATTGGTACAGTATATCCAAAGGTGCACAACTGTGGAAATGTTTGCAGCATGCAATGGTCGTGTAGTGTTTGTGAGGTGCAGAACTGTTCACAAGCAAGTAAAGGAAAATTATGTAAAGGAGAGCTTATAACAGACAGTGTGAGTGCCCCCAAATATAGTGTTGCTCATTCACATTAGTTAGGAGAACTGTCAGGAGGAGACTTCATCTTATTTACACAGTTAGCAGCTTATCTGTGGTAGACTTTAGCGTTGCCAATAAAACTGTATAAAAAGTTAAACATGATATCAGAATATCAGAGATTAAAAATGATGACAACCAAGATACAGACTTTGCCCACTGTTGTTGTTTACCAATTTATTGATTGCTGTTGTGAGAAAAGAAAACAACATCACACATACTAGAATGATATGTTAGTATCTGTTTACTGTTAAAATGTATATATTGAGGAGAAACAAATAAATGAAATTATATGTAGGTGGTTGCTGTGGGAAGCATACTTATCATAGCCTCATGTTCACATTAGATAATTCAAGAGTGCTCAGATACCCGAAGTGCCACTTTGAGTACGAAGGCTGGAATCACAGGATCAGACCCTGCTAAGACCCCTTACGAGCAAGTGATAGAGATTGTAGTGTGAATGCTATATATTATATGACTATAACTAGCTAATTCATTCGAAACAATCATTGTGTCCTTTTCATGCTTGAGTGGTGCTCTTTCCTTCGGTTTTTGATTCACCAATCATTAATCAAATTTAGACCCGTTTGAGGTCAGCTCCCTGGGGGAAAGCAAGATCCTGATCTCCCCCTTGCCATTCTCAGTGTATGGTAACAATATATTATTTGTGATGTGGAGTAGGATGTGAAGGAAAGTTTATGGTTCACAGGCAGGAAACTTGCAGAAGCAACAGTGCCACAAAATATCCTGTAATAGTAAGGGATCATGCACACTGAGCTAGTGAGCTTTCATTAATCTAATGAGAAAGTCAATTGTTTACAGTAAATTGAATTCATTGTTACCTTCCTGCATGGGATGTTTAAATCTTGAGAGCTTATTTATATAGCTTGGTGGAACTTTCATTTCATCACACATGTACAGTACTTCATTGTAGAGCAGTTTCATCAATGTTGTGTGTACAGTGACTCCTCTTAGGAACATACACATAATTTCATGTCACTGATATAAAGTTGTTGAACATCAGAAGTACATTAAATGTCGGCAGTTGTCTAACGCTTCTCTCCTCATACTTTTGAAAATTACTGTAATCCCATTAGCAATTAACAACAATCATGTCCTCAATTAGAGACTTTTCATGTTTTCATGTGACTTCAGACTACCAAGTGACAGTAGCTGTTCCTACTATATTTAGTGTGAAAAGCCGTAAATCCTCAAAGACTCAACCCCTGTAGAGCAGACAGCTAACAGACAAACTTTATAAGAAAATCCCTTTTCTCCGCAGACACTCAACCTTAGTCACGTACACTCTACATAGACATGTAACGGAGACTGCTATTTGGGCAGTTTTATCTAAAATATACTGTATTGGTGGGATGTGAAATGGCCTACTGTACCTTCTCTTCTAACTGGCCATATGAGGTTGCATTCATGACCCTGCCTGTCAAAAGAACCAACATTCTCATAAGTGCTACAGTAGATTAACTGTCATGATGGTCCTAATACCATACCTTGTACTAAATGATAACAGTGGCCTTGATGCCTCCTATCAATCCTTAATGAAGCATAATTTGCATGCATTTTGCTATCTAAAGGTATCAAAATGATTAATTTCTTTTGTTTTCATTTATAGAGCAATCTATTTCGGAGCCTATGCAAGTGCCAAAAACTTTCTGAATACCAAACTTGAACCAGAGTCTTCCATGGTCCATCTACTCTCTGCAGCTTCAGGAGGTGAGTCTGTAGGTTATGTATGTATGTGTGTATGTATGTATGTATATTAGATCCTCCTTGGCCTCATTGGCTTATCAAAGCCGCAAGCTAACCGAAGTCAGTCTCTTACATTCATATATAACGTCCATGATTATGAATTGTTAATTGTCAACAACTCTGTAACTGGACGACATACATTAATCTGGGAGTAACTCGAACCGGGGACCTTATGATTGAAAGGCACCGGCATTAACCACTGAGCTAACACTCCATATCATGATAAAAGTGATGATAAAAGCTAACACTCCACTCCAAATCAAAGGTTCATGGTGAGGTGTTGAATTGTGAAAATAGAGTGAAAGAAGAGGTTACAACCATAAGTATGGTTGAACAGGATTCCTCAGTATAGGTTGGACTCTAAGAGACTGCAAATGACATATATTTGGAACCTTTCTTAAAAATTCTTCACATCTATTCAGTAACACTGGTGGGATGGGGATTGAGTATCATGCCTGCAAAACAGATGGTACCAGTTTCATTTTGTTTTGGGTGCTGTTGGTTTAGCCATCAAGCCTGCCAATGGGAAAATAAAGCTTGTGATTTGTTGTCAACATTTGTAAAGATTTTTTTTTCTTGAAAAATTGCCACTTCCTGTGAGTTGATATGTGAAAGATAAGCTTTGGAGAGATTTCTGTGGAAGTTCAAGTTTAGTTAATGATATGGTTGAAATGACCATAAAATCTTTAATTCAAAATATAGAACACTAAATTAATTGCTAAAATTACTTCATGTCACCAGAGAAGAATGCTATTTATCATCTTCCATTTCAGGATTCATCTCAAGTACGTGTACAAATCCAATATGGCTCATCAAAACAAGATTGCAATTAGAACATAGGTAAGTCACAATGATTTCTCTCCTCTATTATTTTTCTTCACGTTTCAACAAGTTGCATACATGTCTCCAGCTTGGAGATAAAGGTACAATATAGGATGTTAGGAATACTAAAATGCCCCTTGCATAGGGCATCGTGCAAGGAATTCAGTTATTATAAACATACATGTACACAAAAGTGAGCTTAAAGATACTGATCATATATTGGAGGGTGAAAACGATATTCAGGGCAAGGAACTTAATACTTACAATAATGTATTATTGATATCATGCTGTGCAATAAAACAGTCTCTCAAATACTTGACATGGTACAGGAGAGAAGGGGAAAACATGTGAAATAACCAAACAAAGAAAGGGGGAAAAATGAAGCAAGGGACAAACTAAGAATGGAGATTAGAAAACAAGGTCAATAATGTAAAAACAATGAGCTCTAAAAACAAATATTTAAAAGTAGATAAAATCAGTGTTTGCAGCTTGGCACCATCGCCTTGAAGTTTGAACTTTACTAATCGAATGAAAGAGGATTGGCACTTTCAGTCCAAGAGAGTGGGTCTTTACAACGCTGTGCATAAAAAAAAAAAAAAAGACATATCACAGGCCCAGTAGATTAATTTGACCTTAAGAAAATTTTCTGGGAGCATTGTCTCATGTCTGTGTTACATCTCTAGAACTTATAAATCTTTGGTGATGATGACAAATTCCCGATAACAGAATTTGCTTGACCGGTCAGAAAGAATCTTCGGGGCATAACTTAGGCCTCCGAAGCAGAAGCACCGCCATGGCTGCTCCATATTTTTAATTACTTGAAGTTCATTTCTTTGTTTTCTTTCACCCTGTGACAATCACCATCTAGGTTAAGTTATAAATCTGTGTCAGGAAGTATACCGAGATTTGTTAGTAAGTTACTCTTAAGAGAGCCTAAGTCCACCATGATGGCCTCATCAGTCTGTGATGAAATCAGTATTGTACGCAGGAGGTATTAACCTTTGTATTATACACAGGAGGTATTAACCTTTGGATGATCTTGCATAATGGTCTACAGTCTTGGAAGATAGTGTTAGAACTGTCGTTATCCAGGCAGGGAATCATCTTACCGCTCAAATTTGTGTATCATTCCCTAACAAAATGCTATGGTTCCTGTGTGCAAAACAAACCTGATATATAAGCCTACATCTTTGCACTTGTGTAAAGCAATGTGTTAAATTTGCATAGCATTTTGTAACTGTGATACTGGATAAAATTATTCTCTGCCAGGTACCTAAATTGACGATCTTTTTCTTCCCAGATTCAATCTTACTACCCATTTGAGGGGAGTGGGGAGGGTTTATTTCTTTTTTTCTCCTGCTGTAATTTTTTCTTTTCATTAATGTATTCAGAAGTGAAAGTGACTTTCACAAAATGTGTTACTTTCAAACTGTATCTGTTGCAAAAACTACCTGCCTGTTACTGTACATGCTATATGTTTGAATGACACCTTGTGTATGGTTGGTATCAGATTAGTAGCTGCCTTGTCAACATTTCTTTCCATACAGGTTAGGAATTGCTAATTTCAGTGACATTTTCTTATGTAGACCTTGTGTAAGTCACTATTGCTTCTTCAGTAAGTGGTAACTAACAATGTAAGTGCAACATTTGCATCAAACTTGGATTTAGGCCGATAGTGAGGTAAGACAATCTGTTAATATCAGGAATTTTCAGACTCTACAGCTGTCATATGATCTCGGCTAGATTAGCTTTTAAATATTCATTTCTCTCTTGCCACTCCGCCACAGGAACGGAAAAAGGTATACGAACACATGGCGAGCCATCAAGACTGTATATAGCCACGAGGGGCTGCGGGGATTTTACCGCGGTGTCACAGCGTCATACGTAGGAATATCCGAAACCATGATCCATTTTGTAATCTATGAACGGATCAAGAAGTTTTTGAGAGAGCAGAGGGCGTACAATTCTGACCTTCTCAGTCCCAAGGATTTCTTGACCTTCATGGGAGCTGCTGCCACATCCAAGAGTATTGCTGCAACTATAGCATATCCACACGGTGAGTAGTATTCATGTTCAAATTGTCACTGGACAGACACTGTTCGGGTGCAAGATGTGAATAAGATGCCCTAATTCTTGTCCCTGGAGGTCAAATGTCATTTGACCCTGGAGGTCAAATGTCAATGGACATTTGACCCTGGAGGTCAAATGTCAATGGACATGAAGTATTGCTGCAACTATAGCATATCCACACAGTGAGTAGTATTCATGTATGTTCAAATTGTCACTGGACAGACACTGTTCAGGTGCAAGATGTGAATAAGATGCCTTATTCTTGTCCCTGGAGGTCAAATGTTATTTGACCCTGGAGGTCAAATGTCATTGGATATCAAGATGACTTGTAAATGTGACAATGTTTCAGACACAATCCCACAAAAAGAAAAGTAAATGTCATTTCTTAACTTTGACATGCTGTGGATGTTGGTGTACCATATTTGGTAAAGAAATTCTATATTGCTTTTTGATGGGAGGTCAGAGGTCAGGACAGTCCAAACTCTAACAGACCACTTGAGCACAAACTACCAAGAAGGGTAGTGTACATTGTTCCTGTACTTGCTATGATAATGTACCATATTTGTTGAAGGAATCGTAGGTCAAGGGTCATTTACCAGGCTCCCTGTTTACATCATAATAGGCTTGTATTTTGATATCTATTCAGTCAAGTCATGTGCCTGTGTGAGTGATATTCCCTAACTTTGAGAACATTACATACCTCAGGAAGGAGAATGTTGACAAAATATGTCAACCTTGGCATGTGGCTTGCTGTTATCTCTTAACTGAAGGAACAAAGTTCATATTTGCATAGCTTATTATGATGTGCAGTAAGTCAACAGTTAGCTAGTAAGCCTCATAAAAACAGCAACATTCTGAAAGGTAAGTATTCAATCCTGTACAAAAGTTGACAACAAAGTCATTGCCCAAAGTTACATTAAGAAATTCAGCTTGCATAATATAGCAAGTTACCACTGGGAGGGTCTAATATCTGTGAGAAATACAGGGACTGTACATGTTAGTACTTAGTTTTAAGCTTTATAGTCATTTAATAGTTAAAGTTGAATGTTCACAGTCTTGTTTGAGGCCAAGGCCCCCTCACACGGCTTTACAACTTAACCCCTGGTCATTGGTAACTTGTCACATCTACATCCTGGGGGACTTCCCATAGGATGCAGCCACAAACCGGGGCATGCAACTATAATTACAAGTTGCCTTGCAAGTCCCTTTATATGCACCTTGGTGAAGAGAGGCGATGGAGATAAAGTGCCTTGTCCAAGGACACAACGTAATGATCTAGTCAGGACATGAACCTGCAAACGTTAGTTTTACAATATTTTGTCATCAGACCATCCATTTCATCCATTTAATCCATTTGATCCATTTAAAACTACACTCTTGTTTAACCTTTCATGTATTTATTTATTTTCCTTCTTTTTCTCATTTGCAGAGGTTGCCAGGACAAGGTTAAGAGAGGAAGGAACAAAATATAGGACATTTTTTCAAACTTTATCGACCGTTCTACGAGAGGAAGGGTTTAGAGGGTGTTATGGTGGGCTGGTAGCTCATCTAGCCAGACAGATACCAAACACTGCCATTGTCTTGGTAGTATATGAACTAGTGGTGTATTCCCTAAATAAGTTATGAAGCTCTCAAGATGGCTTATTCTGATGAGACATTTTTTTGCCGAGGACAGAGCTTGGAGAAACGGACTTGAGAGTTGAGAGGATCATGCTTTCCAATTTCTAACGACGGAAGGACACCCTATGAGCATGTTCGCACACAGAAGTCAGAGCAGAAGTACATTTTGGAAGGCTAGTTCCGCAATGCATATGAGAAGAAAGGTCAGATGGATGTAAAATTCATGGAGAAATGGGCAAAGTTTATTCCAATGTCTTTTGAGAAATGCCTTTGTTATTAAATTCCATTATTTCTATACAACTGTGTGATGATAACATCCAAGCTTTACAAGATACCTTAGTGTCTTCAAGATCATCAAGCTAAATTGTGTCGTTTGTAGCTGCCAGCTGATATTTAATGATTGTCTGTCGGTCTGAAGGCTCTAGTTCATTTTGAACAAACCTGTTGTTGAGGTTGCTCGAACAATTCACTGGTGTATTTACCAAGAATGCATTTGGTGACACTCAGACCCTTGAGTTACTCAAAAACATGTTGTAAAGATGTATGTGCTATTTAGCCTACCGTACGAAAATTCAGCTTGTCTGAGCCACAACTGTGACAAACTTTGTTAGATCTCAGACTGGCTTTGCTCGACAATAGTTTTGAAAATATTAACTTCTTTTCACATTAAAATACCAACCTAGCCATGACCTACAACAACAACTCCATTGCATATGTACCTGTCTAAATCTTAATTAACATTTACATTTGATGATATATGCTGCATTTTATTATTGTCAAAAGTCCACAAGTTGATTTTAAAGGGATTAAATCTGACAGGATGGTGGACGACATTTGTTAAACTCAACCATATTCTGAAATCTCTCCCTGCTTCACCACTGGTAGGATATACTTCCAAGTTGCTTCAGTGGCAAGTTATACTTGAAGTAGAATGATTATTCCTGTCCATTGAGGTACTTGCAGGTTAAAGGCCTGGTCACACTATACCGATTTTTTATCGGAATACTATCCGATTTTCCCGGAGGAATCGAAACAGCCTGTTTTTCGTTCGGGTCTTCTAGCCACAGTGATAAAGGACCTGATTTGCTATCTGTTGAGCCATTCCGATGTGGAATAGCCCTCTCCTAACTTTTGATATTGACTCTGTTTCCTTTAATCGGATAGCTATCCGATTTCTCTTCCGATTTTTATCGTTTTTCGATGTGACGTCACTTCAGAATGTAGTCAGTTCCAGAACCCCTCAGATTTGGAGTAGGTATTCGAATATTCCACTGCATTCATTACATTCACTACCACAAACCTCACTCTTCGGCCTAAAATCGGAAAAATCGGACCGTATTCCGATAAAATATCGCTGTAGTGTGACCGGGCCTTTAGAAGGGCATTGCATATTCGTACTGCATATAGTTGGTGAACATTAATAAAAAATGTTTTAAAAAGAGAAAACCATGTCAACTTCAACAGTAACTGAATGAGCACCAGTGTGAATGGAATACCATTCCATACCATTTGTCAAGTTAGAAATCTTTCCAGAAATTTCATCTTCTCGAAATATTCCATTACTTCATTAATGTATGTATTAGATCTATTGCCATATATAGATATTAAGTATTGCATTCAAAGTCATTTTCCTGCTCGTGGTTAGTTGCAGGAATCATTGCAACATTGATGTATGTGGCCTAGTGATCTGGGTCGTTATGGTGTTTTAGGCTGGTATAAGTCGTAGATTTGAGACGTGGTGAACAGGTTGTCCGCTCGCCCGACTTGGGAAGAACTACAGGTAGTAGGGGTTAGGTGTAAAGTCTGGTTGTATTCTTGAAATGTAATGGGTTGTTATGTAGTGGGTTGTGATATGATGTGATGGGTTTGGACATCGCAGGTCATAGAACCAGAAGGTGTAAAGCTGGCCGCACGCTGCCCAACTCTATGATACCTGACTCACCGCCACTTTCCTGAAATGTAAAATGGTGGATAGTTGGGTAGTGTGTGTCTGCTGATGGCTACGACTGATCAATAATTTGCCAGTTTTAAGTCACATAGTCTTCAGCAGTCAGGGAAATTCAACATGTTGCTTTTTCACGATTTGCAGTTGGCAGTGTGCGGTAGTTCACTACTAAAACCGCTTAGTGTCAACGAATGTAACTTATCGCGTGGAAATTATTTTGCAAGTGACCTAACCGAGCAGTGGTGGTTAACAGTAAATAAGTTATTTGGTTGCACACCAGTCATTCAGTGTGCAGGCATCAGCCCTGGTAGGACGGGGTACTTGATTACTATTAACACCATGGTTGAGGTTTGTGTTGGGGCTTGGTCAGATTGGGCATTGTGCGACCGGCCTAAGGTTTTCTAACAAGGCATTACTCCTGCATGAGTTGCATGGTAAATTACAAAGAACAGGTAAAATAATTTTTTTACCTGTCAGTAAAAAAAATAAAGAAAAAAATGGGAAACGTGGAGATAGGGATGTTGTTTTATGAAGACAACTGAACAGCAGTACTAAGACATACGATGGTATATTTAAATGACATATATCCAATAAGAGCATATATAAATGCTATCAAGCAGTATATCAATGCATATTCATTTTTTCTTTCTCTCTTTTATATTATTTGCAAACTATTCATTGGTGGAGGGAGGCAAGGGGGGTGAGGGTAGTAGGGGGTGTGTTTGTCATTCTTGAATAGTCAATGGGACATATAGGCACAAGGACATATAATCAGTATGATGTACACATTAAAGTAACTAATGTCTTCATATGAGAGAGGACCAATAGATGTTAGTATATTATGTTAAGTAAAGGAGTGCTTGGTACATAGTGTTGGCAAAATGATCTAAGGTTTCCAACACACACACATGTAATTTGTGTTTGTGTACTTACACATTACTGTCTCTTGAAAATATTAAATATTATTTATCGTATCATTATTGGTGGGAAAGAAGGAGAGTGATAAATTATGTACAGTAGAAAGAATATGACCAGAAGGGGCCCTATTCATGGTTACCCTGTTTAGCTTTTACATGGTTATCTTTTGCCTCGTCACCTGGACCTTACATCTAATGACAAGCTCTTTGCTCCATATCACTTAATTTGTCGCAAAGAGGGAAAAATACTGTTAGCAAACTGCTGAACTACTGCAGTAAACAACCTGTGTAGGTAAATGTGTTAAATTCTAGAGGGCCTAATATTTCGATCCTAGCAGGATATTCTTCAGAGGCTAACTGAAATGAAACCAAAGTGAGCACACAGTTCCTATTTTAAGTTTGTTTACATTTCAGTTAGCCTCTGAAGCAGATCCTGCTATAATGGAAAACATCAGGCCCTCTAGATATTTACAATATGTGAGTCTGTTTGAGTTAGTAATTCTTCCTGCTTGTCAGGAACTGAATGTCAATGTTGCTGTTTAAGAAGGACTAAATTGTAAACATAATGTAACAATGTATAATGTACAGTAACATGCAGTATGTAGTGCCCACTGCCGAGCATCAGTTTAAATGTGACAAAAATCTCGCTTGGTTATATTTAATTCTCGGGTGTATAAAATGTTGTATTAAAGCTTCTTGTACTCTTAAGAGGGCGCAGTATGGGTATTTTAGTCCTATTGTTTAATTAATGTCCGATGATTGTGCTGGACTAGGTTCGTGAGTGTGTATCACAGCATAAGGTAGAAAGAATGGCGCAGTATGGGTGTTGTAGTCCTATTACTTAAAGGCATTGAAGACTCGCCCCAAACCGCGTGCGGCCATCTGAAAAAGTTAACTTTCTGTTGCTTGCAAGTGACGTTTTGTTCGTGTCGCTACAAAATGCAGACAGTACAGTAATGAAACGTGATGCCTTGTTATCTTTAGCTGGACCTGAGATGTCCATCGCTGTATTGTTTGTACACTGTGCTGTGGGTATTGACCGCAGCTGTATGTACTGACTGTACACTAGTGTCTAATTACAGACGGTAGCAAGCTGTGTGTGTATTTTCTGGGATCGATGGTGGTGTCTAACACTTCTGTTACACCTCATTCGAAACTAGGTCAGATAACCGGCATTAGACTTTTGTTTTTGCGCGAGTCTTCACACCCTTTAATGGATGTCCATTAATTATGCTGGACAAGGTTCGTGAGTGCGTATCACAGCATAAGGTCAAAAGGTTAACAACTCTTCCTCTGAATTACTTCCAACATTGTGGTACAACAATGGCCATTATTAAACATTACTGATGCTGCTCTCATGAACACTTTCAAGTCTGTGAGAGGAAATGAGTTGTAATGGTTTGTTTATTAGGAAATGTACTTTCCAAAGTTACTTGTTTAATTATTAAGAAAGATCCCATTTTTCTGATAACAACATGACACCTTGCATAATATCAATTTGAATTTCCAAACTCAGTTTCATTTGTACAACTTAAACTTTTAATATCAACTTGTTACACCTTTGTCTCATTTATGAGTATTCCAAAAAGACAGGTCTCAAAAACTCTCATGTTATAATGTGTATAATAGCAAGTGATTTTCAACCATTTGTGTTTTGGTTGCGGTAAAATAACTTGAAGAATCAAGCAAATTCAATCATATGTAAGAATGGTTACGTCTGTAGCCAGGTCATTATTCTCTCAAACTCGTATATTTTCTTGGCGAAAGTCTCTCGGAAATGTTACAGAATATTTTGTGTCAACTATTTTGAGAGTAGTTGGTTATCCTCCATCAACCCTTTCCAGTCATATTGTGTTAAATATGAAAATGAGAATTTTTTTATTGTCAACATGTCTCTGGAATAAAGGAAACCACTAAGGTCTGTCAAAGCATGCTAGTTTGAGTTTAATGAAAAGTATTTTGGTGGTAATGGAAGTTATTACAACTTTTTGAAAATTTTTGACATTTTTGCAGACAAACCTTAAAAGATAACCTAGCCTTGTTTATACTACTCAAGTAGTATCTTTACCTTGGGTGTAACTTACTTTGACCTACAAAGACTTCAGGTTGAGTTTGTTTTGTGTAATTGTGAAAGGCTGGAACACAGTTTATTGTCCAGTCGAAGAAGA
This sequence comes from Apostichopus japonicus, assembly GCF_037975245.1. NCBI lineage: Eukaryota > Metazoa > Echinodermata > Holothuroidea > Aspidochirotida > Stichopodidae > Apostichopus > Apostichopus japonicus. The sequence goes on from NC_092571.1 coordinate 23,902,229, forward strand.
AACTGATTCCATTTTATAGGCTTCCAAATTTTTGGTGATGTTTTACCTCTGTCTTTGAGTAATTCTTTCCAAAATGATTTCTTCTCTGTAAGCGGAGTGTACGGAACGGTACCAGAGAGACACTTCCAATGGTAACAGAAAAATATGTGATCGTTAACATAACATTCAGAATCGATTTCTCATCAGTAGTTAAACGTTAAATGCATATTTTAATATGCCCAGCCATTTATTGATGAGTCTGATGAGAAATGCCAACCAAGAGGAAACAGGACGAGGTGTTCAAACTTGCAGTTCGATCGCAAAGTGAAGTAAATATTGTCGATGTTCTTGGTATTGACAGGTCTTATCAATTGATCCCAAGTGTCTTTTTAATGAATATCCATGTTGTACCAATCTTATAAAGTCAATTGGAGGCTTCGAAAGTAGAAGTACCCAGAAGAGGTCAACTTGGGTCACGTCATTATCAATGTAGTCTCTGCCACTAAATTTGAACTTGATTTTGTTGATTTGAACTGGCAAGTTACTTTATTTTGAAGACATTAAAGGAGAAAAGAAAAGGGGGAGGGGGTGGGGGAAATATTGTCCCCTAAGTTTGAAAATAGAAACTTAAAGGTGATAGATTATGTGACTGTAGTAGAATGGGATGTTTGTTAGCAAAGTAGAGTTTCTTCTTAAAACTATATTTTTAGCGGTTCACAGATTTCCAATTTTTGATACTAAACATTTGCCTGGAAAAGGTGACTGGTAAAGCTTTATCCTTGAAGTCATAATTGTTACAAAATTTGTTTGTTTGTTTTCTTTAAATTTTAAGATGTTATCAACTATAATAATATATATTATATTATAATATTGTCAGCTCATTTGAATGAAAGTAAAATTTTTAAAAAAAGAAGGAAAAGATGAATATTCATGCATGTCTGAAATAGTCCAATGCCATGACAGAAAAGCTAGCTGCAAACTTGAAGACCAAAATGCTTTTGTTATTGTCAGCCCTTGTGTAAGATTGGACGAATGCTGTCTGTATTTCGACCTTGTCGTACTTTGACATTCTGGTAGAAATTAATGAGATAGAAGTACATGAAGAAACACTTTACAAAGTGAAAAAGTTGCTGGAGAATGGGTCCTCTTTATCTCCATTATCCAATGTACCTTTATCAGATACCAAACAAGTCTCTTTGGTTTCTACTCAGTCTTGAGGTGAGGTGGTGGGGGGGGGGGGGTTCGGGGGTTGTTACTCTATTCAGATTTCGCAGTAGGAAGGATGACTTGCAGTAATCTGGTAGAAAATAGTTCTTAAATATCTAAATGATAAATTCTACTTGGTTCTAGGTTGTATTTGAACCACGTTTCACAAGTTACATGAGATTGATAACCATGGTAGGTACAAGCAATGCACTTATAATTTCCTTGGACATTATAGGAATATAAAATTTCAGGGATAAAAATCATAAAAATATACAAAGGATGTGTTAGAAGGTGTCAACCCTATCACAGGACGATTGAAATAACAATAGACATGGTTTATGGTTTTTGCAATATCAGATAGTTTTTGCAATTCTTTGCACTTATAATCTGCCATAAGCAAGCTACTTGGATACCCCTTCTTTGTCATCGCCTGAACTTTAACTGCCTTTCAAGCCATTTTCTGCAAGAAACCGCCGGTAACTTATTTCTATTTTCTGCTCTGTTTTCGTTTCTTGATGCAGTTCACGATTATTTGAAATTGTATGCTTGTATATACTGTGATTAATAATGTACATATTTTGTAAAAACATATCAAATGATCTTACATGCTTCTGAAAGGAATAGAGAAAAAGAAATAAAAAATTATCACAAAATGAGTCAACTTGTCTATCGTCTGATGTGTTCAGTGGTGTACGCAAAGCAGGGGAGGGGCCAAAGCAGGGGAAAGGCCGAAGGAGGGGAGGGGCAGAGATGGGGAGGGGCAGAAGCCAGGGGTCCATTCCCTCATCTCCGTCAGGGGACACACATTCAGTCACTGGATAGTTAACATTTCAGTTGTGGAAGAAATTAGATTATACCCTCTGGTTGGGTATCCAACTGCACTTTTCAGTCTCCCACAAATGGCAGGCAGATTCATATTCAATATTCACAACCTTGACCTAAGACTTAATTAAAGACCTATTTCATGGTCTAAATATTCCATGCAGAAGTCTTTAGATGACATTAAAATCATTCTGAAAAGTTGGTTTGAAAAGTATCTTAAACATTTGAAGAAAATGCGACGTGACACCAAAATACGATGTTGGTACTGAAGACGATTATTAACATGTATTGAATTGTATGTAAGTAAATTTTATAACTTAAGTTGGGCTTCTTTGCTTAGGTCAAAGACAGAGGCCTCTGCAAGGGGGCAGGGTAGGGCATGGTGAACATTCCCTTACCTCCCTGACAGTTGGGGGATGTTGGGGGTGGTGTTTATGTTCAGCAAGGGATCACTTCAGTAAGTGGACAGACCAAACCTTGGGTTGTACATCACCATTTTCATCCTCGTTGCTAAAAATCAAAGAGTTTCAGCATTTATCTGGGAAGGGTAGGGGAGAGTAGGACTAAGGGGGGGGGGGGGGGGGGAGGAGGTGAGGGGAATGGGGGAGGAGGTGAGGGGAATGAATGATTGTATCTGTAGGGAAGAATAAGGAGCTCTGCACAACACAATATAAAACAATATTCAATGGTATTTTGTTGATAGACAATATATTCAAAAAATCTTCCCCATAACCTGCAATTTTTCTTTTACAAATATGCTTCTAAAACTACACTATGGTGACGCAAACATTTGTTTTGATTCTCTAATATTTGTAGTAGAAAAAATAAATGTTGAAATTTTCTCTTATAAACTGTTAGCATTGCATGGTAAATTGTAACATTGTGCAACAATGTGCGAAAATGAAAAAACAGCTTATTCTGTTCCCCTGTTGCATTTGTGCACTATAATCTGAAGAATGGTGGTTCCTGTGAAAGTGACCAAACCACAATTGTAAAAATTTTCAATTCTATTCACATTGACATTATTAGTTGAGAATTAATTTCTGTCATATTACTTCGCTGATACAATGGTCACTTGTGACCAACGAAGTCGGTGACCAAGTGTAAAGATGTGGGTGCCTAACAAAACACTATTGAGTGTCACCTGTCAAAGACAAATGATGAAATGGAGATGTTTCTTCCCTTCTAACCCAACCACCCTGCCCTCCCCCAACCTCATTGTAACCCCTCTTGGCATTGTTGCTGATCAGAAGTAATAATTTGTCTTAAATCCATTACCACTGAATTAAAAAAAGGCAATTACACTTTAAATGGAGAAACATAATTGAAAAGATACGTTTGAAATTATAACTTTGAAACAATAAAAATCTAAAAGACACAATCGGAATATCAGCAAAGCAGCTAACCAAAAGTTATAGAAAAGATATGATACAGAATATCGCCAATTTGCGATTCCCTTTTAATTAAACAGTCTGCCTTTGTGCACCATGATATATATTTTTTGAGAATAAACGAGCACAGCACCTTTGATGATTAAAACATGCAGCATTTTTTTAAATTAAATAAAAACTGGCACATCAAGAAATGAAAAACTCAAAAAAGTTTTGTGTAAAATATTTGCAGCAAATATAGTAAATATACTTTTCCTAAAGGTCATATTGGAGTCTATTTTTTTGTTGAAAAAACCAACAACAGACCAATTCTCTATCTTCAATCCAGAAAGTGGATAAGGTGATCTCTTCAATGAAGCCATCTTTCCATCTGGGTTATAGATTTTGCATCATTCTTACTACAACATTCTTAAAAAATACAGGCCTGATGAGCCAGGGGTCAATTTTGGGGCACAGGAATATCTGGCGGTGGTCAGAAAAATATATAATATATGAACAATACAAATGACCCCAGGGCCCAAACTGACTCAACACACTTGTTCACACATAAATGGATTTACCTCAGTCTATAAACAAAGATATCTACGTGGCTACAACCACTGAGATGCTCATAATTGGGGACTTACTAACCATCTTTGCCAAATGCAGAAACTCTCTGCCCCACAAGGAAAGTTTTTTGTCCCAAAAAATTTACAGTAAAATCTTTGATTTTTGTCACTGTCAAACCATTGATCACTCTAACGGTTATGGAGAAAAGGGCTATAAGGTAATTGCTTGAATCACGTTCTTGTCACAATTTGTTTTGCTCTTTTCAAGTAAAATTGGGAATAGTTTAGACTAAACACAAGATGAAAATTCCTCTTTTTCATATGAACCTTTTGGGAAGTCCCAAAATTTGCAATAGAAAAGTGTTCATATATTAATTACCTGTATCATTTACATCAACATTGTAGTTGCTATGGTTACAAAATCTTGAGTATATGAAACAGTCCACAGTAAACATGTCACTTTTAATAAATATGTAATATCAGTTACTGGCAAAAACATTAATGCAAAAATTTTAGCAAGAATTTAGGGAAGCAAGAATTTGTTAGGTTTTAATGACTGGTCAAATCACATTCATTCACAACAGTAAAACAACAATTCCTTGTCAAGATTGTCTCGGTCCTCGGTCTCCCTTTACCCTCCCCCACCCCCTTCTACCACCTCCCCTAATTCCTTTTTGATTTGGCTAAGAGCAGGCATTGAAATAAAAGAAAAAGTGAAGAGCATTTAATAGTGATGGTTGCTGGGGATGGGCTACTTTCACAAAAGCTGACTAGGTTTTCAGTCTTAGAATTATAATATTTAATATAACAATATGGCAGGTTATTAGAGTTACATGTACCAGCCTTCTTTAATATTCAATGATAATGTTACCCTTGGAGAGTCAAAACCTTTGATGGCATGTCTGAAAGTGCACACATGCCCCTTCTAGTGTTGAAGCTAACGTCAATGGGAATGTACAATTTGCCCTCGCCTCGCGTTTTCCCCCTTCAATTCCATGATTTATACCCACACAGCTGCTTAAATAAACAGATAAAGTTAAACTAAAGTAAATTTAAAATCGCACCTCACAGTAATAAGCAACATATGAGGTATTTACACAATATTCATAATTTAAGACATAATCTGTTGCTTTTATCTTAAAACAATTTTTATAATTCAAGAGAAAAAGTAAAAATATTCAACCATGTTTCTTTACACAAAGAAATCAATTTTTTTTTTATATGTTAACATATTATTCCTTTTTTTTTTTGGGGGGGGGGACTGGGTTTCTTAACTCTTTTATCACAAATATGGGAACAGACTGTGGGACAGTAATAAGTAACTTCAAAATGTGAAATTATGGGCCATTATTAATACTTTACATTAATAGAAATGTTACCTTTTTCATCAACTCATAAAATGTACAGAACAAAACATATACAGCTTTGGCTGAAACATCATGGATCAATATGGAGACCCAAACGGTAAAGTGGCTGACAGCATAAGTTTACTTGTCACCGTGAGAAATATGTTTTAAAAAAAAAGGAAAAGAAAGCACTCCATTATGGAATGGTTTTGTCCAATTTATAAAGGGAGGTACATCATACTGAGTACTACATTAGAATTTGCTAGGTTGCTCCTAATCTAATGCATTTAATGCTTCTTGTACGATCGTTATTGAACGGACTCCAATTAACATGACTCCAATTTTTTAAGACACGTTATTCTATATTATCTCATTCTTGAAAAGTCATTGCATTATCAATTGTGTGGAGCAGAGTTGAAGACTCTGCAGTCACTTGTGTGTTTCATGTGTACAAACACTGCTATACATGTTTTCACTTTCATAGCAATTTGCACATTTGGCATAGATTTTTGCAATGCAATTCTGGTCACTGGGTATATGATGCTTGCATTAGCCAAATAACTCTTCTCTTTGTCAATAACATTTTCACAGAATATGTTCTGTTGCATTTATGTCACCGTGACTACAGCTATAACTAAAATCTGTGATGCTTCAGCTTAAAGAACAAACATTCAAATTTACCTTTGACCTAACACACACATTGATTATAGATATACCAAGCCTAGCCTAATTTACATACAGGAATCACAGATAAATTTGTTGGTACTTTGTCTAAACTAACAAACTAGCTAGTTTGGTACACCTTTCTAGATAAGAAAAAGTTCATAAAAAACCCTAAACAATGACTGAAATAATGTATAGAGCAGAGTAGTGGGAATTGGGAAAAAAGTAAGATACATAACCAGTTTCCTTGATATAACGTAATTTCTCCTCTGAAGAAGGCAAACAATCAGCATGGAATGTTATAAATTGAGTGTGCAAAATTTAGCGACACTTTATAAAAGATCAAAAGGTTAAGTTGAAGTTGAAAATACTCCCATCCCCTTGCCACAAAAATGACTGCTGGTACCAAGAAAGCTTAGATCACACGATATTAACTTCCTGTCTAAACCAATTCCTTACCCGATTGGTGATAGATAATATCATTCAGTTCAGAGAATTAAAGGAAACCAGTAGTGGTTAAGTTGACAAATTGATCTACTCGCATAAATTAGGTGCAATGTTCCGTACACCGATCTGACTTTATAACCTCTTACATGAGTAACACAATAAGCTATTTCCTATTTCTAGCTTCTAGCGTAACAGACACACTAATATCACAAGACAACACAGTTTCCTGTTTGAAGAAGCCAGTTCCTATGTTGATGTACTTATAGCAATAGATACTGCAGCATTGTTCAAATCAATGATACAGTCATGGATTCAATACAAATTATACTTTTTCTGTTTGCATTGATTTGATAACAGCGGCTACTCAGGATTTTCCCAGCCGAGATCATTTGTTTCAAGTGCAAAGTGGAAATCAGCAAAACACACTTGTGATTGATTGCAATGGATACTGCATTACTTGTTCACATTAGTGATCATTTCACAGATTAAAGCTATATTTTTCCTAATTTTATTTATTTAGTAAATGCAAATACACAGCATATCCAGGACAAAAATAATGCGTTAAAGACTAAGGTACTACTAAAGCTAAAATCAATAAACCGACAATACTGTATATGTGCCCCATTGATTAAAGCTTGCTGAGTTTTAATAATGCGTTTGTTTACATATCGACTGCCTAGCTCTCATTTGCATATCACCACCTCACAGACAAACATACATTGATGTGCATACCCACATTTGACCTAAAGCTGGCTGACTGTGTGACCATCAGTGAAGCTATGAATTAAGCCAGATCAGTAAAATTACTGTAAGCTAGAGAGCTTTTGCAGTATCACCAAACTTCCAACAAAGAGCATCACAAAATTAAATCAATTTTTAATATTTTGTACCATCCATTCTTTTAGTTTTTCTTGCATATAACGCTTTAATGTTCTGTTGAACTCGGACATTCATATGCTACATCCGTTTAATTCACTTAAACCATGGGAAATGAAATTAAGGCATTTTGACATATTGTTTGTGACAACTTTGGTGAGTGAGTGGGTGTCAATTAACAGTTGAATTACTGACTTATTGCAGTGACGATCAGTTTGGTTAACGAGCTGTGAGATTTGCATAACACTGGCCTTTTTGTAATTATTAAATGAAGCATTTACAGACTTAGAAAGCTTACAGGACTGTTTGTTAGTTTTTGCAAAAGTTTATTTGGATGTTTCAGTTTCGTTTAGACAAAAAAATAGGCAAGATGACTTTGCAAAGCATAATTTAAATAAAACACTAAAAAAAAGGAAAAATATGGGAATAAAGCTTCATTTCTGCATAGTTTTAGTTTCATGCTCAATCTCTTTCAATTTTGAAGAATGAGGAATGAGTTTTACGACAGGAAGGATCGAGAAATGGCCAAAAGGGAATAAGGAAGAACAAAGGCTCCGAGATGATGGATTAAATTTATAGCAAGCTCTACAGATTATTGTAGACGAAAACGTCACTGTAACATTTGTGGATTTTCCTATGACAGTATCACTGGAACAGCCACAGCAATAATTAGTGCATCCTGCTCGTTTTAAATGCAAGGTTTATTTTCCTTCTTGTATAAAACTGTATCAATGATCTCCATTCCCACATCTGCAACATGTAAATCACAGCTTCAAACTTACAAGAAAAGCAGTTCACAGTTTCAGTGTTCCAAGGTTTGCTTTTGTGTTTGTTGTTTTATCATGGGAGTAAATAACTTGAGTTTATTCATATCCTTCACAACATGAATCTCCTCCACATCCTCCTCCCATTAACCTTTTCCCAATCTCTCCCTAATCAACACCCCCATCACCCCTCCCCCCTCCCCCACCCATGTGATTATTTCCATTACTGGACACCGAATGCAGCTTGTTTTTCTTTGAATGCTTGCTTCCTCAGTTTGGCCTCCTCTGCCTGCTTCTTCCTCTCCTCTTGTTCCGCTTTTATCTCCTCCTCAAATTTACTGGATGAGTTCAGTTGTTGAACCTGTAAAACCAAAAAAAAGCACAAGAGGTCTCAGAAATGAGAGAACACATTCAGAGCCAGTCTTATGTTTGCATAGATCTAAACACAACATTGTTTAATGACTTTTTGTTTTCACAGAGATTCCCCAATGCCGTGAGTCATATATGACACTTTACAGTAAACACAACAGACTAGTAACATCTGTTTCGGTCATGTTCAACGATTTCGTGGTCGAGTTAGTTTCCTCGCATTAGCAGACCTCGAAAATTCCGGCTATATTACTGGCTTAATTCCAGTGGGCGTTCACTGGTTGCCAGAAATAAACAAAAGGTACTGGTATTGTTTCTGCCAGTATACATTAAGAACTTTAAAAACAAAGTAATCTGGTCGACAATCATCGTAAGTCATCAAAATATCGGCATGATTGCAGTACCAAACACAAGTCCTGTATTGCCGCTATGATCAGCAAAATTTAATTAGACTTCTCTCATTTAAGCCTGTTTTGTAACTGATGTGTGTTTTAATTCAATAAAATGCCCATGAGAACTTGATTATAGCCAGTAGATTTTTTTAAACCGTTGAATATTTTTATTAGCAAGGAGCTAGAAATTGTGAAATTCTGGTTCTGATCAGAGTCATCGACTGTTAAGTTTAACTTTGATTGAAACATGTGAAAATGCAAAAAGCTGCAAACACAGTGCTCACGAAATGCCTTCAGATTTTCCATAAATTAATTAAAACAATGAACTTGGAATAAACCACAAGAAAGGGAAGAGTAAAAACCATAATTTCAATCCATAATATCAGTGAAGGCTGTTTGAGAGATTTTTCTGTCTTTTGACCTTCTCTGAAGATATCACTGAAGTAAATTAGTGAAATATTCTCTGCATTCTCTGCATGCAATTAAAAAACACACACAATAATAAAATTCCTTTTCATTATTGATTATTAAATATCATAATGTTCACAGGGAAGGGCATCATACAGTTAAAAGTTGGACATACATACGGTACTGTGCTATGGGTGTAATGTAATCGGGGCCTGTCAAAGATATCAGTCCGGCCTGTAAAAATAGTCGGCCAACGATATTGCACTAATTGGGTTGGCAAGCCCCTAAAGCCTTGAATACCCTACCAAGGCTCATTCTAGGAATATGATGAGATTGTGGTTCTCTCTTGCTGCTTTTTCCAACCTCTCTCTGGCCCCTGTATAAACCCCCCCATAAAAAGTTGCCAATTTCAGGGCACTGGCACTTAATTTTTCAGGGCGAATTTCACCAAAAATTCATGTCATGATTGTTTGCCAATCAGGGCAAACTTCCAAGGCAAGCACCTTCTGCCTCTCCCCCCCCCCCCTGGGAGATGTCTTCCCATACACCTATTGGAAACCAAGGTATACGTGTAACAGGTATGTTAGGCAATACACCCCAACAAACAATAAAACAGTTTCAACAATGTAAGAAAAAATTCAACGAAAACGTACACAATCATTTGTTCCACAGATAAGTTTAGTTTGAGTTTGCAAAGAGGGTTACAGAACATTCTAGTTTCACAAGTCATTTTATCAGGTGATGAGAGGACTGTACTCAATGTGTATCAAAGAATGGAATAAATATTCTGTGTTACAACATAGTACTCATACAATGCAAGCTGTGGAAGCACGGAGAATACTTTTTATCTGGTTTAGCAGAACAAAATTACCAAATTCATGTACAAGTGCATTAAAGAGATGTAAAGCAGTTTTAACAGAGGAACCATATTATTTTATAAGAGAACAAACATCAGAGCCTTTGAAACTGCTAGACAAGATTTAAACACTTTAAAGGATACAGGCTGTATTGACCCTACTTTATGCCAGATTTTCAAAATATGGTCACTTTTGGTCCAAATTCTTTACATGTTTTAGTACCACCCTGGGAAAAATTTACCTCATTGGGAGATGCAGTGGGTTCATGAAGAATGTCTGAGAACAATTCGGAGAATAAATACCTCCAGGAAAGTACTTTATGAACATTCTAGCAATTAAAGCATCCTACAATTTGGGGCCTATACATTATACAATATTTCCCTATAAGTATGCTATTATTATTGAAGGTGATTGTAAAATCAAATAAGTTTAAGAGATGATTACTCTAAAATGAAATACAAAACGTTCCACAAAAAAATGATGACGTTATTTATGACTCTGGTGTTGGTGGAAATTTATGGCTTTCTTTTTATGCAACACTTAACAAACTATAAAATTGTATGACGACATATTTAAATGATCAACGTTTCATTGCGTGGTGCCGCAAATGTTTTCAGCTTGTACTTTCTTTACTGTATCTTCAATACATATTAAATCATCAGTTTTTTATTAAAAAAACGTGTCTGTTATATACAGTCCCTCCAAGTTACAACACTGTCTATTTGACACGGTCTTCTTTCCAATGCAAACACGTGTGTAAATATTAAGTACCATGTTATAATTTCCCAAATATTAATTTGAAGTTGAAGTCTTTTGTGAAATGCCTCCATTCAGACAGAAAATTTCTACAATCAAAGTCAATTTAGCGAATTGTTCCCATCTGCAGATTGCTCAGAGATAATTCATGGAGGTGTCAATAAAATTAATAGCTTTAACACTGCCTTGTTGAAATTGACACCTTTATCCAATGTTAATTTAGAACATTGAAAGCCAATGGAGTCATCACCGACAACCTATGAAAACTCCATGAAAATTACTGTTAAAAAATATCCGAAAATATAATTAAAAATATTATCTATCCATGTATAAAAAAAAGATTTGAAATTGTTCCAAATCAGGTAAGGGCATGAAATCGCTAATGGAGGTTGCAGTGAAAATTTGTGCCCAATTTGTAGTCTGCAACAAAAGAATAAGAAGGTATCGACACCCATGACAACCACAGAAATATTACAGGTCTGCGAAATACAAGAGCCAAAATGGTATGCACAAGCTTTATACCAAACAGTTGTGTTGTAATATATTTACTACACATGACTAACTTCTCCACCCCCCACCCCCCTCCAACCACATTTAAAATATTTCATATTTTTGCATGCTATAAAGGTTGCCATAAGGGGCCACATTGACAGGGTTTTGAAAGCTTCCTTGCAGGCCTAAGTAAAATTTGCTCCTGGGAAAAATGCGGCCTAGATGCGAGACACTTTAACCGATCGAGCTGTGCCAGCCAGAGGATGGTGGAAGCTGACTTCACTGGGAGGCTGCCCCAGCCTAGGCAATACCACCCTCCCAGGAGTACCTAGCCGTACAAGAAGACAAAATTACCTTCCCGGTGGCTGGACTGTTCCCCAGATGTCAACTTTTCTTCTGGAGTTTGACTCACAAGCCCTCCCATCACTGAGTGCCTACACTAAACATTTGATTTATATGGTTTGATCACCATCAATATATTATTATATTACCCCTTCTCATTTATTAAGAGAGTTACGAGACAGGCATGGCAGCATACACATCATTAATGTGTCCTCAATAAATATGCTTCTCGGGGAGAGTTGAAAATTAAATCACCAGCGTGGGTGTGGAAAGGAATTCACACCAACCTTTCATAGCTGTAATCACTAAGTGTTTAGTTTCTCAGGACAAGGTTAGTGAAGGGTTAAGAAGACCTTCTGAGACAATTGAACCTCAGGTGATACTTTATTATGTACTAATATAAATTATTACAAAGTGTGGTTAATGACTGTATCACTCTATTTGGGCAGAGTTGGATCTAACAGCTTTGTTTAGTTCGGGTCTATAGGAACTCAGGCACAAAGTATCATGAATAATTTTATACTAGTTCTCTCTGATACATACGCAACAATGCCAGTTCCTGTTTCCTAAGTTGATGTGCAAGCTTAGATTAGAAGTCCTTGCCAATTAGCTGCTCAAGACTAGTTACAAATTACTTTAATTTGTCACTGATACATGTACTTCTCCAAGAGGGTTGTAAAACGAAACCTTAGCATTATAAGTCTGTATAAATTTGTATGGGAATTCCAACACAAATCACAGGTACTGTAATCATTGCTAACCCACACATTTCGTTCATGTACGGCACACTAGAAGGAAGCATACAATACTAATAACTGACTCGCCCATGTAGCGAAGCAATATTAGCATTTAATTTAAAAGTGTAACACCGATAATTCTCACTGTATACTTACTGCGCTGTTCTACCATAGCTCCTTAATGGTATGCTGTATTGGCCCAAAATTTGCTAGATATTCAAATATGGTCACCTTTGGTCAAAATTCTTTATCTGTTTTTATTACAACCTTTGAGGAAATTTTCCTCACTGGGACATTCAGTCATTTTGTGTGTTCCTTAACAATGTCTGAGAACAATTTGGAGAGTAAAGACCTCCAGGAAAGTACTTTTTTAAACTTCTAGCAATTATAGCGTGCAATTATTTGGGGCCTATATTCCTTTAAAGGTTTGCGGGAAATCTAGCCGGGATTTCAAAAACCATGCCAATGTGTGGACCGAGGCACAGTTACAAAGCTGCTTTATATTTGTATTTATATATATGATCTTCAAGATTTGATTTAAATGAGGACATTGATTTTCAGTTTCACTGTCCTCTAAGATAGAGGTCAATAAAGCAAGTACTGTACATAATATTGACAGACGTATCTACCTTAAAGCAGCATATTGAGTTACATCTTAATTTGTTGTCGGAAATTTTATTCGTTCACATTTCACTTGATCGTAAAACTTTCTTAAATTTTAATTTTCAAATTATGTTTATTTTCAAAAAGTGAGACTCTTGCTTTGTGGCACCTATTTTATTTTTTACTAATTGTCAACAGAAATTAACCAAGTGATGACTCACTATTTAAGAAATATTCAACAATCTTTTTTAGACTCGTCCATTGTGATTGAGGTAGATGATGTTTCTAATTTACACCAAGAATTGTTTACTGATGCATAGCATCTACTCAAAACACCAAAGCAATCTCAGATTGGATCCATAATTCATGAAAAGGTTCATAACCAAGAATTCGATAAATTTGAAATGATTAACGATTTTAATGATTGAGTGTGTATTCGGGCTCCTCTATACAGTATGTGATTATTTCACCATCAAAGCAAAATTTGTGATTACAGAAGTACAATGCATTCTGGGTAGATTATAAATGTTAGTTATGTTAACAATGTCAGGAAACCTTGGGAACAATATGTGACAGTACCAGCAATGGACATGGGCAAACATGTACGTGGAATGTCAGGAAACGTGTCAGTCCAAAATTTTGCTGGCCCCTAGACATTTGTCAGCCTCTCACAAGCCAGTGATAAATTTATTGCTGAAGTGTTTTCGGTTTTCCAAGTTTGATGAATCACATACAGGATGTTGTTGTGAACACACAGTTCAGTCAGTGCAATAAAATTATAGTACTACATAGAAGGCTGACCAAATTCAATAAGCAATTTTTATTTGACGACCAAGTATTAAGGTACAAGCTCAAATCCTGTTAACCAATAACACAAGTTTCTTTGCCATAGTCAGTGAAACCAAAACCGAAAGCATCAAGTTTATCCCACGTCACTACGGAAGGCCTTATTAGATTCTACAGAGTGTATAGCAGTATTGTCTCTAAGACTTGTACAGCGTCTTGTACAGTTTTGAGGAAGGACACATATGTTTTACACATTTCACTATCAGAGAGCAGCAAAATTCGAAGGGATGGAGTAATGGGTACAGGGGGGGGGTTAATGGAGGGGGGAGGGTAAGACAGGGTTTGCTTGAAATATATTAACAAGCTGAGGACACTTACTTTGGCTTCAAAGAAATCCTTGGCCCCACTCACTCCTACTTCTTCGATGGCAACCTCTGATAATTGAGCTAGTTGGCTTAGACCGGAGCCCTCCGCCAGTTCCCCTGCAGCTGCTTTCCTGAATATCAACAGAAACTGAATTAAAGAAAAGGTGGGGACGAAAAAGAAAGAATTCCATTAGTATTTTATCAACAGTATTCCAGCATAAAAAGACAATACAAAGTTTGATTAGCAGGTGAAGTAATTATCCCAATTACTCCACCTGAACAAGAGGCAGGACAACTCTCTCTTATTCTTTCATATTTTGCATGTCTCTCAGAGAACATAAAGATATTCCTTTTCCTTGCACGTATGTTTGTTTTTAAGTCTAAAAAAGAAGCAGAAATGTAAATGTACGTTGCTCTCTCTCAGTAATTTGGATCCAATTTTTTTCCAATTACCTTTCACTTTTTGATATCACAAAGATCAGATCCTCCTTTCCAAATGCCTTTCCTTTATGCCTCACATTTCTTTCTAATGCCCTTTAACTCACAAAACGACAGAAATGCAAAACTTTTCAAGCTTCCAGATGAATTCCACTTTTGCCACTTTCTGCACAGACCTATTCTTACGTGTAAAGGCAGTTCAACTTAAAACTGAAGAATCTTGAAGAGAATAATAAAAATTAATGTATCGCAGCTCTTCATTTTCAGACGTAATGAGGTAGAGCCAAAACATGTATTTTTTATTTTTTTTCTCCCCTTTTTTTTCTCCCCTTTTTTGGGGGGTAATGAATATAAATTTTTTTAAATGCTTGAGTGCATAAGTTATCTGTATTTCATGATATCCTATAGTTTGAGATTTGCTGGTATATTGGTAACACTGCAGTGTATGGCTGCATGCATTAGTTTATGAGTTATTACCTCTTTACTTGGACTGAGGGTTCATTCACTCCCTGACAACAGAAATTCTCATGAAATCTATCCCCTTATACAATCTACAACAACCTTTAGTGAAGATTACATAAACTGGTTCCTCAATGATGCTGGTACGATCTGTACTGTACATTACAAGACCCAATCACATCAACGATGTGCTAGACGTTATTACTAATGGAAAGATACTGACTCAAGGAAGTGGTCAATGAGTCGTGATGGAAAACTCCACCAATAAATTATTGAACAAATCAGAGGCCACACGGTCCACACCCACCACGCACAGTCTAGAGAGAGGACATACCTCTACAGTCTGCAACACCAACAGACCTACGGTATGCTGGGTGTAACTAACCCATCGCTCGGTACAAAAATAATTAAACTTAACAATTTAAGTTACCGGCAAATTAATCTTCAAATCGTTTGACCCAAGTTTGTTCTACAGTAAGAAAAACGTCGCGGATAAAAAAAAAATTTTTCCGCTTATTTATTTGTTTTTTCACAACATATATACAACAAAAGTAGCGAATATAGAGAGTTATGGAATGTGAAAGGAAGTGTATCAAGAAACCCTTGCGGGCTTATCTAGTGTTACACTCCCTGTATATAGAGTACATAAATAACTTACAAAACAAAGAATTAAGGAAAGAACTAAGAAAAGGAGACGAAAAGAAGAACTAAACTTATAAAGAGAAATTGCAAAAATAAAAATAAAATGGCCCCAGGGATCTGTCCCCTCCTCTGATCACAACACTCACTTCTCTAAAGCTGATTTTACCATCGTTGTCCTCATCGACCTCCTTAATCATTTGCTTCAGTCCCAAGTGCGTCTGTGGAGCTCCTAATGCCTCCATCATCAACTTCAGCTCCATAAAATCGATAAAGTGGTCGTTGCTGACATCATACCTGTCAAAGAATCGAAATGAAATGGATTTAAACACAACGGCCGAGAAAATAATTTGAGAATGACTTGTAAGAGCGTTGCCAAACAATTTCTGTGCCATCAGTGTCATCTAGAGCTATTATTCTCCAATTATTTACATTCTATTTGTTGAGGAATAAGAAGACAGACAGACAGATAGACAGACAGACAGACAGAGAGACAGAGAGACAGATAGACAGATAGACAGATAGACAGATAGACAGATAGACAGATAGACAGATAGACAGATAGACAGATAGACAGATAGACAGATAGACAGATAGACAGATAGACAGATAGACAGATAGACAGATAGACAGATAGACAGATAGACAGATAGACAGATAGACAGATAGACAGATAGACAGATAGACAGATAGATAGATAGATAGATAGATAGATAGATAGATAGATAGATAGATAGATAGATAGATAGATAGATAGATAGATAGATAGATAGATATATAGATAGATAGATAGATAGATAGATAGATAGATAGATAGATAGATAGATAGATAGATAGATAGATAGATAGATAGATAGATACTGTAGACAGAGAGATAGACAAACCCATAAAACAAGAGAAAAGTAGAGACAACAATCCAATTCTATCAAATAACACACAGCTCATACATGTACAGTAGTTAAATTCCTCGTTGAGCTTTCAAAGCCTTACATGTTACATAAATCTGTGGTTGTACAGAAGTTAAATAACACCACACAACACAGATTGTTGTAACTTTTAAAGCTTAAATAGCTATTAGATAAAGCTGCTTTCTTTAAAGGTCTACGAACATCTAGCCAATTTTGCCCCACATTCAGTACACATTTGTTGTATGTGATAATCTCATTCAAAATCTGTTGAAAGTTTTTGATAATCTGGGAAACTCATTATGCAAACTATGACGTGGAGTGTTGCACTCACCAAAATTTCCTATTTTAGGCCTTACTAGGTTAACCTCTAATTACACGCCTACATATCATTTGAATAACGTGTTGTTCCTCTTTTCGAAGAAGACAATAAAATATTTCAAAAAATTGCCTTAGGGCACAAACCTGTGTTCAGCGTCCCTCAAACGAATGTTGTAAAAACAAAGGAATGACATTTAACAGAACATAATGCAGTCACTCCCTTTACCATATTAATGTGCATAATTAGCTAATGTTTATTCATCAATAAAACTAGAAAAAAGGAAAGTCTTCTAAAATGGTCAATTTTTGATGGACTGTGATGGGACTTGCAGCTGATTTCTATTTGAGTGATTATTATCTGACAATGTCGTTTATAGGTGTGTGTAGACCTTAAAAAAACATCATACAGTATTTGCAAACGAAATGAGGCTAGGTAACAAATTTTGCAATGATTGTGTGAATAAGATGGTCACTATAAAGATTGTTATCCATCCCACCTTTTGGAATTTAATGTCATTTTCCATAAACACCTTAAAATTAGATTAAATGTCGAACGTTTGTTACATTCATGTTGTCTCATGAAGGCTTAAACATTGAGAAGTAATTACATGTACAATCATATGTTTTAATAATTTACAATTGTTCCAACTTTATGAAAAGATTAATGAACCAATTTTTCTGTTCAAAGATATTATCTTGCCTTGCTTCTTTAAAAGATAGTAATACAATTATTCAGAATATGTATCATTCACAGTGTGATGGGGGACAATAAAACAGCCAGAAGTTAAACCCTGACTTATCTTATCATTGATAAATATTAGTTTCAACTCATGTGAGTAACTCCTGAAGTAATATTCACTCGGGTCAGAGGCACTTAAGGCAATTTGGAGATACAAACGATACAAAATACAAACAGTTCCAAATTCTAATAAGAGGGTAAAACCCCTTGCACCGATTGTAACGGATATGCAGCCAAGGTCTGTTTACATACATATTCCAATTGTGGTATATGTTGGTAACTTTATCACTTCCTCGACGACGCAGTCTTTGGCAAAGCAATAGACCTACATCATACACACCTTATATATACTGACATACAATATTTTACTTATACTGTACTATACTAGAAACTGAATACAGTTTAAGGTTAACTTAAGTCAACAACTACTGTAAGGAGCAAGCATTGTTTTAAAACACTGAAAATTAAGCAAAATTTTCCTTCAACGAAAATGTTATCCGTAAAGGCTCTTTACTGTATGTTTTAATTAGCCATTGACCAAGAGTAGACGAAGACTGCAAATGTTAGCGAAAATAACATTCCTCAGAAAGCTTTCTTGTTTTAATGTTGCTTTTCAAATCTTTTGAACTTGAATTTCAACTTTCAAATAAACAAATTTTTGACCTCATACCCATAGATGAACAAACCTGTACAGAAATAGGACATGATATACTGTACATTACAAAATGTTCTGTAACCATCATTATGGTCATTACAGACATTTTTATATCGTCCTAGCTTAATTGATAGAAATGTCTCATAATTTGTCATAGTGCTACAGTGGAGAACTACTGTAGGTTTAGGTCTTGAATTACTGTCCCGGATGGTTCTATACAGTCAGAGCCCCTCCGGGCCGACCTATCCACCTCCCTCCCCCAGCCACAAAAGCTCATCAAACCAAAACCATGCAGAAGCTGTAAAGATTAAGGAATACATATATGGATATTTATAAACCTACTGTAGTCTCTGCAATGTAAACATTGGTTAGTTAAACTTGTCATTTTGTCAATAGTCTGATCTATATTGTCACCTCATTGTTTACCTTGCACTTGAACTGCAAGAATTTGACTAGACAATGTAAGGAGCTGTTAACACACTCTTAACAATTCCCAGATTAAAGCCTGCAGCCCTGCACCAAGGCATGTATACTATCCTACTCATGTATGTACATGGTTGGTCCCCACTTTGAAGTGTATAGATTCTTAGACTGTACAACATGTGTTGACCTGCATTTTGCCGAAAGCCAAACAAGACAAACAATTGTGGAGTGTTAGCTCAGTGGTTAACGCCGGTGCCTTCCAATCATAACGTCCCCGGTTCAAGTCACTCCATGATTAATGTATGTCGTCCAGTTACAGAGTTGTTGACAATTCATAATCAAGGACTTTAAATATGAATCTAAGGGACTGACTACGGTTAGCTTTCGGCTTGATAAGCCAATGAGGCTTCTTCGCGAGTTCCTGCTTGCAGGAGGATCTAAAATACATACAATATGCTTGTACTGAAATCTTAATGTTAATGCATGCAATTGGGCATACTGTACCTGTACATATACAATACCAGCTCATCAAAGGAGTAATACAGAATTATATGTAGGAAAAATTTATTCTCAATTCATACCAATTTGAAGCTGTGACAATCTTCTGGTAATTCAATACCACAATCTGATAATACTGTACCTCCAGTTACGTGATACATACAAGTGCTGTAAAGTTATGCATTTAAAATAAAGGGTAAAACATTGAGCATAAAGTATTTAAAAGTATTCTTTATGTATGTAACTTAGATAGAGACATCATTGGAATGAGGAAGGCATGCCATGGATTTGCTTCTTTTAGTTTTGGTAGACAACTTTTATTGTTTCAGTGTACATACATGATTTCAAGAGAGGTCTTAACACTTAACTGACCAATCTTTGATGAAGCAATTAACTCTGAGCAGAAATAACATTCTCTTCAGATTCTAGCTACTACTTAGAAAGTAGCAATCAGTGAATGGACTAAATGGATGAAGCTGTAGGCATATTGAAAGTGTGCATGCATGGGTAGGGGTGGGGGGGTGGGAGGTAGGGGACAATAATACCATGGAGTACTTGACTGATAAGTCAGTATTAGCCAACTAGTGCAAGATTAACATCATTAAATTCTCCCCTCCCCTTTCCAACAGCCTTTAACCCCTTCCCATTTCATGTATCACTATATAGGAGATAATCAGCACCTCCCCAGGGAAGATTTTAGAACAACATTGGCAACAAGGGGGGGGGGCATGGGGTGGAGTGAAGAAGTTAAAACATTATGACCTTTAAGTAATGGAAGTAGAAATCAAACTTAGTGTTCATGGTGTACTTAAAAGCTTTGTCATAAGTACTGCATAAAAACAGTCACCAAGTCATGTGAGCCAGTTCAACTAGAGGCCACAGTACATGTTTCATTGACTTTATGATCAAATATTCTCAAGCCAATGGGTGCATTCTGCAGTGGGCAACATGATGTAACAAAAGTATACGGTGCCTAGCAGTAGCAAGCAAACAGCTAACAATCCTACATGCCTACACTATCTATCGTCACTAGACCTAAACAATAAATAACATTGTATCCTATAAACAGTTTAACTATAAAAAAAAGTTAATCATATAGGCCTACTGTACTTGTGTGTATAGTATAATAGACCTTACTTACTCTCCAACGAGCAGTGCTTACACCACACCCACGTACCTCGGATTTCTTACTTACTTCTTAAACATCTGTTCAAATTCTTTTATTTGCTTCCTTGTAAACTCTTTAAATTCTGTATAAGGATTAAAAACTGTACTATGGTGCCTGGGTGCATCTTCGTTCTCGTTTAGTTCTTGTCGACGTGCTAACTTAGCTGCTAATTCTTCTGTTTCACTCATGGTTGCTAACAAGTTAGGCTAATAACGGTAGTACCTCACAAAAATGACGTTAGTCAAGAAAATGTCCAACTTCAAAGAAGCTTCAAGCCAGTTGTAAACGGTAGAATGTTATCTCTACTAATACTATTTATTAGCGAAGTTTCTTTCTTTCGCGCTTCTCACTTGGCGATGATTGATGATTTATCAAGTCCTTGGCCCGTGACTACTACACATGTAGGATTACCCGTGCTTGTTTATCGTACATATATGCTGTTACATGAGTGACTAACTGGCTTCCCACGATACGAACCAGGAAGTAAGTTTCTTCCGGGAAACACACACTGTACATGCAGTGTACTTCGGTTAGTGAGAGGTCAATTTTAAAGGAACACTACGTATGTAGCCAGAAAATATACCGTGTGTTCTTATACAAAATCAAGCAAGCTGTCAACATTGCCAAAGACCTAAGATCTTTGATATTGCCGCAAGTCATGATTGCATGTTAAGTAGGCTAGCTATAATGGCCAGTTACGATGAAACATCGCTATCTGGCCATTTTACTACTGCTGCGACACCTTGTCATTCATGTTGAACATCTTGGACGGTGATTTAATGGGGTCCAATAGTGATGACCTTTGCGTGGAAGGGCCATGGAGCTCTGTTTACAGCTCCATGGGATAACCTCGGCCTTTTGGCTAAGATCATGTGCCGTATCTGTTCCTTCGTGGTATATGTGTGACGATTATCACACGGTCAGCGTGGTCTCGATGCAAGGAGACTGGGGTTGAGAGTGCATCAGTTATATCAGGTCGGAATTGTATCGTTTGGGTTTCGTGCCCAGGTTCTTTCTTGAGTGACTTTTCCTGAAAAGGGCTACATGGAGAAAGCTAGACTGGGACGCTTGTTGTGCGTCACGTGACAGTTTCAATTTTTTTTAACGTCGAAGTTCATGTAGGCCTAGTGACTAATTGCTGAGAAATTTTCAATATTGAATGAAAAGATTTAACCTCTAATTTATTTCTTCGCGTGGGTCACAATTGCCAGCTGACTGTTACGTATAACGAAACGGCGATCAGCAGCCCCGTTTGCTAAGATATGTTTTTCGGGAAGTAGACCTAAATTAAAAGCATGTCTCACAAGGGCGGCGGAACCGGGGGGCACAGGGGGCACGTGCCCCCCACTTTTCCTCAGATTAAAAATGTGCCCTTTTTCTACATAAAAATTTCTAAATCAAAAAAGAGTTTACAAAGCGAAACCCACGTCGAATGAAATATTTCGGGAAGTTTTAAATGTTTACTACCACAGGCGTAGGAGCCCAATTTGATTTGGGGGGCTGTAACGACTTGCCCGAAAAATATTACCAAAATTTTTCGCGCGCATAGCGCGCGTTCAACACCTTAATCTGCATATCATATATGCATGCACCGGTTATTACATCGCATGCCAATAACATACAATCATTTTCCGTGTTATAACCCTTCCAAATTGGTTAGAATTATTCAAAAAGTCGTTACAATAATAATGATCAGAATAATATCAGTTTAACCATTGAAAACACATAGAAAATTACTTTTCTTTCAGTATTTTCACATATTTCATTTGCTTTCATGCATGTATCGATCGCGTGTGCAGGGACTTGGACTTTATAATGATTTCACCTCATTTTGTCGTTTTCCTTGTTTCCCAATTTCCACATTAGATACTGCAGTGCTAGTATGCATTGTTTCCTTGAGGGGGGGGGGGGGGTGGCGTTGATGGATTGATGTGTATACGCAAATAAGATAATACAATAAGAGTTATGAAGGGTACTAAATATCAGGCTACATCAGTCCAATCGAATTTCTGCAAAGTGCCCTTCGACGTTGGTGCCCCCCAGATTAAAAGTGCTTCCGCCGCCCTTGATGTCTCACTACTCTCCTTCAAAGCGGCTGCTTTTCCCATACGAGGCAATCCTCTCTCGCCCACTGATGCCTAACAATACATGCCTTTCTGTCTGTGTGCATTTATTCTAACACATCATCTTACTAATCATTGACTCCCACGGTCCGATGGTAATGGAATTTAAAAGAGAACGCTTACCCCGACTTATGTACTTCCCTTTAACGTTGTATCCCTAACTACTATCTTCAATGATTAATTAAAGTGCCAACACAGGCTGATCTATTCTTGGGGTATTGAGTAATGTTCTGATTGGTCAATATATGTAATATCATCAGCGTGGATGGTTAACTGAAGTTTGTTTATAATAATTTACAGAGACGGAATGATGGAATAACATCTCTATAGTGCCATCAATTAAACTATTTATTCAGGCGCGTAGCCAAGGAGGGGCGAAGGGGCAGCCCCCCCCCCCCCCCCTCTTGAGCATATTTAAAAAATATATATATGTTTTTATGATATCGCTAGTAATTTCAAAAAAGAAAGTGCTAAGATGCAATTTACAAGGCCTGGGAAGTGCCATTTCCAGCGATCTGGGAGGCATTTTCAGCCAAAATTTTCTTGTACGCTTCGCGCCAACTTATGGTAGCGCTACGCTTAGATAGTTTGCAATGCCGAATAAGGCTCTAATAATTTGTCTGCATTTTCGCCCCTTCCTTGGCAAATTCCTGGCTACGCGCCTGTATTTATAACCTTCTAGTTTATTCGCTGTGTGTCCCTATAGGCCTATATGAAAAGCCTGCATAGTAATACAATATTTTTTCCCCGACAAGAATCAGCATTTGGCTGCATACATATTTAGGCCTATAGTTCCATTACGAAAGCCTTATATATAGCCTACATACCATCATGAGAGCCTTACACGTCCGTGCATTATATAATTGGTATCTTGCAATATGCATTCACATGACAATTTGGTATTTCTTAATTTATATATGGCGAAACAACAGCGGCCGATCGTTCGATACCTCCATCGGCAAGCCGTGGAAGTCAGAGGAATCATAAACATTCTTTATTGTTTTTCTCATGCATCAATATCATCACACATTTATGGATAAAAACATCTGTCAGGCTCTTCAACATTTATGAACGACTGGTGAAAGTCAATAGCTCTGTATGTTATTTTGTCAGTATGTATGGAGTCGTATGATTGACTTAGTACAAGCTTAGACGAAGTTGATATGATCAAACAGCTGGGTTAATAAGGTAAACAACAAGCTCAAAACCATGTTATCTGATCGAACATATTGACATGATCAAAGGAATAGGTTTTGCCCAAGAGGAAGTTTGCTTGTGAACCCTATGTACACCACAAACCTATCTGTGATTAATACATAGCCATTATATCAAACCATCTAAGTGGTAACACGAAAACAAAGGTCGTTTCGGCAGATTAAATATGGCTTAATTAGAACTCAATGAACGTATGAATGCTTTATCAGGCATCGGAACCTATTCGTCTAAGTCGACGTTCGCGTGTTGCTTGTGCTTGTGCGTGCTCAAGTGTGTGTAATATGTATGGTGTGACACCCTTAGTTTGAAAACACGTTATTATTGAACAATACGATATGTTACTGTCATATTGTGAATGAACCCTATTGATTTTGGGTGAAGTCAAAGGTCGCTTGGGTCAGTATACAGGCGCGTATCCAGGATTTTCTAACCCGGCGGGCGCGAATTACTATCTAAGCGGAGCGCCACCATCGGTTGGCGCGGAGCGTACAAGAAAATTTTTGGTTTTGATACCCCCCAGATCACCAGAAATGGCACTTCTCGGGCTTGAAAATGAGCAACCAGATGTACACTTTTGCCTGAGAACCAAGTATTTCCCAAAAGTTTTTTCCATCCATAACCTTTTTGAAGATTGTCACCAGTCACACAGCATGTTCGACCTCATTGCATGTCCTATGGATCATTGCTTTTGTAGGTTATTCTACGTCACGGCCCACAATATCCGAAAGCCCCACTTTTCAAGGTTTTAAGCCCATTACTTGTTGAGAATTTGAAAATTCACTTTTCTCGTGAATAAAATCACTTGAAAACATACCCACAATGTTGCAGAAAATTCAATCTATAGACAACCAATATAGAAAAACCTCCTTGAACCCCTAACAGACAGGTCAAAATTGAACGAGTAGAGGAAAGTATGATGAAGAATGTTGGTGAGGAAATTTTGGAAAATTCCGACACAGTTAATTTATTGGTGTAGAAATATTGCAACCTCTTATAATGGCTTTTACAAAACTTGGTTGAAGGAACAGAAAAATAGGAGATATTTCCGATATCAGGTATATCGAAACCGAACACTTCACTCATAGGCTGCAGCCCCCCCCCCCAATTGTTTTCCCATTTTTTGGGGGCACCTACTGAAAGAAAAATAAATAGCAATGAATAGCTTAAAATGGTCTCCTTGGTAATTGAAATAAAGTTGTAAGCTTGGCCGACATTACTACTGTAAAAGAGAGTTTTGACATAAATGGATCTGTATGGTTTTTCTCGATCTACATAAGACATTTGGTTGTTTACATTAGCATCCGGCGGTATACTGTGCAACTTTGACGGACCGTGCGGTACACGATGCCATACAATGTAATGAGCGATCTTGCCTATATGATATTGGCATCGACATGTTGAATGCGCGCTTCTTGCGCGAAAAATTTTGGCTTTTTTTCGGGCAAGTCATTACAGCCCCCAAATCCAATCTGGCTCCTACGCCTTTGACTACACACATTGACAGTTTTTGAGGCTGTACATCGTGGAACATGCATTTCAATGCTCATTGATATGATTTTATATCTGCTCTTTGCTTTACAAATTCGAACAGGCGTGTAGCGAGTAATTGCCAAGGGAGGGCGAAGCCTGTAGGCAAACTATCTAAGCGAAGCGCCACCATGAGTTGGCGCGAAGCGTACAAGAAAAATTTTGGCCGAAAATGCCTCCCAGATCGCTGGAAATTACACTTCCCAGGCCTTGTAAGTTGCATCTAAGCATTGTCTATTTTGAAATTACTAGCGATGTCATAAAGAAAATTTGCTCGGGGGGGGGGGGCGGTCGCCCCCTTCCCGAAATGCGTTATGTTCCCCGACGACTCGGTCGAGTTCAAGTACATTAGTGAGAGAGGAAAAACGGAAACGTCAAAAATGGAGTTGTCGGGGTAAGGGGTAGGGTGAGGCGCACACCCCCTCCGTAATCCTTGATCTGTCACTGGCTACCCTGTGTATATAATAGGGATCTTTCTCTTCCCGAGGTCTTGGCTATCTTCTACTCCCTCCTTTTCTCCTTTTTCTCTCTTTTTTCTTTTTCTTTTCCCTTCCTTCCTCTCCTCCTTTTCTTTTTTCCCCTCTTTTTCCCTTTTGTCTTCTCTTTTTTTTCCTCTCCTCTTTTCCTTACCCGGGGGGCGCGCGCCCCCAACCCCCCCCCCCCTGGATACGCACCTGGTATAGGGCAAAGTTTGAAGCTGATACATGATAAAAAAATATAAAAAAGCCTGGTCAAACTTCTGATGTCGTAAGTGGTCTGCCATAGAGATATTGAGGGAGAACAAAGGTCATTTAGGGTCAGGATAGGCCGAAGTTTGAAAATCTTGTAAACATCATAGGCCTACTCCAAAAGTAGTAATGCTCGGTTAGTAAGCGAGATAAGTGGCATGAAGGTCTACCTTATTGTGTTTTATTAAGTGATTGAACATCCCTTGAGATCAGCAGAGGTCAAAGACTGGAAACATTTATAAATTGATAACTTCAAAAGTAATATTTATTTCAAAATACATATTGGTCGTCAGTCCTGCCTTAGTAAGAACATTAACCCTGTTGTTAAACTTCATATTTAGAACGTAAAGCTGTCACAAGAAAAGTATATAAACGCACTGTTGTTTGAGTTAGGTCCAATGTCGTTTAGGACGTATA
The DNA here is from genome assembly GCF_037975245.1 of Apostichopus japonicus. Lineage (NCBI taxonomy): Eukaryota > Metazoa > Echinodermata > Holothuroidea > Aspidochirotida > Stichopodidae > Apostichopus > Apostichopus japonicus. The sequence goes on from NC_092571.1 coordinate 23,928,633, forward strand.
AACAGAGGTCAGATTATAAATGTTTTGTAAATAAAATAACTCAAAAAGTAAAGCTTGATTAAACTTGATATTTGATATATAGACCTGTCTTGGGGAATACCGCAAGAAATGTATCGCCTTTTATGAAGGTCAGTGGTGCCTTAAAAAACAAAAGGAAATACGATTTTAGAATCATCCTCTTAATACTTAGGCCTAGTATAATACATTCCCATATAGGTGCACATCTAGGGGCTGTACACCCTCAAGATGCCTCAGAATGAACCATTTCTCGTCTTAATTTGTATTATTATTATATTTCTGAGGAATGACCCCCACACTTCTTATGCAGTGGAAGTCGGGTTTAATGGCCAGAGGGAAACTCCCCTTCTGTTTGACATCCGGGGTCCGCACCTGCCTTCATGTACAGTACAGCCCGATCAGATTTTTGTAGCAATTAACAGCTTTATTAGAAAAGTCAACATGAACACAAATTAATTAGTTGGAGTTGATAAGTTGAGTCAAACCCGCCAATAAAAATCGAAAAGAAACTCAGACAATTGAACGATTTTCTTGGGATTTGTTTAACAGCTTACATTTGCACAGAGTAGGCCTAATAGTCAATTTATCGAGCTTTTAAAATTTCACTAGTAAGAAAGTTCAATTCATCGGATTTGATGGAAAATAAACTACTTGGTGAGACTGGATTGGGTGAATATGGAAACGCAAATACTTTTCTGAGGCACTTTTATATCATTTGAAACGTAAACATTCAAGCATTTTAATTTTGCTCCTCAAGAGGAAATCAATTACACAAACTTGTGTTGAATGCAAGTGAATACAAGATTGGAATTAACACTAAAATTTATTAATAAACAATTAAATTAAACTACTTCCAGCTGGTGATCCTTGACCTCAGTTTTCTTTCTTTCTTCTTTCCCGGCATCTTGTATGTATGTATGGATATATGTATTTTAGATCCTCCTGCAAGCATGAATTCGCGAAGAAGCCTCATTGGCTTATCAAAGTCGCAAGCTGACCGAAGTCAGTCTCTTACATTCATATTTAACGTCCATGATTATGAATTGTCAATTGTCAACAACTCTGTAACTGGACGACATACATTAATCTTGTTGTGACTCGAACCGGGACCTTATGATTGGAAGGCACCTTAAATCACATACTCTTATAGGAACAATATACATATAGGATATTTGCTCTTGACAAGTTCCGTTGTATTCTACAATTTGTAGCAAACTTCTAGAATTTAACACTCGGTTTTTATTTCGACTTCGATGAAATCATCTTCCTGATCTTCAGGAGGTGTGAGATCACCCCAAGGGTATGAGACATATGTTTCTGGAACATTACCTATTCTTCTATTCTTACGAGTACAAGAAACAAGCCACTTGTCGTAAATTAACCGTATGCTTCTTGGCTTGTAGTATTTCCATCCACAGTAAAACGTCACACATATCGAAATTGATGCCACCAGACCGATTAAACTGTAAACTAATTCTGAAGTTGATGCAAAAGCATCTAAGGGGAAAGTGCTGGTTGTTTCAATATTTCCGTCTTCCCTAGATGAATCACCAGAAGTCACGTGGGAACTTTTTGAGTAACTTGGTATATTCGTCGACGGGGTCGACGCCTCCTCTTGAAATAGCTCCAAAGCCATAGTTGCTGAATTCATCTTACAGATCAATTGACCATTTCCTTTGGACCTCTCAAAACTTTGCGACTCTTGAGAAACAGTGGAATCATTAAGCCATTGAAGGCTGCCGTTATCCACACATTGAATGATGGATTTATAATATTCACACTGATGTTGTAAATTAGAAGTATCATAATAATAACTGCAAGGATAAAAGCTTATATTGACTGACCTATAGAGAACTGTCGTACGTTTGGTCAAGTTCCTGCACCTTGCCTTTTCACAGTTAATACCTTCTTCATAGTTATTATCATTGCAGTGATGGACCCATTTAAAGTCATCGTCGAAGTTAACCAGAGATACCAATGAATTACCAGACAGATCCAAGACCTGAAGCTCCAATAATACCTGACTTATTAATTCAAAACTTTGAATGCGTAAGATCCCATTACCATTTAATAACAAAACCTTTAGTCCTAGATGTCGCAAGTTTTTAACAGAACGACTCCGTAGAATCTTGATTTTATTGTAAGATAAGTCGAACCAATCTAGTTTTACAGAAGTACCTAACCGTGGTATATCTTGTAACGAGTTAGAAGAGAGATTTAACAACATTAACGAGCAATTTCCTTTGATAGAAAAATCTTTCAGCATCAGTTTACTGCAATCGAGATCTCTTCCATGCTGTAAAGTTTCACTGAGTTTACACCCTGCACAATGTTGTTCCCAGTTACGTGAATCAGCCAATATTATAGGAATGGTTCCATTACCAAACGCATAAACCAGCAAAATAAAATCTGCTTGAAAGATAAAACACATTAGCAGCGCTGAATTAACCATCGTGCTTATTTGAGTAAGGCTCGAATAATAAAACTATACTTAAAGATAACTTCATATCCGACGTTCCAAATTCAAACTTAATCGCGAAAGATGATTTATCTCTAATGATTATCACACGTAATCTTCCCACCTTTATAATAACAATTTGCCCAGAACATACATCATATATAGTTTAAACATTAGCCAAGTATAAAAAGAAAATGCAGTTACGTCACCTTTATAGGTGTGTAATTGTTCATTATACCAGGAACATTCATTGTGTGTCGTTCACGTAAAGAAAGTAAACATCACATTTTCAAGTGGCAAAAAGTGAAAACTGCAAATCAAGTTACAATACAAAGATTCATTAATTTGCCTTGGTCGTTTATTTCCATTTCATTTAACAGAGTATGTTCAAAGTATCTCTTTCGAGATCCGGCCTTATGATTCACCAATGATTTCGAGTTGGTTTTCATCATGATCTCTGTGTAAGGCAACATATGTCACCAAAACAGGACTGGCATTGTTCGATATAGTTAAATATGTTCGATACGTTAAATATGAATGTAAAAGACTGACTTCGGTCAAGCTTGCGGCTTTGATAAGCCAATGAGGCTTCTTTGCGAGTTCCTGCTTGCAGGGAGGATCTAAAATACATACAAATACAGACACATACCTAAAGTGGAATGAAAACCTACCTAATTGGTTTCTGGACATACAATCAGTGTCCATGATCTAACTGGTTAGGGTGTCCGCATATAAAGAAGGAGTTTTTTCCACTGTTCTTGATTTTTCAACTCATAATTTTTTTCCAAAAAAGACCAAACCAAAAAATATCCAGCAATTTTGTTACCAACTTAAACATTTACCAGAGGATTGCGACACATTCTCGACCATTTATGTAAGCGCACGAATTGCCAAAGTAGGAACGTTTGACCCCCATTGATCATGTGACCTAAGCAGTTTACATTAGTTGCTGCAATGCAGCCTTTTTGAGTTTGATAGCTTACAAGGGTTTGCAGGGTTCGGTCACTATCATTGTACGTTATGGCTAAAAATGCTGTTGTATGGCATTTTGACCTCTGACCTTAAACCTATGACGTCATAAGTCTCTGAATCTCTACCTCCCATGCCCAGGCACAACACAGACCAAGATTAATGTCTATGGGTCTTATGGTTAGATGCAGTTCTTTGAAACACTGTTATGTACGAATTATATCAAAAGAACCTTAAATCGATCAACAAAAATGCTACATCCACTAAGGGGATGAGGAGGGGGGGGGGGGTTGTAAACACTCCCTTAATACTCATGGTGGTTAGAAATATAGTTTGTAGCATATTATTATTTGCAATCTATTACAAAGACTCGTGGAAAAGAAGACAAAAACTGGTTTATACAATGAAGAAAGAACTGTATTCTTGTTTTAATATCTATTTATATGTACATACGTTCTTTTCACAGTGTTTCACAAAACTTTTACCAACAAGTCAAGATGCAAGCTAACAAATTTCACTAACAGACATTGTTTTATCCATGATTTTTGTTGTATACATGAACAAAACCCTGCTAATTTATTGTTTGTTTATTATTAAATAAAATACATAATACAGTTTTCAAATATGTTAATGCAAGCATAATTTTCTATTCAGGGACACAGAACAAAGGTGTTACAGCAGGAGACACTATGCCCCTTCCTGCTGACCCCCTCTTCCAGCTAACTCATACATTACCACCACACACCAAAATGACATTAAAGCATATCTCAGCAAGAAATGTTAGGAACTACCACATGTATAAATAATGGAATGCTCTCTAAATAATGTCTGTCAAATTAGAGACATTTTACCAATCTTTACATACATTATTTGTAGCACAAATAAATAACTGAATACATGGTTTTAAAAATCAGTATTATTTTGTTCATAAAGTAAAAAATTTCATCAAGATTTATGACATTCAAGGTGTGAGGAAAAGGTCTTTTGGACATTTTATAATTAACAATAACAAGGTGATGGTATCGACCAATGTTGACAAATGCAACTAAAATAATATCTAATATAATAAATAATATTATTTAAAAATATTTAAAAGACCAAAGAACACCTATAACGACCCTACTACAAATATGGCGTAAATGTTTAATACACTAATCCACAATACATTTCATCAATTATTGGGTAATTTTTGCAATATTGATTCAAATATTTTCTTTCTTCTACAATAATGGGTCAATTATGCCTAGAATGAGTGTTAACTTAGTCTCCACATCAGAATTAATCTTTAGAAAATGTAAGCACAGACTAGCTCAAAATCAAAGCAAGTGTGAAGTTAACCCTTTTTCTGAATAGAAACATAATTTATGTATGGCAGTTAACATGCATATGTATATATATAATTACGTTTAAATGGTATACATTAAATATGACAGGACTTTCTGTGGGTTCAAACAAGCTTTTCATTTATGAATATGATATTAATAAATAAATTCAGGTATGTTTGTTTAGAAATATATCTATGAAGTGATGTGAAATTGTGTCCGATATGAATTACTAATTTCATATTAATTAAATAATTAAAAATCATATTCTCTCCTTTGGGTTCAAACAAAAATGCATTATGGGTATAAACGGCAACCATTGATATTAATGAACACACACATTGTTAACATATAAAAAAATATGAAATGACCTTGAAACTGTGTCCAATATACACGACCGATGAATGGAATGTTTCTATTCTGACAAAAAATCTAAAATATCTCTGATGAAATGTATGCTAATACCAGCACGGACATAAGTTAATTAAACCCCAACCAACTCCACATAAGCTTGAAAGTTCTACTTTATTGAAGCAAAGTACATAGCTAACAAAGATAATAAGCTTTTAAAATAAAATATTACAAGAAATTCACCCAGTGAAAAAGTTTAACATGTTAAGAATTTAAAGCAGTAAATTTGTTTTTCTCTTTACTTAACATCGTGATTGTCCAACTAATGTCAGCACTGTATTCAAGGTTTAATTCTATAGCATTATTCTACAAAAAAAAGTATCAACATAGTCACAATAGAATTACTAATGTTACAAAGGATATTTGAAAGAACTTTGTCTGGGAAGAATATGGAATGCACTTAATCAACAAAAAATGTAACTAAAACCAGACAGCGATAATTGAATAATTTTTAGAATAAAGCAAATAACTATCTCAAATTTTGCATCATTTTGGTCACATTTAAATTAAGGCATTGTCTTGAGAAAATTTCTTCCAAAAATGATTTCCATTTTGGTAAATATTAATCTTTCCAGATATCCTCTTTGGCACAGACTTCTGCAAATCTCTCTGTCTGATGAAAAGCATAAATGAACTGGACATTGAACTTTACAAAACAACCAATTAACTATGTCTTCTGATAACAGGTAAGTACAAAATGAAGAGGGGTATAACCATCTGGTACATTGTCATCCCCACCCCTCCCCCACCCCCATTCACAATCCCAGTTATTCTTATGTAAACCTTCAAGTGCACAAAAGGTTGTATAACTCCCTCCAGTACATTGCTATAACTGCCCCACCCCCCCCCTCCATTACCTACCTCACTTGTAATTAATTATAAAGCAAAACACAAAGTGCATGGTGATGTTACTCATAGGGACATTTCTATACCCTTACCCTCTCTTGTTCCATCAACACCTCCCTAGATCCCTATCACCACCCCCCCCCCCAACCCCTCAATGAGGTCTCATATATTTTACTAATACATATTACATACATGTTGGTACAAACCACAGCCTACATTGTAATCATTCTCTAGTATAAACTCATTTCATGTTTTGAAATGTTGATTTATTACTGGCTGCAGGATTCTTCTTCTTCCTTCTCCTCTCTCTGCTTCAATCACCTCAACATTGCAACAGTCTACCTCTCAACTCGTCATTCCCTGATTGGACAAAAGAAAACAATGGAAGAGCATTAATTTAGAGCAAACAACAATAGGTTCTGAACATTAGAAAACTAAGTAGAGCAATAGAAGATGAAGAAGAGGTTAATATTTCTTTACTGAATGTTAGTAACATCGATAACAGAGATTGCAAAAGATGCAATTGAAACACCTGAGCATGACAGATAATGTACACAATCATCTGATGTAACGTTGAAATGAGATGTGGAGGGGGAAGGGGGAGGGGATGGGTGGGAGAGCTCACAGGATGGGTATCTCACGTCAAGTGTCTTAGATATGAGTCATATTTATTAATATGCATACAACATTAGAAACTATGGTTAAGTGGGAAGTTGGGAAGAGGGGGAAGGTGTGGACAGGGGTCAAAGGATGGTTTTCTAAAATCACACAACCCAAAGGTGAGTCACATTTACTATGTTAATGCAACAAAGTCACATGTCCTTGTTGAATTAGACATCAAAAGTATATAATTTAAAACATTAAATCTACAAGAGTTCTGAATGTTTCTTTCTTGGTAAACTAACCACCGTCACAAATTACTTGACAATAGATTGATCGAAATGCAAACAAGACAATCAAATCCCATAAAAGTAAATTTTGAAAGTAAATAATAATCAATTATTGTCATAACTACACCATTATATTTTGCAGTAAAACCAAAGCATATGATTGATAATTAAATATTAATCCCTGTGTGTCCAACAAAATTAACCTCAAACTTTAATTAGAGTTCACAGTCCTATGGCTCTATTTTTAGTACATGTCATTGTTCTCTTTGAATTTGTTTATATTATGCTAATTTGTTGTTCCTCTTTTAACACACCAGACTCAATTAACAATAAAACCATTGTTGAAATCATCTGTGAAGTTCCAATAGAATCCTTCTATCCATACATTTCCCTGTCACTATTCATAGGTCTGTCTTTAGTCATATGTATCTCTCTATAATTGTTGTCAGTCTGTATCTGAAGAAGATCTCACCATGTAATCAGAATTTAATGGTCACACCGTGACCCGGACTCAACTGTCATAACCTAGTGTCTCATAGCTGTCAAGACCAAGAGTCTTATGACTGATCTAGGTGCATTTGTACCACAGATGAGAGCAAATTATGCCTGTTTTCTGTTAACAACCGGTGCTTCATTTATATCAAAATGAGAAATCATTTCCCCACGATTGGTTACATTTGTTGAAGGTTGGCAGTTTTTGTCGTGAATTATCACAACACACTGCCACACCCCCAGTCGGGAAACCCTGATATATTGAGTTACCCGACTGGAGTTGAAGTAACTTGTACAACTGGCGAAATCTTGGATCAGTCCTACAGTATGAAGAACACACACACACACACAAATTGCGAATCAAGAATTCACAAATTTACCATGTTACAGCGGTCCAGTTGACACCAAATGCATTCACTTGGGAATTATCTCTGTTTGAACATTTGTCAACATGGGCTGCTCACAATTAAGCAGTTTTATTAACATGATATTTTACTTCGGTCAATCTTTTACTCACAATGGCGTTCTCCAGATTGATGAGTTTCGCCGTGGTCTCTATCAGCTGTTGATCCTTGTCTTGTAGTTCTGCTTTGATTGTTTCCAGTTCGTAATTCTTCTTCACCATCCTATCCTTCTGTGCTTTTGTTTTCTTTGATTGTTTTTCCTGAAAAAGGGGCAACAACAATGTCCCCGAATTATCGACAAATATCATTAAAAAAGTAGTATAATAAAAGTGAAAAATTTGGAAAGATACTTCTTAATATTTGGACACCAAGCAGTGGTTCTGCATCCTTATGAAATGGAAAGCATTTGACTAATAGCAAAGAACACCATCCGACCTTACAGAACCCAAGAATTTTAATTCTTACTTACTTACTTATTCGTTGGGTCGTTCGTTCGTACAGAACTAGAAGATTTGCTTTTGCTCGACTTTGCTTCTTTCATTTTCAACGCAATAGTGCGGTATAATTTAAACATAAAATGATCATAATCAAAACATGTATATATCCATAATTTGACTTTGTGAAACATGAAGGAACTGAAAACAAAAAAAAATTACCTTTTCTTTAATACCCTCCTCATCATAACATTTATGTTTTGGCCACTTCTGGGTGACTTTATCATCATTCTCTAAATGGAATGTCTGTTAAATGAAAGGAAATGAAATGACTACTAATATATGCATGTAACATGATTGGCTGTGTCGGCAGCTACATTTGCAAGTGGTTTATACCGTGATGATAGAAACCAAAGAGTGCGCTGCTTGGTTTTGTGAGTGAAATTAACCAATTATGCAATCTATCAAAAATGGTAAGTCTGACTTATGGCACTCTGGTCATGATGCATCAAAGTTAAGCTGTGGTCATGCTTGATTGTGCTGTGATTTTAAGGCCATGTTCACTTTTATTATGTGTCCTTCTTACCTCGATATTCATAGTAAGATAATTTTGAACAGAATTTTATTAAATAATGTGAAATATTTAAGAAATGTGACTTATCATGATGATAGAATTTTATTTATTTTTTGACTAACCACTGGGGCTTTATTCTTTCACCCCTTTTAACATTTTCTGACACATGACTGACCCATATAACGTCATGTCCAGTGGTCTGATTGTGTGTTACCCTAGTTTCAACATAACCCCAAACACCAAACATAACTACAGAATGTGATAGAAATCACCTCTACAAAATGGAATTTATTCAAATTTTATTTGTATAAATATGAGCGATACTTTATTACCCAACAGGATGAAACCAAACAGGGACAATATCTGCCCTACTTAATAATCATCATTATCAATATTAGGTCCAGGTTTTTTTTTGGTAAACTTGCCTGATAATCCAGAGATGTGTCAAATGTGTCTCCACCCAATGCTGACTTCAAATTTATGATACCATATATTAATATCACATTTCAAAGGTTAGAAGTGAATCTACCGACAAGATTTTGAATCTATCATGGAATCAAGAATTTAAACTAATGATGAAAGCAATCATATATCTATATATATTGTGAAACAAACCTTTTTATTTTTGATGGCATTATTTAACCTTCTTTCCTGGTCCAGTGTTTCTCTAGTTTTCCTAAGGGTCTCTCTCAGGTAGTGAGCTTCCTCTGTCTTACCCCTGATATCATTCTATATTGAAAATGAAAATATAAATATGTAGGAATGGAATTACAAAATATAGTAGGTAATGTTGTCAAATATGTGGTGGAGTAGATGTTTTCACAGTTTGCTGTTAGAGTCTTTCATTTTGTCAAGTTATCAGACTCTTTCTAAAATAGTACTTTAAAAACAAACAAACAAATAAACAAACAAGCAAGAAAATAATAACACAAGCAAAGCAGAAGGTTGAATTTTTCAATCGATTCTAGACAAAGAAAAAGTCACCATGGGTACACCACATGGTAGGAGGACCAAGACTGATTTCACTTTGCCACAAGCATGATCTCTATCAAACGTGATTACCTTTGTACACTGTTTGGGGGAGAGAGAGGGAGAGGGGGAGGGTGAGGGGGTGGGGTAGGGAGGGAGGGAAGGTTATTCAAGTTTGAATGCTTCCATAGTATGGAAGCAGTTTGGTTTGTAATGATGATCAGGGAAAAAAATGGACTTGCCATACCAAACAGCTCCTGGGAATAAACAACAATTTGATCTTACCGCTAAGCTTTCGACTTGTCCCGCTTTCTCATTGGCTATCTGTTCAGCCAATCGTAGCTTCTCTAAATCCTTCTCATAGTCTCTGAGTAAGTCGTCCTTCCTCTCCAGTCTCTGGTTCAGAGTCCGCAGACGGCTGGTGATCAGCTCCATGGAGTTCTGCCTCTCTTGGTCGATACGCCCTCTCTCATCCTTTGGAAGGTGAGCGAACGATTCTTGACCTGGTATTTCACCGAGACCGAGTTCCCGGGATATCGTTTGGGTCAAGCCAATGTACTGCAAGAAAATGCAAATTCAAAATACAGTCACATGTTGATATACGGTGACGGGAATATTCTTTGAATGCTTTGTACCAAATTTTTATGCTGTAAATTTGAAATAAGGAATTCTTGTTAAACACAACTCCAGAGAAAATTCCTGTTTGGGTGTGAGAGATGGGAGTGGTGGAAAGGGTCTATAAAGACTACTCTTAGTAAAATGTATTTTATTTCCTAGTTTACTTCTCTTTCATTGAGTGTTGGAGGAGGGCAGTAACGTTGCAATAAGAAAACGTATAGATGAAAGTACCTTTGCTTACCAAAATGTTTGGTTTAACTCTGGTTTAAATCTGTTGTGAAAGAGCAAAGGTGGGGAGAGTTGTAGGGTGGAATGGGAGAGGAGAGGAAGGGAGGGGGAAGGGGAGAATCCTTGTCCTGATATTGTCATCTCAGACATTCATTAAATCCCATGGAACAAGAAACTCTTTTGCATTGCTCATATAGTACACTGGTCTCTCCTACAGATCCTAGAAGACAGTTCATTAAAGGTTGGGTCATTGTGTCCTACAATACAGGTGATTGTTTCAATTCCTGATTTCAGCCCACAGATAAACTTACAGCTTTCTCACTGAGGTTCATGGCATCCTGCATTTCGACTCTAGCGCTCCTCTCTACAGCGGCATCGGACACCCCTGAGGAGATCTGACCCCTGGCTTTAGCCACCTCGTGCTCCAGGACCGCATCTGGGTCCCTGTGGTGTTCAGAGACCGTGGCAAGTTGGGCCTGTTTAGCTCTCATTTCTGCCAGTTCTTTCTTTAAGAGTATCACTTGCTGTAAAGCCTGATCGTGTGTCGGTACTACAATAGAAAAAAAAGAAGAAGAAAAATGATTATAATTTTTCATTCTTGAAGTATTATATGCTAATTCTACATCAAGGAAAAGAAATTTTGTTTCAAACTGCTAAATCAGAGATTTTGTCAGTGTAATTGCACTTTTAATGAGGGACATGTGCAAATAATATGAAGGAAGGAAGTTTCAAAAGATCAGACATATTTCATGTAATATTTTGCAAAATGTCATCCATAATTAAAGACGAATAACATTAGACACGATACAAAAATGCAATGGTACACTATACCATAAAGTAAATTAAAGTTGGTTATATTAACACACAATACAAAAATGCAATGGTACACTATATCATAAAGTTAATTAAAGTTGGTTATATTAACATACAATACAACAATGCAATGGTACACTATACCATAAAGTAAATTGAATTTTGTTATATTAACACACACTACAACATGATAGGATACAATACAACATAATACAGTAAATAAATTTACCTAGTATAGTATTGCAAAATGTATTGCAAATTGGGCAAATGGCTACACAAATGCATAGCAGATTGGTACACACTAAACCATTTGTATTTTGCACTATTTTTCTGAGATCAAAAGTTTCAATAACTTCTAAACTGCTACACACAAAATGTTAACACTAAATTTTTTCCCTGTGCAAAACAGCATCCCCTCTATCTTCCCTTTGTATACTAAGTTAGTTATCACAATATACTGGATCTGTGCTTGGTTAGGCAGGTGGTGGGTGAGGAATGGAAAGAGGTGAGAGAAAGGGATGGGTGAGGTGAGGGGAGGGGAGGGGAGGAGGGGTGAGGGCATGGTGGTTGGCTTACATGGTGGTCTGTTTGATTCAAGTCCTTTAATTCTCTGTCTTAGTTCAGCCAGAGCTTCCCTCTGTCTTGATATGACCTGTTCATGGCGTTCACCCCTACACTGTGCACCAAGTCCCGATAATTCATTGGTGATTATGCCCTGAGGGTGGAAGGGAAAGCAAACAATAACATGTGTTCATTTCAGGTATTAATTGACTCTGAAATTCCATAAATTTGACTAATTCATAATATATGATATTTCTACATTACTTTCCCAACAGTATACATAACCTCCAGAATGCAATGAATTGAGGTACCAAGCATGAATAAGGTGATTAGGCTGTGACAGAATAATGTCTGCCATAACATTTTCAAACCTTTCCGGACACATATATTTGTCTGGGCAGGTCAGAGATTATCAGTAGCAGGTCAAATATATATTTACCTCATGTGGATTTTCTATCTGGATAACGAGTTGTCAAATGCTATCTTATTCAAACATTTCCAAATTCTTGAAATTAATAACTTTTTTCAGAACTTTTATGGCCTATATGTCACATCTTTTGATTTATCTTTACTACTCAGGTATTTGCACACCCTTGGAAAAGATTAAGACAATTACTGTTTTCTTTTCTCTAAGACATAAAAACTCTGTAATAAAGCACCAATCACTACTGGAGGTAAACTTACATCTTGTTGAACCTGTCGTATGGCTACTTTCTTCTCTTCCTCCGATGATGTTAGCAGACTCTTTAATCGATTCACTTCGTTGTTGTGAGCATTTAACTCTCTCTTTGTCCTGACAACAGACTCCTTTTCTGACCTGAACAGAAAGAATCAATCAAACTTTCCATTAACGATAGAGAAATGTTTTGTTTGTTTGTTTGCTTGTTCAACTATATTTCAACCATCAACGTTACCAACAGAAATCAACGACCACAGAAATGTTTTAGACCTAAGAAGATCGAAGCACAGGTGAGGTGACCAGATTGGTTAAGGGAAACTAATCTGTAAATGAAGTTCAGTACCATTTCTGGAAAAAAATTCTGTTCCTTTACTTCATAAAGTTAGTAAGTGTTAACATGTGTTCATTCACTTTCTTATATTTAATCTCCATGCCAAAGTGTGGAATGCTTCATTACAAGCAAATTTTATCTACTAAGCATACAGTCCAAAATACACGAGTATTGCTGTGACAATTATAATCTAAACCATTGTTTTCCTTGTCACCTGTGATAACCGAAACAACCAACAAAGTCTTTGACTACACACTGTGTAATTTGCGATTAGGGATGCACCAAAACAAAATATTATCCAAGTTTATTCAATAAAATGTCACTTTATCCAAATAAAATATCAAAAATCATAACAATTTTAATGAACCTAAAACGATATTTAAAAAAATAATCCAGTTAGAAGGTAGTCATTTTATCACATAAATCATCGGCCATATAACTTTATAATTTTTGTCTGTCTGTCTGTCTATCTATCTGTCTGTCTATCTGTCCGTCTGTTGTTTTTAAATATTAATTATACGACTTACTCTACTTGTTTGGTGAGAGAGTTTACTTTGTTTGATTTGTCATCGACTAGCTCCGAGAGTTTGACCAACTGCTGCCTCTGAGTGGTCAGTTCTGCGTCCTGTTGTTTAATCTGCCTCTTCATCAACTCCATTTCCTCCTTCTGATGGTCACTCAGCTCACCTAAAAGGAACAAATTTAAGAATTAAAAAAAAAACATCATTCAAGATGGTCTTCAGATTTTGAATGATTGCAAACCTTGAATAAATAATTATTTGCTAATCCCGTAGTTACGTACATTTCTAAGAAACAATTCTAAGGGGACTCATACTTCCACCTAGGATAATCCTCCAGGCTGTTATCATGTTTAAAATTATTGGCCCCAAATTTGAATATGGTAAAAAATTTGCTATAAAGTCTTTTTGAAACACTTTTTTTGACACCAAAGAAAATAAAACACAAAGATACTAATAATGAAGAAACCAAAATAAAATAAAACTGTTAGCAAACTGCTTATCCACTAGAGAGTGTGTGTAAGAGAAAGTGTAAAGGTTTATCCCTCACCCCCTTCCCTTAATCCTCTCTTTGTCCCTCCACTGTTTATCTCCTACCTCTCCTCTTCCCCTGTTGGTTTCTTTCTTTCTTCTCTCCAACCCTTGACTACTAATCCCCTTACATCTATCTCTTTGTGTTCACCATGCTCATTAAACCTGTCTGTATTATGTATGTGTTTTTGTCCCTTCTGTTACTTGTCATTTAGCCTCTGAAGATCCTGCTAGAATGAAGAAACCAATAAGAACCTGTAAACTTTACCTGTCATATCAGAAAGACGAGCAGATGCCCCGGCCAAATCTCTTCTGAGTCCTAAAACCACATCCTGCTGATCTTGAACTTCTTTCTTAAGTTCAGAGTTTTCTCTCCTGGATAAAATCAACCGAAAAAAAAATATAAGAAATACAAGCTGTTGAGTGCCAACCTATGAAACTAAATTAATATGGAATATATGTATCTTGTTTAAGCGATGGCTTTAATTTTTCATGCTGGTAAGTTTATTACACTTTGCAAGTCTTGGAGCTGTTGTCTTTCAAAAAGCTATAGTTTGTGATTTAGCCAGTTCTAACAAATCTGCCATGCTGTTATTCGAAACAAAGATGACAGTTGATCAGACTAAGAAAATGTCATCACATTTTACTTTATCAAATGAAAATGATTATTAATGTTTTCACTCCATTCAACTGTGAACACTTCATGCCCAAGACAGTATTTGATATTAGCACTAATCACACACAAATTATAAAAATCACAAGGTATCCAAACCTTTTACCTTTTCTTCATTTCTTTATAACAGAATGTGGTTATTGAAGCTATGTAAACTGCATTGTTTAAAGGTATTTCCTCCACCAGTTCCTCCAAAAGTTGTTTAAAAACTTAGAGGAACGCTTAAAATTTCTCAGTTAGTGCAGAGCCTGAATTTTAGATATATTTTCAACCTCTGCTTTTTGTTGTTTTCAAATACGTTATCACTTCTTTCACATAACATATACTCCCCATCTCACTAACGGAAAGTTTCAAATGTACAATTAGTTATTTTGTTCCCCCCTTTGTGAACTTCAAAGAAGCAAGGGATTATAGGGGATACTTACTTGATGATATTTATGATATGTTCCAATGCTTTGACATTGGGGTTAGGTTTTACCGGTGGAGGTTGCTTCAGAGAAGCATTGGATTATAGGCTATACTTACTTGATGATATTTATGATATGTTCCAATGCTTTGACGTTGGGGTTAGGTTCTACCAGTGGTGCTTGCTTAGAAGCCTCGCTCACTGCTGTCGCTGCTCTCAGTTTCACCTTGAGTAGTTCTTCCTCTGCCTGCTTGGCTTGCTCTGATTAGTGGATGTAGAATACATTAAGACATTATCAACTACAAAATACTACAGACAACCATTCGGTCATGGGGAGAATAGTGCCATGAGATTTCAATGGCTAGT
The DNA here is from genome assembly GCF_037975245.1 of Apostichopus japonicus. Taxonomy (NCBI): domain Eukaryota; kingdom Metazoa; phylum Echinodermata; class Holothuroidea; order Aspidochirotida; family Stichopodidae; genus Apostichopus; species Apostichopus japonicus. Next base: position 23,944,144 of record NC_092571.1, read on the forward strand.
AAGGTAAAGTTTGCTTCACATGTCAAACCTGTTGATTGGTGTGAAACATCTAACTCTATTTCATCCTCTCTTTGTCCCTCTACAGTTGATCTCCTACCTCTCCTCTTCCCCTGTTGGTTTCTTTCTTTCTTCTCTTCATCCCTTGTCTACTAATCCCCTTACATCCATCTCTTTGTGTTCACCCTGTTCATTAACCTGTCTGTATTCTGTGCATGTATTTGTCCCTTCTGTTTCTGTTACTTGTCATTTTGCCTCTGAAGAAGATCCTGCTAGGATCGAAATGTCAGGCTCTCTTACTTTTACACATTCTATGTCATATACATAGAAAAATAATATCTCTTTTCAGAATACAGCGTTGCGTGTTTACATGAATCATCACTGTATTTCGAATGATTGTGTTTATGGATGACACCACATGTGTAGTTTGTTTGAGAGTTTATCAAAAATTGTCTTCAACACATTCAAGCTCCACCAAAACATTTATTAAGTGAAACCAAATATATCAGAAAATACAGTTATATTAATAATATGATCTGGAGAACAAGGGGAATATACAATGAAATCTGCTGCAAGCGATACCAACTTTTTGACGAAGAGAATGTCTGACTAAAGGACTCTTTTCTGAGGAAAACCAGTTCTTAAGCCTACGATTTGTCCTCAGTTGTGTTTTATACACACCTTAAAACGCACAACTTAGGTACACGACACATGCCCACTTCACAAGAAAGTACATCATGTGATTACACAACAAAACAAGTTTATCATGTGCATACTAGACTGTACTCATTCACAGTTCAACATAAATAAATGGTAACTTAACAATTTTAGGTTTAGCCGGTGATTATCCAAGCAGGTTCTAAGATAGGTATTGCAATCTATCTTTACTTTTTTTTTCGAAAGTAAAGACTATCATGGTTTTCATATTTATTTATTTTTGAGTTTGACATGTGTACTCCTTTTTATAAATATGCTATATTTATACTGGTTTCAATAAATGAAATGAAAATGAAATGACTGTTGCATGAGACCACATCAATTTAAGTCATAAGTGGCTATCACTACAGATTAAATTCTACTCAACCTTATGCAACCTTTGTTCTCTAATATTTTGATAACTTACCTTCCAATTTCTTCCTCAGTTCTATAACTTGTTGCTGACTTGCCTCTCTTCCTTTGGTTGTCTGGGTAACCCTCTCCTCCAAGTTGACGATAGTCAGGGAGTGCTGGTGCAGCTGTGCCTTGTGTGCTGTGGCCTCTTTCTCCTTCTGTGTCAAGGTCTCGACTAGTTGTTCTTCTATAGTTGACAAAGCCGAGCGATGTTGCTCTTCCTGTGATGTTAATTGCTCCTTTAGTTGTTGCTAAGGAAACGAAAAAGTGTAAAAACTATCGTAATAATAGGCGAGACCAATATCCGCAGACATATAATTCATCTGAAATGTGTTGCTATGGTAACTGTTATGTATAAGATATCATTTCAAATGAAGCAAAAAGACATCAACTATGATAAACTTGATTACTCATTATGAAAACAAATGACAACAACTTGGGAGACATCAAATTATTACCTCTTGTTAAAAGTTTGTATTTTGGATATATTATTATATAATTTTTTGTTTTACTACCACCCCCTTAGGAAATATTCCATCTTTGAAACTGCCATATATATTTTTTAAATCTAACATAAAATGAGACTAAGCTTCTACATAGGTAAGATGTAGACCTACTTTATTGTGATTAGAAGTTACACTAGCAAGATTAATACTATGAATACAAGTAGCTACATGATTGTTGTACACCAAGCCGTTATCAGATGCACGCACTACATAAAACAGAGCCTCTAGAGTATTCTACACACCATCTTAAATGGGGGGGCTCTTCAACTAAGCCCAATATCTACAGAGGGTGTTGTCCTTTCCGTCCTTTCTAGTCCCACGAAGCTTGAAGTTATGATATTTATTTCAGGAGGGAGACCTACTAACGCTCGAAGTATAGTTGGTTTATTTAAGATCTAGCAAGTAACTTTGAGGTTTTAAATTCTATAACTTCTACAGAGGGTATCTTTGGTTTTTATCTAGTCAATAGACTATACCTCAACTGTCTTCATTTCATCAATTTTCTGTCGTAGTTCTTTCTCAAAGTCTGCATGTTTGTCGTCCTCAGCATTTTTATCAGTGAGAGCCTGGAAAGGAAATACAAACAAACAGACAGCATATCAGTCATGGATAGAGAATACACCCAAGCAGATAGCATATCAGACATGGAAAGAAAATACGAACAAACAGACAGCATATCAGACATGGAAATAAAATACAAATAAACAAAAAGACAACATATCAGATATGGAAAATACATACAAACAGACAGATGTCAGACATGTATAGAAAATAACAGACAGCATATCAGACATGGAATTAAAATACAGCAAATAGACAGCATATCAGACATGTAAAGAAAATACAAACAGACAGCATGTCAAACATGGAAATTAAATACAAATAAACAAAAGACAATAAATCTGATATGAAAAAAAACAAACAAACAGGCAGCATATCAGACCTGGATAGAAAATACAAACAGGCAGCATATCAGACATGGAAATAAAAAAAAAAGACAGCATATCAAACATGGAAAGAAAATACAAACAGACAGTATATCAAACATAGAAAGAAAATACAAACAAATATTGAAGGACTAGCATTTAGTAATATTTCTGAGTATTTAACAAGGGAGAGCAGGGACTCTGGTCGGGAGATGCAAGTCGGTTAAAAGTTACCTCAAATGTTCCCTGCTCAACAATCATGAATTTTTTTACTGTAGTCGAGAAATCAATACCTTAAATCTATTTCCCCAGTTTATCGTAAGTATGGTTTTAAAGTAATAAAGCAAGCAAACGGTACTTATATAATGTGAGAAAAAAACATACACAGAACTGACATGTCAGCATTTGGGAATCAAACCATCGCTTCCACTTTCATAATAGATTGTCAACTTTTTAAAGTCACAAGAATTGAAACACAAATGCTTGACCTTTCTGTTAAGATTCTGTCACAATAATCATAATTGCCAAAAAGAAAGATGATTTAAACAGAAATGGAAAAAAAAGTAGGCATGGGTAGGTTATTATTGCTTAATATCTTTTACATATCTTCTTTTTGTTTTGTTTTCGTTTAAATAATATCCAATACCTTTCTTAGTTCCTCTAGGCTGTTCTCTTGTTGTTGTACTTTCTGTCGTTCAGCCTCTAGCATCGTTCCCAGTGATTCCCTCTCTGATTTTATAGCTTCTTCCAGTGATGACTGTAGTTTTTGCTCACCTAATTTGAAGAAGGTAACTTACTCATCAATCTCTTCAAAAAAAATATCTCTAACATTAATTTCTCTCATCGTTTTCTTATCTCTTACATCAAAATTATGTTTAGTACATCAACATCAGCCTTCTTACATGAAAACCATATCTTTTACATCAAAATCATATCGCTTACATTTTAAACCATTTTATACCTCTTAAATGACAGCCATGATTGGTTCATCAGAACCAGACCTTCATGATACATGTAACTATTTGCATCAAAAAATCATACCCCTTACATCAACACTGTATCTCTTCTCATAACATATCACAATAAGAACAGCAGCAAATCCATTTCACCTCATTTTCTTGCATGCAATTTGCTTTATCTCATCTTATCTCATGTCATATTATATCAAAAGCACATATCACATGTATCTCACATCTCATAATACCAGTGATGTGCCCAAGGGTAGTGGGTGAGGGGGTGGGGAGTTATGAACATGGCCCTCACCTCATCAGGAAAGGGGGGTTTATAGTCAGTTGGGGATTTAGACCACCTCAGAACTCTGTCGGGAGGTGATACAGGGGGCGTGGGGTGAAGTATCCTCATTTTATAATTTGGTCAATACCTTTGAAATCATGTGCATGCCATTTCATCATACCATACCAAATTAATTAAGATATTAAATATATGCATTAATTACATGAATGTCCACTGTACTTAAACAATCTCAAACATGGTTTACCTTCAAGTGATAGTTTCTCCAGATGGTCTTTTAATTTATTTTCATGATCTGTTTTCACTCTGGTTAATTCCTTCTCCATCTCCTGTTTGAGGTCGCCCTCTATCTGGCTCAATTTCTTACTCAGGACATCCTTCTCTTGCGTTTCCTTCGTAGCTCTCGAGTGTATTTCATCAATGTATTTCGATAAGCCTGAAAAGTAAGTAAATGACAGAGGAAACAGGTTATGTTATCAGTTTTTGTTTTGCCAACATTTTATAATTTCATTTAAAAATGATATTCCTTGTTTTTTTCTTCTACAATGAAGAATACTGTTATGATACTCTTTTCCATAACTCACTTGAATAAATCTCCACAACAAAAATGGAAAATTCTTATAATTTTTTTTGAAATGTTGGACCTCAGTGTGTGAGTTTTCAATTGGGCTTGAATGTGCTTAATTAATGCCACCAAAATATGTTGAAAACCAGTGAATGCATAAACTAAATATGCTTGGTATAACTTACTTAGTAAAGATGATTTTATAGATAAATTAGGAATTAAATTTTTCATTGCATTGATGCAAAAGAGAAACACTAAGTACAGACGATTCAGATACTACTACATAACAACCGATGTCAACGAGCCACTGTTTGAAAAAAAGAAAGAAATATCTCCTACCTTGCTCAGCTCCTTTGATTTCAAAGCCACATTTCTCCAGGGCTTTCTCGTACTCTTGTTGCCATGCCAACTCATTTTGAAGTATCATGGCAACGGTATCCTTTACACCTTGGAATGATTCATCGACTGTGACCGACTGCAGGAGACGAATTTCCTCCCGGAGGTGAGAGCAAGTTCTGCCACTCTGTCCAAGTCGTTGCTGCACAAATAAAACCGAGAGAGACGGACAATTAATAAAACACCAATATTCGGGACTGAAGATAACCTTGGAGGAAATTGCACACAAAACTCCACCTCCATTGCGCTATGTCACGTTAACCTTGAAAACCCTCTTCACAGCCCAGAGCATCAAGTGATAAACACTTCCGTGCACCCCTACTTATTTACCCCTCCTCCATCCATTCATCTTTTCTTTTTTTTTATTACTCAAATTCTACATCTAAAGGTCTAAATACAGGCGCGTAGCAAGGAATTTGCCAAGGGAGGGGCCAAAATGTAGGCAAACTTTCAGAGCCATAAATACGCCATTGCAAACTACCTAAGCGTAGCGCCACCATGAGTTGGCGCGAAGCCCACAAGAAAAATTTTGGCTGAAAATGCTTCCCAGATCACTGGAAATGGTACTTCCCAGGCCTTGTAAGTTGCATCTTAGCATTTTCTCTTTGGAATTACTAGCGATATCATACAAACATTCAACAACAAAAATGCTCCCCCTTGGCTACGCGCCTGTCTAAATATAAAGGGAAGACAGGATAAACACAGATCCTTAGCACATCTTTACAATTATAATAAGTTGGAACGATATTTTACACCATCCCCCAAATCCTCACCTCTAATGCCACCAAACTACCTTTCAAGGTTTTTGAACTACTCTTAGTTTCCTTCATGTTTGCCTCCAGACTTTTGTTTGACTCTTTCAGATCTCGTAGTCTGTTCTTGGCCTCAGTCCTCTCCTCAATGAGGTGCTTGAGACACTCCGCCACGGTATCGTCACTGACATCCTCCCCATCCTCCTCGGGCACTTTGAAGCCAGGAGCAGAGAAAGCAATCTGCATGACCCTTGACCGGAACCTTTCCAGCTAAAGGAGAACAAGGGATCCAGTTTTTATGTTCGCTTGTCAGTAGAATCATTAGCACATGGTAAACTAAGAGGAACATTACAGGGTGACAGGTGTCCTATAAGCTTAAACTTGTAGGGGATATTCAGTGATAGACAGGCATCAATGAGAATGACAGTATGGATGGAACAAGTTCTATCAAAGTACAATGTCCTGGGGTTACCCTCACTTAACATCAACATCCTACCCCATGAACAATAAAACTTTAGCCTTGTGTGCATCAATAAAGACCAGAAAATAAAATGCTTATCATTCAATGGCTAATCCTGAGCAATGCAAGGGAAATCTAAGGCAGGGAAGTGGGGGGGGGGGGGGCATAGGGGATCAAAGAATAAGACTTCATCTCAAAAGCAAGATGGGCAGTCACAGATGTATAGAAGGTAAACTAGAAACAAACAATGAAATATTCCAAATACCTCTTTTTCTTGAGGAAATAAATTAATGTGTTCTTAACACTGCTACTGTATGCTAGACATTACAATATATATATATGTATATATATATATATATATATCTATATATATATATATATAGATATATATAGATATATATATAGATATATATCTATATATATATATATATATAGATATAAATTTATATAGGTTTAAATTTCTACTGAAGTGACCAAACAATTCACATTGTCTTCCAAAATGATAGACCCATTACAATAATGATATATGAATAAATATTTAAAAGACCAGTAACATAATGGAATGGCAGCTATTAAAGATAACAATCTAACAAAGCTATTCACAAAACAATACATACCCTCTTTAAGGCTTGGTCCATGTCCACTTTGGCTGCCTTTTCTGACCTCTGAGATTCTAAAAATTTATTCTTTGACTGGTCTCTGTCTGTTAAATATTTTGCTTGAAGCTGAAAAATGAAAAAACATCAATTACAATTACAATTATTATGTCAAAAATTACGAGCAGTTGGCCCGTGTCATTAAAATATACCGCAGTCACGTTATCTTTACTTCTTACAAATTTCAAAACTTTTCCTACGATTTCATGATTTTCTCTGATGTTCTTGGGACACCGGCAGCAAAGCTGCTGTATCATGTAGTGACGTGAGAATAAACTTTACACAGACTGAAATCTATGGACTAAAGTCCACTCTGTAGGCCTCATTTCTGAATCTGGGGGCCAGTACGGATAAACCACTTTAATCAGCCGATAAACCCAGTTTATCTGATTACTGAACACTAAGCTTGCCATAAGCCTCTAAATCAGTGGTTCTCAAACTTTTTTAGGCGACCCCTTCGACCACCTTGAACTGTCCCAATGCCCCCTCCCACTACCCCCTCCCCTCGACCTACCATTCATAGTCGGCCGCTCAAGCGAGCAATCAGACTGTCCGAAGATATACATATAGGAATTAAAAAATAGCCTACACTCCCTACAAGATGATGAATTTTCTCTCAACAATAGCTATTTTTTGGGTTCCCAGAACCACTAGATGCCTTACTGTGCCCTAAATCGCTGCAGTGTTGTGTCGTAATCGAAAGGGACCCCAAAATCAGTGCCAACACCCCCCTACTCCCCGTAGTGCCCCCCTGAGACTTCCCAATGCCCCCAGGGGGTGGCAGGGACCACTTTGAGAACCACAGCTCTAAATGATGTTTGATTGCATCTCAAACCTCCATCTTGTTTCCGTAAGTGTACAAGACTACTCAGAGTAAATGAAAATATATGCACCATGATTTCTACATCTACCTTCAACAAAGACAAACAAACAATGTCAAATTATCCCTTCTTCCCCTCATCCTTCCCTGCATTGATTCCATACATGTGCTGTTTTCAGTTGATACATCCCTGTCTATCCCTCCCCTACTCCCTTTCCCCTCCCCCCACCCCCCACCCACTTCCCGAGCCCCTTTTGCACCAGGCTCACATCAAGACGAGGGCTAGATGTACGTACCTTCCTGTCTTCTTCAACTTGTTTATTTAGTGTCCCCCTCTCCCACCCCCTTTCCCCTCTTCAACCCCCCCTAACACTTCTCGAGCCCCTTGCACGAGCTCACATCAAGACGCGGGCTAGATGTACCTACCTTCCTGTTTTCTTCCACTTGTTTATTTAGTTTCCCCTCTCCCACCCCCTTTCCCCTCTCCCACTCCCCTCTTCCCCCACCCACTTCCCGAGCCCTTTTTGCACCGGGCTCACATCATGAGACATGGGCTAGATGTACATACCTTCCTGTCCTCTTCCACTTGTTTATTTAGTGTCTCAATCTCTTCGGCCTTGTTAGCCAACTCTACAGTCTGGTCAGATATTTTGGCCTCCATTCCCTTCAGCCTCTATAACCATGGTAACCAGAAAAGAAAATGAGTCATTCACAAATATATATGCAAGAAAAATAGCAAAAGCATGGAAAATCGAAAGATATATATATATGTATATCCTACTTACAATTGATTCCACATTCTACAGAATTAATTGCCACTGCCTTTTTTTTCTTTTTTTTTCCACTTGTTTTTTCCAAGTTCCAACTTGCAATATGTGACAGGATCAATAAGCACACTTGAAATTTAGTTTGACATTTCAAATAGAAGATAGATTGACCAAAACCACTCCACCAGTTAGCAGCAGGTCATGGTTGACATAATTTACAAAAGGTTTATGATATCATTTACAGGGGGACAATATTAATAGTAAATGGAGGAACTTCAATATTAAGTTTACAAATATGATATATATGTAATCAATGTTAGTAACATTTAGCAATGTTTAGTTTGAAGCAAAGATAGTGACGAAAAGCATTAAGTGACAAAAATAAAGGCTGGAGAGTATCAACTAAATATGATTTTACGGTAAAATGACATCAAAATATTGCCCAGAAGACCAATTTATTACTTCATGAACTTGACCAAACTGACATAAGATGACATAAAATGGAAAAAAAAATCTTGCCACGATTCGGTAACTGAGACATAGCCAGGTCGAAACCTAAACATGCTATTGTTAGTGGTTGGGTGTAGAGGTGGGTAGGGGTTAGGGTCAGCTTCTTTTGTGCAGAGGGTAAAGAGTTACATAATTACAATGTGAAGCTGTTTCATAGTGCAATTGAAAAGCAAACTTGGTGCAATAAAACTTGTGACTGTGGTTAAATATCTTTAAATCTGAGGTTTATTTGGAAGTCTTTGCCTTTACAGGCACTTTGATATTCATTTTTCATCAGACAATATAAATTTAAAAAACACCGTTGTTGTTCCCAAAAGTGGAGGGGATGGATCGGAGCTCTCATACTCATACAAGAACCCATGTAGCTTATCATGTCATTATTATTGGCCAGTATTTGATCAATTTTTCATATTTTCTTTAATATTAAGGAATAAGTTTGGTCAAAATTATTTCAATCTGTGGTTCATTTGCTATAAATATTAAAGCTTTTGGTTTAAAGAACATTTTCAATTTGGACATAATCACCAGTTTATACAGAATAGTTGTTGGGCAGCAAATGGTTTTGGGCGATAAGAAAATGGGAGAAAGCTTGCTGACTCATGAAAGAATCTACTTAGGCCATAATTACTGACCGGTCCTGCAGTTTATTTTACATTTAATGATTTTAATTTTACATTTAGTTTAAATTTAATTTTAAATTTAAGTTTACATTAAATTTTACATTAATTTTACATTTAATGATTTAATGACCAAGCTGACCAGAAACCGCAGTAACTTAGTGGTTCTATTTCTAGCTAACCTGACCGAGATGATAACAGAACAGCGACATAATTCATGAAAATTTATGAAATATTAACTCTTGCCCTCGTCGTCGGCAAACTTACTCTTTGAAGAGATACGATGTCTCGTTCACGTTTGTTGAAATGATCTTTGAGTTCCTTTATTTCTTTCTTAATTTCTTCCGACTGAAGAAAATTAATTATAGAAAAGAAGCAAAGAATAAGAAGAAACAATCACAGAAAGAACAAGCAAGAAATAATACTAAAAGAAACTGGGAAGAGAAAGGGGGCAGTATACTGGCTGCTGATGATAACATTTGCTCATGTCGTGGTGACAGAGATTGAGCCACAAGAACGGAACTATGTTATATAGTCTGTTGCAGCACCGCACGATGCCACATTTTTCTTCTACAAGATTTCAAGAGTCTGAAATTGTTTCATTTCTTGAAGATATGATGTTGTATCATATTGTGAGACATTGCAAAACAAGATGCTGCATCAAGGAACTGCAGTTGCTCCAGATCTTTTCAAGTTAGGCTTTAAAAGTTTTAAGCACCTAACCAATGCATATTCAACAAATTCTGTTGCAACATGTCAAGTTTTCTTGTAAATAAGTTTGTAATAAATGAATATATTTGGTTTTTTCTTATGCATTTAAAGATATTTGATTTTTCCATTGCTGACTCACATAATTTGTGACAACAACAGTGCTTTCAACTTTGTTCTGCTCTATATGTCTTTCTGGATTTTATTGTTTTCTTCATGACTTTCACCGATCATAACCGACGAGACAATATCATTGTTGCTAAGCAATAAGCAGCCAGCATACTACCCCGCTAACATCGTTAGAGACGAGAATGACATTTAGAATGACATTTATTAACACATAATAGAGTGAGTGAGATGAAAAATTTCACGAGAAAAGTAATAGCAGAAGCAACACAGCAACTTTATCACACACAGTAGCAGGGTTTGAAATAACTTGTTGGAATTGCCAGAATGAAAATGGACCACCAAGGGAGCTTGAAACATTATGAGTTTGATTAACCTCTACAGCAGGTTGGAGCCACATTACTCATTAATTTTGCTGGGTGAGAAATATGGAACTGGGTTCAGATGGGGTAATGGGAGCTTGACGAAAACTACAAAAGTTTACCGTGGAAACTAGAGGTTATTTCTGACCCTGCTTTATAGAATATTAGTGATCACAACAAATGCAGCACATATTATTTTCCACGTCTGTTATTTCACAGAGGACTTACACTCTTTAGTGACACTACTTCTTTGGATTTTGAAGCCAGCTCCTCCTCCTGTTTCTTAGATTCTTTTACTCTACCAAACTATTTATAATGAAAGAATTGGTAGAGGCAAATTGTATTTAAATATGACAACTGAACAATTATAGCTAATTTTTTAATAAGTAATCGAACAATAAAATGGTTCTTAAAGGCCAGCTTCCACCACTCTCTACCTTCCCCCCCCCCTTCACCACCCATAGAGTCTCCTCTATCTGATGGAACATTCCAATAAATAGCTATAACATCATTCCTAATTTAATAAGAGATTTCTCCATTTACAGTCATATTCAAAAGAAGAAGGAAATTGCGCTGGATTTTGTTTTTTTAAGTAATCCACTACGTTGAAAAAATTTAAGCAAATTGCAAAAAGCGCTATTTTGCTTTCTACTGATCATTTTTCCAGTTTTACTGAACAGACAAAAACAAGATTAACCAAAGGTCATCCATATTGGATTCATAGTTTAGCAGGTTTTTAAAATTACTGCAAGTGGTGAATAACACCTTATTGGACATTCTGACCCATGTAATTTAATTTCTGTACAATGTCATATGACAGAACATGCAAATGCTTGTTGGAAATTAAATATGGGTGAAATTATCTTAGCAGATACAATATTGATGACCTGTTAAAGTTTAAAGAGAGAAAAATGTTATCAACAAGCGCCAACTTTAGGAAAAGAAGAGGATAAAGAAATTGTAAAGGAACTAGTATGGCGCAACATTTTGATCCTTATAGGACATTTCTTCAAAAGTGAGCTTATCAAAGTTCAAATTCATTAAAGAAATGTGAAACAAGGATAAGAAAAATAAAAACTTACCTTGGCTGTCATTGCTGACAAGGAGACTTCTCTGTCCCTTAATTGATTCCTTAAGAGGGTTGTTTCGCCCTTCATCCGTTTGTTAAGAGCTTCTTTATTGGACAGATCTCTCTGCAGGGTCGAGACTAGAGCATGACTGGTTGTTCTCTCTTTCTTAACCTTCTCCAGATCCTGTTTCAGGGCAAACAGCTCACGGTCCTTCTGGTTTAGAAGATTGCGTAGATTGCCGACATTTTCCAGAGGATCGGAGCTCTCCGGTCTCATCTTAGTCATCTGTAGTATAAAATGGAAAACATTAAGTTTTCAAAAACCGAAGGATAACACCTTCATATGCTGAGTCAGGTGCGGTCAGGAGGTTAAGGCAGTGGACTTGTGTTATAAGGCTTGCAGGTTTGAGTCCTGGCCAGATCATTACGTTGTGTCCTTGGGCGAAGCACTTTATGTCCATTGCCTCTCTTCACCCTGAAGTTGTATAAATAAGGACCTGTGACATAATCTGTCAGTTGGTCGCTGTTTAACTGCTACCATGTGGAGGGATTGCCTCTATGTTTGACAGGTTATCATTGACCAGGGTAATATTGTTATGCACCTTGAGAACTATTATTGGTAGATATGTCTGCATTTATAAATCCTCAATATTATTATGATTTTGATATGAATTGATAATTATGTTATGATGTGTAATGTGATATGCACTTTGATCATCGAGAGTGCCTATTGTATTTAAATTTGGTTTTGTTTGTTTTCTGCTTTTGTTATTTTAGTGATTATCTTTCTGGTTCTAGATTTTAAAAGTTCTAATTTTCTGTTCGCTGCTGTTTTAAAAATTTTTTGCATCTTCTACTGTAGAACTGTTTCTTTGTATTTTTGAAAAATTTCTTAGCGATCAAACTGAAATTTGATAATAACTTCACTGTGTGTAGTATTCTCTAGCAACACTAGCTTACCTGCTCTTTCAGGGCATTTATCTCCAACTGTTTCAGTTGTGCATTCTTCTCCAGTTCCATCACCCTCAGTTGCACTTTGCTATCTCCGACTCCCGTGTAGTTAGCCTGCTGCATGTCGGTGCTCGACTGCTCCAGGTCGTATCGCAACTGGCTGATCAGACCATCTTTACGGGTCGACTCTGATTCAAACGCAGCCAGACGTTTGATCTCATCTCCCATCCGTAAAATCTTCTGGTCCTAGTTTGGGGGAAATGAGAGATCAACATTTCACATCTAACTGCTAATGTGGAGTTAGATCGTGTCTCTTACGATTCGTTCGGAGAGGGAATGCAAAGTATCTTATGACATTTCACCGCATAAGAAAATAAATAAAAATAATAAAAACCTCAAATAAACACTTGGAATTTGCCATTCAAGCTTGGAACCCATATTTAAAAGGTGATATAGATCGCCAAAGTTATTCCGCTTTTCAAGAAAGGTGACCAAACTCAGTTTATAAACTATCGTCCAATTTCTGTATTGCCCTGCCTTTCAAAAATTATAGAAAGACTAGCATTTAACAGAGTACAAAACTTTTTAGACAAGCACAAAGTTCTTTCAAACAGTCAGTACGGATTCCGCCCAGGTCATTCTACCGAAACTGCTCTTGTAGATGCTATTGACAAATTAAACAAAGCTGCCGAGAAGAAAGAGACTTCGATTGGAATCTTCTTAGACTTATCCAAAGCTTTTGACACAGTCGACCACACCATTTTACTACGCAAACTGTCACACTATGGAATAAGGGGACTTCCGCTCAAATGGTTCGATAGTTACTTGAATCTCAGGCAACAATACACTCACTATAATAATACAGACTCTGACCTGGCTACTGTCCGTTGCGGGGTTCCCCAAGGTTCAATCCTTGGCCCACTTCTATTTATTATTTATGTAAACGACATATCGTCTGTCTCACGAAATTCTTCATTAGTTCTTTTTGCTGACGACACGAACATTTTCTTTTCAGACGATAACCCTAAACGGTTAGAGAGGACTGTTTGTTCTGAACTAAAAGCTTATTGTGATTGGTTTGCAGCTAATAAGCTATCCTTAAATATCAGCAAAACAAACTTCATGGTATTTAACAAACTTAAGCATTACAACGATTATAGTTTCAACATTAACATGAATGGTCACACTCTGAATTCTATTAGTAAGATTAAATTTCTCTGGGTAATTATTGATTGTAATCTCAATTGGCAAGAGCATATCCATAGTTTATCCTCACAAATTGCAAGTGGAGTCGGTATTATTGGTAGACTTAAATATGTACTACCAAAGAGCGTTCTTCGCACTTTGTACTTCACTTTGATATATCCGCACTTTACTTATTGCAGTACTGTATGGTCGTGTACCAGGCAGTCTTACTTGAATCGTCTGTTTCTTCTGCAGAAACGAGCTGTTCGACATATTTGTCATTGTGGCCCCCGTGATCACACTGATATTCTATTTAAAACATTAAATTTATTGAAACTTCAGGACATAATCAATCTAGGAACTGCTTCAATCACGTATCGTTTCATACACAATCTGCTACCAGACGCTCTCTCTAACTTTTTCACAATCAATTCCCTCATTCATAACTACAATACACGGAATCCTCAGCTTCTTTTGCATACTGTAAATCGCACTTCTTCCCACTCAAGCCTTCGTTATCGTGCCACTAATCTTTGGAACTCATTACCCAAGGCAATAAGTGACAAGCCTAGCTTAAAATCTTTTAGGTATAACTTAAGTAATTATTATTTAAACAAACACTAACTCTTGACAAGTAACTGAAAGACTCCAACTTGTTGTATGGACAAACTCAGGTGTTCAGATGCACTGGATTGTTTTTTTTTGCGGGGGGGGGGGGTGTTATTGTTATTGTTTTGTTATGGTCTTTTTGTCCTATTGTTTGAAATTGTGTATTTTGCTTTGTTGTACTTTGATTGGTCTCTTTCTCTGTATTTTAGGGAGCGAAGCACCCCGTCAAGCCCGCAAGGGTTTTTTGTTCCGCTTCCTTCACTTCATGTATTATCCACTACTACTTATTGTTATTTGTTATTTGTAAACGTTTAAATGCATGTTGTGAAAAACAAATAAAATAAATGAAATGAAATGAAATCTGGAAAAAGTACAGAGAAGATTTACAAGGATGATACCTGTTTTGCAGCATTTGCCATACAATGAAAGACTTTCTGCTCTAAATCTCACAACATTATCCACCAGAAGACTAAGAGGAGATTTAATTGAAGCTTTTAAAATTATGAAAGGTTTTGTAAAAGCTAGCCCTCAATTATGGTTTGAATTTAGCGCCATCTCTTTTACTAGAGGCCATTCAATGAAACTGTGCGCAAAATATTCAAAATTGAATGTACGCAGACATTTTTTTCGGTCAGGGTTGTATCCGAATGGAATGCCCTTCCACAGTCTGCCATTGATGCTACCAGTATTAATCAGTTCAAGTGACTTTTGGACAGACATCTGCATTGTAGGGGAGTTACAAGAGCTGTGCTCTCTCTCCCTTCTTCATCCCACACTACATCTGTTTAGTGATGAGGTGTGGGATACAGGTGAATACAGGTGAATATAAAAAGCAAATATTATTATTATTATTATTATTATTTCCACTGAGCCGGTTGTGTCCTGCCGACATTTTTCTCTCCTATGTCATTTTCCAATCTATACCTCAAACCCTGAAGTACATCGCCAGTCTTAGAAGCACAGTCGCAAAAGGCTACACATAGGGTGAAATATTTTAACACAGAGCAGGCATAAGATGTGAAAGTAAATATCACCTTTTCATGAATCATGTTCAGCTCAGCCACAGGAGATCCGTGACCAGTAGGGCTATCTGACTGATAATGACTGGTAACCGCTGATCGTGCACCCACTGAGCTCACCCATCCACCAGTAACTGAATTCCAATCATTTTAACAAAAAAAGAAAATTAAGTCATTTCATAAAAATTATGCACTATAAAAGTTGATTTTATGTTGCTTGGTTGAATGAAATTTAAATTCAAAACCAGTTATTTTGTTTAAGTGAACTACAACATAATAACTAAAGATGTTACATTTTGTGGACAGAAATTATTCGTCCCTTTGAAATATTTGCATGGACTATTTTGAGAAAAATAAGGTTTCCATAATGAAGAAGAGTTCAAGTAACGTATCTTCTTCTTAAACAGTCGAAACTGACATTGTATTACATGTATCTACTAACATCCAAACCTAAATGAACACTGATTCGATTAAATCATGAGCATAAAAGTTGATTTTATGTTGCTTGGCTGAATGAAATTTAAATTCAAAACCAGTTATTTTGTTTAAGTGAATTACAACATAATAACTTGGATGTTACGTTACATTTTGTTGACAGAAATTATTCGTCCATTTGAAATATTCTTCTTTAAATATATATATATTTATATATATATATATATATATATATATATATATATATATATATATATATATATATATATATATATATATATATATATATATATAAATGAAAACGTAATGAGAAGAATATATATATATACACTGCATATATATCAAAATTATTTTGTACTTGTCCTAATTACATTATAAGCAAAACCCATTAATATTTCAAGTACCTCTTCTTGTAGGAAGGGGGCTGTTAGATGGACTGTTAGCTGCCACCCCAACTCTGTCCCCACTACCTCGTCTGGTTCCCGCACTTGAAGGCCTAGGTCTTGGCGGATGTGGCTTAACATTGGACCCTGTGCTATGTTGGACCCATGCATGCGATGGAACTGGTGGATGCTGCTGCTGGCTTAGAGAGGAGATCTGGGGCAACTGAGATTGTGATAGTGGCGCCGAAGTTATGAAATCTGTCTGGTTGCCGAGATAAGGGAACTCAGATTGAGTAGATGCTGCTGAAACTGGAATATGACTATTTAAAAGAGTGAGGGAGGTGTGTCCTGGAAGCCTCTGCTGCACAGGAGGATAGGATACCTGGGAAGAAAGAGAAATGAATTAATTCAAACTATATGGAGTGTTAGCTCCATAACTGTGGAGTGTTAGCTCAGTGATTAACACCGGTGCCTCTCAATCATAAGGTCCCAAGTTTGAGTCACTCCAAGATTAATGTATGTCCTCCAGTTACAGAGTTGTTGACAATTGGCAATTCATAATCATGGACGTTAAATATGAATGTAAGAGACTGACTTCGGTCAGCTTGCGGCTTTGATAAGCTTCTTTGCGAGTTCCTGCTTGCAGGAGGATCTAAAATACATACATACATATAACATTAGGGTAGCAGGCTGGATACCTTTCATGCCACAAGTACCAAGGCCATTTACGCTACCTTAAATACATAAGGCATCAAAAATATTTTCTCGAATCTTGAAAAAAGCCTTAACTGTGTTTCAAATAATATCAGAAGAAGAAGGTAAAAGAAGGGCTAAAAAAGATCAGAATATTCAGGTTTGAAAGCAAATTTCTGCATGCATTACATGCTTTGGCTTAGATTAAATGCATTTATTTGTTTTAAAGTCTCAATACGTGTTTGCTGATGAATTTCGGAAAACAAAGTTCCGAAGCAGATTCAATGTTTCTAAATCTAAAAGCACTCTGACCAGGTGGGTTTAATGGAGAAAAGCTGTCGCAATTTGAAAGAAAGAAACTGATTTTCTGTTGCCCTTATGGCGCGAACGATTTACTGTAAAATCACTGTGACCACACATATCAGCATGGTCATTACACAAATGTAACCAATATATGTACTCGTATTGTCCACTTTTTTTACCCAATTCCACGGAGGAAACTTCTGAAAATACCTGTTTCTTCATTGCAATCAAAGGAAATGGCACAATTTTGCAAGCTACATCACTAAGACCGAAAGAAAGATACTATTCAAGAGATCTAACACAGGATAGCCATGAAAGTGAAAATACAATAGGCCTAATGGTCCTAAACAAAAAAGAGAGATTTGATTGGTGCACCATCTGTTGGGCGGGGCTTGCAAAGTTTCATTGAAGTTTGTAGAATCTACGGACTTATAAAAAAATCTGGCAAATTTTATTCTCCTCAAAATGTTTAACGACAGATAGATCGATAGAAATAATGAATATCAATATAAAAATTGCATAGAAAGGTGTTATATTTACTGAGCTTCTAGAGGCAGTTAGCTGGAAAGGTCAAAGTGTAAATTTGGCAAACACACACATTGAGACTTTAACTTTGGAGTTCACCCAAAAATTGATGTTACCTGCATTGTATCATCCATGACTAGTTCATGCGGTACTCCAGCGTAGCCAAATCTGATGACATCACCTGGTGCTAGACGAACAGCTGCATTCTGTACTCTACAATCGTTGACGTATGTGCCGTGGGCTGTATTCAAGTCTTGCAGAACAAAGCATATCTCATGCTCGCTGTACTCAATAATTGCATGTTGAGGTTCCACCGCTTGTGACTGTAACAACATCGAAAACTAACGTGGACAAAAGTTTCATATAACAATAACATTTGATCAAAAGTCATGTTCTTTGACAACCCAATGATACAGCCAGGCTGGGAATAGCTTTGAAAAGGGATGAAAGAAGATGGCCATTTACATGCAACTGTCAAAGATTAAACTTGAAACAGGCATCTAACATGTTGGGAGAATTTGTTTGCCATTGGCTTACTGCAAGCATTCTAACATTAACTAAGTTCATAAGAGAGGCATTGTAAATTATACATTTCACAACTGATAGAGCTCAAGAAAGTAAAATGATAATTTTTCAAATGTTATTAAAGAGGCAAAAACACATACTGTATATTGAGAATAAAGTGAAATCAACACTAGGCCTAGATGCTTAAGTTTTGCAGGTTTCTTCAAAGCTAAAAATTTTTCTGAAAGAAATTTAGCAATCACTGAATTTTAGTTTGAGTAAGGTTGATGTTCTTACCTGTATCAAGAAGTCACAATTTTCTCGGCCGACCACAGTAATGCTGGGGGAAAGCTGGAAAATACCATCTGTGCCCTTTAGAAAACCCTTCACCATTCTGAGTTTTTAGCATCGAAAAGCAGCTCTGTTGAAATTGTCAACCTTTGCTTATCTGATTTTAGGAAACAATGTAGATACAACTATGTTGAATGCTCAGTAACACATCATTGGTCATCTCTCCATTTGGATTATACTCTCACCTCATTGAAAATTATATATTTGGTAGCACCTTCAGAAATATTTACCCATACTTTAGGCCTAGGCTACTGGGATAATACAATTTTAATGCATGCGCATTATAAAGTTGCATTGACAGTCACAGGAAAAATTGCAAGCTTTAACTACAATTACCCTACTGACTTAGGACTAGACTAGGCCTATGTAGAAATGTTGCTCACAAGTCATATTCAACTGCAATGTTGATTTTAAATTTGTGAAACTTCAATTAAACTTCATGCCAAAGCATTTATGGTTGTGATTATAACTACTGATACTAATTGCCTGAAATGTTTGAAACAGATTGCCAATCTTACTAATTAGTTAGTTACTTAGGGATTACTTCACAATGACGCTAGTATCGGCAATGCATAACCCTTACCCTAAGAACCCTTAGCCAAATTTAGGCCCATCTACATTCGTTTCAATTCATATTAGCCTAGTCTAACTTAGTCTACACTAACTTTAATCCTTCCACTGACAAGTGACAGTAGTAGTAATAGTAATGAAACGTTAGGCCTAATGTTAGCATTTATCTCCGTTTTAAATACTCAATAGGATAACACACGATGGAGGGATGGAGATAAACGTAAGGACAATCTCATTATCACTAAATTGCCAGTTTTTCATACTCACTCCGTCAGGTTTTAACACCATGCATTCGGTAACGTCGTCCTAAATATATTACGAATTTATTGTGTTATCGAATTTAAAATACCGGTAACAGTGAATTGTATGTACACAATTATTAAAACAGCCATGTATAAAAGGAATGCACTTGTCGTATGTCTTCTGAACTGGTAACTACGGTAACATATTAGGAGTTTGTTTACAACACTGATATATATGCGTTTGAATAACGTGTTACTGACCGAGTACACACTGTACAGTTTCACAGTATATGTGAAAATCAGGAGACATTTTACCCATGCGACTTGCTAGGAGTCGATTTTTGGAAAGCGAACACAAATCTGTACAAACTTATGGAACGCCAAAAGGACCTGAGGTGGCGTTGCTATCCTTTACAGGAGGTGTTACTACCCTAACCAGGAGGCGTTTCTACCCTAAACAGAAGGTGCTATTACCCTAAACAAGAGATGCTATACTACCCTTAACAGGAGGCGTTACTCTCTTAATAGGGGTCGATCTTCTCTATAACTACGACCCGTTTCCAAAGCAAACCGCAGTGAAGGAAAATGCCATTACAAATCTGCTGGTTATTCTTTTGCGGATACGTACACCTGCCATTCGGCCGCATTAAAGAGATCCAATGTTACCATTCAAAGGTAAATTTTCAGCCGCTTAACATATTTGAGAAAAAGTTTAACGAATACAATTTTCTGGACGGAAGTCAAAATGATATCATGAGAAACAAAAGACCAGGCTCTTTCAACCCGTCTGCCAGTACAATGTAAGGTAAAACTAGATGCAGTACTCTTCGTGCCAAATTTTACCTGCACAAGTTGGAGAACATTAGCGTACTTGTATGCTATGTGAAAATCCTTTTACTGATTGTGTGCTGCATTCAAAACATAATGGTTAAAGTTATATCGACTGGGAAGCTGTTGCTAGTTGTCGACCGTTCCGGGAAAGGCTAAGAGAATAACATGTATAGCAATTGTGTAAGGTATTTCTATTATTAGGTTTGTTTGTTCGCTCATCATGAGAATACGTAACTCTACAAGAGTTACAGACGTAAGATGTTAAATACCTTTATTTTCGTGTATAGTTTAGAAAAGAAAGATTTCGAGATATAAATTATAGCCATTAATGATTTACGGCGGGGTGTCGCACCCCAGAAGTCGATCCAAAAAAGTGAAGCTGGCTCTTTGTCCCCCCCCCCCCCCTACGCCTAACTTTCCCAGGTAAGGGTGATATCATAAGTACATCTAGTTTTGCCATCTGTTTGTGTTCACGGAATATGGGATCGAAAACATCCTGAAATGAAATTGCACTTTACATTCATTGGAATTTTTTGCATGCACGGTAACAAGTTCATATTATTCGAACAGCACGCTGAGAGGAGTAGGAACTGACGTATGAGTAATGGGGTTAAGTATACCCTCTAAATAAATTGGTAAAATACAAGCCTTAACAGAGAATGAAGGAAATTCATTCCCAAAATTTTTGCAATTTCAGAGTAATCCCCTTTTCTGCAATTATTTTTGTGCTTCAAAATCGGCTTTGAAAGACAAGCACTGTCTGAAAATGCTACCACTTTCACGCAATTCCATGCATCTAATACTATACAGTGCACACAGTCGGAAATAACCTTCTACTCCTCTGAGTGTATAGTCGTAATTATATTGCACAAACTGGACGTTCTCGAAGTCGATGTACAACCCATTTAATCATAATGAATATGCGAGCCTGTCAACAGGGTTCTTTGAGCAGCCACTGTTTTAAGCAAATGTACTCTAAGCGGTTATTATAAACCAATCACAAAACAGCAATCGTTTTTTAATGTGCTAAGCATATCTTATACCGGATAATATGTTATTTTTGAATGTATCTAAGATTAGAATTCTAACTTTTATCGTAAATGTCGTGAATAAACCTTCGCAAATAGTCGAAATAACCATCTTGATGAAGGTTTTACTTAGTAAGCTATTTTTGTGGCACAAATAACTGTAAGTTGTTAAGTGACACTATAGGTTGGATCAACATATCATTATGATCCCCTTCTAGGGAAACCATCATAACCACCCGACGATGATCACACGGCCTCTTGGCTAAGATCATGTGTAGTATCTGTTCCCTTTCGAGGGGAATGGTGATATACACCCGACGATGATCACCCAGTCTTAGTCTCGATGCAAGGGGACTGGGGTTGTGAGCGGATCAGTCGTTCGGTAGTTTGGTTTTCGTGCCTTGAGACATCATCTACACGTGAAACACTCCCTTATGGCGACTGTATAACTTCGACACGAGGGATACAGGGGCGGATGCAGGATTTGTGACAGGGGAAGGGGGGCTGACTGGTCCAGCCGCGACTGAACCTAAGACTATCTAAGCGGAGCGCCACCATCGGTTGGCGCGGAGCGTACAAGAAAATTTTTGGCTTTACAAACCCCCCCAGATGGCCGGAAACGGCACTTCCCGAGTATTCTAAGCTGCATGTACCTAGCCTGAAAATATGGATCTCATATCTGCAATTTCTCAATTGATAAGAAAAAAACAATCTATGAAATATGGTAATACATATCAGATGAGTTGAGATGATACAAAAATCATAATGCCTTTAGCCCCCAATCCCCCTCCTGTTCCGTCACCACTGTTAGATGCAGGGCCGGATCCAGAATTCTGAAAGGGTGAGGGATTTGGCCTCCAGTGATCCTAGGGTCTAAGGGGAGTGGGATTCCCTCTATCCATTGTGAAATTCTCGAACACCACCTCAATTTTGAAACTCTTCGGTCTGAAAATTGAGATTTTTAGGCATTTTTGGCACGTGTAGCACGCATGCACACTATAGTTCATTTGACGGAAAAGACACACCTGCATGGCTGACTTGTAAGGAAAACCGCCCTTCTGACGTCCTACATGTTTAAAATTGGCGTTTAATTAAATTATTTTTTTCTCTCTCTCTTTTTTTTTCTCTTTTTTTTTTGGGCCAAGAGCAGGGGGGTCCGGACCCCCTGGACCCCCCCTCTGGATCCGCGCCTGGGATAGATGACGTAATCACTGCAATTGCCTATAGCAGATCGGTAATAGCTATTTATTGACCGTGGAAATGGTTTCCCTAGTGTGTTTATTTACAAATTATTATACATATTTACAAATTATCCCCGAAATCAGTGTCTAATTCATCCCTTATGGACGAAATCTACACGTAATAATGCTCACTCGAGCCTGCTTGGGCTTGAAGGAACAAAAAATGCGACCAGTACACTATAGCTGTGGTGTACCTCTGCACGCTTTGGACTGGTGACCCCCTGTATGCCTCAGTACACCGTGGCGTGCCTCAGCACGCTGCTGGACTGGTGACCCCCTGTATGCTTCAGTACACCGTGGCGTGCCTCAGCACGCTGTGGGACTGGTGGCCCCCTGTATGCTTCAGTAAACCGTGGCGTGCCTCAGCATGCTGTGGGACTGGTGGCCCCCTGTATGCTTCAGTACACCGTGGCGTGCCTCAGCACGCTGTTGGACTAATGGCCCCCTGTATGCTTCAGTACAACGTGGCGTGCCTCAGCACGCTGTTGGACTAATGGCCCACTGTATGCTTCAGTACAACGTGGCGTGCCTCAGCCCGCTGTGGGACTGGTGGCCCACTGTATGCTTCAGTATACCGTGGCGTGCCACGGCACGGCCGTGGACCGCTGGCCCCCTGTATGCCTCAGTACACCACGGCGTGCCTCGGCACGGCCGTGGACTGCTGACCGGCCCCTGTGCGCTCCGGCACACTGTGGCGCGCCTCGGCACGACCGGTGGCCCCCTGTGTTCCCTGGCACACTGTGGCGTGCCTCGGCACGCTGCAGACCGGTGGCCCGCTGTGCTCTGGCACACTAGCTGTGGCGTGCTTCGGCACGACCGGTGGCCCCCTGTTTTCCCAGGCACATTGTGGCGTGCCTCGGCACGCTGCGGACCGGCGGCCCGCTGTGTGCCCTGGCACACTGTGGCGTGCCTCGGCACGCTGCGAACCGGTGGCCCCCTGTGTTCTCCGACACACTGTGGTTTACCGGTACCGAATATATGTAAGCTCTTAAAAATGACGTGATAAGGGCATTGGTGACATTGCCAGTATTCTGCCTTGAACATGTGAAGTAAGTTTCATTAAGATTAAGAGCATTCACTTTTAAACATCGCGGTTTGTGGGGGGGGGGGGAGTTCCTCACAAAGATCTCTGTCATATGAGCCAAAGATGATGGTTAGGTTTGTGTCCCATTTACTTGTTTTCAGCCATTATATAGAGCAATCGAGCGATCAAGTACATGGACAAGCAACGAACCTTCCAGATATACCGCTACGGCGCCCCTATTCCAAAATGTACTTTTTGGAATTGGCTTTAATTCGTTTTATTTTCATTCATGTGATTGGCAGGTCATTTGAAACTATACGCTCTCTAACTATACGGGATGCTATAACCTTTCACAGCCTATAAAAATTCTCAGACAAGTATTGAAGACTGCAATTGAAGGTAAGTGCATCCATCGACTAGTGAAATGTGATCAGAAAGAAAAATGCTATCAAAAGTGCCATTGTGTACTTCCAAGCAATGAGCATAGCGAGACATGATTGACCTTGCGCTCAAACTTGTGAATGACGTAGGCTACAACTGAAGCAACAGGCAACAGTTTGAGTTTGCCAGAATAGGCAAATAAGGCACGTTTTATAGATCTATCATCATATGGTAATATTCGCTCCTCATGGAAATAATCAAATTACGACAGAGTAGTGGAAGTTCGAACTAAGTTAGGATAGGCTTAAGTTAGTCCTACTTAGGTTAGCGCCTGCCTAACTTTGGCTAGGCCTAGAGTGGGCATGGATCCCATATCGATACATGTCTAAGTAACATTAGGCTTCCACTAGTAGTAGTTGATAGTGATATTGATACAGCTTTACATATGGGCTATAACATAATGTTAGGCTGTCGTCCACGTTAATGCGCTAGGATGCATTATGACCCTACGACAAAGTACGAGAATGGACGAAAGGTTAGGCTGGCCAATGGTTAAGCCAGGCAAAGGTTAGACATCTAGTAAAAATAGTAACACTAACAGTACTAACACTGGTAAAGTTTATTAGGCCTAGCCTATAGCCTAACTTGCAGGCACTAACTATAGCGACATCAAGGATTTTTATTGACATGTTTTATGAATATATATTCTGAAAGACATTTTATATGAGTTTCATCCATCTTCACTTTTCCCTAGGAAGACCTACATTAGAAGTGATGATTATTGTGATTTTATTTTTTATTTTTCCTGTTGTGCAAAGTTCTTTCCGTCTGATATAGGAGTTCAGATCATATTGGACCAAGGACTGTACATGTAAACTTATTGCTCACTCTATTGTTTGAGGCGTTAAGTCAATGAGGTATTTTCTCTGCTTAAATTTTGTTGTTGTTCTAACTTACAGGTTGGTTACATTATGTCTTTACGGGATAGATCCCCTGAGCCTGAAGGAGGATTGAGTGAGTTGGATAAAATTCTCCAAAACTTAGGTGAGTATTTTAAAACATTATTAGCAATGATTCTTGGTTCATAACAATGTACGTACTTATACCATCATAGCCTAGGTATTAAACGTTACTTTTAAAAGAAATATTAATCGTCTGGAACTTACCCCAGAGAATAATTTAATGTTGAAATTTTGTGTATTGCATTTTCAAAGGCTCTGAACATTTTCGCTCATTGAATGCTGAATAGCTCCATTGTAGAAAACTGCTATTATATTCATCTTTACACTTGTATAGTATGAAACTTGACTCCATTTTGTAAAGCAAGTGAAGATGCAATACTGGATAAACTATTCCCTGCACCGCACTGAAGAGTTTAAAGAGTTACCCCAAACAATGTCTTCTTGACTGATCAAGATGCAGACGAAGTAGGCCTACTATGAAATAAACCTCATTAGTCAGTGCCATCCACTTTAATTGAAAGCTGTCAGACTTAGCATTTGGTTATACTGTAGCACCAGAGATGTGGGTTGGTAAGGGTGGGATGGGTGATGGGAAGGGTAACTTGGAGGAACCCAGCCTTGCTGAGCTGTATGTTCTTGACGATTTAGCTTGATTCAAGTTAGCTTAATTAAAAACACACGAGCCAGTTTCATTTTAAAAAGGGTAGTCTATGGGATATTATTTTTGACTGTTGAAATGAGAACATTTTTCCAAGTATTAACTCTTCTTTTTTTTTTAATTCATGTATATACATTTAAAACCTTCAAGCAATGTAGATGTGTGTAGCTAAGATTATTTTATGTGTTTATTTACTAATTTTTATATTTTCATTTTCATAGAATTAGATAACAGAAAAGAATCTCAACTTTTGGAGAAAGAGCACCAACAGATTCTTGGTATAGTATTTTCTAATAATTGTTGATTAATTTCCTAGAAGTATGATCTATGGCCCTCTACCAATTAATGTTAATTGCTAAAGCAATCGTCAGTTAGTATCATTCCTCTACTCCCTCTCCCCCTTCCCCCTTGATGCTACAAAGTTAAGTAGTATTCAGTTATACGCAGTCTTCAACCAGCATTTCACAGCATCCCTCAAACTGATATATATGCATCACTAAGAACATTTTTACTGTAAAACTTACCAATCTCTGAGAATAATGGGGTGACATCCATAAAAATTATGTTAGAAAAATGTATACATGCAAAGTGATGCCCTTCAACAGAATCTCCCATTAGACCAGATTCATTCACTATTAATTAACTGCTGTCACAATTTAACATTTGCAGTAGGACAAGATATGTGTATGATAACACATGATATTTTGTATCATCAACTTAAACAGTGCATGCCATGGCATTCTTTCAGGCTAAATCGGTGTGGACTTTACTCACTGTCCGTTACCTTACAAAGCAATATTTTGCTTTGTAAAATCAAACATGCTAACTTTTTGTCATTTGGGCTTCCACATAAAATTTCTTGACAATTCCTATGATCCAAACTGTTTATGAGAGGCTATCTGTTCAGGGCCAGTGCATGAGATGCTGGTAATTTTTGTTGGTGAATAACACTGCTCCTTTGAAGGGTAGGTGTCATTGATAAATATCCCGGAGTCCAGAATTCTGTTTCAGCTTCAGAAACCAGAACTTGGGGACACAAGTTCATAATACTAAGTGCTTCATATGAAAGAAACAAGAAAAGATGTCAGTGAAAAGATCATATACAGTATACATGACAACTTTGCATTTCACATTTTCTAGTACCCTTTAGAGCCTCCTAGAGGGCAAGTATAGAGCCCCTCAAGTATTCTAGATAAACATGTGAAGAACTCTTGAGTTAAGGTCAACTTGTCTGCCTCCTTTAGAGCAGTTTTCTATCACTGAAATAATTAAATCTGTGACTTTTATCCTCCGCAAACTCTACAAGTCATTTTGAAGGGTCAGTCTCTACAAGTCATTTAGAAGGGTGTGATTTTGGAAACCTTTAGCAATTTTATAATTATGTGTAAGTTGGGTGGGGTGGGGTTGGGTAGGGGTGGAGGAGGGCGGGTGATGCACTGGAAAGAGAAGCACAGAGGTTGTTTGAGTTAGTATATTAGATCTATATCCTACTGTACACAGTAAGTTTGTCCTTTTGTTTTCAAATGAAATAAATCATTAAACTGTTGATGTGGTCTGTTCATTCGATATCATGTTTCATGATTGCATTTAACAGCTCTTGAGAAGACAAATAAGGAGAAACAAGATGGGATTCAGAGGATGAACGAAGCGCTCGACAAGGCCGACGAAGATGCCAAGGCTTTACATAAACAATTCAGACAGAATAAAGAGAATGTCGAAAGGTAGGAGTAGAAATTTTAAATTATTATACCCAAAATATTTATGGAGAACTGACTCATGGTTTGTGGTGTATTAGATTGTGATTTATAAAGGAGACAGTAAACCCAACAGTCATCCAACTTATTATAAGACATAGATCTTTGTGAAGAACACCCCCCCCCCCCCAATATAACTAAGAAGAAAAAATCTTGCTCTTTGGGCGATATGCCGGCTAGTTTAAAAGTCATGTCTGGGAGCTGTCATTGTTTTTGTATAACTGTGATGTTGTGATGCCACTAGGGTCTGATACGTTTGGCTTTTCTCTTTGCCTTTCCTCGTTCATATTTCTGAGGTTGAATGTTAACAGTGTAAATGTTGACACTTCAACCACTGCCATCATTAGCTCATGTATAAATACAGTAAAACCCATCTCCATGACAAATAATAATAAATAGAGAATAATATAGACAAAAATGAAACACAGGAAAGCTCGATGATGTCATATTTAGACTTGATCCAGTCTTCAACTTGTGTGTGAAAGAACATTAAATCTGTGATATCTCCAAAATGGAATATGACTTTTTTGTAGTCTTAGCTGTTTTGGTTCCTTTCAATAGACCATTATTTGTCTCTTTGAAACTTTTTATCTATTCTTGATGGAAGAGCAAGTTAATGAACATATTAAAGTAAAAGGATTATATTTCAATACGGGCCTAGATTAAACAGAGACTAATCTTCTACTCACCCTGTTTGGCTAGTTGTGACTCTCAAAAGGTTAAGTTGCATGTAATATAGACATGGTTTAAACTGCATATTAAATCAGGCTTGGTTTCAGTATTTGTTTGAAGTTTGTGACTTAGTTTGAGCTGTTGTTGCTAGCTGTTCAGCTGAAATGACTAACATTTCTTGTCCAACAATCAAAAATTAAACTTGTGTCTTTCTGATGGACAAACAAGTAAAATGTGCCAAATTCCTTCCATTACACATTTATCCTTTTGGATGAAAAGTATCGTTGTTGGACATTCTTAAATCACCTGTGGAAATTTGACAGGTCAACTGTATATAGTGTAAAAATATTTAGACATTTGCACACTGCTTGATAATTTTAGCACAACGTCAATCAACTGGACTATCTGTCAAAAATTTAAAATATTGTGAACACAAATTACTGGTTCTCCGAATTTTCACAATGTTTAAGAAAATGTCATTTCTGTTGACCCTGATGGAGATTTAACCAAAAAAAAAATGATATTCCTTCTGCGGAGGGGACCCCTGCAGACCAAATCAGTGCTGTAACTGGTTTGTTCATATATCAATGACATTTGTTAGAAATAATTCTAGCACTGTTCCTGATTCCTAGAACTTCGTTTAATGCCTGAGCAGTTATGAAATTCTACCTCAGGTATCATTCTTATTCTTATCGAAGTTCATTATAGGAAGATATGATATAATTTCATTTTATAATGTCAAATTTTATAAATATTGCAATCGTCTCTGCCCAGCTTGCGAAAACATGCCGATGTTCTGAGTTGCCATGGCGATACCCTGGAAATCAAGCTGCAGCAAGTACGGGAGAAAATTGAAATAGCCAGGTCAGTTGCAGTATAGTTCAAGTTGAGAAATCCACAGTCAGGGGTTCAACTTCCTTTGGTAAAGTTGAGCTAAGGGCTATATCTCATGGTTTAATGGGTACTTTTATTTGACATACCCCACCTCAAATTTGTGGGATAGATGAGAGTGTCCGTTAAAACTCCGTAATAAACTTGAATGTAACCTGAAGAAATGTATTTCTGTCCCATTCTTTTGGAAATGGGGTTACTACAAGTTCTGATTACTGTTTTATGAGTTTACAGCTCGACAAATTTTTATGACACGTTTCATTTTCATACATAGTCATACTGTCTATTTACAAGAATGCCAGTTGTTAGACGAGATATATAATAATAATAATAATAATAAATGCAACTTATATAGCGTCAAATCAGTAGACAAAAGTCACTACTGAAGGCGCTTTACAAAGAAAGCAGATTAATTTACAAAAGAACAAGTGAAAAGATGAGTCTTGAGTAGACTTTTGAATGTTTCAAAGTTTAGAGCATGTTCGAATGTGATCTGGTAACTTGTTCCAGAGATAAGAGCCAGAGTATTCGAAGCTTCTGTAACCATAGGTCTTCAAGCGTGGTTTAGGAACAGTTATATACAGTTTGTTGGAGGAACAGCTATATATAGTTGAATCCTTCTTTTGTTTTGCATCTGAATTTTGTCTCTTTGGAAGGGATGAACGTACCACCAAGCTGAATCACTACCAGTCTATCTGGGGAAACTACCAGGAGAAGTACGAATCCTCTCCTCAAGCACAGAGGTGGAAATCCTGCCACCAAGAGGCAGAGCATGGGCTCAGGGACTTGATGGAGCAAGCTGATGCAGTGAAGAAACTGACGGAGGCCATCGAAGACGGGGAAAGAAAACTGAAACTTGGTAAATATCTGTTAATTAATGATTAATAACCCCTCTACCAACTTTGTCAGCCAGTCGGGTCAATTTAGTTGATCTGGTACTGTCATGTACATACCACTTAAAAGCACTCATACTGACAGTATGCGCAGTGTAGCAGAGCGTGGTGGCCAATTGGCTAAGGGGTCGGACTCGTGATCCAAGGATTGCTGGTTCGATTCCTGCCTAGTTCATTACGTTGTGTCCTTGGGCAAGATGCTTTATCTCACTTGCCTCTCTCCACCCAGGGGTTAAATGGGTACCTGTGAGGTAACTTGTCATTGGGCACAGTTTATAAATGCTGCCGACTGGAGGGATTGTCTCTGGGACAGGTTATGATCATTGACCAGGGGTAATATAACGTCTGTAAAGCGCTTTGCGACCTATCGCTGGTATAAAGCGCTATATAAAAAGCAAATATTATTATTATTATTATCCTCTTTCTGGCAGTTTTATAATGTTAAAAACTGTTGATACTGTCTGCAATAAGAGTGCTCTTGATGGAACCATAGAAAAGGACAGACTTTCATAGAGTGGTACACCCAGCATTAAGAAATTGTGCCCATCTGGCTGCAGACTTTTGAGGGGGACGATTATCTCCTTGTGTTACCATATTTCGATATGTTTACCAGTCTGTTGCAACTTTGCATTAGTTCTTTCTTTCTTATGGAATGGAGAGGAGAGAAATGTAAGGCATTGAGTGTGCCATGTTTGTTGAAACCAACTATTTCTGTAGAGGAGTCTTGCATGTAATGCTACATTTAGGTATAATTACTCAAAAGAGCTTTTCTGAGTGACTCAGTTTCCTGGGAGAAGGGATATTTTCTTAAATGACTAGTATGGTCACCTGGCTAACATCCTATACTCTAGATGGATCTATTTCAGGGCCAAACTGGCAAAGGATAAATTTTATTAACAGGACACATTACACTGGAGGTCAGGGTAGGGGGGATGGGGGGAGCTATGCTAGCAAGCTTGGGTACAATTAATTACATTTCGTTTGGGCTGCTCCCCCGAAGTGATTTTACCGTTGGTTGGTCGTCAACTGTTGCGTGCACCTTGTATCTAAGGCCTGCCAGATTGTTACCCAACATGTTTGTTTTACTGACCAATTAATATGAACAATAATCTGTAAATGTTTTGTAGGTACCCAGTCACCACCGATAGCTTTCTTTCCTTCTTGGGTTTTCTTTTAAAATGAAGATAAATTATGATTTCAAAACTTGCGAGGCATATGTTGTATGTATGTATGTATGTATATTAGATCCTCCTGCAAGCAGGAACTCGCGAGGAAGCCTAATTGGCTTATTAAAGCCGCAAGCTGACCGAAGTCAGTCTCTCATATTCATATTTAACGGCCATGATTATGAATTGTTAATTGTCAACAACTCTGTAACTGGACGACATACATTAATCTGGGAGTGACTCGAACCGGGGACCTTATGATTGAAAGGCACCGGTGTTAACCACTGAGCTAACACTCCACTTTACTAACACTCCATGGAGCTAACACTCCATGTTACTTTCATAGTTTGACCTGGTATGATTATGTTAGTACTTCATCAAAGTTAAAGAGTGACTAATACATTGGTGAACTGCTCCACAAATTACACAAGAAAGAGAGAGACGGAATATTTGGAGCGTCGCATGGAAAAAGGAACCAAGGCAATGGCCTTGTGATCTAAGGTTATAATACTGGCGAGGGGATTGTGTTTTGTCGTTGCGCAAGGCACTTTAATCTTTACATTTCCTCTCTTTGCCCAGGTGTATAAAATGGGGACCTGTGAAATGACTTGTTCAATTATTGTGAGTTTTCTGGGCCGATTTGTGGCTGGGCTCCTATATTATAGTCACTGCAGTGACCTGGGAGAGACTGTCTTGAATTGTTCAAGAGGTGTGGCTAATAATTGTCACCCTCGAATGACCATGCAGGGCCTTAAACTGTTGTAAAGTTGTTGCGAGAAGTCTTTGCCTTGATACAAGACTATAAATCTGTCAACTAATTTGAGCTAAATTTTTATTTGCTTTTAAGAAATACTGCTATTATATATGAATATTCATTTACAGTTTCTTTCTTTTCTCTTTATGTCTAAATCCAGCTACAGAGAAAAAGGAAAATTGGAAGACCTGGATAATTGAATTGTATCCTTTATTGGAATTACTTTCAAATTGCTATTTATTTCCTCTCTCTATTTTGTTATTCTAAAGAAATATGTTTTGTGCTAATTTTATGCAAATAAAGTAACTGTAAATCAAATGCCAATCATCATTTGCTATACATTTGTAGATGGTGCATGGTTTAATATAGATGATGCCTGGCTAAATTTAGATGGTGCACGGTTTTATGTAGCTGGTGCATGGTTTAATGTAGATGATGCACTGTTATATTTAGATGGTGCACGGTTTAATGTAGATGGTGCACGGTATAATGTAGATGATGCACAGTTATATTTAGATGGTGCACGGTTTAATGTAGATGGTGCATGGTTTAATGTAGCTGATGCACTGTTATATTGAGATGGTGCACGGTTTAATGTAGATGGTGCACGGTTATATTAAGATGGTGCATGGTTTTATGTAGCTGGTGCACGGTTATATTTAGATGGTGCACGGTTTAATGTAGATGGTGCACAGGTTAATGTAGATGATGCACAGTTATATTTAGATGGTGCAGGTTTTAATGTAGATGGTGCATGGTTTAATGTAGATGATGCATGGTTATATTTAGATGGTGCATGGTTTTATGTAGCTGGTGCATGATTTAATGTAGATGATGCACAGTTATATTTAGATGGTGCAGGTTTTAATGTAGATGGTGCATGGTTTAATGTAGCTGGTGCACGGTTATATTTAGATGGTGCATGGTTTTATGTAGCTGGTGCATGATTTAATGTAGATGATGCACAGTTATATTTAGATGGTGCAGGTTTTAATGTAGATGGTGCATGGTTTAATGTAGCTGGTGCACGGTTATATTTAGATGGTGCATGGTTTAATGTAGCTGGTGCATGATTTAATGTAGATGATGCACAGTTATATTTAGATGGTGCATGGTTTAATGTAGCTGGTGCATGGTTTAATGTAGATGATGCATGGTTATATTTAGATGGTGCATGGTTTTATGTAGCTGGTGCATGATTTAATGTAGATGATGCACAGTTATATTTAGCTGGTGCATGGTTTCATGTAGATGGTGCACGGTTTAATGTAGATGATGCACAGTTAGATTTAGATGGTGCACGGGTTAATGAAGATGATGCACAGTTATATTTAGATGGTGCATGGTTTAATGTAGATGATGTTCGGTTATATTTAGATGGTGCACGGTTTAATGTAGATGATGCACAGTTATATTTAGATGGTGCACGGTTTAATGTAGATGATGCACGGGTTAATGAAGATGATGTACGGTTATATTTAGATGGTGCATGGCTTAATGTAGATGGTGCATGGTTTAATGAAGATGGTGCACGGTTATATTTAGATGGTGCACGGTTTAATGTAGATGATGCACGGGTTAATGAAGATGGTGCACGGTTATATTTAGATGGTGCATGGTTTAATGTATATGGTGCACGGTTTAATGTAGATGATGCACAGTTATATTTAGATGGTGCACGGTTTAATGTAGATGATGCACGGGTTAATGAAGATGATGCACGGTGATATTTAGATGGTGCATCGTTTAATGTAGATGGTGCATGGTTTAATGTAGATGATGCACAGTTATATTTAGATGGTGCACGGTTTAATGTAGATGATGCAAGGTTATATTTAGATGGTGCATGGGTTAATGAAGATGATGCACGGTTATATTAAGATGGTGCACGGTTAAATGTAAATGATGCATGGTTATATTTAGATGGTGCACGGTTATATTTAGATGGTGCACGGTTTAATGTAGATGGTGCACGGTTATATTTAGATGGTGCACGGTTTAATGTAGATGGTGCACGGTTTAATGTAGATGATGCACAGTTATATTTAGAAGGTGCACGGTTTAATGTAGATGGTTCACGGTTATATTTAGATGGTGCACAGGTTAATGTAGATGGTGCATGGTTTAATGTAGATGATGCACAGTTTAATGTAGATGATGCACAGTTTATATTTAGATGGTGCACGGTTTAATGTAGATGGTGAACGGGTTAATGTAGATGATGCACAGTTAAATTTAGATGGTGCATGGGTTAGTGTAGATGATGCACAGTTATATTTAGATGGTGCACGATTTAATGTATATGGCAGATAGCAATGCAAACATCATGTTTGCAGCTTTGTCTTTGAGATCAGAATGGGAAACTTTTTTTCCCTGTAAAATAATTATATGATTCACTATGGTGTTTACCTTATCCTTTTCACGTATAGATTTCTGTGTAGAATATTGTTTTAGTTTGCTATTACTTGCACCCTCCTTGCACCATTGTTTTCCCTCCAGGTGCTATGTAATTAACGTTTTTTTTAATAATGTTTTTTTTTATATATATATTAGCCTCCAATGCCTGCCCCATCCCCGCCCCCCTCACCTCCCCCTCAATCAGGGAGATAATTTCCTTATCAAGGGTGAATATTCAGAGCCAAGATGAAGGTATCTGCATCCATGACCCTGCAAGAGGCAGACTTGACTAAGAAGAGAAATACAGAATTGAAAGAGGAAATAGAAGCAGCTCGTCAAAAGAAGGTTTGTTTTAATTGTAGTTGACAATCGGTATTTAATTTAATTTTTTTTTTGGATAAATCCTTTCTATGCTATTGTCAAAAACATCTTCCTTTAGCTGCTAATATATTATATCGATGGTTGCCATGGAAAACTTGTTAAATCACTTTTTT
Organism: Apostichopus japonicus; assembly: GCF_037975245.1. Taxonomy (NCBI): domain Eukaryota; kingdom Metazoa; phylum Echinodermata; class Holothuroidea; order Aspidochirotida; family Stichopodidae; genus Apostichopus; species Apostichopus japonicus. The sequence continues at coordinate 23,978,658 of NC_092571.1, forward strand.
CTTTTAGAATAGATTCCAAATTTTGCATATCTTGTTCATACCTTGTTGTGCTTTGGTAAGCTCAGTTTAAATTCTCTGTTTTAGACTAGGTAGTCCAGCCACTTCCACTGATGAGCCTTAGATGGTTAAAGGTCGTTAGTGCATGCCCTTTAAAATAAACTAAGGAGTCAGATTATGGTCCCAAACTGCGTTGTATCCAATCAGCCATTTCGAAGTTTTTAAGTGCCCCTGCCCCAAATTCTGCAAATTTAAAGTTGATTGCAAATGCAGCTTAAAGTTTCAAACCCATGTACTTTCTTCAGAGCTTGATTTCTTATATAAGACAGTCATGATTTTACATCTCGATCGTGATTTGATTTTTGGTTTTCTGTTTAGGAAGCTGAACGGGCAGCAAAAGAAGCTCAGGAGAGACAGCTTGGCTCAACGGAAGAGAAGGAGATTATTCACGTAGACGAATCTGCCGCAAGGTGAATTTTTGTGATTGTTTTTACCAATTATGCAGGAGTTTTTAATTAGTAATAGCATCAGATCCATTGGTAATACTTTCACAATTGGCAGTACAGATGTAGATGGTAGTATATATACATATTAGACAATGTCATACTTATCTTAGTATTAGGGCTTCGGCCTTGCCAGCTTTAGTGAAAAATATGTTCCCCCCATGATAAATCATTGTTCAAAGCCACGCCAAGGTATACATTTGACTCGACACGTTTGACTGGAGTTCCCTTAATAACCACCAGCCATTATTAAGGGAACTCCAGTCAAACGTGTCGAGTCAAATGTATACCTTGGCGTGACTTTGAACAATGATTTATCATGGGGGGAACATATTGATACTCTTGTTAAGAAATTGAATTCCCGACTTTATTGCCTCAGGAAAATGTCAAACTTTAATGTTCGCTCTGAAATTTTGGAAATGTTTTATAATGCTACAATTTGTGGGGTCTGGCGTTATTGTCTTATATGCTGGGGTGGAAATGTAGTTAATTCGGAAAGAGATCGTATCGATGGAATTAGAAAGAAAGCGGAAGAGGTGATCGGTACTTCCCAGCCTACGGTAGACGAAGTTTATCAATGCTTACTCCAGGGTAAACTTGACACTGTGTGGGGGGACAGTGCCCACCCACTCCATGACCATCTCCATGACAGTTGCATGAGTAGGGGCAGTGGGAGACTGAGACTCCCATGCTTGAAAACCAACAGACACCGCAATTCATTCATCCCATGTGCAATTCAACTTTTCAACAGCAATCTTCAACGTTAATTTCTTACCCCTCTTACCATATTATCTGTACAGTCATATTTTTTTCTTTCTTTTTTTTTCTATCATTTGAAAATTTTTATAGTACGTGCGAGTACACGAATTTCCATATTGGATCAATAAAGTTTAAAAAAAAAAAAAAAAAAAAAAAAAAATTGACCGAACTGATGACATTTCTCCTGCAAACTACAAATCGATTGACAAATAAGGACAAAAGAAAAAGACAAGTTATACACATCTGTGCCGCAATATCCATAGGAAATGCTTCTTCTTTGTGAAGAATTAATGGCTGAGAAACAAAGTGATACTCTTTTGTTCATGATAAATATGCGAAACCCTAAAATTTAACCCCCCCCCCCCCGTTCATAAAAGATGTACTAGGTTATTGCAGTAACAGTGTGTTGACAAATCACACTTTGAAATATGGATTGAAATGAAATTGAGACAATTACTGCTGTCATTCATGGAACAAAATGGAACACTTCAGATTGAGTGTTGTTAAAATTTATAAACGACATTTCTCTATCTTGAGGAATTTATCAATTTTTTTTTTTTGGACAAAGACACTCAATGGTCAATCTTGAATCATGTTGAATAATGAATTTCTCTTTTTGTCTCCAGTAACCCCAAAGTTGCCAACATCGTCTGCCAGCCAGAGTCTACTCCTAGACGCCGTTTAAAGATTCCACAGTTGTTTATTCCACAGTCACCCAGACTGATCAGCCAGAACTCTACCCCAAGGGCTGCCCCATCTCCCATTGCTCCTCCACCTGGGACGTTCATTGAGATTCCACAGGCTACACAAGTAGACATTTTGTACCTTAACGTTATCTCAGTTTGAGTAGGTTTACATCATAGTATAGGTGCTGGCCGACGGTACATTCACGGCCTGATATGCTAGACTACAAAGAGTTACAGAATGTACTATATGTGTGTGATCTCCTCTATATGTGTGTGATCTCCTATATATATATATATCTGTGTGATCTTTTTATGTGTGTGTGATCTGCTCTATATATGTGTGTGATCTCTATTCATATGTGTGTGTGTGATCTCTACACATGTGTGTGATCTCTTTATATTTGTGTGTGTGTGATCTCCTCTATATGTGGTTGTGATCCCCTTTATATGCGTGTGATCTCCTATATATGTCTGTGTGATCTCTATGTGTGTGTGATCTCCTCTATATATGTGTGATCTCCTCTATATATGTATGTGATCTCCTCTTTATATGTGTGTTTGTGATCTCCTCTTTATATGTGTGGGATCTCCTCTATGTGTGATCTCCTCTATATATGTATGTGATCTCTTAATATGTGTGTTTGTGATCTCCTCTTTATATGTGTGGGATTCTATGTGTGATCTCCTCTATATATGTATGTAATCTCTTAATATGTGTCTTTGTGATCTCCTCTGTATATGTGTGTGGTCTCCTCTATATATGTGTGTTCTCCTCTCAATATGTATGTGTTCTCCTCTTTATATGTGTGTGGTCTCCTCTATATATGTGTGTTCTCCTCTCTATATGTAGGTGATTTCCTCTTTATATGTGTGTGGTCTCCTCTATATATGTGTGTTCTCTCTATATGTGTGTGATTTCCTCTGTATATGTGTGTGGTCTCCTCTATATATGTGTGTTCTCCTCTCAATATGTATGTGATCTCCTCTTTATATATGTGTTTGTGATCTCCTTTTTATATGTGTGTGGTCTCCTCTATATATGTATGTTCTCCTCTCAATATGTATGTGATCTCCTCTTTATATGTGTGTGGTCTCCTCTATATATGTGTGTTCTCCTCTCTATATGTATGTGATCTCCTCTGTATATGTGTGTGGTCTCCTCTATATATGTGTGTTCTCCTCTCAATATGTATGTGATCTCCTCTGTATATGTGGGTGGTCTCCTCTATATATGTATGTTCTCCTCTCAATATGTATGTGATCTCCTCTTTATATGTGTATGGTCTCCTCTATATATGTGTGATCTCCTCTATATATGTATGTGATCTCCTCTTTATATGTGTGTTTGTGATCTCCTCTCTATATATGTGTGTTCTCTCTATATGTATGTGATTTCCTCTGTATATGTGTGTGGTCTCCTCTATATATGTGTGTTCTCCTCTCTATATGTATGTGATCTCCTCTACATGTGTGTGGTCTCCTCTATATATGTGTGTTCTCCTCGCTATATGTATGTGATTTCCTCTTTATATGTGTGTGGTCTCCTCTATATATGTGTGTTCTCCTCTCTATATGTATGTGATCTCCTCTTTATATGTGTGTGATCTTCTCTATACATGTGTGTGATCTCCTCTATTTGTCAGGGAGCTAACTTGCTTTTACAGCTGGGTGCACTCAAATATATAGTAACAGAGTGCATATCAAAGGAGATGATATGTTTCTTATTCAACTTAAACGGATGCTAACAAAAACCTTCAGTGTGTATTTAGGTTGTAGAATAAAGGAATGTGCAATATATATACATCTAAGGTATAACTTTTATAATAGTTTTACCTTTTATAATAGTTTCCCAGCTTATGGTATTGCCATTTCTGTCAAGATGAAATGTTATTTGTCCTTTTTAAAAGCTGCCACCTCGAGAGATGCTTTCACTTGAATGCTTTGAATTTTGTAGATGATTAATGATGTTAAATCTAGATTAAAATCTAGCAAAGGTTACTAAATAAATGTTGGCTTTTAAACCAAAAAAGTTACTTCAAGAAAGACATAGGTTTGAATGTTTGATTTAGTCACCAACATTCCTAGGAGACAAAAACACTGGCAGCAATGACAAGTTGTAACGCACCAAGAAATCACTCCCAAGAATTTCCCTGGCTATTGATGAATATGTGACAAAGACTTAAAGTTAACTTCCAGTGAACTACATTCACACACACAAACTTTCTACGTTTACAGCAACTTTCACAGTTGCCATGTTTAAATTTTATCCCCATCTTTTCAGAGATTCAATGCCGCAACTATTCAGACTCCAACTTTAACCAAACCTCCAAGCCTCATCAAGAATTTCCCTGTCTTGTCTAAGGTGAGTCAACTTTGAAGGCAATGGTCTTTTTCTTCCAAGGGAGCTGATTTGTTGAAAGTTTTAAGCCCACAGTATTTCAGAACAGAAATGAGCTGCCAAGGATAGGGGTGCAAGTTGGGGTGGTAAAATTGCTGCAAATCCCATGTGGGCAGAATGTGGCCTGCATTCATAATTATTGTGGTCTGATCAGCTGCAAGGCCTTTCAAACCATATTTATTCAGCCAGTGGAATCTCATTCGGAAACTGTCTTGAAGAGAGTTGGTCGGAATGGAAGCAAATTTGACCAGTACACTATGATGAATGTGTTCCTATGTTTAGCACTCAAAGAATAATTGTTTACATTTTGGTTTATTCTTGTAAAGGTTTGTGGGCATTAGACACATTTGAAGTTCTTTGTAACGTCTTAATGTAATTTTCTTTCATTTTTGTATGAATGTCCTTCAGTGTGCATTAACATATTTATTTTACTATGATATATTACATTATATTATACAATGTCACACCCCTGCTCATGTATGTGACTACCAAAGTACTGTTAAATGTTAATTTTAAATTGATTTAGGACCCTCCTCAGATGAAACAACCGATGTTTGGGGCTCATACAGAAGGTCATGAGGTCAATTCTCCTTCTATAGATGAAGAACAGGAGGCCCTCACTCAAGAAACAGGTCAGCATCAATCTACTCATTCTACGTCTGTACGAATCATTTTAGTGTATTAACCATTCTTTGCTTGAATCAGGTTGTGTATATCCATACATTCTCTGTATGAGTGGGATAGGATATTGTCCATGAATCAGCTATAGTTAACTATCAATTCTCTTTATACTGATCAGGTAGCGTAGGATGATTTCTCTATATGAATCAGGCAACATACTATCCAATCTCTATATGAATCAGGCACTGTACAATAAATTCTCTATATGAATCAGGCAACATACTATCCATTCTCTATAGTGCTTTTTTGGCGGCCTGTGAGATGTCTCAAGAAAAAGAAATAAAATATATTTTACATCATCACAAAAAACAAGCTAGCTGCTAAGAATTTATCGGCACTAATGATGCTGTCAGGTAGGCCTATTAATTATCAACTGTACTGTATTGACATTATGTTTTTGTGACTACAGATTAAGTACACACACCTATTGCTTGAAAGTCCTCAGAATCAAAGGTTTGAAATCAACAGCAGGTCGTTGGTTAGGTGTGGCCCAGTCAATGTTTCACTCCTTATATCTAGCCCATTCATTCAAAAAAGTTGCCCACCCCTGCTCTATATGAAATCAGGCACTGTACAATCAATTCTCTATATGAATCAGGTAGCACATTCCCCCTTTCTCTGTTCAATTGTGATAGTGCATTTTTCACTTGGTGTCCCAACAAGCATATCACCCTTACTCCTGCAGACGAGGTACCCATGGAAACTGATGCAAACTCCTCTCAGAGTTACATCCCAGAGACCCCATCTTCTACCCCTACCACACCCGGCATTGACCCTCCACCACATCCAAAGGGAACTGACGACACGCAGACCCAAGAAGAGCTCAGTCTCAGTCAAATGCGAGAAAGGATTCGTAATTTGCCTCGTTCTCCCGGCTTCCAGTTTGCCCGAAGGCCAATGTATGACCAGCAGGAAGAACAGGTAGAGCTTGCCTTGCATTTGAAATTTATCACTGAGAATGGCAGATACAGATAGGCCAGAATTGTTTGAAAATCCGCACTTTAGTAAGACTGCTGTTCATGTTTTGCCACTGGCCGCTCCTTTCAAGGTTGATAGCCTGGAACATTAGCCTATGTGTTACGTATTTAATTCGCCAAGCCTAGCAAAGAAAATGAACGTGGAAAAGTCACTTGCACAGCTCAATTTTCCCGAGATCTACCGCGAGAGCCAATGAAAATGCCAGAGGCAGGTAAACTGTTACGGCAGGGCGCATTTTAAATATTAAGTTTGATTTCCCCATAGTAATTTAGTCATTTACACTTTAAAATGAAACCAAGAAATTTGTTAATGTGCTATTGTCTGGTGATACATCAGAGATAATTATGCAATGCCCAATAAACTTTATTTATCTCACTAAAATGCGGGTATGCGCTAAAGCTGGCCGTTACATCATACTCCCTACTGCATATGTTGTACACATCAAGATTTTTGTTCCCCCTCGAGATGCTTTCTCCGCACTATTCTTTTTAACTGTTTCTTCTTCGTTTTTTCAAACAGCCATTTTCACCGACTCAAAATGCACAAAATGCATCGGACACATTTCTGAGCAGTTTCTTTGGCCAGGTATGTAAGCTGAGATTTAAAGACTTCTATTCTTGAAACCCTAGTTGTCATGCTTTTTCAAAATGTTCCAGTCATCAAACTTTCAAATTATATTGATCAGAATTTGAAAGACTACTTGAAGAACTGGGTCAATAAACAATCACTTTGAAATATGAAATAAACAATCACACTTAGATATGAAATAAACAATCACATTGAAATATGAAATAAAGAATTATTTTCACGATTAATACACCTGAGAGGAATTAGTGAATAACTTCTGTCGATAAAATTCTGTCAAATAGATACTCTTAGATTTCATATTCATAGATATGAAAGACTGAATACTTGTCAATAATTCTAACTGTGACATTGCAGATCCACTAGTGGTGTAGTTTTCATGGGTTCTTTCAGTGAGTCAAACAAAGGGGAAGGCTTGGTTCAAAATGTCTCAGGAACCAGATTTTCTTGACCTATTCAAACTGCTGATGTGAAGCGACGTTTATTCTAGCCTTCCAGGGATTTGGTATTTCAGATAATGCAAATTGGGAAACGAAGGGTGCTTTGGTTTGTTCTTTAAACGGTTTTGAAACAACTTAATTTTGTTCACTCATGGCTTTACTGCAGTGATGATGAGTGCGATGCCACCTTCACCTACTTCCGTATTTGAGAAGTTGGTGAGATATGCTGAGGTACACGCTTGTCTGTTGGATGGGGTTGGGACGAGGTACACGTTTGTCTGTCAGATGGGAATGTTAACTGCAGGCTATCGTGGGAGCAGGGTCGGGTGCAGCAATGACACACCTGCCTCGTAAATCTCTGAACACTCTCTGACAAGCTCTCCAGCACTTGGTTGGTGGTGATCCATATATAGCCATCTCTCTTTGCTGGGGGTGACGATCAGAAGCCATATGTTGTACTTTGCATACCACGTAACCAGGAATATCACACTTCAATTTCATTCGATACAACTTAGAAAGTGTCGGCCTGGGAAGTGATTTGCAGAGAAACTTCCAAGAGTGAAATACGTCATGAGTAACAGTAATGTTTAATCGCTTTCTCTCTTTGCAGACGGGCTCGGCATCTCCAAGTTTACCAACTGACTCCGTCATGAGCATGTTTGGAAGTCCAGGTAAAACCCAATATTATATTAAACTGATTATTGAGGGTTTATTAGATTTTGTTTGTTTTTGCGGAAACTGAAAGTTGGCATTTGCCTCCCAAGTATCACGTTTATGCCATCATTTTATCTTTTGATTACACTAGGACAATGTGATCCTAGGGTTTTCATTATCCTTCATATTGCTAAGTATTAGCTAGTCCTGTTTTTATATTATGATGCCCTGGTTGTTTGCCGCTGTCATGGTAACTTATAGAGAGTAAGGCCTTATCTCACATTGATAGTTAATTCACAGAATTAAACATGAATATTACAATCTATTAGCATAATTTTATAGCAAAGATATCAATATTTTAGCTCAGGTTAATTGGGAGGTACCCTCATTTTACTGATGCTTTCGAACAAATCTTTGTGTCTCTCAATAAGTCAATAATTTGGCAGTCGATGTACTCAATGTAACTTAATTCTCTCAACATTGTATATGATTTCAGAAGAGAAACCATGTTGTTGGTTTGGTCCAATAATGGCACAACATAGCGTTTAAAATCTCGAGTAAAAAACCTTTTCTTTTCAAAAAGCAAATATTAACATGTAGACTTATTCTACTACATGTTTGAAGTATAGATACCTAGCCTGGCCTTATTTAAGAATGCCCGAAAGATAACAGGACCAGAGGTAGCCATCAATGTCATAAATTGTTCCGAACTAGTAACCAAGAGTAAAATTGTGACTTTTTGTGACAAAAGAAGAGTATGTCTGGAGCAAAGAAACATTTCTAAAGCAACTTGATTGAACCTGGCAAGTAGTGGAATATATTCATGACAACCAAACCAAGTAAGTACATCAAATAACACCAGCGAGTCGGTCGTCACCAGCATTGCCCCCAAATGTGCTAGAAGTCAGATTAATGGTCACCTATGTTCAAATTTCCAGAAGCATTTCACTGCATGCCTCTCTTAAAGTGAAGTGATCCACACTGAGATACTCTAACACTTCTTCAACGGCTGAATTGATTTGGAAAAACCTATAGGGAAAGTACCATTGAAAACTTCTTTCAAATTTTGAAAATGCTAAATATAGTGGACCAATCCTGATGACCTTTAAGGTGACCTGATGACCTCTATCTTTCTTGCCTCTCATTCCAGTGGTCAGTGAGAGCTCAGAGGATAACTTCATGTCGTTGTTTGGACCTTCTTCCCAGCAGCAGGTCGGTGGAACTGCCTCTCAAGAGGAACAGGCGTCCGCTGCTTTCTCGTTCAACTTCACGCCCTCCTCCACATCTGCGGAAACAGATCGGACTTCATTCTCATTATTCTGAATCTGTTGCAGCCTTCGATTGTGGATGTCGTTATCTACAGACTTTTCTCACTTTATGTGACTTTCATTTCATTTTATTGTTATCTTAGATGAATTGAAATTCATTATCAGTATGTTTGTCTTTCCTTCTACCTTGTTTTGATGTTTATTGCCACGTCAGAGCTATAATAAAGTTGATATCCGTATTAAATGCTGTGTTGGCTAATATCTGAATCATATGAAAAGATGTATATGTTACAATAGGAGCAGAATGTAATTAAATACATTTAAAACCTTTCTAATTATTTTTGTGTAAAAGTAAGTTGGCCTGACGTTTCGATCCTAGCAGGATCTTCTTCAGAGGCTAAATGACAAGTTACAGTAACAGAGGGGACAAAAACACGCACAGAATACAGACAGGTTAATGAGCACGGTGAACACAATTATAATTATTTTTGTGTTTGAATTCCATAGTTAATTAGTTGATAGTTTGTCTGAATGAATGGATGGAGTTCTGACTCCTGATTGGTTGAATCTACAGTTGAAATGATACACAAAAAAAAAAAAAATGCCTAGTTCACTGTTTATAAAAACCACTCGATAAGTTTCAAAGTAATCAACAGTATAGAGAGAAAAGCCATTTTGTTTGTATGTTGGTTTGTGACTTTAAACAACAACAAAAATTATAATTCGTTCTGAAATATTTGCACAATAAAAAAAATAGAGAAAAAGAGTATTAACTAAATCAGGAGTGTTAAAGGTATGGTGAGGAAACAAGTTTATTGTAATGTAGTGCTCTGGGTATTTTGATGGTATTTAGGTATGTATGTTCATGTATGTGTGCAAGTTTGTTTTATGATGTGATCGATAAGGGATAAGGCAAGGGATTTGCAATCAATGGATCATTGCTCTGTTCTGGGTAGATCATTGTAATATATCCTTGGGCAAGCTGGCACTTAATCTCCATTTGCCCGTCCCTAAGTCAGGTGCCTAAATGGGGACCTGCAAGGGTAACTTGTAAATATAGTGTCAAGGGTGCACCCCAATTGTGGCTGCACCCCATGAGATGTACCCAAGGAGACATGCAAATATCATGCACTGCAGTGGTCCAGATGGGGTCTGTTTGAATAGGTGCGTGGGTGTGACAAATAATCAATGACCTGGCATTAACTGTTGTTAATAGTCGTTTTAGAGGGCCTTTGGCTCGATACAAGGTACAAATTTGAACCATTTAACTCACAGTTAACTCTGTAAACTTCACCGCCCCCCCCCCTAAGAAAGAACAGGGGGGAGAAGAAATAAAAGCAAAATATTTCTTGTGATATATTTTCAATGCTTTACAGCAGTTTATTACTATTATTTTGTTTTCAGCCATCTCATGTATATTCACTCTTACAGGTATATAAGCAGCTTTTACAAAACACATGTAATTAATCAACACTTATTTAGGAAGCTCTTTTGTGCAAAGAGACAAAAGGTCAATTTTAATTGGAAAAACTTTGGGTTCTTTTACAGATTATTGAGGAGCTTGTTGTGTCATCAGCCTTGCACACGACTTTGAAAATACAGAGAGTAATTCAAATATTTTAATTATCGCTGATGCGATAGGTAGAACAAATGAAGAATGATGACATTTAGGCAGAATATCAAACTCGATATTTCAACGTAGTCCAAACAGTAGGGGAAAAAAATGAGCTGCAACTGATTTTGCTACAGCTAGTTCCAGATTTCAAGATATTCACCTGTAAAAAATATTCTGAATGCCCGGAAGGATCCTTTAAGGCTAACTTGAGGATGACGTCAGCTCCCTCAGTGCAAGCATGAATGCTTAAAGTTAATCCATTTTTTTAAATCAATTTTTAAGAACTTCACCATAACCTATTCTTTTAACTTCATATATACAACACTGAGAGCACCCTTAGATAATTTTCACTCAACCACCCATTTCGTGACAAATTGAAATGCATAGTCAAATGTGCTATTATTGTGAGGTAATAAACAGCCTCCTTTGTTTTCATGTCGAGGCTTCGACTTGTACCCGAGTAACTGACGTAATGAACCTCATGGTATGGACTTTAAAGTAGTGCCGTAGTATTGCCTATCAGTGATTAATGAGCCTTTGTGTTTGGGAGCGCCAGGATTACGAAACCTGTAACTTGAATATGACTGATCCTCAGATGTTTAAAGAAACATTTCTCAAAATAAAATACATGTATGTATATATATATATATGCATACATACATGTATATATATATATATATATATGTATATATATATACATATATTTATATATACATTTATATACACATATATATATATATATACATATATGTTATAGAAACACAACATGCACTGATAGGAATGGTTTTGGAACGGTCTAAAAATTATCAAAATTCATTTTGTGCCTAAAGGTCATCCTTTAGGGGCAGCCCACTTGTCCCTACAAACCACCTTGGTTAGAAGTAGCCCTTTCATTGTCGGAGTTTGCAACAACAAAAATAGTTTCAGACAATTTATATTCAAACAATGAAATATCTACAACTGCTAACCGAGGGGGAGGGGTGGGTGAGTGGGGGGGGGGAGGTGGATCTCTTACAAAGATGAGACTTTCCGCAAGTTTTCTCTTTTTCTTTAAATCAAAAGTAAACCATGAAAATGAACCGTACGTGACATTAAAACATATCAAGCTCCCTTAAAAGCCGTGAGTAACCTGTAGGCATTTTCTAAATTTCATTACTTACGGTCTTACAGGAAATTAACCATATGTACAAATTTGGTCAGACAAAACCCTATGACAATACATTCACCGAAATCTATATTTACAGTTCTCTTTTTAGGGGGGGGGGGGCTATTTTCAAACATTGTTCAAGTTTTTAACTCTTATATTATTGTACGGCATTGAAAAAAGGGAAATTCACCCTTTCAGTTGATAACTTTGATGTTAACTGGTGAATGGTTTTCATTCAAACTTTACATTTATGTTTAATTCTACTTAGAGCTCGGAAACTAGTACTAATTGTTCTAGTTCTTGTCTGTTTTTGGTCTTAATATCAATCAAATATTTTACAAGAAAAAAAAGAAAAGATTAAGAAAGCAATTAAAGCAAAGCTTAAAGGTACGAAACAGCAGCTGTAGGCGCTGTTCTTATTTAAAAGAAAAGAATATAAACAACTCTATGGTATATGTAGCATTTTCAAGGTTCTTTTTTCCCTTAAGTTTCAGCCAACTCCGTTATTCCTACAGATCAGAAAGAAAAACCAGTTAAGAATACAGTCAACTGTGAACACATATTTAAAGCTGCACGTCATAATGAGTAAAAAGTAAGGAACCTTTTAGGTGGGGTTGAATTCCAGGGCTTTCTTACCTAACCCCCACCCCCTTATATATCCACATCTGCTCTATGGCAGATAATAATTGTAGATAGATATATAGATATACTAATTATTAACAAAAATTACATTACAATAAACATACAAAATTTCAACCGCCCGCCCTTCCAAAAAAATAAAATAAATAAAAATCCTTTATAGTAATAAACTCTGACTTTTTAACATTTTATCGCCCTTACACTTTCCATATTAAAATGAGTCATTACATGCAAAACAATTTTGTCATTTTGTAAACTAATTTCTCATTATTTGAAGTGTTAATTGACCAGTCCAGATGATGAACTAACTACATTGTGGTTCATTTGAGTATCAAAAATCCCTAACCAGATCCTATACTCAGAAATCTGCTTCCACATTATACAAAATACAACGCACAGCAACCAATGAAAGCTATTTTAGGCCCATACAAAAAATTACCAACAATAAAAGTTTCCACCGTTCACTCTCCGCTCAATATTGATAGAAAGCCGAACCATACCAAACAGTAACAAGCTAGGTTCGCTTTAGACAGACAATTTTTGGTGTCTACGTGTCCCTGGTTCAGTGAAGTAAAGAAGGAGCAACATTTGAGTGCTACAATGAGGAGTCCTATTTTTCAAGCTAATCAGCTTTAAAATGTTCCTATAAGCGTGATATGTTTCAAAATTAACCTGCCCAAAGTTACTGTGGATTTACAGGGGAAACAAAAACAAGTGCGAACAAAAAATTGTCGAGATTGCATAATTATGAATCTAACGGTGGTGGAACTTTATCCTCTGGCCTTTGCGATAACAGACTTATCGTCGTCGCTACGGTGGAAAACAGAAATATTATAAGAAGCAGACGGTCAAGAACCTTGGCTACAAGTGCCCAGTCTTTTTTCAGCTGTGTGGCTTTTTCTTTCTTTCTCTCCAACGCCTTCATGTGTTTTAAAATCTCGCCTGTAATTTTCTCCATCCGGGCCAATCTTCGCTCACTAACAGTCTCAGAATCATGTTCATGTTGATCACCTCTTGCGGTATCAAAATATTGGGGCGCTGGCCCGTTCATATAACGACTGCCTCGGTTGTCAACCACGTGGTTACTTGTCCCACCGCCGTTGCGTGGACTGGTGGTGTCAAAGGTCACAATGTGAGTATTTTGGTTCTTGACTGGTTTGTAGCGCAGTTCGTGGTGTTCGTGGTGAGTACCTCTGCCTTTCTTCTTTAGTCTATTGCACGGACAGGGTACTACCCAGAAAATCACCGCCAGATAATCAAGGGCGATTGTTCGCAGCCATCTTGGAACTTCTCTCGAATGAACTAGACCACCTTTCTCGTTAATATTCAAGACGAATACGTTCATAGCGGTTGAAATTGAGATCATGAACATAGTAGCGGCATAATACTGGCCTAGTATGATGAGAAAAGAATGAGATAAATAAGTCAAACAACATTGTTATAATTGTGTTTAAAAGAATGTAGTATCGTCGTCAAAGTGGTCAGGGAGTTTCACTATAAGAAACACATCAATAGCATATAGAACCATGATGCACGTACCTGCACTTGAGACATTATGCTGCAGTAGAAATGCGTATATTCAGTTAAATTGAAAGCGTAGCCGACCGTGTATACATAGGTCTATATCTGACAGTGAAATATTGATGGACCTGTGCGCCTTTCACGGTACACAATTTTTTTCGAGTCCCTCTGCAGAACTTTCATGGATCACCAAATATATTTTACGGATTCCCGGGTCCCTGGTTGAGAAGATAGATATAGTCGATCCGCGTCATACGTCCTGACCGAACGTTTTGAGGTACCATTTTGTTAAACTCCTTATTTCAAAGATGTTTTCTTAACTGAAGCTGTACCAAATGTGACCGAAAAGGGATTGGGTGGCGGAGATGAGTGAGGGTGGGGTCGGGTGGGGCGGCTCTGTATCTTCCGTAAAATGATACTTTCCAAATAACTTACAGACATTGAAGAGTATTGTATGAGACCATAAACGTCAGCGAGTACAGAGGTACTTTGAGACTGACAGGGATACACAGTGGCCATAACTTACTTATTTCTAGCAAAATATATGTTTAGCAGCTAGCTAGCACCGACGATATTGCAGTAGAAATATGATCTAAAAGAAAAAACAAACAAAAGAACTCCCCCCCTCCACCCACCACCACCCCGGATAAAATATAGTTTACCTATAAGTGGTACATCCTCTGACGTCCTCGGCATCATTTCAGCCACCAAGAGCAGAAACACGGTAAGAGAGAGGATGAGAGTAATGGACAAGGACACTTTAACCACGCCCACATCATACGGCATGAAAAAACCGAGCAAGGAAAGAGCAGACAACAGCATGCACGGCATCAAGAGATTATAGATATAGTAGAGCGGTTTCCGCTTCAGTCCGAAGTAGAACGTCACGTCTAGATACTCTTCGGGGCAACATGTGTATTTCTGGCTGTGTCGTCTGGTGGTGGCGTACTTAAGGTCCCATTGTTCGTTCGGGACTAGCTCGGATAAATCCGGGTCGTTGGCAAACTTGCTCAAGTTCATTTGGAAGCTGGTGTATGTCCACGAACCGAACTTCATCGTGCATTCTTGCATATCGAAAGGGAAGTATTTCACGTTGATCTTACAGGTACTCTTGACCAGTGTTGGTTTCGACCAAAGATCCACATTTCCTTTACTGCTGACGATTGCGTTGGATGAACGAGAGTGTGCCACGTAGTCGTTTGAGTCCGCACTGCATGTGAAAGAGAAACGCAAAAGGTATAATGTCAGCGGATGAAACACCACAACATTTATGAATGATTGATGGGGAAAATCCCTGTAGAAGACTTTCAAAATTAATTGTTTTGAAGTGAGAAGGCTACGTTATTACATAGATAAGGCATTATAGTTGTGTGGCCAAAATGACAGACATCATTCGGCAATTGGGCCTGATCTAACTCCGTACAGACTTCCGTGTCCATGCACGCATGCCTTTGCGACACTATATACCATGCATGTAAATGAAAACTTCAGAAGTTACCGGGCAAAAAAATGTGTTGACCCCTTCTTAAATTGCTGGTGAACCTCCTTAATTGCTGGTGTGACTCCCCCAACTCAAAGCGGGCCTTTCGGAAAACAAACTTCCGAAGCAGTTTTCCAGGTGGGTTTAATGGAGAAAAGCCGTCGCAATCGAAAGAAAGAAATTTATTTTCTGTTGCTCTTATGGCGCGAACGATTTACCGTAAAATCACTGCGACTGCCCATATCAGCATGTTCATTTCACAAATGTAACTTACATATACTCGTATACTCGACTTTCTTTACTCAATTTCACGGAGGAAACGTCTGAAAACACCTTTTTATTCCTTGCAATGGAAGGGAATGACACAATTTCGCAAGCTAGGTAAGACTGAAAGAAAGTTACTATTCAAATATGGACCTAACACAGGCTATCACACAGGCCTAACGATCGTAAACAAAACAGAGAGATTTGATTGGCGCATGATCTGTTTGGCGGGGCTTGCAAATTTTGATTGAAGTTAGAATCTACGGACTCGTTAAAAATCTGGCGAATTTTATTCAGCTCAAAATGTTTAACAACAGATAACTCAATAAAAATAATGATTATTAATATGAAAATTGCATAGAACGGTGTTATTTTCACTGAGCTTTAAATGCAGTAAGCTGGAAATAAATTTGGCAAACACACATTGAGACTTTAAAGGGTGTGAAGACTCGCGCAAAAAGAAACGTTTAATGCCGGTAATCTGGCCTAGTTTTGAATGAGGTGTAACAGAAGTGTTAGACACCACCATCGATCCCAGAAAATACACACAGCTTGCTACCGTCGGTAATTAGACACTAGTGTACAGTCAGTACATACATCTGCGGAGTCAATACCCACAGCACAGTGTACAAACGATACAGCGATGGACATCTCAGGTCCAGCTAAAGATAACAAGGTATCACATTTCATTACTGTCTGCATTTTTGTAGCGACAGGAGAAAAACTACACTTGCGAGCAACGGAAAGTTACCTTTTTAAAGATGGCGGCACGCTGTTTGCGGCGAGTCTTCAATGCCTTTAAGCATGCAAGCTAATATGCTTTACGGAAATGAAATTGATGCTGAACGGAGGCTGAACTCTGTCCGTTTGGTCTGTGCCTGTGATGGTAAGGTATTCAGAGTAGAAACTAATGAACTCTTTGATGTACCCGTTTTTTTCGTTTGATCAAACCGTACTGCAATTTTACAAAGCATCTCCCGAAAGAGCTTACCAGCTTTCACCCTAGCCAACAATCCAAGGTAGTTTCCCCAGGCAGGCAAGAGAATTGCCCTTTTTCGGAGGTAAAATGTAATTCCATATAAAACTATATAGAGGTGTTAGCTAAGACTCTCTCTCTCTCTTTGTTGTTTTAGTTCAGATCAAAGCAAGGACGATGAAAACACAACAATAACAAAATTTCCCTCGTCAGTCATAATTTGTTATTTCCATGGAAGAGGCATAAACGACTCCGGGAAGTGAACGTTATATCATATATGGAGCCAGCCTGTCCATTATCATTTGCTAATAAATGATTTTCAAAATGTTATATTTAGGTCTACGTCCATCACTATATATACAAACACACACACATATAAATATGTATATATATATATATATATATGAAAATCGTAATGAGTTGGAAAATCAAGAACAGTGAAAAAACTTTCAGCCTCCACCGGGATTCGAACCACGGGCCTTCCGCTCTGTACGCGGACACCCTAACCACTATGGACGCTGATTGTATGTCCAGAGGTTCGAAACCGGTAAGGAAGGTCGTAATTCCACTGTAGGCGTTTGTCACCTGTATCGAACAATACTAGTTCTGTTTTTGGTGACATATTTTGCCTTACTCTAGAGATATACTCTATATATATATATGTATCAATATATATATATATATATATATATATATATATATATATATATATATATTTATATAAACATAGTGAAATAGATGTTCAGCCACTCTTATTTCTTACTTGTCATAGAGTGTTACGTCAGGAACCCATATTTCTGATGCTGGAATCCTCATTTCTTCTATGCCGTCAAAGTCATCCTCGTCCCAGACAAGTTTCTGATCTGTCCAGTGCTGTGAAGAGCAGGAAACAAGTAAATATTTGGCGAAAGTGAAAAAGGGTTGTCCTTGCTCCGCAACCGTACCATGTTTATTTTAATGAAATACCAATAGAATATATTACTTAAAGTTGCAATATGTGAGTAATTTATCTATGTAGAATTCAAAGGTACCAAAAAAAAAGAAGAAAATAAGGGGGATGAGTAAACATGTTTATGATTATTAAAGTTTTGTCTTTATCAGGTCAGAAAAGAACTGCCAGCAAGTAACCATTTTTATATTTAGCCTTTGATGGTATATGTTTTGCCGCCTGTCACTGATATTGGTATATTGTATTGGCCCATTGGTACATTAGCAATTCAACCGCATAGGAGAAGAGCGAATAAGTGCGTCCGTTACAGGTAAGTGCTTCACTATGGTAAAAATCAAACATCCATGTTATATGTTCCGACCATGAAGACCCTTCAGCAGGCGCGTAGCCAGGAATTTGACAAGAGAGGGGCGAAACTGTAGATTCGGCATTGCAAACTATCTAAGCGTAGCGCCACCATGAGTTGGCGCGAAGCGACAAGAAAATTTTGGCTGTAAATGCCTCCCAGATCGCTGGAAATGGCACTTCCCAGGCCTTGTAAGTTGCATCTTAGCATTTTCTCTTTTGAAAATACTAGCGATATCATACAAATATTTATAAAAAAAAATAAAAATATGCTCAAGGGGGGGGGGCGGCTTCCCCCTTCGCCCCCCCTTGGCTACACGCCTGCCCTTCAGACATTTTACAATCTATGTAATTCTGACGCCATTCATACTTTACACTCCCTACGCAGTTCTCTTAAGAACGTTGCTGTCTGGAATCTCAATCGAAAGAAAACAAACACCAAGTACGCAAAAACAACAATCGCAACAAAAACTGTTTGAAAAAGGTCAACAATGCTACTATTATTACTCCCTTTGACAGGTCTGGAAACTGCCGGACTTAATCTGGTATTGAATTAATGAATGTAATACAGAATGACTCCAGTCAACCAGTTTATAACTTACACACAACCTGAATAATGGAATCGATCAATAATTATTAATCGAAGACTATGGCATGTGTGCTTCCATTATCTGGTTGAAAGGGAGAATTCGAATTGTTACAATAGCTCCGTGATCTTCTTGACTTAACACTCGTGTACGTAATAGGCCTATACTTGTAAGTAGTAAAAACGGATTGTAAAAAGTTTGGTTTGGAACTGAACGAAGACAAGGCGGCCGTTTAGGGGGGTAATATGAGGGATACTTGGATCTATAGGCCTATGAATATATCACATGTGAATCCTAACAAAGTTACTTTCCAAATTGGAAACAGAGTTTAATTGATGTGGAGTTGTTTCAAGGTGGTTTAAACCATACTTAAAACAGTGCCGGCTCACATCATCATCATCATCATCATCATCATCATCATCATCATCATCATCATCATCATCATCATCATCATCATCATCATCATCATCATCATCATCATCATCATCATCATCATCCTCATCATCCTCATCATCATCATCATCATCATCATCATCATCATCATCATCATCATCATCATCATCATCATCATCATCATCATCATCATCATCATCATCATCATCATCATCATCATCATCATCATCATCATCATCATCATCATCCAGGCGCGTAGCCAGGAATTTGCCAAGGGAGGGGCGAAACTGTAGATTCGGCATTGCAAACTATCTAAGCGTAGCGCTACCATGAGTTGGCGCGAAGCGTACAAGAAAATTTTGGCTGTAAATGCCTCCCAGATCGCCGGAAATGGCACTTCCCATGCCTTGTTAGTTGCATCGTAGCATTTTCTCTTTTGAAAATACTAGCGATATCATAAAAACCTTAAAAAAATTTGTCAAAAATATGCTCAAGGGGGGGGGCGGCCGCCCCCTTCGCCCCCCCCCCCTTGGCTACGCGCCTGTCATCATCATCATCATCATCATCATCATCATCGTCGTCGTCGTCGTCGTCGTCGTCGTCATCATCATCATTAGCATTATCAGTATTATTAGTAGTAGTATTATTAGTATTATTATTATTATTAGTAGTAGTAGTATTAGTATTAGTTTAGATTTAATATTGTTATTATTATAAGTAGTAGTAGTATATGAAGAGGTCCGTAAAGCCTAGCTATAGATAAATCTTACCTGTTCAATCCATAGATTGGTTGTCAAGATTTGCTCCCGTTCGTCCTGCAATGAGGAAAGTAAAAACATAAAAACTCGATAAACTAAATGCATATCTAGATGGATTGAATATCATACCATAATTTTGTGGCATATTCAACATAAAACAAACATACGCATGTTTCCTTAATTATGTATATGATTATTCTTTTTGTTATAGTTCCTCGGGTCTGTATGCCCCCCCCCCCCTCCACGGTTCCCCTCCACGGTCAGGTCTGTTAGTGCTTCATTCTTATTCTGTGACTGAAACAATCATAATATTTCACCAAATACGAACATTTCGACCTCAAAGTGAATCCTTCCGGAGGATACCTTAACCGTTACTATATTTTATACATCCTATTCTGCTTCTGATTTTCAATTATAGCCATATGCTGGCATATATTCTGGTCACCTAACATTGATGACCCCCCTTCGCACGGATGTTCCAACCGAGGTTCATCATACATTTACCTAAATGAATGACCGACATCAAAACCTTCACCGAAAGCCCTTGAAAGATTGAATGATTTCTCAGGGTTTTTATTTAGACTTAGAGAAAATTTACACTTTTGTCAGCATAACATGGAATTAAAAGTAGCAATCCTAATAACTCACGTTACAATAACCGTTGCTTTTTCTTCCTTTTTTTCTGTCTTTTTATTTATCTAAGGAAAGATATATCTTTCGATTTACTTGAAGATGAAAATGGTTATTAGACGGATGACAGAGATTTCTCGGGCGCCATCTGATGAGAGAACTCACCATCACTCATTTTCAGTTGGACTATATAGTTTCTTTGCGAGTAAGTCCGCTAAGCAGGCCGAAATTGTGCATGACCGTTCTGTATACTATATGTATGTCATTGTGGAAATGTATACCGATGTAAGAAAATATTTGACGGTGCCTTATAGAGTTCAAAATTTCTTCGATATTTTTACACATATATATTTTAATAATATATATAATTAATAATTAATATATATATATATGAGTACAGAAATCCGGTCATCCTAAAAAAAAACATATATATGAAAAACTAAAAACAGAAATCGAAAAAGAAAAAGAAATACAGTGTAGTCATTTGGAAGAGGAAGGTCTAAATACTTGTTTTCAATTCTCTTGTCATTTTCTTAATTATTAGATACAACCAAAGATGAATGTTTAATGATGATTAATGGAAGGCTGCCATTTTGTATTTTAGTTATTATTATTACTATTAGGCCTACTATATATATATATCAGAACTTTTAAAGCTGCTTTAAAGACTCATTTATTTAAGAAATCGTTTTTATAATTGTTTTGTTGTTCAGCGCCATTGAGTGTTTTTACAGTAATATGCGCTTTACCAAGTGTTACCACCTTAACCTTAACCTTATATATATATATATATATATATATATATATGCATATTGTAATATGTGGTCCTTCTTGTTTTGAAGGAAGAATGAGGAAGGACCAATGTTCACTGGTTTGACGATTTCCCTTGTCCCTTGTCGCCGACATTACGCCAGCTTGTTATCAACGCTGTGAAACATATTGGAGGACGGTGGGGGGGGGGGTGGCATGGTGCCCAGGTGTCGTGGCTCCTCAAGTTTAGTCTATACCATTTGTCCTGCAAAATGTAGTCAAACTTATAAGGTAATGAGGATGATTTCCGTGACGTCATCTGTAGATGGATGAACAGTTTACGTAACAGACGATCTTCTTTCCTCAACAGGAATAGATTTGCGTTTGATGCAAATACTGTGTTTTACAAAAGATAGCAAATAATGACCCAAAATATTATTGAAATTAAAATTAAAAACACTTGATGATATTTACCATTTCGACTATTTGGTTGACTGCTATCTGTAGAGATACATTGACCGGATCTGAGGAATTCCAGACAGGTCTTACTTTCATGTTATAATCACTGAACAGCTTTCCGTATAGTCTTTGCTCATTGCCACCGAGATAAGCTGTAAAGATACAATAAAGAAGTACATTAAATTGGCGCTAAAAGGGCCTAAAATGTGTCCTGCATCATTTTCACTACGGTACACTATACAGAGGAACAGACATGCGCAGTTAGACCCCCCCCGATCCTCCACAAAAAAATCAAATCTAGTATAAATTCTACTACGATATTAACTACTCGCTTTCAAGGGCGTAGGAACCGGGGGGGGGGGCTGGGGGGGCGCCAGCCCCCCAGTGAAAAACATGGGGGGCGGAAGTATCGTTCCGCCCCCCCCGCTCCGCAAGTCAGAAAACCCCTTTTTCATTTCCAAATGAGAAAAAAATGTCATTTGAAGCACCAAATTGCATCTAAGGCCAGGTGAAAATGCAAAATTCTTTACAAAATGGAGTGGGTGTTGAAGTGTGCTATATTGCACCAAATTGCATCTGATACCACCTGGAAATGCAAAAAAAATCCAAAGGGGAGGGGGACACCCCCTCCCCTTAGACCCCTCCCCCAGGCCGGCCATCACTCTTCAGCCCCCCCCCCCCCACTCAAAAGTACCTTCCTACGCCACTGCTCGCTTTCGTGCTTTCAACCTTGCACTCGTACTCATAACGATGATAATTCTACTTATCAATGTACGGCTGCTATATAATACTCGTTTCAACAGTCTGGTTATAGGAACAAGACAATTTGAATTCCGATCGAAATATTTCAGTCTGCGGAAGCAATACCGGGTTATTGAAAAAAACTGACCTTTGTAAGATAAAACATAAATTGCTAGCATATATTTCGGGATTGTCCCAAAACATATGAATCATAAAGTAAACAGGAAAATTCCCCAGCCCCCCCCCCCAAAAAAATCTGAATAAATACGATAAAATACATTCAACTTAGCGGTCTTACAAACTGTGACGTCATTCATTGGGAAGCTGTTTATGTTCTCGACACATTTAACATGAATTTAATTATAACCCTAAACATTGCAACTATGTACACACCATTTCCCTGTGCTCTTGCAAATATTTATTATTTATAATCAACGAATTTTACACAAAACATTTCCGGTTAAAACAAAAAACGGAAAAGGAAGTGAAATATAATAATAATAATAATAATAATAAAAAAGACAATATTAATTTTGGAATTAAAATAGGACTGCAGAGAAATAAAACTACACGAAGGACATTTTTTACCGGCTTGGATGCATCTGAATTCTGAATTTGACAATGCATGAACCCATTGCTGTTGTAATAAAAATTAATAGCGAAGTTGGCAAGGAAAGAAATGTAATTAATTAATTTTTATCAATAATCCCAAGCAGCTGCAAGTCTGTATAGCGTTCGCTATCTTCCCTTTTGGTATAGTGTTAAAGAAGAGATCCTTCCTAACGTATCATATTCACCCCATGGCGACTGTAGAGTGTTACAGATATCATGCAGGTGTTTGGGTAAAGTATGAAGATGATTTCTAACACGAAACAAGGAAAAACTCTGCCCTGATGTGTACATTTCACAGCAGTAAATGAACTTATCGAATGTGAAGGGTACCACGTGACCTCACTTTGGAAATGAAAGAATAATTAACTTTTTACTTCAAGTGAAGGATTTAATAATCTGATATAATTAGAATTCTCTTTACCTGCGTCACCAGTCACTCATGAATGTTTTTTTTTTTTGTTAACAATTAATTTCCGAAGCCTTTCATACATTAAATAAACAAAACCATAAACAAAGGATACATAGTATGTGGTAAACTTTCTACCATATTAATAGGCTAGGCGTCATTTTGTTTCACCATACTATATTATCCTCGTCTTTCTCGGAAACGGCTTTGAACTCTGTATAGGACCTTTCTATAATACTATCCCCATAGCAACACGTCCGGAAGTTTATAAAGGACATCTTAACGACCCAAAGTAATGTGCAGAAACACTGCACGGTACTTTCCTTCGCGTGCAAAGTGTATTGACGTCATAAGTGTGACGTCATAGTGTGGCGTTTTAAGTGTGACGTCATCACTAAAAATGGGCTAATCTTGGACAACTTCCAGTAGCCTTGATTAAAGCGTTAAAGTGACCCTGATCCAGCGGTCATACTTTATCATGATCGTATTATACAGAGCACACTCAGCATCGGTTAACGAAGGATCGGAGTTTATCGCTCCCTTCACACATTCGGGCTTTTTGACGTCTGCTGATGAGAGACAATTTATGAAACCTATACTGTTTGATCTGTTCAAATGATTTACGCGTAATTAACAACAAAAAATACCACACAGACTATATGATTCTGCTTTATTTGCCATAAGCAACATTTCTCGCCTTAGAGTCTCCTTATGAACTTTCACTGATTACTATTCTTTCTTTTTTCTGTCTTGTTTCTTGTTTTTTTCCTTTTTAATATCGATGATATCTGGAAGTCACTCATATCGAGGTCGTTATGGGCAAAAATATATTTATGTATCTTAGTTCCGTTCCCATAAATAAACACACTGATCCAGGGGCTTGGGTTTACACGCTTGTCATAATTGTGTGTAGGAATATATATATATCTCTCAGCGCAGACTATTCAAAGCTGTTAACGGAGTTACAAAAGTAATTGTATGGATGTAGTGCTAGAAAGAGATGTGGCTGCATATATATGCAAATACTACATTAGACGTAAATTGATGTGTTTTTATTCGACGGCAATGCCTTCTTTTGAATCAGAAATAAAAAGTAGAAAATAAAAGACAAAAATAACAGAACCTTAACACTTAAATTTGTAACAATGAAGGGAAATGTGTATTAAATGAAAACATAAATATCATGAAATATATACAATTAAAAGAGTTTTGCTCATGAAATTGATCTTAATTAAAACTGCCGCATGATTCTTAGTGTACATATATGTTCTTTATTTTGTATCTTACGATAAAATGTAGAAAACTGACGGCTGTCGAGAGTTGCTAACCAATCAAGGAACATTGCTTTAAACACATCATTAAATTTCAATGCCTGACAGATTTTCCCCACTCCCCTACCCGCTAAACAAAGCATATATTATAATATGACTCTCCTATCTAGTCTACGAATGACAAGCTGCAATAGCGCCGACGGAGGGAGACACATGATGGAGGTGACATACCCCCCCCCCCCGCTCCCCTTAGTTTTGTGAAACCATCAAAGTAACCCTTTTCATAGAAAGGAAACACCCCTTTTTGGTACAAAGGGTATCCTTTTTTCATTTAGAAACCATTTAAATATACTAGAAATTGTGGTTCGAGATGCACTAAAGATCTTTTTTGTGGGAAAATATGAGATCTACTTCACATTTCCCACTGCCTCTCGAAGTTTATGCCGCCCCCCCCCCCCCTCTCCACCCCACCTCCAGATTGAATCCTCTTCCAACAACGCCCTTGAATATTGCTCAAACATGCACGTGACGTCACGTATGTCCTGTCGCATAAGTCTCTCTCGTTCACCCGCAGGCCGGCTAGCCTGCGATCATTGCCCGTAATGAACATTCACCGACTATTCCATGTTTGTAGTTTAAAATTATTTCACAATTATTTCAGGGTTTTATCTAAAATCAATGATTATATTATTGATAAATGATAGATATGACTCGCGGCCGTGGTACAATACGAATTTCTTATTATGTATATTTTTTTTTCTCTCTCATTTATTTCATGCCTGTGTTTGAATCAACAAAGGACTGGAATCGCTTTAGAGGGCGTTTGTCGGTCATTGACCAATTGTTCAGTTTGACGTCAATATAATCGAGTCACCTAATGGTTGTGCTATCTTCAAGGCTATACGCATCGTACATATTTTGATCTTTTTCAGTTTGATCTGAAAATTACAGTATTTTACGAGGTGGAATACACATATTATATGAAATACAACGTTTTCAGTTCAATGCGTGAGCAATAGTAATTCCAATGATATCACATTCTCCTACCGTTAAAATGATGGAAATGAATGATGGAATTTTGAAGCCTTGTAGTCACACTATTATGCACACATGTGTATTGTAGAAACATAACTAGCATTAAATGATCGATTCTTGGCCTTTTGTCCATTCCCCTTTACAAGACTCGTGGTTCACATTTGACGATAATCACACGGTCACAGTCTCGATGTAAGGGGATTGGGTTTTTAGAGCGGATCAGTTAAATCGTTTGGTTTTCGCGATCAGGCTATAACTTTGTTTTTGTTTTTTATTAAGAAATACCTAGAATTTGTTTTTTATACATCAACTTGTAGAAGAGAAACATATGTCTATTCTACTTTCACCTTCACCGGCACCCAGATTAAAACTACGTTATTTGTAATGAAAATAATATTACTGATAGTGACCATATTACGAAGTAAGGTTACGATCTCCAAAGTAAAGGCTTTCTTGTTAAAAAAACAGCAGCTACTATTGTGACCTTAGCCAGGGCCGCAAAAACGTTTTACTTCTGGTGGCGGGGTTGGGTGGGAGGGTTGGGGCCTTAACCCCACTATAAAACGAAGAGGGTTCAGCCCGCCTCTTGACACACGTCGCAATACAAATATATCATCGAGAACCATACATGCAACATGTTTGTAGGGTGCAACCTGAACAGTGAAAATTCTCCAACATTTTAGAAAAAGTTGCAAACATAGCACCCCTTTGCATTTATCCACCCTCCATTTTATACAAATTATCCTTAAAAATGTACCCCTCCCCCTTTTACTCCTATGATGATACTACATCTTAGCCTCCCCAACGTCCCTTCTCGGTGCAAAATTGTGGTTACGGCCCCGTCCCTCTCCCCTCTCCCCTCTCCCCAAATTGCAAATAAACCTCCGAATTCAACATTTGATGTTCAAAGTTTAACTTATGGGGAAAAACCGCAAGTCCATCATCCATGGGAGTCGGCTTCAACAACCAAAGAGCCACACTCCTAATTTATTTATTTATTTTATTTTTTATAAAATCCTGGATCCTCCCATATATTGTTGTTTGTGTTGTCTTGAATTAACCTTTGACCTCATGTTTTGTTCTCTACGGTACAGCTCTGTTTACATTCAACAAACGGATTTGTTATTTATTAACGAATATGAAAAAGTGTCAAACATAATACCAGCACCGAGAACTACCAGCACACTTCAAACCACCGTCTGATAAAAATAAACTTGAAATTTAGGTCCTTAATTTTTAGCCCTAAGATGAATTTATATTTTTGCAATGGCCGTTTGTAATAAGTCTTGAAAAGTGACCGCAGCATCAAATGAAAATAATAAAGTTAACGGTGAATATATAATAAAGACCACAGCTTAATTAAGTTCCTGCCATTTATACAGCGCTATTTTTTTTCTTTTCACGGACAAAGATGTTTAATGAACAAACCAAAAGTGAAAGGTCTCTCTCTCTCACTCACTCGCTCACTCTCTGCCTCTCACACACATAGGCCTACTCCTCTTTTTTTTTCAAATAGCTGGGGGACTTGAATCAAAATTACCGCTCAAGGTGTTCCAAAAGCCAACATAATATACACCGTGATGAAAGAGAGAAAAGGCTAGAATAGTAATTCTCTGCTAGGGAGACAATTCATAGCATTGAGAACAACAAAATTAGAAGAAATATATATATATATATATATATATATATATATATATATATATATATATATATATATATATATATATATAACTGATACGCCGGGAGGTTATCAGCTTATCGCAAAAAACAGTTTCGGGGGATTTTAATTAATGAAGAAGAAAAAAAAAATAAGCTGACTCCTTAGTGATGAATTTAAATAACACAATACAGCATTATGACGTCATTTTGTCCTGGGGATGAATGTCAATTGATGAAAACAGAACGGTAAGTATAGATATATCGTCGGGATAAAACTCATGGTCTTTGCTTTATCTTATCTCATTGTTTTTTAATGTTGTATTTTGGAAGTCGTGTAAACAATGATTTAACTGACCGGCGGGCGTCCAGCAGTTGAAGGCATGATGGACTATATGTAATGTACTAGAAACCGAAAATGAAATACTTCTCCTTGCGTTTAAAGATTGGTATTCACGTACAACTCCAGGGGGAATTCTTTCTTGGTCTCGCTATAAATAGAGATACTAAAGAGAACGACTGAAAGAACAAGTTTAACACTTGACGACACCCTGCCCGGAGAGATGTTCCAGATAAGTCGTACAACTTTACTTTTTAGTTAAAGTTTGTTTAATTTGTAACATTAAGTCCTTGAGTGTACAGATTAAGTGCATTGATCTTGTGGATAGCTTTGACTAAATAAGATTTACAAGTTATAATCTACATGTTGTGTCGCTATCCCTGTCGAATATTTGTAATTACACCCCATGGCAGAACCAAAAAATAGTCCGGTACAAATATCACCATGGTTACCTGGTTGTAGCCTGCACGTGTATGGCAAGCCATGTGGGACAAACACTGCATAATATATCCGCGTATTAATTCGAATATATACGCGTATTAATTCGAATATATATGTGTTGTAGCCTACATGTGTAAAGTTTCGCTTTTGAAGCGATCTCGCGAGCCCGCCAAAACATTTATCGTTGGTATATGTACACAGCAAGAGCGGAAATGTATTTTTTCGTGTATATTCTAATTAATCCGTGCATATATTGGATTTAATCCCCATATATATTTTATTTAATACGTGTATATATTCGAATTAATACGTGTATATATTCGAATTAATACGTGTATATATTCGAATTAATACGCGGATATATTTAAGCCATATGATTGGCTAATAATATATACGCGTATATATTCCAATTCATACGCGTATAAATTCCAATTAATACGCGGATATATTATTCAGTGTTTGTCCCACATGGCTTGCCATACACGTGAGGGCCACGAGATAATGGTTTCAAGTACCTATTAATGCATTACAACATGACACATTACAACATAACAACATGACACATTTTATGTACAGAAAAGTATATTTATAAAGGTAACGTTTATATCAAACTCCACCGTTACATTGTTACTGTGGTCAAACCCCTCCACCCTCCTCCCTCCAAATGATCGCTACTTAAATGCATGGTTTAATTGTTGCAACTACTTTACAAGGGAAAACAAATTGTTATTGTTGCGTAAATAGTGTTAGCGTTGTGATATTGCTGCAACTCTTGTACAGGAAAATAATCACAAAAAGAGGGAAATGGAATTGCTGTTGCTAAGGTGTTTGCAAAATGTCAATTTTGATCAGACCATGGAGGTAAAACAGATCAGACCAACTGATTAAACACAACAGACCCTTTGATAAGTTGTCTTGATCAATACGAAACTTTTCGCCCGTATAGTAATACTAGTACGAACGAACGATGCAAGTTTCAACAAATAAACCGTGCCGTATTATGAGTCATACTAACTTAAAATCTGTCTGGAATTAGACCATCTTTATTAATGTTCCAGTAAATGTCTCCTTCCGAAAACCTCTCCATATTATTTCAAATGTATAAATTGCGAGAGGTGCTTGTGGGACAGCCCTATGTGGTTTGTCTGTCAAAAGAAACGACTGGCTCTTAAGTGACGAAAATCCTGATCTGTTTTTGTCACTTAACACCTGTCATGTACCCCCATCAATGACAATAACGGGTCCATTATCTTAACATTTAGGCCTTCATGTTTTAGCACGCACATTTGAAAGATAAACTCCATTTAATGGCCTGATTGAGCATCTAAATATTTCCAAAAACAGGAAGAGTCCCAAAGGTAGTAATATGGTGGCTTCATATTTCCCTTTCCCCTGGAAAATTCAGTAAATATAACTGTTGATTTCATAAAGCCAAAAGAAAAAAAAATGACATTTTTCTTAACAGAACATTCATACGTTATATAAGCACAGGCAATAATGTTTCATGGTTAGATTGTTGTCAATATGACAACGTAATAGTAAAAACAAAAGCATATTTCTTGTGAGGTATTACAGTGTGTGACTATAGGTGAACATATTCTCTTCATTTTGGATCGACGAGAAGTCAATCGCAACCTAACGGGGGGGGGGGGGGCGGGGGGGGCGGGTGGGGAGAATGGATTAGTCGCGAGAATTTTACATTCATACGGGGACGGATTAAGCTACTGCTCGGGGTGTTGGTTTCATCCAAATATAACAGATATTAGCACAACCTTGCGCTGAAATAAGACTTTTATTCAAAGTCTAAATATGCCTCAGAATGCAATGCCATGAATTTGACGTCTAAAGTATATCGGGGATGGGGTGGGGAGGGGGCAGACCACCTAGCACTCCTACATTGGCGTCTGCTTCAACGACCCAGGGCCCTACCCCTCCTTTATTAAATCCTCCCTTCGCCTCTGATCCATTTAGTTTACGTTCATCCCCTACCTCAACGAGGAAAATTTAGAATTTGGTTGTCCCACCCGGATTTCCTCAATTCAGGGTTAACTCAGTGATGTATAGTTCTCATGATTCAAAGGAGATCAATGCCAAAAGTGAGGTTAAATAAGGCAAATCCATTATAGAACTCGAGGGCGAATCCTCTGAAACCTCATACTTATACGTTCTTTTGTGATAAAGTTTAAAAAATATATGGATACATGTAATGAGATCAAGTAACGGAAATCTGGATGGAAACGTATCAATAACCATTGATCTGATATCATTGGCTCAATCACGTTCTGTAGATGGAATAATTTTGTCAGCACCCATATCATTTGCATTGTAATAACCGACGATCGAGACAGCCACTGTGTGGGCAATGTATTGATAAAATATTTAACTCAACATCACAAAAAAAAGCCCCCCCCCTCCAAATAAAAAGCGTTACGAAACACAAAACACAAAACAAAACAAACGACAATGACAGTAATATCATCAACCATATTTAAACAATATGTATTGTTTGTCACGAAGCATTAATGTCTTCCAAAGGTATCTTCAAGGTATAGAAAAGTACGTATATTCTGACGTATACTAATTGAAGCATCACACATCAATCGCGCAATTATACCGAGCCGTTATTATTTGACTCTACCTGTGTCTATTTTCCATGTGGCAATCAAAACTAGCGGCGGTATATTTCAGCATGGTATTTCATTAATAAGTAGAGTTGTGAAGATATGTGTGGCAATCTATGTAGAGGTATCAAGACAAAAGACTATTCACGTCAGCTTGTCTTCAACGTTCTCTTT
The DNA here is from genome assembly GCF_037975245.1 of Apostichopus japonicus. Classification (NCBI taxonomy): domain Eukaryota; kingdom Metazoa; phylum Echinodermata; class Holothuroidea; order Aspidochirotida; family Stichopodidae; genus Apostichopus; species Apostichopus japonicus. The sequence continues at coordinate 24,009,417 of NC_092571.1, forward strand.
TTAAAGTGTTAATTTTTTTTTTCTCTCTTCGATATAGCACACATTATTCCGGTGTCACAGTATTTGCAGTCCGCATGAGAAAATGTCCCTAGGGACTGTTTTGGCTATGATAATCAGTGAGGGTACAACAGTACCTCGTCATGGTAAACTTTGGTCCACGAATTTGTGACAAGCGACGAACAATTATGCTTTTTGAGTATCTCCCTTTTAATATTGCTATATGAAATGATATATATAAAAACGTACATGTTAGTAGCATGTCTGTATGTATTAATTACCATACCATCGTTGATTCATGCTATGGCAACTATAAACTATGAACTGTCAACTATATCAACTTCACTCGTGTAACGGCCCTATATATAGATATTAATATCTCCAGACCACTGCACAAATGGAAATGACATATTTCACTTCCTGTTAGACTGGGACACCCTTTATGCGAAATGATTCTGTAGCTTACATTATAACTCTTTTTCATATCAAGATTTTTCTGAACTTCTTTATTAATATTTATAAACAAACTAGACAGGAAGATTTCAATTAGAGGAAACTAATTTCATTATTCATCCTAAAAGATGTCTGGAACATCGCACAGAGTTACCTTTCCCGAGAAATGATGAAACCCGATACCATAACACAGACACGCCTGTATACATACCAGGGACATTTACCAGTATAAAGAAACCTTGATCACAATCGATCGACATCCATTTGAATCGGCGCCACGTTAGGGTCTTCTATGATCAATTTATTTAACAAGGTTTATTCATCAGCAAGCCTTTCGAGTCTTCAAGCAATTATACGAGACTAGACATATACAACCTTGCTGCTTAATTTAAAATGACAAATGGTTAGGCTTTTCAAGCCTATATACCGACCGCTAAGTGAGTTATAATACTGCACCTATATTCATATGAAGATAAACTGTTGCTTTAACCATGAAACGTTTGATTAACCATGCAAACACAAATCTGTATAATGGAGAAGTTTGGCTTATTGATTTTTAATCGATATCATCGCTATTATAGAGCTCGCCTGTATATAGTCTATACTGTCAATGCTTTTCTTAAAAAGAAATGACCGTGTTATTGTTAGTTTAGAAGACGTCGAGTCGATACTAAACCATTAGGTGTACGGTAACACCCACGGAAATCAATCAAAGTAGGTGTAGACATTGAGCTCTAAATACCTCAAAAAGGGGGATTGTCTACAATCCATTGAGCTTAATCCACCGAAGAAGTTCTTTGATTGGCCCTGTTTAAAGAATCAAATTGCAGAACAATAAAACACGCTTGAATTGTACTCTCCATCATCCTGTGTTTTTTTCATTCGCATTTGTTGTATAACCTCTTATGTTTATACGATGTATAACCTCTGACTCTTTCAACGTTTGAAAGTATTTCAAACCTTTGACAATCCGTTCCTCTTTTAACCGGATCCTGAATACTCGAAATCTCAGATCCAACCATTTCAAATTGTAGGATATATTGTGTGTTATAATACTGCTCATATATGTCACCAAAGTACAGCATTTCAGATTATATTATATGAAAAAGACTTGATTTTGTCATCTAAACCAGTGAAGCTCTCTTTGTATAGGCTTTTTGTCTCCAATACTGAAGCAATGATCGCATAAAGCCACTTTTATAATACGGGACGCTTGATTATCCAAGTTTGTTTGATAACCTGACAACCTAAAATCCCGCCTTTTTTTTTCCTAATAATAAAGTGGGAATACTATAGCAGCAATCGGAAGCAAAGTATTAATTTTCTAAAAAATGTGAAACTGAATTAATTTCTTCCCCTTCTTGAAATGACGAACTTGTCTTCTCCCCAGATTTTCCAAACATTTTGTTTTGGTATTTTCATCTTCATCTTCTTCTTTTGTGGGAAAAATACCCAAACCACTCGAACCATTATTTCCTTTTTCCCCGAAGCAGAAATCTTTATACTTCATTTAAATCAAGTTGAAAAAAACTAGTAAGACATTTTGGCAGATTAATGCTTGTTCATTCCCAGATTTTGATGACGGTGGCCTATCGAGAATTTCGAAATGCCTCGTTTAGATGAGATTCGAAAGCTTTCTGAGAAAATCGATGAAATTTAAAGAGAAAAATAAAAAAAAAATAAAACACCAGCAGACGTAACCCTGACATTGAGATCATTGTTCTGCGCATGCGCGTTACGAGAGCGAAACCTTACTGTACGTTTATCGTATGGTAATTGTGTAACCTCTATTATATTATTAGACGTAGGAAGGCCTGCGATAAGCGCAAATGACCTTGACGGTTTCCCGTACATACATATTTGAGGTAATTACTTATCGCACATACACAGAAAGAGAAATGAAAAAAAAAACCGCACGTTGGAGGATTTATGCCGAAGAGATGACGATGTTGGTTTTATATGTTTGAACACGTTAACTGTGGCCTATGTACGATATGTGCTTAACATACTTGATAACATAGCATAGTGTGAACCAATGGCATACCTTTATACTGTAGTCTTATCTTACACGCGTCGGTATAGTGTCTTGTGATTGGACCAAAGGGAAAGGAGAGGACATTAATAGTTGAGAATATACCCCTGCACCAACTGCTCGGGCAGGGGGACGATTTTGGGTACACGTAGAAGGAAAATTAGAAAGCCAAAATGTTTTACAATTAGAGATAAGAAACAAAAAAAATGAGTAACATATTTTTTGGTGGTTAGTGATGCGCAGCCCAATGTTAAACTGCGCGCTCTCTCAGATCGGCGTACCAACACATTTTGCTCTTCCTTCCGGTACATTTAAAAAAATGGAGATAGTGGGATATGAGTAAAATATGCACAACAAGAATAGATGACGGCGATGGGCTAAAGGGAGAGGGGGGAGGGGGTGTCCAGGACGCATTAAGACACATGCTTGAAGCAGCATATGGTGAATTTAGTTTTGATTGAAACGTAGTACTGGTTATTTACAGTTATCTTTCCGGGATATGATATGATAGATTCCCTTCCCAATTAGCAAATCGGTTTGGAAAAAAAGTATTTTTGACCAATCCTCTGTTTAACGTTTCCGTAAATAGCTGCAAGCGTGCGTGCGATCAAATAAAATAACTTGTTTTACAAAATGTTAGAAAAGGTCACAATAGCACTATCAATGAATACAACAAATGGATAAACCCCAAATGGGAACTCGTCAGCTTGTTCCAGAATGGTGGACGGGCCTCCCGAAACTTAAGAGAATCTTTGGGCCTTCCACAGGTAACAGTCAGATATGATTGTAAGTTTAAAGTTTGAATCCCAATCCGTACATCAAAGAAAATAACATCAAGACCACTCGACGCCTTAACTCTACTGAAATCGTATGCGCAACCATGCACAAATATACAATATTGAAATTTAAAGATAGTTGAACTGAACAGTTAGTCAGCATTATAAAACAACCTTAAGTGCTTGGAGTGTATCGTCGCCCGCCATCAAGTATAACGCTTGTATACAGAAATCACATTAGTTAGTTTTGTTGCTTAGATGTTGCAAGCTTGGATGCTTAAAGTCTTGAGAACGTTTCTCACTTCTAAAAGCAATCATGAGATGAAGTATGAAGCCTACCACACTGTTATGACAGGAAGAAAGTTAGCCTAGCTTAAAGTTGGTCTACTTTGTACTTAGGGATCTAATATTATAACTAAATATATCGTATCCAATTGTAATAATAATATAATATTTATAATAATAATTATAATATATATATATATTCTCTAAATGCAGCATAGTTGTTTAACAGTTTTTCCGTTATTCCTATATATATATATATATATATATATATATGTGTGTGTGTGTGTGTGTATGTAACCCACGACGCAGAAGAACTACCTCATCAAATCTATGGCATGCAAGGATAAGAGATTTCAGAGACAGAAACCGTGAATCTGTCAGCAAGTGTGTCATCCTGTTCTTAGAACAATCGATCGTGTTTATAAAGTTTATTAAATCCATGTCGTATTTAATAGAAGATACCATACCCTCGAGGAATTATACAACAAAATGCGCCCTGATATATTCATACAATGTATATATACATAAAAAAAAAGAAAAACTAATAATACGGGACCTACTTTCTTCTTTAAATCTGACAGTTTCATATCATGTTCTGATGTAAAGATAATCCCTTTTTTCCCTCTTTTTAATTTTTTGTCTTTTTTAAGCTTGTTGTATTTGAAATAGTTTTTTCTTACTTTCTTTTTTTCTGGTTAGTTTCTTGGTTCGGTATTTTCATGTCGTCAGAAGTTAAAAGTAGTTCATCGCCATTCATAGTATTGTCACTTTGAATTGGTTGCATTTTGAACAATCTTAGTCTAATTGCTTTATATCATATAAAAAAAACTTGGCCTGTCTACTACAGTCGTTTCTTTCATATTTGGTTTTTCCTTTTTTTTTTTAGATAGTCATTCCAGTATACAAGTCGCTAAAGGCAAGCCAGTGTCTTATTCTGTCAAATACGAAAGCGATGTAATGTAATTTACTGACGTAACTGGCCTATAGACGTGTGTTGTTCCCATAAGATCGACATGTTCTTATGGTATACTTGAGAACACTCATCCATTTTCGGCCTTAGGACATTAACAAAAAAAAGTAACAATTTTACCCTTTTAAAGCAATATAAACCAAGACTATAACATTCTCGGTGAGCATAATTTGATAAATGCCCCTCCCCCACCCTCTCCGTCTTGAGTGAACCATATATACCGTGTCGTAAAGGAGACATGATTAGGTTTATTACCCATCACGTGATCAACAATTTCGTCAAACGAGTTTTTTTTTTCTGTCTGATGACATCGACAGAAGATATCGCGGGAGCAGTTTTGTAAAAACTTTAAGTTTCTTTTTTTTTATCTCCAGATTGTACGAACTTCGGTGATGATGGTTACCCAGTAGCATACTGCGGAGGGGATAGGGTATATGGAGAAAGAGAGGGGAGGGGAGGAGTACATCTCTTAATAAGGGTGACAAACTAAGGCAAAAACTATACTAGTGATAATTCCAGTAATTTTGCTGCAGCTGTAATAGGTTTCGTAATGTGCTCTGCGTGTTAAAGATACGTATCATGTGTATACTCGTAAAAAATTACCAATTCATGGCATTTTAGCAACCATCTCGAACTCTTTGTAAATAATGATCTTGAAACTATTAGCGAGGAATAAATTATTCCATTCAATTCTTAAAATTCCATGATCTTTACATATAGCCTTATTAACTAGTTCACAGACTACAAAATACATGTCGGATGTTTCAAAAATTATTTTTTTCATCAGTGAGTTGACACTTGAATATAGTTACACTAATCAACTGTATTTTATTGGATTATATTGTCTAGAATGAGCGCAAAACACAACGAAAACAATTTATAAGCATTCTACGGTGGCTCAGAATAGACACTGAAAGAAAAATAAAATATATTGCTAAGTCCAGGTCTGCCTTATGCCTTAAAAAGTCAAAACTTTGGAACTTTTTCGAAGTTTTGACTAATCATTCGATTTAGTTTTCCGCTCAATCTCTCTTCTGGGCCAACGTAACTTTCTTCATCAGTTTCCGAAATGATATTTGAGCCTTATCTCTTGCACCGCTTACAGCGATGCCAACTACAGTGCAACCTCTTCATGCTTAACATGTGGTATCTTGCTGTATAACATACAGACGTAAATGCCACATTATTCCGTATGGTACGAGCAGAAGTGACGCGCAATAAATTGAGGAATTGCGATATTTTCAATTGAGTGTAACCCGGCGTCTGTTTATGTTCCGTTTATTCTTGTTATGAAACCCGATTAAACCTTTAACCATGCATGTGAAGTTTGATGTCATTGAGTTACCGACGCTACTACTCTAAGGAAATAACCCGTTTAATGGTCACATCCCCATATGGACAACGGTTTTAGATTTTATTTTTGGATTTTGATGAGAAGCAAAATAGGTGACATAAAGATACTTGTTCGGTAGATCTTGACTAATATACAGCTGACAAGGGGGGGGGGGTGGGGGGTGGTAGGCAGAATACCGCGATTGACAATCATTTTACGATGTTTGACCTTTGACATTATAACGTAAAGATAAGAAAGAAATAATGACGTAGAAGGGTACACCATTTGTTTGCAGGGAGGGCAAAATTAAAAGGATAAAAACATTAATAAGAAAAATAAATAAATATTTTCGTTAATATATGAAATAAATTCCCAGAGTTACCAACAATTTTTTAATTTTGTATTGATGTAAATCCTACGGAGGACATGCAACGAGGTGGAAGTTGAGGGCGAAGGGTAAGGGAAGGGTGGGGGGGGGTGCGTTGGTAATTCGTTTTTGTCTTTTTTGTTTGTACATTATAGACGATGTCTATGCAAAATTTTACCTGTTGACTTTGATCCACGTATATTCTTTGATAATAATGCTGATTAGAAAATTTCCATATTAATGGCGCGCCATCCATCCGTCTGATACACAAATATGGCTAGAAAGTTCAATTAATGGTCAACAAGCAGGGTGTAGCCCACCAGTGTGAGCAGGCACCCGATACACTCAGAAAACACAGTTACTACTGGTTAATCTTTAAAGTTTTGTACCAAAGTAAAAACTGGATCGTGCTACAAATCGGTAGCATGTGCTATTAGGAATACAGTAAGAACTGAGGATATGCATTAATTCCAACAAATCCAGTTTGATTCATTTGTTGGGATTACACATTAACCTCAGTTCTTACTGTAAACCTAATAGCAAATGCTTAAGATTAATCAGATTTGTCAGCACGATCCAGTATTTACTGTGTTACACGTACACTTTTAAGATTTACAGTAGTTACTATAATCTATGAGTGAATCGGCTGGTATGGGAGATTCCATTGTTTAACGAAAGGTCTTCTCAATGGCCGGATCGATTTTGGAGGGGTGAATCATTTGGTACTATTTTAAAAACTGTTATTGCGCTAACAGTTTGATACAATGAACGTTTATATATTGTCTCACATTATTTGCAATTGCAGCATATTGTAATTCAGTTAGTGTTGTTTTCTCCTACCCCCCACCCCCACCCCACCCAACCCCCCCCCCCCACCCCACCCACTCTCTCTCTTTCTCCCTCCCTTTTTTTTCGTTTCAATATAGGTCTATGTACAGAATTTGTTATAACCATGCACATAATGGTGAAGTATTGCAACGATTTAACATACATATACCTACACACATATATATATACACACATAAAACGGAACAGTTTTGACACAACTTATTTAGTTGCAGATAATTGGACACACTTTTTGTATATAATAGACGCAAGTTGCATTGCAACCCAGCCACAGTTGACAAATTCCTTTTTCAATAGCTTTCCCCTAACACTATATAAGTCATGTTTGTTAGAAAATGTGTCCTACGTTTGTCATTACCCTAGAAAATGGATTGAAGTGGAAGTCCTGTGATGTTATTATGGCAGATGTTCTGCTAACCGCTTGACTTTACATTAAAACAAAAGTGTTGTTGATACTTATTGGATGTGTGATACAATTGAGATGTTTCTCTTCTATAGTTGGCAATGTACTCTCAAAACCAAAGTTTTACCCCCAAAAAATCTAAGAATGGTATTTAACTTTGTGGGGTATATGATTTGACAAACCAGATGTAGTTTAGCTTAATTGACAAGATTACGTCACTCCAACGCGCTGTTGCCAGAAGCCTAATATAGTAAAAAAAAATAAACAAGTAAATATTTTTTCCCCAATGAAACATGATAGGAGATCGTTTCCGCCTACGATAACAGCAGATAATTTTAGAACAGTTTTCGGAATATTAACTTTGCCAACTTTACTAGCAAGTAACAGAGATATCTGATCGTTTATAAAGTTTGAAAATGTTTTAGCGATGTTAAGCATGCTAAACTTGCCGGCTACAGTTGGTGCGCCTAAACAAGGCTCATTTATGTCGTTCCCACATATGACTAAGTTAACAGTGTTCGCATGCTAATATTGTAACGACTACAATTTTGTAATTCCTTCTAAATCGCACGACAATCGGCTATGCTAGCATATATACACAATTAGGGGATATCAGGGAGTTATTACCTACATATATATATATATATAACGATGACTCCTATATAATACGCAACAAATTGCTCATTTCCTTTTGTTATTCGAAAGTCATAAATTTGACTTTCAAAATTGAAACAAGTAATTTCCGGAACTTCTATACTGTTTCGTTATTTTGCCTATTTTCGTGTTAATTATACGATTTTGATATTACATGGAATTGACGTAATATTTACAAAATATGACTGTAGGCAAAATAATGAATTTTTCATAATGTTGTATAGATCGTTATAGAAAACCACTGTCATCGGTAGCGTCACATCTATATACGAAATATTAACTATTTAAGCATGTGTGGCTTATCAGTTAAAGTGACTGGACTACTTAATCTATAGCACACACACAGACAATTAGGTCAGTTGCTCAGATATAACAAATAACCGGATAGGAAAACAAGAGACTTTATGGCCTCAAATAATGTATCTAAGAGAGAGTGTCTGTTTGGTTTGAAAAAATACAAGACAGATTTAGAAGAACTGCACACCAAAGTGGAAAAAAAGATAACAGTTTTAGGAAGACATGGAGAATCTTGGCATAATGTAACATTATGAGTCTGGTAATTACGTCACTTTCAGCTGAATGTTCTTTTAGAAACCATGAATGAAAGTAGTCGGGGTAAATACTTCCACGTAGAAACTAAAAATGTTGGAAGCAACTAAAAAATTAAGGCCTTCTTCCAGAATATACGTGTACTTGAGTTCTAAAGAGTGTTTCACTACTTCAAAACGAAATCAATCAGACATATATAAGTTCCTTGAGAGATCAGTACCCTTTGAGTAATATGCCCCACCCCCCCCCCCCACATCCCCCTCCACTTAAAAAAAATCACTCGTAGTCGCCTGGGAGTTTATAGTTATATACAGAGGGTATTGAAAAATTTGCTTTAGATTATATCAGTATTTGGTATTTGTAAGGTAAAAGTAGGAAGGTATAGCGCAGGGAGAGGTAATTGTATTCAGGAGGCAGACAGGTAGGTGAAGGGACAAACAAAAAGCATTATATTCGTAAGAGGGGAGGGGGGTGGGGGTGGCGTTGGTACTGATTTGCCGAATTGATCAAGCATAGTTGGCTATATTGATCAAGCACATGTGTTTGGTGACCTGTAGTTTGAAGATGAGATGAATTTAGTGAAACACTAAACTACTGATTTCGATAAAAAAAATAAAAGAAAAACAATTATTAACGGAGAAAGCAGTCACAGGGAATTTTTGGTTTCCCATTTCTTTACCAGTTTGTAAAGAGAGCAGATGAATGGCGTTTGTATCCTCATGAATATTCATGTTTGTAAGCTGACGTGATTTACAAAATATCTACAAATATATATATATATATATATATATATATATATATATACATACATTTTTTGTCCTGCAAAAGATATTCAATCGTCTAAAAAATCTTGTCTCAAATGATAGGATTTGATTTGAGTCCCCAGACGAACCGTTCTTCAATTCTCCGACCTGATTTATCGCTTTTCTTTGTGACGTCATTGACGTTATGAATATGACCAGACATGTTAGTATGAAGTGTATGAAGTGGTAATAGGAGATATTCAAATTACTGATAACTCTTTGCAATCGTTCTGATTCAGAAGGCCAAAAGAAGGCACTCACCATTATGTCACATTTCAGCAAAGAGCGACCTAAATTGACCGTTTAAAAGGAATTGAACTATACGAAAGAAACAGGTGTAGAGTTGGTAAGTTCTACAGCATGCGTTTTAGTGGACAGTATGAAGAGATCTCTTACACATTGAAAGTTAGGTATTTAAAGGGAACATTAATCCAATCATCTTCCTTAGATCGCTTCTCGGCCTTTTGGCTAAGATCATCTGTTCCCTTTCGAGGGGAATCGTGATACACACCCGAGTTGATCACACAGGCACAGTCCCGGTGCAGGGGACTGGGTTGAGAGCGGATCAGTCGTTCGGTTGTTTGGTTTTCGTGCCCAGGTTCTTTCCTGGTGACTTTTCTTAAAAAGTACCATCTTCCTGCATATGACAGAGGTTCTTGTAAAGAACAAACTCCTTATAAACAGAAGCTGTCTTTATTTGTAAATATGTGTTTTCATAGCCCCACTATAGAACCTAAAACCCCTTTTACTTGCTCTTTATTGCTTTGTTCTTATATTAACGGTTAGGTAATATAAAATAACTGCGATATTTTAGTTCGGTATTTGTAAAATCTTCATTACGGAATATTGTAAAATATATATATAATATATATATATATATATATATATATATATATATGCAGAGAAGCTGAAATCATACCATATCTGGTTTCAAAAGTGAGCTAACATTATTTAGTTTCCGTGTTTATAGGAGACATTAACACCACTTTCAAGAGAGGCGAACAAAAGTTTTGCTTTCATTATTTAAAGATATACAGTGAATGTTTGATATATGTCAAAAATGTACTCCTTTTTTGTCCTCTTATTTTGGCAATTCCTAGATCGGGGACCCTAGGCCCTGGACCAATGGATCCATCTAGCCCAACAGTAAAATCAGTCCCTGACCCCTGCGGCACATGGGATCACGGGTGTGTATGGTATGGCCTTGTCCGCCCATCGTTTATGTTCTACAACTCCCCATATTATCTTCCCTACACTCATTTTAAAATATCATAGCTTTACACACAGAACTATCCTATATCACAGATAAAAGGAATACAATTTATTGGCTTAAATAGTCAACTTTCGTTTCAACTAGTGCACACAAATGTCACAATGTTCAAATTTCCTATTTGTCTTTATTTTAAAATCAAATGGATTTATTTCATGATTCGATATTTCACATTAATTTGCCAAACCAAGAAATATGCAGGAAGTTTTTTTTTTTTTTTTTTTTCATGAAGTGCCAAACTTATTTTGGTAACCATAAACGAGACTTGGAAATTTCCAGAAGTTATTGATTAAAGAAGGAAACGCTTTTAACAATGTATAACATTATCTTTGGGCATGAGTATAAAATTTATTTAAAAAAAAAATACTAATTGTAAAAATAACTCATTATTAACATAAATCGTTGACAGTATGAAAATAATTTTGATCACTTTGAATTTTTTTTTTTTATGAAAGTCATTTATTCACTGTTTTCGCATCTATTTTTAATTACGTAATTATGTAATCTCTCCAATGACAAAATGTAATTGGCTTGTCTCCGTGACATGAATAAGGCTAATATAATAATAGACTATCGATAGCAGAATTCTCTGTATCATACTTTTCATACCTACGCCAATCATCGCTTCAAAATAAGGCCTTAATACCGAGTTATATATGATGCAGCCAAGTTTCTTTTCACTAAAAGAAAAAACCAAACTTGATTATCTATTGAAACCGTATACCTTTGCACTGAATTTAATTTTACCTATACAAGTGTAATTTTCTTTTGACAGTTCAATTAATTCTATAATAAATATTTGATGGGCAGAATTAAAATTTGGCATCTGAACTTTTCATTTGCCCTAGTTGTTGTTTTCATATATAGAGTCTACTATTGTTGTAAATTATTGCGAACTTAAAGATCCATGAATAAGAGCCTTTTTCTTTTTTTTTTTTTGAGGGGAACAAAAAATGGATGGATAAAAGAAAGGAGGGAAAGGAGATAAGAGGGGAGGTGTTTTGAAGTATATAAACGTGGGTGAAATAATATGACGAAGATGTAAATGAATAGAAGGCAGAAAGGCTACAGAGAGAGAAGCGAGAGGTGTGTAGGGGTGGGGTGGGGGGGGGGGGGGAGGGGAGTGGGCGCAGGACTTAATTACGTTTATAGACGTATGGTTCTGTTCATAAGGAATAAAGTTTCCTGACATGAATTGTAAACAACCGCATGTGGAAATATTCTTAGTACTACTCCCAAAACACTCCTCAAATACAAAAGTGACCGACTTTTATTTCTGCAAAGTGTAAAATACATCAGATGAAGTAGTTTAGAAACGGGACTTCAATTGCTCAAACGGTTTCGGCTAGGAACGTTACATAATGTAATAGTCTGACCGGTGGGGCCTGGGAGTGTCAGGAAGTGGGGGGGGGAGTAAGGGGTCTATGTAAAGTGGGTCTATGACTTTGCATGCGACAGATGTAAAATCAATCCATTTTCTTTTTTAAAAGTAAAATCATTTTCATGCTTTCATTTTTTGTAAAAGGTTCAACATTATTGACAATGTTCGTCACAGCTCATTAATTCTGATTATCGAGTCATGACGTCATTGTTCTAGTTATCTGTGACTAGTCTGAGTACAGTATAATGAATTACAGCTACAACAAGTTTCTCTAGACTTTAATTTGTTAAACTCGCTGGATTTCACTAAATTCTTACTCGACCAGATCGCCGCAACAGAGTACGCAAGTATGTTACCCATAAAATTGCCCATGAATTACCCACTCCCGTTCAGCACTCGCGAACACCCCTCTCACGCACCCTTTGCTATAAAAAACTGATTACCCCGACGTCAACGATCCGGAGGCTTTTCACTTTATCGCAAATTGACACGAGGCAATTAGCATATTCATAGTGATTATTAATCATTACATATTGACACTTTCAACTGGCAATCGATAGCTCCGGTATATATATATATATATATATATATATATATATATATATATATATATAAAGGCTATATATATATATATATATGTGTTTACATAATGACTGACATTTGACATATGTACCTTCTTGTATACACTATGTATATATTGCATACATCAAAAGCCTTCTTGCCCCATTTATTGCTGGTTTTAAACATGTTCAATTTTTTTTGTAACTCTTCTTGCCTGCTTTGATTAGTCAGAATTGCATATTAAATTCATTTTTCCATCGTCTTGGCTGTCATTCACCGAAAATATTCGTTAAAGCTTTATCTCCATACCTTAAGGTAACGTGTTACAAAGTTGGATTGACTTTAAAGTCTCATGGTAATTGTGTTTTCATTTTGTTTAATTATATACTTCCTGTTCCTGCCTCATCGAATAAGATGAAATAAAATGAAATATTGTGATAGACATTAAAATCAATATCAATGCGTCAATAGAGGCCTGAATCCAATTTTGAATAATAATAATAATAATTATAATCATAATGAAAAAAATTAATATGTAATATTGTTAAGTGGCGACTTATTCTGCCATGTGCACTGTTACATTTTAACTATAACGTGACGTGTCGACTGATAGTTCAAAATGATAATTGCTTGTCAAGATGGAGGGCTTCTGGGGATTTTTTTATTTTTTTAAATTTAATATAAAGGCCAAAACGGAACAAAGCAAAAGAAAAATGAAAAAAATAAATAATAATAATAGAGGAAGCAAAAGAACATCAGCATAAAAAGGAGAAAGGTGCTGAATATCGAATATTGAAGGGAAATGTGAATAAATTTCGTGGGTGTTCTTTCATTGTGCTTATTATCATGGAAGTAATACTAATTATTTCGGTCGAGATATTCGTTGTCTGGTCTTGCAAAGAACTTAATAGATTTGAAGAAAAGTCACATAAGTATAACTTTATTTTGAAAAGCAGATGGGCAATATTACTGGTGACAAATATGAAATATTAATCTTTGGTGATGATTTCTATTATAAATGTTGACGATAATAATGGAGAAATGTGAGTAATCTTGGAGGGGGGAAAATTCATGGGAAGTTAGTAGCAAAAAGTTTGAGAATTGGTTTTACGGTGAGAGGTTATTTCCTCATGTGACTTCACTTCGTTCGGGAAGTAAGATGATTTTAACGACATCCTTTTTTCTTCTTCTTTGTGTCGTTGTTCAGATAGGGGGAAAAAGAAAGTCCAATAACGACAATTATTTTTTTTGCAAATGTTTCTAATTCAACAATTGAATATTGCGTAAAACTGAATTTGTTCGTCTTGTTTTATCAAAACATATTTATTTTGGATTCCGGGGACATCACAGCAGACTAATGATGGCGCACTCATCACAGATGGTGGTAAAAAGAAGAAGGGAGGGGCGTAAATGTTGTTAGGTGTATCTTATAGATCTATTGTCTCTTATCACTCAATCCTCAATTCTCATTCTCAGCCTTAAATTATATTCTACTCCACCCTCTGTACCTCACCCACCCATATTTTTGCACCCTTCTCCCATACCCGTTTCCACCTTTCATCACCCCTCACCCCACCTCCTTCGTCCTACCCACTCTCCCCCCCCCCCCCCATTATAAGAAAACATAAACTAGCTGAACCACTGCTCTGTCTCATTGCGATCAATTTTGCATTCATCTAAAAATAAAACTCGAAAATCACTATACGTATAAATATAAGATAGTTTCCATGTAGTTATATCACTTATACATATATTATTTGATTTCCAAACAAGATCTAACAACCCCTCCCCCCCCCCCACCCCACCCCTTCCTCTATACCTGGTCGGATTGAACCCTCTTCCGCTTCCACGGATACGAACCTCTGTTTTGTATATTTCTCAAAATAAATGCGTGACAATATTTCACAGATTTCATGCCCGACGTGAAAAGAGAAGCAGTATGAAAATACGCCTAGAGTCTTCTTCAGGATAACTCGGTCAACATGACCTTAATTCATAAGACGTGGGCGCAATGTTACACAAAGTATGAACTGTGGACACGAGTGACTGTATAGGTTTTTATCTCTTTTTTTATATATATCAGTATTAACACCAGCATCTTCTGCTATTTCTGGCATTGGCTTTCATCTCAATGTCCTCCTAAGGTGATTTAGTTTAGTGATGTGTCGGCAACTTCATTCCACACATAGAAGTAAATCAATTACTCTCTTCGTGTCTTCACACCTGCTATAATGTTATCTTTAATAGGCAGCTATAAAATCTGAGTCCCAGAAAGGAGAATGTCATCGATTTAGCTTCATCAAATATTTTATGACGTGATTTAAGACGTCACTTCATCATAAAATATCACTAAATGATGTTATATACGTAAACACACACACACACACATATATCTATATATGTATATATAGCCTAAACATATATATGTATATATTATATATATATATATATATATATATATATATATATATATATATATATATATATATATATATATATACTGGAGCTGAATGACGTAACGCCTCATTTTTCTTTCTGTCTTTCTGCAGCTGTTATTGACTTATCAATAAGAAAGAAAAAAATGTAAAAAAAATTGGAACTCCTTGAGGCTTCAATGGAAAAATTAATTTATTATTGCACCTTTTATGTCTATTTTTGATGCCATTGCCCGAGACTGGCGAAACATTAATGTTCATAATGGAGGGCAGTTGGAACCCTGAACGTACTTTATCTCAATCACACTATCACTAGAAATTGCTTGCGTATACCCGGACTTTGTTTTTACACACCTCTAAAAGCAACATTATATATTCATAATTTAATATCGTCAGTTTTCCTTACCAATTATTCACGTTCAACTCTGTAGGCATATACACACATCATATTAATATGATGGATGGGTGCGGGTACATCTTTGCTTCTAGCGGCGAGAGGTATTTCTTGACAAACTCTCCTATACGTAACAAGGCTAAAATTTAATTTTCTAACGGAATATATGTTGTTGTTTTTGTTATTCCCATCCATTTCGCTAAACTAATACCTCGCGTACATGGATGTACCTTCGCACAATACTAACCCGTGCTAACCGACTGATGCATGGTCTTCGTACAGAATCCGTTTATGCGCTTTGACATCAGATTACCTTCGTACGATTACGATTCTTGGTATAGCTTCAGTGGGTGATGGGTTGTATTAAAACTAGGCTGAGCAATCAAAACAAGATTGGGCAAAACGGAAGTGGTACTCTCCTATGGGAGGCAAACGTATGGCACGATAGAGCAACCGTAACTAGCAGGCAACGTTTGTAAGTATTTTGACACCGAGACCAACATGTGACACAGCTTAGCTCAAACTTTAAAACAGGAAAAGGACTGAGGTAGTGGTGGGGTGGTAGGAGAGAGGAGCAATATAAAAAGAAAGCCCCCCCCTCCCATCTTCTAGTGGCGGTAATAGGGTTTCATTTATTTTGACAGAATTAATCAAAGAAAAACGTTGTTTGGATGTATTGATGCAAACCTGATTAAATCTAACCAGAGTATTATGCTGGACGAGGAAAAGAATTTGAAAATGGAAATGGCAAAAGGAAGGAGAAGGAAGAAAAGACGGGAAGAGGGCGGTATTCTTAAACGTAGAACATTACCAATCAACAGCGACATCGAGAGCTTAGTCGGGCCCGGTACAATTATGACATCTGGATCCCTTTTAGTATATTATGAAAACAAGAACACATGATTCTTTATCCCATGTTTTCCCGTGTGCCCCCACCACATTTTCGCTGGACCCCACATTCGGGACCCTGGAACCGGTGACTTTAGCTCCCCTGGCCATCCTTTCATGAGGCCTGACCCTTTACTATGCTCTTAACAGTTGTTTAGTGAGGAGGCGCCCTGTGACCTGCAGGTCAAACAGACCGACACGGCATACATTGTACAAACAAAAAGATTTACTTATCCGTTACTATAGGGTGAGTGAAGTATGTTAAATCAATTAATCTTAGTACTCCCATTTTGCGAGAATTATAAATAGAATTTATACTGATTACTAGTTTAGCTGATTCTCATCAAATTTTTACACACAAAAAAGTCACTACACAGATCACATGGTATTCATGGAAGCCATGTAGCTTGAAGACGACTCCTGCATAATGTATGAAGTTAATCGAGAATACATCTTACAGTTATTTTCTTTTGATAGATTAAACTCTACGACACAGAGGAAATCCTACTTTTTAAAACTTACTAAACATAATCCACGATGGCGTATGTTGATGTCATTACACGAATTAATCTAATTTCCACACAGTAGGTAACTTTATTCACGTTTGTAACAACGCTACAATGATATGAATCTCTAATCAGTGAATTCTGCAGCGAGGAAAAAATAACACACTGTTATCCTAACAACAAAACCTAACCCAAAGGACACAACAAAACATGTTAAAATTTTCTCTCCATTAAACGTTAGCATCATCAACAGTTGTTATACTATTCTTCCATTCTTTGTTACATTTGTTGTTATTTCTAAGTCAAGATTCTTATTTATTCCCTGTTCTTACGGTTGAATAGTGTGGCACTAAAGTAGTAAGCGTTGACAGTGAGGAATCCACAAGGGTGGTGTACGCGTTAGATATTTGTGCCAGCAATTTCTCAAGTAACCCCATGAGGAGGTCGGACATACGCATAAATTGCCTATACGTGAATGAGGTTGAAATAAACATAGAAAATGATAATAATGAGAATTCAAATATTTTTTTTTATAGAATACCGTACTGAACCGAGCTGACGAAATCAACTTTAGAGCTTTTCGAACGAAATATTTTCAATATTAAGGCATAGATCTGTTAAAATGTGCTTCAGGGGGAAGTCTTCACAGAATATATCACTGAAGATAAGCATGTGTATAACAAGTGAGCCTTATTTTACTGACCGGGTGTAAACCCTCCTCTCCCAGTCCAAATTCTATACCTTTTATCTATTTTGATGTGTAAATATTAGTTCGTTTGAAATATCTGAAGAGTTGAACGTGTTAAATACTTTACCTTCAACTCAACACATTTTTATAAAGAAGTCAAAAGTTAATGACTTTCTATAGGTCAACTGTTGGAGTTGTTTGGATAATTTATTCCATGTTATTGTTCAAACGCTAGAAGGTTTTAACCTTTTATGAAATGTGATTCATAAGTCCTGGCTACTAAAAGCGTACAACGGTGAGGCATGAAGTATGATGACGTCACTTTGGGTTCCGTAAATTATACTGACGTCATACCTGCATCAATATCAGCAAAACTAATCCTAAGGACATTAACATATTTGCATTCATAATTAGCATAATATATCATAAAGCCAGACAATTTGAAATCCCCAATTTCTCACCAAATTTTTTTATAATATAAAGCTCGTAATACAAAAATATGCACCTAAATTCCATTATATAAAGTTTACGAAACCCCCGCCAGACCCCTATTCCCCTAGATGCAATTTGGAAGGATTAAACGGTATAGTTCAAAGGCAATATGTCTACATTACCTCAGATACATTACTGCTATGAATGTAAAGTAACTTCAGAGGTACTGTAGTATCTACAGTGAATACGTACCGGTATCTGTCTACAATACAATCATACAACGTATATTATTATTATTATTATTGTTATTATTATCATTCTAGTGTTAGTATTAAACCGTAGTTTAGATGCAGTATTTCCACATTACCTCAGATATTACTGTTATGAATGTAAAGTAACTTCAGTATGTAGTATCATTGTGTTACTACAGTGTATACGTACCGGTATCTGTCTACAATACAATCATACAACGTATATAATTATTATTATTATTATTATTATCACATACTGTTATGAATGTAAAGTAACTTCAATATGTAGTATCATTGTATTACTACAGTGTATACGTACCGGTATCTGTATACAATACAACCATGCAACTTTACATTATCTTTATAGTATTAGTATTCAACCGTAGTTTAGAAGCAATATTTCTACATTACCTCACATGTTACTGTTATGACTATAATCATGTTACTTCAGTATAGTATTGTATAGCAATGTTGTATTATTACTGTATTATTACTGTATTACTACTGCATACGGTAGTTCACTGTAATAGTATGGTAACGTGATTACAGTATTACTACATTGTTACTGTATAGCTTTACTGTACTATTACATCATCATATTATTGTAAAGGAAGACAAAAATAACACTGAGTACAGTAGGAATAAAAATACCATCATAATATGAAGGGCACTAGTGACCATAACGAAAAATCAAAAAAAAAATCAAAGAAGTTCAACGAAAGGATATTTACAAAGTAAGATACAAGAAATGGAAAAGGAAAGAGGCAAACTAAACAGGGAGGCATATTATAGGCTTATTATTATAATGAGTGATCGTGTAATCATTGTTATATTTCACTGTAGAATGACCGTGTAGGCTTTAGTATCCTATCATTGTAATTGCATACAGTAGATATACTATAACATTAACAACATCGTTACAGAAGTAAAACTGTTAAATTACCCGTATTTCCACAAGTTGTATGTCCATTTAAGGTGAAATTAAATTTCTCTTTCTTTTTTTTTCAATATTTATCATCCCTGTTAGTTTTCCCATAATTTTATTGCATGGCCATCTGACAATTTCTTTTAAATAATGCATACGGTATAAGGTAGTAAGTACTAACAATGTACATACGTGTTTTATGTTTATGTTATGTGTTTCTCACAATGCAACGGAACGGTTTTGATCGATTTCTCAATGGCCCATTTGGTATAAGGGGAACTAACCACTTTGGTCCACCTTAGTTTGAATCCGTGACGAGATGGAAAGTCTACTTCTAAGGGATCGATAAGAAGAGTTTCAAGGATTTAACGTATCTATGGTCATGAATACCAACAAAGCAAACATATTGCAGAGACGTCTATTCTCCTTCATATAGGAGAATAATAGATGAAAACGGCTGTTTAAAGGGCGTGAAAGGAAAGTTAGGGAGAGAAAAAACATTTGAGTGGCCAATCTGCTACCTGTATTGATTAATGGAGGAACATTAAGGGGGTCTACGTGATAAATGTCAAGTTAGTACGAGATGACAATAGTTCAGTTAGATTAGCTATTGTTATATTGTCAGGAATACTATTATAGAGAGGAATCCCGTTGGTGACACTTGGGTCATACCGCTCTATGTTCGAGAGATATGGATTTTTCAATTTACTCCGGGGAAACCCAAATTTTGCATTTACTTGACGCATTATGCGATAGCACGCAACTTGGGGGGGGGGGGGGGGGAGACTTTATGGCTGGCCATTTATGCATTAAAGCGGTTTGCAAAGGAGGATGAACTGAGAGAAGAAAATACTTGTATACTTTATGGATTACATTCACATGAAGATATTTATACGTAGAGCATTGCATTTTTTGGGGGTTAATTTTACTTCAGCTCTTTGTTAAATACTTAGGCGCGGTCACACTTCTGATTCGACTTACCATATTAATCTTTGCCTTACATCATAGAGATGTCTGTGGTGAACGCCCCTTCCCCACCCCCACCCCACCCCCCAATCATACATGCCCTCACCTAATAAGTAGTGAAAAGAGCAAAACTCTTAGAAGTTTAAAGAAAACTGCTTAACGACATCGCTTTTATTGTTGGTCAATTTCGACCTAATTTGGCCTCACTATTACAAGTCATTGTTTTACCAACTGAGTCCTTAGTTGGTAGCGATTCCTATGTATCCAGGGAACTGCCGTGTAAATAGAAATTGTCTTGATATAACCATTGTCATGCTTTAACATAGCAAAACATAAACCACATAGTAAAACTTAAAAGAAAAAAAAACCCTCAAATTTGTTTGCTTCAACCAGGGAGCTCGCTATGTAGTATACGTAATGTTTTCATTGATAGAAGATTATGTTATACTCCGAACTATACTACACATATGAAATTAATCCATCATTCCTTTTAAGAGATTCTCAAATCGCTTTTAGAATTTGTATGTTGCTTCTGATAGTTCTTTAATGTTATTCTTTGTTTTTAGCTCAGCCAACTAGCAACTTTAGTGAGCAATGTAATTAGATCTCAAAACCTTGATGTAACTGAGAATTGATGAACCCCGGCTGGTAGATTCGAAAGGTATCAACCTCGGATTGGATACATATTGATAACTTTGTTTCATAATTCTGGGTATGATGGGTTTTGGAATACGGTAGGTTTATTAATAATTGGAAAAACCTATCAGTTATCCTTATAATTTTGACTTATTCCATGAATTCCGTCCAAAGTTAAAAAATCATGATTTTGAGAAGAGCAAATAAACGGTATTATAGTAAGAACATTTATCTCAATATCATTCGGTGATCATTGTTAACTAATATGTTCGTAGACTACAATGATAACATATAAAGACTACACTACGTGTCCTTGTAATTTTACGGAAAGGTTTTACTCTTTAACTCAAACTAATCAAATAGATATATTGATAAATCAAAATCAGTAGACCTGCATGCAGGAATTGAAATTAAAACGTATGAATATTTGTTTTGTTTTCTCTGATTAAGCTCATTAATGCAATGTATATATGATTACCGTTTCTACAAATGATGAATTGGACAATAAAAGAGATGGAAAAAAAAAGATACATAAAGATCTAATCATTATTCGTCACCATGTAACTGACGTCTGATTCACAGAGAGTTTCCCCGTAAATCCTTCTATTGCATGGTGTTAAATTTATTGCTTTTCAGACCTAACTATTTTCAGTGACGTCATTAGCCAGGACGGGCTAGGGACACTTTTGAAGATTTCATTTTGAATTTAAAAAAATATGTGATGAAAAATGAGAATATATATATTCTTTATCCCATATTTTCCGAGGCCCTTAATTGGCCCCGAACCTCATCCCTCTTCACCATGCACCTTCTCGTTACGCCTGACTATATTACCATGCATGACCGACAAAATTTTCTACCTAAAATTCTCCCAAACTCTGTTTCTATGTAGGACATTTGTAGCATGTGATGATCCAATTATTCACAAAAAGATTTACGCTTGTACATGTTAGAAGCACATACTATATATGACGTCATGTTTCAATACCGTACTTTAACCAATCATAGTGTTCCTACGCGTTTACGTAAGTACATTCTGGAAGAAACTACAAGACTATACCTCTTTCAGAGGGGAATAAATTTTCCAATCGAACGAAAATGTTATTCATCGTATTACACAATATCATCAAAATAATGTGATATAAGCAACTATGAAACTTTAGCTTTTTAAAGATTTAAATATTACGTGACAATTTCATCGCAGAAAAAAGAATTAATTCTTGTTATACAGCAAATAGCATTTTTTCATATTCATTTTTTATTCTAATAAAACTTATATGAAAGGAAATAAATTCTTCACCTATTTGAAATTCCCATCCAAATCGTTTTGATTTAATTTCCATTAATACACATGGAAACGAACTCGAAAATGACAAGCCAACATGCATGAGTGCTATCAATTCACGTCTCTTGTGTTTGAATCTTGTATACCGACCAATTTCATATTTTTCGAAAGTCGCGAATTTTGTCATATCTTACAGGTGAATTAGAATGGCCGTATCGTTCCAATAAATAACTTTAAGAGACTGATGTACCCACGGGACTTCATACTGACTCTATTGAATTAACCTTGGCCTTTAATTCTGTTAAATTAAGGAGATGCTATTAATGACAGATGTGTGAGATTCTTTCAACTGGCTTTAAATACATAAGTAATATGAACGGTTATTTCTCATGGCAATTCTAATAAATTGTTTTCATCAACGTGTTTCCAACTCTGGTCCTGAAAGGGTTAGTTTAGTTGCTTCCAGAGAGGGAAATTCTACAGAGTATACATATAACCCTGACAATCAGGGGCCCGTCAAAAAACAAAGAAGTAACTTGTATGTATTTAAAGTTAATTGGACAGACGAATAATGAATGATAAACTGAAGTACGCATGCCCAGATCGAGAATATTAATGCCAAAAATCTCGGCTGTATCTTATTTATAGGCTAGGTCGCTTGAAAATAAGTGAAATGTGGAACAAAATAGCGTCATTTAGAAGTCATTGGTATCTCCTGTGAAATAATTTTTCTTTTAATTGGTCATATTTTTTTATGATGATCTTATATTGCGAACGACGTTTCCTGCTGATAGAGCTATAATTCAGTATTCAAATGATAATGTTTTTTTTTGGCCTTCGTGTATAAAATGATTTCGATAATTTGCAAAAGGACAAGCTGCACAATTTCCGTATACAATCTTCGTCTGCCTTTTTTAATACAATTTTATGGCCTTAATTCTGGTGAAAAGGTTACATATTTCCCGCCAATAAGCCAGCTTAAAATCTCATGTTCTATGTGGCCTTGTAAGCTAATTGTAACGATTTTGTTTACTGGTTTTTAGTAAGGTTATATCATTGTTATTAATAAAGAATTTATTAAATGGTTATAAATCTACATTTACTACATTGAAAATTATGATGTGCTTACGGCAAATTGTTCGTTCATATATATATATATATATATATATATATATATATATATATATATATATATATATATATTTATATATATATATAAACATATATAAAAACATATATATATATATATAAATATATGTATATATATATACATATAGATACATTGAAGTATATTATATTATGCTATCAGCTACCGGTATGCAAAAAGGTCTATATAGGTATCCTTCACTTCAATTATTATGTAGAAACGAATGTGGTAGGTTAATAAACCTCATGTCTGAAAATCACACCTAACCAGAAATCAATGATACGGACATGACCTTCGCTTCTGCGTGTATATACGTCTAACTAGAGGACATAATGAGAGTTTAAAATGTTACTTCCGCAAGACCAAACGTCCTAACAATTAGTACTATGAGTAGAATGTAAACAGACGTAAACTATAGAACGCCGTAAGGATGTCAGTATATAGATACCAATTGGAAAGTGTGCATACACTCTTGCAATGGTTAGATACAAGACGTAATATAATAGTTGGGATTTTTGTTGGGTTTGATCATATAGAGGAAGAAGAACAGTGAACACAGCAAGACTTAGGCCTGTCAGGTAGCCTATGTAATAGTGATATTAGGTGTAGCCTTTATTTTTAAACCCTTTTTTTCATGAAGAAAACCCCCAGAGATTATGCCTACTAATAGCATGAAAAGTTACCCCTTTTTATATAGAAATTTTTATGACATTTAATATAGACACGTTTATAATGGAAAAGAAAAACAAAGATAATCCGTAAGTATGGTCAGGGCGCACGTGATACTTTATATGCAGGTTTTATCTTGTAAAAAATTACTAACGTGAATCTCGTAAGATGTTGGCTTTACTGCATTGTTCAACAATTTACTAACACTTTAAGTCACTGTGGGATTACCCAATAGGCATGCATATAATGTAACTTGCCTATACGGTCCTCAAGGTCAAGGTTTAAGTTTCTCTGTGAATACTTCCAGCCGAAGCGTACCGTAATAGCTTTCATCCCCGATATAAGCCTGCAAAATATTGGGCGGGAAGTGTGTGTGTGGGGGTCGGTGCGGGTGCGGGACAAGCATATGGGTTTCTATGGCTTCAGAGGGTGTTAACCATGATACTGCTACAAGTGCTTGATTAATGTGAGTTTACCTAATTGATAACGTGTGCATTTGTCCCGGTGCAATTATAACAGCAATACCGGGTGCATTTTGTGTTGCATTTAGGCATATATCATTAGCTTACATAGAACCATCGTTTGTGATTTCGCTTGTCATCAGTCTAAATTATATTTTGTAACTTAAGTCTTTAATTGCAGAGATAGAGAGAGATATAGGGTGTAAATGTAACTTAAACTGTACGAGTTGATTACTTGTAATCCGATTTTGCCGTATTACGACTAATACGTTATGCATAATTCAGTCGAGAGTGAACTGAACATACACTTTAGCCAAGGAATGCATTAAAGATTCAAACATCCAAATTGTCTCTTATACTTGGACGTTTACAATCGCTACTTCCAATTTCACATTAGACTCAAAAACATTTACGACAAGAGATTGCTGCTACCTTTTGAGTAAGACCGATATGTCAAATTGCAACACCGATTCTCAAAGTGCGAGGAATTTTTGTCAATTCCTGAGTCGAAGTAACAAGATTTACTCTCCATCAAATGAATACTTAGAGCGAAAAGAGTGCGAAATAGTCAAGCTTCTTCTGAAACGGGTTTATTGATGATATGTTGTCCCAGAGCACAGAGAACACATTTTGTCATTTTATCGTTGAAATAACACTAACCATACACATTTGATTGTGTATATATGCGCGCGTGTATTATTAGTGCGTTATATGGGACATAGGCTATACTGAGAGCATGGGAATATATACTCTATTAGTTCACCTAAGATGTAAGAGTCGATTTTTCGACGTCATAATGATATCGATGACAAGAAAAATGTTCTTTAAAATTGACAAACAGTTCCATTTTCAGATGTTGCGTGTACTCCAATGTCAAAACAACAAGAAAGCAAGGATTTTCTTTCCCATAGCAACGTCATACACAAGCAAAAGACTGCTTCTAACTGCAAGCGCTCACGCCAGCGACTGTTGAACTTGACTGTTAGTTGCAAGTACAACATGAGTACACCGAGTACAAGTAGAGCCCCCCCCCCCTCCTTGGTACGAGTACGAGTAAAAGTCTCTAAGTTGGGTGGGGTGGGGGAGAGGGGGCGGGCGAGTACTAAATCTTGTACTAGTATCTTATATATACTATATGCCATGAGTATACCAATTCAAGTCCATAAGGACGAGTACATACTAATGTGCTAAAATACTATAGTACAGGTATTGGACTCACTTCAAATCTGACTTTATATGTACGTTGGTTGTGTAGTGACGTCACACATTGATATTTGTGTTGTTGAATAAATCAAATGATTATAGATATCAAGAAATCAAGGGTTGTGCTTCACATTTTTTTTAAAGTCTGACGGAGGTAAGAACGAGAAATACACTGTATAAGCTATATCTACTGGAGATGATCACCGCTTGTTCCAATTGACTAAACCTTTGCATAACATGAGAATAACTATGCGCAGGTTGAACAGAGTATAGTACTCACATGCAGGTTTACAATCGCAACCAACGTGTCATATCTGCAATTAGTTGGTTCCTTTTTTTACCTACCTAACAGAATTGTCGGCAATATGGGCAGCTACAACACGAGCTAATCTACAGGACAAAACAGCAACCCTTCATATAGACGGTGTAGGTTACGATGTTGTAAAGAGACTTACAAAAATTGAAGAGCGGGGGAGAGGGAGAGAGAGAAAACTCATCAAAATGTTCTTTTCATGAACAACTTTGGCCTCTGGAATTTTATGAGGTCTGCCCTTGAATGGTAGATTTCAAAAGCTCATATTTCAAATGAAATGAAACAACTTTGACTAAACAGGAGCTTGTAAAATGCTTTTACAGAGAAGTCACATCCAAGGACTCATAAGACCTTTCCAATAAACATCTTTCATCTCGTCATCTTGAAACTTCCAATGACCCTATTTACGGTTTAGCTAGTAGTGAAACTTCCTTAACATTGATATCTTTCCGTTAAAAACAGCTCGAATTGGATCCGATCGTTCTTACTATTTAATGTTCTTACTCTATTTAATGTTCAAAACGGATGCCAAATTAACTCAAGGGGTATATGTGTGTTTGTGTGAGAGAGCTGGGCGGGGGTGGGGGGGGGTGGTGCCGGGGTGACGTCACTAGATGACACACCAAGTTTAAGGGTAAATCTTTACCCATGGTTATCCATCTCAACTGTACTGCGAGTGACATTGTTGTAAATGTGAAGACTTTGTAATCTAAAATGATTGAAAAGATTAGTTGCATTCATTTGTTAGATTGACATTACTATCTTCCATTCTTATGACATTTGTATCACCTGAAATACTTTATCGCTTATAATTTCTTGGAAAATCATTCTATAAGCACGATCGTTAATTTGTATAGAAATAGATAGAAGAGGACGTTATACAAGGGACGGAAGGGGATGGGTATAAGGTATAGCCCGAGTAGCCCTGTTTGCCACCCGAGTGATTGCTATATATGAAATTGATTAAGGAATTTACCAAGCTGTATTCAAACTTTAGACACCATAGAACCGCTTCATCTTCGAATTATATCGTGGCGTCCATGTATCGTATCATTCGATTAAATATCGTATTAATATTGCTCACAATATATACTGATTTTTCATACTCGTTTCTCTTGGCAGGTTTTGCAGTAATGATATCAGATTAAGAACCACATTAAAAAAGAATGTCCGATACAGATAAACTGTAACGTTTATATAGGAACACTACAATCTTCCGTACACAGACATAACATAACCTCTTCCTTATATAAAAGCTGTGGATTCGGGTTTTTATTAGCTACCTATCAAAGCCTCGTTACATAATTTTTTTTAAACCACGTGATATATATATAGAGTAAAACCTAGTTACCAATAAAGGGGAACTTATTGGGCAATTCATGGAATCGATTCAAAATCATTTAACTTAGATTAAATTACTCTTAGTGTTGGGGCCTAGATGTCGGTAAACATAAACACTGGTGTTAAAGCGTCTTTTCTTAAAGTTTTTAATTAGGTAATGTTAATAATTAGGTAATTAGGGAGTGGGGGGGGGAGGGGTGGATTAAAGAAAGGAAGAAAGAAAGAAAAGAAAGGAAAAGGAAAAACTTTTTTCTGATGTATGTAATCCTCAAAAGGGTAGGGATGATGGCTGGAGATATAATGACGTGATGTCTCGTATGACATGATTTGAATCCCTTCAATCCAAGAGATAACCGCCGAGAGCATTCTTTTCAAATCTCAACCCAGAACAAAGCCCCAACTAACATGCAAGTTGGCAGTTTTGACGCAAGGGTGTAATAAGATGTATCTGATGGAGACGGTTGTAACCGAAACGAGGGCAATTTAAAGGCTATGTTCAATTTTATAACGACAAGGACAAAGTTGAACAACGAGATCTAATCTTTTCTTGAAAAAAACTGGCGAAGCGAAAACAAGAAAAACAGCTGTTGATCTAGGTTACATACAAAAAGGGAAAAGAAGAAGAAGATGAAGAAGAAGATGATGATGAAGATGAAGATGAAGCAGATGAAAGAATGACAGTTTTGGTTCAAGTATTCAGTATTTGTATAACGGAGAAATATTTTTGAGTTTGTCATTGCAGAATTTTTGACCTTCCGTTATTATCTAAAATATTCGCCAATTTAATAGAACGCTTTCTTACGAAAGTAAAGGGGAAACATTATACTCCTGTATTTCATTTGGGATGAACAAAACTTTACGACAGGAAAGTAGCAATCTATCTATTAGTGTTGCTAATCCAATATTTTACAGATCAAACAACCTTGAAAAGAAACGACTGTAGATATACATGACAACTATAAAAAAAAAAATATTGTCAGACAGACAAATAGCTTTTAGATCTTATCAGAAATCCTCCCTAATTGTGGCCTCATAGAAATATAAATACATATTTTTAATCAAAATAACAAATTGAAATGTCGTATCAATCTTCAGTTACATTTTCCGCTGTCCAATGTCTGACAAGGATGGTAATTTTGAAGTAGCCGTTTTAATTTAAAATATATTTGAATTTTCATAAATGCGTTTTTATTCTTCGAAATTAATATAATATCAAATTTTAATCCAGTGTTGAAGTATTACGATTCAGGATTACCGGATGACGGGGAGACTGTCTATTACTTTGAGAGTAATTTGCATATCTGTCATGTATCATGTTTAACATAGTTCTTTAAGAACGAACAGACTCTAGGAATATATGAACTAGTCTACAAGGGAAATTGGGTATGTGGAGACAAGTGGTTGTTCAAAGATAGTATTAGTAAAGTAGAAATGTTAATTCAATATGAACAAAAAGTATATACGTATAGTGTGCTGATTGTCTACTATGTGTGTCTAGTAGGTGTCCACTGTGTATGGCTCGCATATGTTTCACTATATGTGTCTACTGCACGTGTCTACTATCTGTGGCTACTACGTGTGGCTACTATGTGTGTCTAGCATGTGTCTTACTATGTTTGTGTACTATGTGTGTCTACTATGTGTGTCTACTATGTAAGCTTAGTATGTGTTTTACTATGTTTGTCATGTGTATACTATGTGTGGCTACTAAGTATGTGTATAAGGCAAAGTATAAGTTATTTCGTCATAAAACGGAGACAAACAGTGACTTTACAGATCATATAATATTTCAACTCACAGCATTTGAGAACAGACATCCCTAAATTATTGATAACCTTGCTATAACTATAATATTGAAACTAAAGCGTTTACCTCCACTTGAGACAACACAAGACAAGAATATTAGTAAGGCCAAAAGCAAAATATGAGACACTCGATCGACTTATCTTTGGACTTCTCCTTTAATGTTCGTGAGAGGCAAGTTGCCTCGGGCGGTCAGAACCGACGATTCCTATAAACGGTATCTAGATCAGATCCTTAAGAAGCGAAAAATTCCGTCTCGATCTAATAAAACCCGAAATGGTGCTTGAGTGGTTACGAGAGGTACCAATCACGTAGGGATTTTCATTACAATATTGTTTCAAGTGCTCCGTTGGAGTTCCGTGCTGTTGGTATAGAAATATATAATTGGCAACTCTCCGTAGCGAGATTAATGAGTTGGCTATGCTAAGATGAGTGCGCGTAGCCTATCGTGATATGTCAATGCAATGACATATCCTTAGGCTATACCGCCGGAAATTCATTTAAATGTGGCCTTTTCATTTGACACAAAAACTTACTTATCGACTGAGGATAATGACTTACCGTCTGTTTGGTATCAAAGGGACAAAAAAAGGAAGAAATACAGGGGGAAAGTGCAAATGAAGAACGGTAATAAAATAACGAAAAGATGCTCTTGTTTTCAAAAATAAGATGAATCACAGCCATAGAGAAATTCGAAATGATTTGTTCTGGTAAATATCCGTATTGAAATAAACATTTCGAGAAATATGTTGTACAGAAAACGTAGGCTATATGTGACGTTTATTACTACAATATGCATACATCGTGTACGCATTTCTTTATTCTTCAAAGTATAGGTTTTCCGTTATTCATGATCCATTTTTACAATTTCGGAGATAAGGGAGTGATTACTCTTAAGTAACAAATAGAGAGATTAATCGAGACGGTATATCTACATTATTGATATTTCTTTATGGAAATAATACTGGTAAATAAAAGTTGGATAGAATATTACAATCTGCAGATAGCACTTTATATCAAACAAAATTTTACTCCAACAGTCTCACTAAATCTATAAACAACTACCGCTAAGATTTTAACTTAATAAATAAACGAACGGAGAACAAACAGTTATGGCAGGAACATTTTAGCTTGGTGACTTATTCATAAATAAAAATGGAGTTTAGTGCAGGGCATCCTTTCTTGTAAACTAACTGACAGAAAGGTAAAACATTGTAAATTTCAAATTTATATGCTTTTGTTTTAGGTTTATTGTAATTATTTACGCAAGAATGCAAATTAGGATGCCATATTGAGTTTTTCACGGGGGCATATCTTCTTAATATAATGCATATATTACTTTATTTATTTCAATAGCATGCTTCATTTTAATCCTCATGAGAAGATCTTACAAACGCTATCTTTCTGAGACCTTTTGCACAGATTTGAAGTCAATCACTAGTACTTATCATCGATCTGTCACTCCTCATGGTACGAGGTATCTAGCCTGCTTTGCATAAAATAATCTAGAATATAAAATTGCTCATATCAGTAACCGTTGACGTCATCGATATACATATATATAACACAAGTTTGACGAAATGAAACACATTTTACACTAAAATATTGTTTGAAACATTGGATTAGACTATTTTAAGTAGTGGAGAATAATGTTGCCAAGCCCAACAGGCCGGCTACATTACTTTAAGTCTGGTCCCATAGCCTGTAAGTGGCGCGTGAAATTAAGATACTTGAAAATTTTCTCGGCTCAACTCAATGAAAATAAACAGATATAAGTATGATCAGTTGATATCCCAAGGCATATAATTAAAAGAATATCCGGAGAAAAAGTGAAGAGAAGTTGACTTGCTATATCGAGCAAAAATTATTCAATTTTATTGTTTCATATCGACACATTTTATCGCAACTATGCGGGATTAAAATGAGCATTCAGCATTGAATATGGTTTCATCAGGGTCGTCAACTGACTGATCGTCAATTCCTCTGGAGTCATAATGTATATGGAATATGAATATTCTGGATATAGTTTATTCTGTTTTGCCTTAATCGGATTGAAGTAGTATTTAGTACAAGACAAATATACGTAAGCAAATAAAGAGCTAATTGTCACAGACAAAATGATGCAGATTTCCCCATTTGTTAGTCTATGCAGCCTACATTTATGTTGACAACAGACCAAGCTTCAATATTGACTTTTGTATAATATACTACACGTATAGAACACAAATGTTACTACACCGCTCTTAGTTTCTACTTCGTTAGTCTATACAGCCTATACATTCACGTTGACAACAGACCAAGCTTCAATATTGACTTTTTTTTATTATACTACACGTTAGAACAAAAATGTTACTACACCGCTGTTAGTTTCTACTTAATTAGTCTATTAAGCCTTTACGTTGACAATAGATCGAGCTTCAATATTGACTTTTGTAATATAGCCTACTACACGTTAGAACACAAACATTACTACACCGCCGTTAGTTACTACTTCGTTAGTCTATGAAGCCTATACATTTATGTTGACAACAGACCAAGCTTCAATATTGACTTTTGTAATATACTACACGTTAGAACACAAACGTCACTACCTCGCTGTTAAAATTACACATACTGTATGCAGTTTAAATTAGTACATTTTATAAGTGCAAAATTTCACACGTATTTCTGAAGAGCTAAGAAGTTATTTTGGACTGGCGAGAAAGGAAGAAGATTTGTTTTCGATTTCTGATGGAGGAGTCTTTTAGGGAAAATAGGAGTGATTTATGTCTTATACTCACCGTTGGCAAAGTCCTCGTGTAGTAAGGAGTCGAATTTCAAGGAATATTTACATTTTGACATTATCGAAACTTGGAAATAAATGATAGGGGATTGACAAAGAAAGAATGAGTCATACAAAATAAGACCAAGGTGTAATCTTAGAGTAAACAATAACCTAAATCATCTCCATGTCTTTCACACATGTATGTATTTTTAGATATTTCTAGGGAAGGGTACAGAGGCCCTATTTATAGCGATTCGTTGACTGTGATTGACGTTGAGTGATACAACTTTAAGACTTGGTATCTAAGAAAAAATGTCAGATACTTTTAAAGCATGTTAAAATAGATCAATTCAGTAGCTGTTTGTTGGATCAAACTATGGTTATTTCTTTAAAACTGAAATTTAATTGTTTACTTTTTTAATCCAACTCTTTGGTACCTCTGCCATCCGTAATCGCAGAGCACTAACAGTAACATAAACAAGAATAATAAGAAGAAAAAATTTAACAACAACAACAAGGATACCCCCCCCCCCAACAAAAAAATACTAATAATTGCAATATTTATCATAAATTTACGGTATGTTATTAACCCCGTTCCTATTTGTAATTATGTTCATTCGTGTACGTGAGTACATATGTAATGTATATGAACTAACAAATTGTACTTTGACGTATTTTGACCTGCCCTTAAAAGTCGATGATTAATTAATTATAGCATATTATTTAAAAAATCATGGTAAAACACTGGTCCATTCTGATTAATATTCATCTCTTTCCTTCATTTGTCCTTTTTTTTTTGTAGTACACTTTTTTGTATTGCACTTTTTTATTTTACAATCTTCACTTTGCAATCTACATAATCCGTTTCCACGTAATAAAACGACCGTTGGATTTATGCCAACAGACTATATCCAAACCTACGAGAAAAACAAAATGATAAATCCACCAATGTAAAGTTATTTTTCCGTGGCTACCTCTCTCCCTCCATCATTATAATCATCATCATCTTCATCTTCATCAACACCCTCGTGATCTTCATCTTCTACTCCATCATGTGTTGCGTGAATAATAAACTGTTAATGACTAGACCCAAACTAAACGTGTGCTCATTCACAGCTGCCCCGTCTCCCGTAGCAGGGAGGATTAGCTATATACGAGCTAAATATAGAAACAAATCACTGCCACGTATAGTATGTTATATGTTTAACGCATATAGGCCAAGCCTATATACGAAAGACCCAGAGCTTGTTATTTATATATTGACTATGCGTGTGTGCATGTGTGTCTTCTATTATGGTTGAACTTTAAACAAACATATTTAATCATAACTCATCTCTGCAATTTCATAATTAAAAGGAGAGGGGGAAAAGGCTAAATTATTAAAAAACAGTGAGAAGGTCAATTATGGCATTTTTGGGGGATGTTTGTTTGCTTAATTGATATGAAATAAATCAGATGAGATGCACATAGAATGTTTAAGAGTATATAGTTAGCTTATTATATTGTCAGTGCAATGTATAAGATATTAATAGATATATATGATATAGGATAATGATGATCAGGCTGCGGTACGTTGCTGCACAAAGATTGAGTAAGAAAAA
The DNA here is from genome assembly GCF_037975245.1 of Apostichopus japonicus. Lineage (NCBI taxonomy): Eukaryota > Metazoa > Echinodermata > Holothuroidea > Aspidochirotida > Stichopodidae > Apostichopus > Apostichopus japonicus. The sequence continues at coordinate 24,042,805 of NC_092571.1, forward strand.
TTACCAGTAAAACTGGGGGGGGGAGGGGTTTAAACAATAACTTGGGCACCAAATAATTTTGATATGGTGTACACCTCAGAATAATAATGATCATAGTAATAAATAAATACTGCTGTCAGTGTAGGTTGTATTTTTATAACACTTTTTATAAATGTCCCTTTAAACAGATGAGGTTCATCAATTTAAGTGACTGGACTATACCTAGTCTACAAACACCGTTGGCAACACATAATTCAATCAATCTCAGCATTTAATATGGTCTCAAATAACATGTTAAAAAATGCATTAACTATTGGAAAAGTACCGTATAATAGTTTTGATAATCATCCAAGGATGCTCCGTTGTTGATATGAAGTTAAAAGAACATGTTTTGAATGAGCATTTGTTAGGATAGTGAATTAACATTAACATTTGTACTGCGCCGAGGAACCTACAGTTCGTCATAATTTAATCCTTAAAGGAACGTTCCAAAGATTTAGCGTATTTGAAGGATAAACATCTTGAAACCTCAATATATATATATATATATATATATATATATATATATATATATATATATATATATATATATATATATATATATATATATATATATATATATATATATATATATGTATAAAGATTGCTTTTTCTTGGCCATATCGAAATTAATGTTCTGTGCTATAGTCATAATAAAAAAGAACTTGTTTGTTACAAAATAATGTCAGAATTAGATCCTTTACTTGACATGGTTGTTGAGATTTCTTGGAAGGGAGTAAATGTTGTTGTTGACAACAACAAAAATGAAACAATTCGAAAACACACTTGAATGTCATGTGAACCAATAACAAGTGTTTTGATCTGATAGAGCTAAAATGGTTCAAGTTCTGAGAGAGACAGGGTATGTGTGTCATAGAATAATGGATGTAAAACGGCGGCCTTATAAGAACGAAAATGGGGCACCGTTTGGAGCATCTGGAATATTCATAATAAACGATAAGTAAGATAATTTTCTCTCCTTTGTTGACAAAATGAATAACTCCATTCCAAGAACCATGCACGAAGTATATTCCAAGATGGCTATCATAGACCCGTATGGATTTTGTCAACTTCTGCGACCCAAATCCATGGCTAGATTTAAATGTACGGGAAACGACTTATTTATCTACAAATCCAATTCCGGGAAAGCTCAATCAATTTATTTGTAAGTTGATTTTGTTTTTTTCTAGAATGCCTTCGAAGAAGAAAAAGTTTTGTACTCTTTTTTTTTTTTTTTTTTGGTTTCTAATATATAATTACACTTGGCAATGTTTTAAATCTACTAGTACAAACTGTAGAGAGGTATATTGTACCACCAAGCCTTCGGGAATTTTAAGATCAGATTCTTAAAAAATTATCACTAAATTGACGCTAATATCACGTCAGACAGCTTTCATGTCACTCAGGAAATCTTTAAGAGCGATCGGTTCCCCCTCTGAGGGGTTTTAAGTGCTTCTTAGAGGAAAGATGAGAGTTTTTAATAGCGTACGGGGAGTGTTGCTCTAAAAGATCAGGTCGCTATAAATTAACGACCTGCCGGGCAGTAGTTGTAATGATGAAGAATTCACACTAAAATGATGATTACTTGAGTATGTGAGGGATGGCACTGGCAACTGAAGATCAAAATTTAGATCGATACAGGGAAAGTAAAAAAAGAAAAAGAAAAGGGGGGTATGTTGACAAAATGACTTCGAAATGAAGCAATTTCTTAACGGGAAAAGAGTAATTTAGAAGAGAACGCGGTCTGTCATGATTTGAAAGGTTTATATATATATATATATATATATATATATATACATATATATTCGACTTGTGGCAAGTCGAAAATGTGATCTTACGTTTCTATTAATAGATATTGGGTTAATCTATATCATAAAGTCGGCATATGCTCTGTGAAATCTCGTTGTTATCATGCACATCAATAAAACAATATATGTGAAACAAACCAAATAATAAAGGCAAAAATGTAATGAGTTTCAGAATTTTTCATGCGTAAATTTCGAATTTGCACATGCAGATGTCAACAAGAGGGAACAGTAGAAAATTATAGTTTGCGTGTTAGAACGCAAATATTTGTTGAGTTTCTTCAGTTGATGACGTCATACCACTGTTGTGAGTTATAACGCATCGTGCAGCTAATCATGATCTGGAATTATTGTGGTAAATAAGACAAAATTACTTGTAAATACTAGGATTGATGGTTGTGAGGCAAATTCTCGAAAAATATATAAGTTACCGGTAAAATTGGCGTCGAGAAATAATTACTGAAGAGATTGGATAGCAACTTTAAAAGGGAGACAGAAATGAATCTGTATGATGCAGTCAAATTTTTATTAGACTTGGCAAGTATATCACAGTATTGAATAAATGCACCTTCCCGTCTCGAAAATGCTATAATATAGCCTAAATGTATGTTGCACGAAATACGTAAAATGTAAAGTAAAAATCGCTCTCCCTCCGACCCCACCCCCTCCCCAGCAAACACACATACCAATAACACACTAAAGCAGATAGGAGAAAAATAACAAACTACCACGGCCAATAACGCACCAAGATAACATAGTGTCCAAAGTAACGCACAACCCAGATATCAGATTACTTCTACAGTTAACAAACCATGCCAGATAACATGTTGCTACTCGGCAACATTCAAGCATGAGTCTATATTTTTGTCGCGAATTCGGGTCCTAGTATGACGTCATGGACGTAGTATCGGATTTATCCAATAGTGCCCAAGGACAAAGGGTTCCATTGTTATAGGAGACTCAGTTAGCACTTCCACATGATACTATTCCGATGCATCTGCGAACCGTCAGGAGGGACGGGGGGGGGGTTCCAGTATTAGTCCCGAAGTATAAATATACCAGATGAGAACTAACCTCTTTTCTAAGAAATTTTCTAACAATTTATCCCGTGCAGTATATAAGATAAGATACTAATGTTTTAGCTTATCACAAACAGACATTTCATTTAAGGTTGCTACTTAGTTCTACCTCCTATTCGCTTCGGGCATTTTAATGGGGGGTTTCATACATTTGTTTGAAAGGAAACGTTTAATCTTTAGTACCATTGATTATTCTCATTTAAGTACCAACAGTTGTTGAAAACATTGCCTAATTCCAGTTCACTATATTCCGAGTGTATTCATCTTGATTAGATATATACCGTAGATTGTCTTAATGTATAGTCCATTGTACAGTGTCCATTTACAAACAAACCTATAAACGGTATAAGCTGGTTGATTTATTTTACATTTTTCCCTCCATGTATTTCATCCTGTCCGCAATTAATAATGCATTTATCATCGGGAGGGTATAAGCACCGCTATTAATGACACCGCAATAATGAAGACCGCTTGAATGTCTGCTTCGCTTTCCACATTGAGCTCATAAACCAAAAAGCTGAAAAATTCTCTGGGGATTATTTTGAACGAAAAATGTCCCTTTTATGGCCTCCTTTGGGCTGGGGAACAAAACAACCGAAGAAGACCTTTCTTGTTTATTACTTGCCAAGCAATCCCACCCTTCTCGAAAGACACAGTCACACTTATTCAACACCATGAGAGAAGCGCGAGAGAAACTGTCATCCATCCTGCTCAAAATTTACTGCGGAATCAAACTTTCAAGCTTAAAAAACGGACTATTTAAGGAACTCTAAAATAGACAGATTTTTTTCTTCTTTTTCATGTTGTATTACCCTCTAGTTCTTTCTCTCTCAGGGCATTGTCATAAATTTTACACGGTTTTCAGAGTCTCGTTGTAGGTGTAATGTAAGGCATCTTACTTTCAATTAAATTGTAGAGGGACAGGTCGAGGGGGGGGGGGAGGAGTGGAGAGAAAGAGAACAAAAATTAGAACTGGGTGGAGAAGAAAGTGCACAACTGACTCAGGATTCTACACCATGGGGCCCACACTGTTATTCAGCCTATAACGGCACGTATACTGCATGGGTGAACTATCTTATGACAGCTGAACTATAGATGGATCAAGTAACCCTAGCAACGCCATTTGATTTTCGCCCGACTGAAAATACACTAAAAGTATTTTTAACGTCATATCGGAAAGAACCTATGACGTCACAAAGCGGAAAACACAGATTATAGCGCCCGGGAGGAGTAGTAGTAGAGATATTTGTAAGTTCAAGCTACAACACAAACTATAGCTTATGAAGTAATGAGGATGACTATTGGTCACTTCAATGTGCTAGAAAGGCTAATTATGGTCACCCATGCTCACAATATAGCATGCACTGTTCTACAATTATGAGCACATGAGATTGGGTAATGATATGTGACGTCATTACCTCTTAAAGAAAGTGAAACACTATTATTTTTTTTTTCCCTTTGATTAGTTTTTTGAAATTTTTGAATACCTTAATCCTTTGTCCCATATATATATATATATATATATATATATATATATAATGCAATGGAGGTAAACGACAAAGGCAAATGAATAGATATAAATGAAAATCGTAATGAGTTGGAAAATCAAGAACAGTGAAAAACTTTCAGCCTCCACCGGGATTCGAACCACGGGCCTCCCGCTCTGTACGCGGACACCCTAACCACTAGGCTATGGACGCTGATTGTATGTCCAGAGGTTCGAAACCGGTAAGGAAGATCGTAATTCCACTGTAGGCGTTTGTCACCTGTATCGAACAATACTAGTTCTGTTTTTGGTGACATATTTTGCCTTACTCTAGAGATCAAACATGATGCTAACCAACTCGAAAATCATTTGTGATTCCTAAAGCCGGATCTCGAAAGAGATACTTTGAACAGACTTATATATATATATATATATATATATATATATATGAAATAAATGCACACATAGAAAGCAACAGTAAACCAAAACACACATAAGAAAAGAAGCACTACCAGTGCACCCTCCTCCAAAAAAGACGGATACAAAACAAAAATACAAGCATAATGAGTCAAAAATTTTTACATTTGTTCAAGGTTTCCTTCAATTCAGATGTTTACTGTGTAAATTAATCAATTCAGTAATTGATAAGTTGTAAGATATATCCTATATATGTATTATATATTCTATATACGATATATATTATATATAGTTTATATATATATATTATATGTATACCATATTTACGATATATACGATGTATACTATATATATACCATATATACTATATTTAGTATATATACTATATATATTATATATATACGATATACGGTATACGATATATACTATATATACCATATGTATACCATATATATTATATTTAGCATATATACTATATATATTATATGTATACCATATATACGATATATACTATATACATATAGCATATATAGTATAAATATACTATGTACGTACGATATATACGATTTATGATGTACAATATACGATAGAGGGTGATCGATCAAACTTGACAATAATGTGAGAATATTAATCTAAACTTTCACCTTCGGCTGCTTTTTTTTTCTTCTTCACTAAATTGTTCGTTTCTTAAGGGAGAAATTGATCATTTCCAACTGAATTCCAACAGATTCTCAACCAGACAGTTATTAATATACATGAAAAAAAAAACAATCAACACAGAAATTTCCAAGATTTTAAACATTTTGTTCTCATCTTTTGAAATTAAATTTTGACTTGTCAGGCTAAATGACTTTATTGTTATGAGATGACAATAACTGAAGTTATATATGGAAAGTAATGATGCATTTTTAATGTGTGCGTGTGTGGAAATAGAGCTATACGAATACAGTTATAACAGGAATTGTCGTAATACATAAATCATATAACTTGTTTGTATGCAGGGATTGTCGTAATACATAAATCATATTACTTGTTTGTATGCAGGGACTGTCGTAATGCATGAAATCATGTAACTTGTTTGTATTGCAGGAATTTTTGTAATACATAAATCGTATAACTTGGTTTTTACGCAGGAATTGTCGTAATACATAACTCATATAATTTGTTTGTATGCAGGGATTGACGTAAGACATAAATCGTATAACTTGTTTGTATGCAGGTATTGCCGTTATACATAAATCATACATCTTGTTTGTATGCAGGGATTGTTGTAATACATACAACATATAACTTGTTTGTATGCAAGGGTTGTTGTAATACATAAAATACCATATACGGTAATCGCCTGAAGAGTTTACAGCAGTCATATAACGAATTACGAGACGTAATCTGAGATTTGCCATAAACTCAATGACATCGTGGAGTAAACTATTTGAGGTTTTAAATTTCTGGACGTAAAATTTGATAAACTGCTGCTACCGATTTGATGTCAGATTTTTATTTATTTTTTCCGCGTTTTATTCTTCTCATTGAGTTCTTTGTAACTGTAAGCCTACAACATAAAGCATTCGGAAAACAAAATCGTAAAAATGAATTCATTTTTATGGGAGAAAATTGCTTAATTAGTTTGTCTCAAGAACGCTCTGGCTTGACTTGCAGCGGTAGAGTTTAGTATGATGAACTTGTAAATTTGGGAGCATTGCCTTAACTAATTGTGCTTAAATATCTCGTGAAATTTGTTTCCATATACGTCATCGATAAACAAAGTGGGTTTCTTCTTTTGCAGCTTATTCTTACCAGGATTTAAATAAACTATAGAGTGGAAGACGTCTTCAGTTATCAGTCGCTAATTTTTGTCAATTTATCGATGATTCATTGTATTTTAGCTACATCACAAACAGCCGTATAGGGAAATAGTTCAATAGGTTGGACATGAATTGGGAGAAATATTACAATTTATAAGAAATCACATATTTATGAAATATATTAGGGTGGTTAAATGTTATACCTTCTTTATAACATAGTGTGTGAATTTTAAATTGGTAATTAGCATATAGGCCAACATTATCCACATTATAACAATGAAAAGGTAAATAGCTGACTGGTTTCTCAATGATATATCTACTGTTTCAGTTATCTTTATACTGAAAGGGGTGAGGTGGGTTAAGGGAAGCTGATCTGAAGAGTATTCATTATTAAGATAACACACATACGTTGAAGTCATAGGACATACAAAAGGCTGCTATCCACATTTGTTACATTGGTAACGGGTAACTTGTGTCCTCACCCCTTGGGGTAATCACAGTGTCCAGGGGACACTTTTTAAGTGTTGTAGGGTTTCAAACGCTGCGATTTTGTAAACGTAAAGGCTAAATATATATATATTTAGAGTTGTCTGATGATCGCTCAACGCGTGAAACTCCGAGTTACAACTACTAGTGTTCAACTAGTCTCAACATATATATATATATATATATTTTTTATATATATATATATTTATAATATAATTTAGGCTATTTAGATATCAATTCGTAGAACCATCGACAGTAACTGTACGGGAATGTAAACAGTGCATATTGCAGTTGATACGGTTACAGTGACATGATCATAGCAAGTTGCAAAGAAATTATTTTAAGTCCTAAACGTTTGTAGATCCTTGAGTTAGTACAATTCATACTTGTGGTACTAACACAACGAAATGTGTGCCAGTGTAAGTACAATTTGCCCTGGTAGGCCCATGGGTACGAGTATACACTGGCACTAACGCCAGTACGGGTACTTTATAGTATCAATATCAGGGGGGGGGGGGGTGGGCGATGATATTAGGAGATTATTTACTTATAGCAGTGATTCGATTTCTCTTCAATGTCTTCTTCGATGAACGCAAGCCAGGCCTTTGGGTAAAGTAGATTGGCGTCCTCTTTTTAACAGAAGTGGGGGACATGTCCATCCCTCCACCCACCCCCACCCTCCAAAATCCACTTCTATATACGTACTGGACTGCCAAGAATATTTATACTGTTTTCAGGTGTAAGTTAAGCATAACAATGCTCGTTGTCAGGAATTCTCAGCTGGAGCACGATCAATGTAATGGTGGTGGAACAAATGAGAGAGAAGGGGGGCTCCATTAGTCTGTATGCGGGTATCACCCACACATTCGTGCCACAGCCTGGCTAAGAACCCGGTATTACATAACACATTCAACACGACCAAAATATACTTATCTTTTAGAATAGTATCACGCATAGATATAAGACAGATACGATCTATAATTTAACATTGGACTGGTTCAAACGTGCGATTAGAGGAACTTATAACGTGATTGAATTGAAATGTTTAACATTTCGGACTTTAACATATATAAAAGTTTAGAGCAAAATTCTTGACTTACCCCAATCAGTATGAGCGTTCCCATCTTTTCTACAATCTGAACATAGCGTATCCTCAGGCGCGAATTCACATATTTGAGTACAGTCAACACACTTTTTAATGTTAGGATCAAAGACCTCACCTTGTTGGCAAGAACTATTTACCGTTCTACACAACAGTACTGAAATCACAGACATCATAAAAACTCCGTAAATATTAAGTTTCGTCCAATTACTAACCATTGCCATCATAAAAACAAGAGTTGTCACGCTCCTGTGGAATTTTTTTTATTCTGTAAGATGACTCCAACCAAACCGATGCAAGTTGATCTTTTTCAATGAAAAATGGGGGGGGGCGGAAGAGAATAAATAACTTAGGCAAATCTCTCTTTTTTAAAATATTTTCCACTAGCTTTGGTTAAAAACATTCTTCCGCTGCTCGCTGTTTACGAAATGTGATCGCCAATCTAAGAACATCTTTACAAGATAAGGTGTTGTAAACATTCCGCGTTGCGTGTAGGTACAATATATACATATATATTTATATATATATATATTTATATATATATATATTTATATATACAGGTCTTTGTACTGTTTGTGCGTATATGAAAATAGTTACGCAATGTTGACTATACCGGCATACATACCCATGTTTCCAAACGACGTAGTCACGTCATGTTATGTAAACACAGATAAACTATGGGGTAATTAATTATAATAATAAATTAATCATTTGCGCACCCACTTTCTTAAATATTAATATATCTAAACAAGAGAAAGATAAATTGTTCCACAAAGCTCGCAGTTGTGTTAGGTTTGTCACTGTGTAGCAATTCTGCTAAAAGTTTAAGAGAAAGTTATATTCCTTAAGATTTATCCCGTGACGAAATGAAGTGGGGGGGGGGGGGGTAAACTACAAAAAAGGGAGCGGGAGTGGGGGGTATGCTAATCCTTTTCCGTTGAAAACTTTGCTCTGCTATGTTTCCGAAGATCCAGTGACAAAAACAAGAAACAACTCCAAAAGAAAATTATATATCTCTTCACAAGAGATTTTTTCCGTGGAAATAACAAAATAATGAAACTTAACCTTAACAGATCACCCGTCGTATAAAAGCACCTTTCTCTTCTTTATAAAACAAAGTCTAAACAAGGATCATCTGTCGTCCAAATGTGAAGGATTACTACCTTCAAGATTATGCAAAGTAAAACGTCGGAGTAGCTACTAAGCCTGAAGTAATTATGCAGGTAAGTCCAGTGTACAGTTTCTTTGTTTTTATTATTTAATTAAAATTCGAAGGCTTAGTGGCTGTTCCGAAAGTAAACAGAGGTACTGATAACCACTGGTTTCCTTTCTAGACAAAACTATTCCAAAGAGAAAAACAGACAATTTTCAAACCCCCCCTAAAAAAAGCCAATCGCGTTCCAAATGACAGCTACAAAGTTTTTTCTAAGAAAACCATCTTTTGACACATCTCCAATAAAGCCAAATCAACAATTTTTAAGAAGAAAAACGTAATTATTCCAAAACTCTGGAGGTGCCTAAATCTGCTCCCGTTAGAAAATTAATATCCATCGACGTTTTAACCTACTCCTTTTCATATGTTATACAGCCTCACACACACACACACCGCCAATGTATATGGAAAGTTAAAGCCGTGAAACCATATTATATGCAAAGGTAGGTAGCTCGAGCCTTGTTAGACAAATTATCTTATCTTACTACATATGTTTATACCGACGCGGTGGCCTCGGTGATGTCAAGCGAAATGACGGGGCTTATTTGTTCGACGCCAAATAATGTTATTAAACTAAATGAAATTGATACACTCGGATGGACTTTACAATAGAAATCGTCTTCAATTAAGTTTTTCTGAGGTCAAATCAACGTCGGCATAATTGAAGCTAAGGATATATATTTCCTTTAGCTTTACCCTTTTTAGAGGTAAATTATGTCGTTGATTTTCTTTTTACGAAAAAAAGAAGAAGAATAAGACAGATTGTGGAGTAAGCGTTGCAAATTTCATTGATTTGTATCACTTTTACAATGATTGAATTTTGTAAATAATAACTCACTCTTTCAGAGAAAAAGATAACTAAGTTTGTATTTTTTTAATTTTTTTTTTTTTTTGGCTCTTTTGGCGTGTAAAACGGAACAGATAATACAACTTATCTGATGCGCCGTCAATAGGGTGAACGGATGATGTTTATATGCGTGAAGATAATAACAAGGTAATGATAGCGAATGTATCGTAAATCAATAACGATTTTGATTATGATAAAAGGTTGCCTGGTGAGTGATTTTAAGACCACATATTACTACGGTGGTTGATAAGTTACATTATGAAAGATCATCGGTTAACCCTTTATGAGTCAACAATATCATAATTCACAATAGTTAACGAGTGTTGATGGAACTTCAATTATCTTTCACGCCAATTTCCAAGAACATTTATTTTAAATAGATCAGATCACATGAATAGATTAGACAGAATTTTCCCCCTAAACGAATGGTAGATGTGTGATACGTTCACGCGAAGGGTCACGTGGCAAACTATCCTCTCATTGGTTAATTTTGATGCATAGTTTAGGAGATAATTTTCTCGGAAAAGCAAGCCTCGAATGGGGCATTATTCGATGGTCCATGGGTTATCATATTCATATGTTTGAAATGCCAAAGTTTAATTATTTTGTTTGCAAAAAAAAAAAAAAAAAAATACATTCCATTACTCTTTGACAAGTAACATCCGGTAGTTACTTTCAGGTAACCTATAACAACGCATGATTTCTTTAAAGAGGCAATATGACTTGAATCTTGACAAAAATCTTCTGATCGGATATTCGACGATTAAAGAGAAGCTAATGTACCCGATGAGATACTTGTACAGTCTCTGTCCTAGTATGAGTACTCTTTCATTTGTACTCGTTTTTGTACTGGGGCCGGTTGAATTTAGTATCGTAGTACTCGCAGGCCAACACGCGCAATGTAACCCTGAAGTTTTATGTACTCGCACGTTTACTCACACCAAGATGAATGCTATTGCTTATACTCATTTGTTTACTTATACTCATGTTGTTGTACATCAGCTACCAGTCTGTTTGTACTCAGAAGAATTATAAGGCATGTACTCATTTGTTTACTTGTACTCATGTTGTTGTACTCCAACTACCAGTCTGTTTGTCCTCAGATGAATTACAAGGCTTGTACTCATTTGTTTACTTGTACTAATGTTGTTGTACTCCAGCTACCAGTCTGTTTGTACTCAGATGAATTACAAGGCTTGTACTCATTTGTTTACTTGTACTAATGTTGTTGTTCTCCAGCTACCAGTATGCTTGTAATCAGATGCATTCTAAGGCTTGTACTCATTCGTTTACTTGTACTCATGTTGTACGTTGTACTCCAGCTACCGGTCTGCATGTAATGAGATGAGTTCTAAGGCTAGTACTCATTTATTTACTTGTACTCATGTTGTTGTTCTCCAGCTACCAGTCTGTTTGTCCTCAGATGAATTATACTGCTAATACTCATTCGTTTACTTGTACTAATGTTGTTGTACTCCAACTACCAGTCTGTTTGTACTCACAAGAATTATAAGGCATGTACTCATTCGTTTACTTGTACCTATGTTGTTGTACTCCAACTACCAGTCTTTTTGTCCTCAGATGAATTATAAGGCATGTACTCATTCGTTTACTTGTATTCATGTTGTTGTACTCCAGCTACCAGTCTTTTTGTCCTCAGATGAATTATAAGGCATGTACTCATTCGTTTACTTGTACTCATGTTGTTGTACTCCAACTACCAGTCTGTTTGTACTCAGAAGAATTATAAGGCATGTACTCATTTATTTACCTGTACTCATGTTGTTGTACTCCAACTACCAGTCTTTTTGTCCTCAGATGAATTATAAGGCATGTACTCATTCGTTTATTTGTATTCATGTTGTTGTACTCCAACTACCAGTCTGTTTGTCCTCAGATGAATTATGTACTCATTCGTTTACTTGTACTCATGTTGCTGTACTCCAACTACCAGTCTGTTTGTACTCAGAAGAATTATAAGGCATGTATTCATTCGTTTACTTGTACTCATGTTGTTGTACTCCAACTACCAGTCTGTTTGTCCTCAGATGAATTATGAGGCATGTACTCATTTGTTTACTTGTACTCATGCTGTTGTACTCCAACTACCGGTCTGTTTGACGATTTATTGCGTCATTTTAGTCCACTAACATCTCAGAAGGAAAGATGCAACTGAACAAAAATAGTTTACAAATGAAACAACGATATTGTTATATTTCTGAGAAACTTTGGAATATTCTGTATCGGATTCAAAACGTTAACACTTATTTAATAGTAACCAGCTAAGTGTTTTTCCTTGTTAGAATGAGGGGTATTATCCAGCAATTTGTAAGTAGTATTTAATTTGGTAAGAGTCACAAGAGACTAAATATCCGCATAGCACAGAATTGCAGTTGCAACATAGTCTTTGAATTTACTCATACTGCTCCTTTCGGACTTACAATACACCCTTTAAAAATCTTCTTATGCTTATCTAGCAAAGAGGAACCCCGACTTCATCGGATATAATTTTTGTCAATCAGAACTCTGGCCATGGAAGCAGAAGATCAGAAGGGGGTAGCCATGTGGAGAGTTAGGTGGGGGGGGGGCGACGTTGGTGCATGATGCATTAAGGGCATGGTGATGCATTAAGGGCATCTAAAACTTTGTATTTATTGCTTTCCAGATACTTACCAAAACATTAACAACAATGACAGTTATTGCAAGATTTTTGCGAGTTATGTCAAATAAGTGATGTGAATGACCGGTTAATTGAGCACTCGCGGAATCACAAGACTTTCATAAAAGACTACATATGTTACTAGGTGTGGGCATATCACTATTGTCTATTGTTCAATGAGCGACCTAGCGGCTATTATGTCACCAGTTCCCCTTTACGCATTCTTCATTAAGCCTTTTCTTTATCGTATCCTTTCTCGACCCCCATTTTTTCCTAGGCTCCCTAATTGTCCTTGGGCCAGATGGCTACATTCCCTAGCCCCCCCCCCCGTCCCCGGTCGCCCGGTCCCCCGGTCTACCAGTCCTGAACGCAAATAGTGACGGTACGAGAACATGAGACTAAATTTATACTACAATGTGTATACGACTACAACAGTATAATATATCACTGAAGCAACCAGGAAGTGGCTACAGGGTCTTAAAGGGTGTGAAGACTCGCGCACATAGAAACGTTTGATGCCGGTATTCTGACCTAGTTTCGAATGAGGTGTAACCCAAGTGTTAGATACCACCATCAATCCCAGAAAATAAACACACAGCTTGCTACCGTCGGTAATTAGACGCTAGTGTTCAGTCAATACATGCAGCTACGGTCAATGCCCACAACACAGTGTACATAGCAGCGATGGACATCTCAGGTCTAGATAAAAGATTACAAGATATCCCGTTTCATTACTGTCTGCATTTTTAACGACAAGAAAAAAACTTCACTTGCAAGCAACGGAAAGTTAGCTTTTTCAGAGGGCGACACACGGTTTGGGGGAGAGTCTTCAATACCTTTAAGTGTATCGCAGTACTATGGGTTCTTTAAGCCCTCGTATTCGTGCCATAAAAACGTGGAATAATCTCCAAGATAATGTTAAGAATAAGCCTTCTTACTCTGTATTCAAAAGGAATCTCCAAACTGAAATTATTTCTCACTATTGATGGATTTATTCTTGTGTGTGTTTGTGATTAAGATCATTATAAAGATTGTTAGAATTGTTTATTAAGATTATTAATTTCAATTAGCGTCAATTCGATTTTTCATCATTGTAGATGCTACTATTAACTTTTCTTTTTCTTTTCTTAAGTTTTTCTCTCTTTTTTTCTTTTTGGGGAGTCTCCTACTTTGTTAAGCCTTGCAGGCTTTATAGGAGACTTCCCTTCACACTGTAAAATGTGATGAAACAAATAAATATACAAATACAAATATTGAGTGTTTTTAGCACGAAACCAGTTACACATGGCGCAGACAGTGCGGAAGTCATTTCTTTTGGTTGTTCCTAGAAGAAAGTTGTTAGATGGGCCATTTATGAAAAAAATTAAAGCTCAAGATCAATTACAAATCACCTTTTTTTTTTCTTTTTTTTCCTCTTTCTATTTAGCATACTAAAGTCATGCGTTATGAAATTCTGACTCAAGTTTAAGGAATGAACAGAAAATAATATTAAATTGAGTTGTGGTTACGATGATTGTAATCAACCCGTCCATCAGGACCGGATGATTGGTGACAGTACTGGTTTAATGATACGTTTCATTAAATGTCAAACTATAAAATTGACTCCAAATATCATGAAAATATGGTATCGTATCCGGACATTATCACTGTACACTCAGCCGTTGTCCCTCACGTTGATTTGACGCGGCAACAAAATCGATAAACACATCGAGCATCCTTTCTTTGCCCTATTCTAACCATTCAAAGTTATAACGGATAGATTGATTTTGTTGTTGAGTATAGTGGGCTAACTACGCTCTTCACTTACACAATACATGGTCCTTCAGTTATCGATCGGGGTACTGATCAAATAATACACAGTACAAAGACGGTCGGAATGACCAATGGGTGGACTGTCGGAATGACCAATGGGTGGACATGCTAATCGGATTGTGACTCAAAGTAACAATCTTCTTCACACTACATGAAGATACTAACACAATTCTATGGGCAATGAAAGAGCCATACCCGATGAATTGAGACAAAGAAAAATACAAGAGATGGGGGAGAAAAAACCGTTAGGGAATCATTCCATTAGTAAACATTATAAGTTTTTATTTCTCAAGCGACCGTCTGAAAGGTGCATTCAGTGCAGTTCTGTTGTATTGTAAATGCCAATTAGATGTGCGTTTTGTTGAGCAATCACCGACTCTTGTCATTCTACTGAACAACTGTATGAAGTCAAATGTTAGTAGTAAATCCATTCTGACATTTGACTGTTAATACGATGGGTAAAAAGTAAAGTGTCCAATCTTATCGTCTATTAATATTGTGGGTCTATTAATATTGGGTCTATTAATATTGTGGGTCTATTTATATTGCTTTCTGTTAATATTGTGGGTCTGTTAATAGTTTGGGTCTATTAATATTGTGGGTCTGTTAATATTGTGGGTTTATTAATATTGTGGGTCTATTTATATTGCTGTCTGTTAATATTGTGGGTCTGTTAATAGTTTGGGTCTATTAATATTGTGGGTCTGTTAATATTGTGGGTTTATTAATATTGTGGGTCTATTTATATTGCTGTCTGTTAATATTGTGGGTTTATTAATATTGTGGGTCTTTTGATAGTTTGGGTCTATTAATATGGTGGGTATATTAATATTGTGGGTCTATTAATATTGGGTCTATTAATATTGTGGGTCTATTTATATTGCTGTCTGTTAATATTGTGGGTCTGTTAATAGTTTGGGTCTATTAATATTGTGGGTCTGTTAATATTGTGGGTTTATTAATATTGTGGGTCTTTTGATAGTTTGGGTCTGTTAATATTGTGGGTCTATTAATATTGTGGGTCTATTAATATTGTGGGTCTATTAATATTGTGGGTCTATTAATATTATGGGTCTATTAATATTGTGGGTCTATTAATATCGTGGGTCTGTTAATAATTTGGGTCTATTAATATTGTTGGTCTATTAATATTGTGGGTCTTTTAATATTGTGGGTCTCTTAATATGGTGGGTATATTAATATTGTGGGTCTTTTAATATTGTGGGTCTATTAATATGATGGGTCTATTAATATGGTGGGTCCATTAATATTGTCGGTCTACTTATATGGTGAGTCTATTAATATTATGGTTTAAATTTGGAACCAATAAAGGAACTAAGCTCTCTGGTTAGCAAATGGAGTATAAAAACCAACTCCAACATCTTATGCCAACGTTTAGAAGTCACTTTGTAAAATCTCGTTTAGTTCGAAAACGTGGGCGTATTCAATCATATACCCAAAATGGCATGTAACAGGGACACGACCACCATTATTGTGCCGGGGATACAATAGTATGGTTTTGATAGCAAGGAAGGCGGGAGGGGGGAGGGTTCTAAAATGGAGGGTGGAAATGGTGCTGTATTTTGCAACTTTTGATACAAAATTGTAGAATTTATCGACTGTCCTTTTGTTGTTGAAATACCGTATTTCAGTTTAGCAAGTTTAAATATGACATCGTCAAACCACATATAATTCAATTTTAATGGTTTGTTTTCTTTATCTATTACAATATTTGTATTTCATTTAGAGGGGTGGGTGGGTGAGTTTGCAAATGCAAATATTATAACTTTTGGATTTCCTAACAGTGCATGATACTGGCATGTAATTTCAGCTGCAACAACGTTGCTGTTTACATTCATTGAAATTTCACAGGGAAATGTAAATTGTTTAAACTCTTGGTGATACTATGACGTCATACACTGACGAAATGGGTATCCCCCTAAAAGTCACTTTTCAACCAGGATTTCTCTTAAATAAAGGAGCAATTAATTTCCTTATACAGTCGGGGAAATCGTCACCATAAGATTCTCTAACATATAGGCTAAAGATGATGGTTGAGTTAAATGGTTGTTCTTTAAATTTAGGCAAAACTAATTATGCATATTCTTGATTCTTGCTGTTTCTAATAAAAACCACATGTGTAATATTGTTATCTCTTTCGGTGCCGATATAGATTGATTAAGTAAATCAACTTGTGAGATTGTGTATCGATCATTCAGTGAAGCTAATTTCCGATAAGCGTTGGGTAATTTATCTTAACTGACAAAATATATTCTACTAAAAAGAATAACGTTATCTGATCTAGACCATTTAACGCAGCATAAATTTGATACATTTATTATTCGGTATTATTTGATACAGTGGCGTGCGCAGGATTACAAAGGTGGGACGGTGGGGTGGTTGGGCAGGAGAGGGTTTTTGTTTGGGGGCGGAGGGGGTTGGAGGTGATTTGATTAAGTCATTGTGGAAGGGTCAGGGCGATGAAGGATTTAACAATGGAAGGGGTGTGGCCCTGGGGTCTTTAACTCTGACTCAGATATGAACCAAGCTTTAAAACTAAGTACCAAATAATGTTATTGACTGTTATACTGTATTTGACAGAAAAACTCTGGTGCAATATTTTCTTTTTTAATTTAAACAATGGTGTCACAGTTTTCTATAAACAGATCTTTACGATGGAACAACAATAGTTTCACCTTGTACTTATACTTCAAGTATAACCTTGCAATGGATTCTTGTAAACGGTCTCTTCATTTAAGTGTGCCTTACTAATAGGATCTTATCGTTACTTTGACATGAAAAGAGGAAAGCTTAAATAGGATAGACGAGTTTTTTCTTAATTTTTGTGGGTTTACGATACGAATGATAATTTCACACTTGAATGAAGTTTTGAGGGATTTTCAAGAGATTTTCTTCTTTTTTTTTCGGCGCTTAAACTGCAGGGTTCAGATAAAGGTTACAAAATGAATTGGTTAAATCCTCTTGTTGAAGCTTACTATCTTTGTAGAAATTGAAGAAGGTCACGTGATTGGGTGTTATATTAAACGTAGTATTATAAAATACAGAAGAAACTAAAAAAACAACCGAAAGTTTTGGTTAACGTTAAAAAGGAAATGCAGAGAGAGTGAGAGAGAAACAGCAAAATAAAAACTATTTAAAAAAAACACCATGTAAAAACTGTTTACAAATTCGCTGAGTCAAGGATGCTTACGTTATAGATATGTCAGAAAGCCCTGTTGTTATATAGCAATATAGCCATTTTAATGGGAATATAATCTAGGCAGTGCTAACTTTTTATAGTCGACTTTGCTTTCTTTCTATGTATTTCAACTAAGCAATTTGCCAGATAAACTTAACTCTTTTTATCCCTTTATCTTTTGAGAGGTTTGTTTTTATCAAAACATTAACGCTCTTAAGGGTGGTGATGGGTTGGGTGATTACAAACCTTTTTTTTTCTCATCAATATTCCTGGATTCTATATTCGCTATTCCAATTTGTAGATTTAATGTTAATTATAATTATTTTGAAGACAATTTTCACCTAAACCTATATTTCAATGTAGTTTTCTTCAGCTTTATTCATGTAAGCAAAGTTTATAAGTTTATCATCACATGTACTTCTGTCTATCTGCTTCAATGCCTCTGAGCCTTTTACTGTCAATTTCAAATGTCTCGCTATCAGGAAGCTAGGTTTTGTTGTTTTACTTATCAAGTAATAAACTTGTACTTTTGGTTTTATATAATATGAAGTACGCGCTGCTCTGTATTCCCTCGGAGAAGTTTAGAAGCCAAAAATATCATCAAATGGATACATTGGAAAGAGGGAAAATAACACTGAAAAAACAAAAAACATCCATTAATGATGTAGACAGGTTTTCACTAGAGAGAGATGAGGGAATTTCAAGCATTTGCATGATCATCTTATGCAAGGATTTCGACCTAATTACTGTCAAACTAAATTTCAAATGCGCGAAAAGGCTTTCACACAACGTAGCTACAAGGCATCATGTTTGCTTCACGGCGTCTCAGCAAACATCCTTAGATTGGAAACATATTTGCTTTGAGGATGATAAATCGAATTCTTGGTTTAGGGAGGGGGGGGGGGGGGGGGAAGGGGACAATTTATATAGAACGCTGCAAATATATAAAGCCAACCGTTCACTGTTGCAACTGCCTTGAGAGAGGTATCCAGTTAATGATACAGTGAACTTTTCTGTATTCATCGCGGTATGAATAATATACTATATATGTATGTATATATGTATACATATATAGATATATAAATAAATATATATGTATATATATATATATGTATATATTTTTCACTGTTCTTGATTTTCCAACTCATTACGATTTATATTATATTTATATATATATGTATATATATATATATATATATATATATATATATATATATATATATATATATATATATATATATATATATATATATATATATGTATATATATATATATATATATATATATACACACCGACATTCATTGTGCAATAGTTGTTACGGACGTTCATGTTCGATAATGATAACTAATAGATGGCGCTCTACAATTATACGTGCTTGTCATTTTCAGGGTAACTGCTACTGTACTGTACTATACATATACCTCACTCGAATTTACGTTTATGTTTAAGACATGCGCCCTCAACAATATTAGGCTTTTTGTGCCTATTATTTTGTTACCATATAGTGCTTAGAGAATCGGTAAATATGGTGCGAAATATGAGGGATATTAAAACACACATGTTGACCTCTTGATAATTTTGGGAAGCTGCTTTAAGAATATTTCATCTTTGAGGAGGCAACTACATTAGATTTGGATTTTGTGAGCCAAACGTTTGAACTGAATGAAATTTTGATACTGAAAATTTAAGATTCCATGTATAGCCAACGAGCATATATAGAGGTTTAACCTAATGAAACGTATTCTAGGCCTTTGATACCACATCAGGTTAACGATTTAGTGAGTAATATGTGATAAGTGTCTGGAGTATGTTACCTTTAAGGTAGCGACATGAGTAACGCAGATTATTGAAGTTTTAAGTACTTCGATTTCAAGGAAACAGTCACGGTTTGATTACCTACGGTGCTGTGAAATCTCTTTCCAGTAAGACCAAAATGTGCTTCTGCGATACCTGTTTCATTATTTCATAAAAGTAATGATAATTTCGTTCAAATGACTACTTTTTCTTGTAACCAAAAATCCGCTTTCCTGTACATTAGACTGAATATTTTTTCCACTGATGTAAGTATTGTTTAATTGTCTACAATACCAAAATAACTTTACAAGATTTGCGAGTATTGAGTAAACACTATCCTACATTTTAGAAATTTGCATTTTTAACTTTCGTACCTCTTCAACATTGCAACAGAAAAACAACTTTATATCTGGAATTTGTTTGTCGCCACCAAATTTGTGTAGCGCCACTTTCTCTTGTCTATATGTAGCATCCTGGAACCGTACCTGTTTGAAGCAAGCGCACATAAAGGGCGGACAAGACAGAAATAACCATGAGGAGTACGCATTGCGAAACAGAGCAATATATAAAGACGTGGCTGCATGTGCTACGGAATATTCTGTAATGATAGCCATCCATAATTTGCGCGCAATAATCTGTCTGACGAGATGCAAAGCAAAAGGTAAGTTAACGACAAATATTACAGACCAGTTTAATAGAATTAATATAACTTTCATTAATTGTTGGAGAGTAATCAAATATCTAACGATTGACAATAGTTAAAATACCAATATACTTTAAAGCGTGGTATGTAAATCTGTATGTAGTATCAAAACTCCACGATCAATCAATCATTGCTATAATGAGATTAAATACTTTATATTTTAACTGGTCACCAGCAGTCCTTCATATATGTTCCTCACAGTTTTAAGTTTGTATTCCCCTAACCATCCACGAGGCTTCATTATGTTTGCTTGTAAATGCAGTTTCCAGTTAACCAGTGCGTTTTACTATTGTAGTATCATCTTACAATTCAAGATAGCGTCCTCTATTTATACCTTAACGTTTGAAGCAGCGTATAAGGGAACCTTGCATAGCCCTCGTTCACGCTTTCGTGTAGTGTTGTACCTACTTTCCGAACTATGTTCGAAATAGGCTATATGAATATTGCAATCTTTCTATTGCCATATTTTCTGTAGCTAAAGCCGTCTGCTCGCTTACAGTTCCTTGATATTTTACTTAGAGTCATACATAGATATGAACGATGTTCCAGATAGACGATTTGAAGTACCGTACAGAATTCTGATATTCTTATCGAAACCAACCCAAACGTAACATAACTTTGCGAGTTTTCACACACCCTCTCACCTCCCTCTTCACACTGCCAAATTGACTTCCTAAGTCTTCCTTAAATGTAGTAAAAACGTATGATTTTAACTATAATGCAATGACAAAAAGAAGAATTGTAACATGTTACGAGGGGAAAATAAATACTAAATAATGTCAGCTTACTGCCAGATTTACTCAACAACGTTGTAGAATCATGATAATGTGGACCAACCAGGCCCTCTAATATTTATGCAATGTAACTATTGTGTTAATTCTGTCCAACAATTGCCTGCGTAACTGGTCTCTGTACTACAATGTAACTACTGTGTTAGTGCTGTCCAAGAATTGCCTGCGTATCTCGTCTCTGTACTACAATGTAGATACAGTGTTCTGTTGTTCATTCTGTCCAAGAATTGCCTGCGTATCTCGTCTCTGTACTACAATGTAACTATTGTGTTAATCCTGTCCAAGAGTTGCCTGCGTAGCTCGTCTCTGTACTACAATGTAAATATTGTGTTAATCCTGTCCAAGAGTTGCATGCGTAGCTCATCTCTGTACTACAATGTAACTATTGTGTTAATCCTGTCCAAGAATTACCTACGTAGCTCGTCTCTGTACTAATATATCACAGCTATAACAAGTAACTTCAATATTCAAGTTAAACAATAATTTAGCTTTTGATTGATGAAAGTTAATTCAAATTCTTGCGCTATTATTTTTCTGATTAAAATTTGGGAAATTGGAAGCAAAGCAATTTCAGACATGATATTTAATTATCTTTATATAAATGTTATCAATAGCTCTTTAATATAGGCCTTGTTACATTTATCGGTATGTGGTACATTAAAATTATTCTCAGTATTGGCTGGCAAAATTTGCCATACTGAATTAAATATACTAAAAAAGAGTGTTACATCCCAATCCTCTGATTTTAAACACTGGATTTGTATCCTTGCAGGCTATATTCTTTTACAATATTCGAATACGAAAAAAATAAATTAAGAACGTAAGAAACCCCCATCCGATTTTCAGCTATTAAAATATACCTGGTTTCAGCTTAGGGTTGTACTTAACACTGTTAGGTGCTTCAAGGTACTAACATATATACAATATGCTTATACCCTATATGTTTACAGAGAAAACATCTCCAAATCTAGGGCATCTCTCCCGAGAAGATGACATTCCACTAATCTTATCGATTTTGGCAAATGAAAACAGCCAAAGTCTCCTTTCTTACTCTTTATGCGTTCCATACACATGTGATATATAGTTTGAAGTTGTGGAGATTGTCGGAGCATTTACGTTCGCATATGTATACAGACATTGCTATGCTGTAGCGTCCCAAAAACTGATTAAATGCTTGGCTGGAGTTAGTTAACGTTCACCACCTTCAGACATTATGGATGTTTCATGCATAACGAAGTATAGATATGACCTATATGTGTCATATAAGAGAAAATGGTAAAAGAAAAAAAAAGTATGTTGTACAGAACGAGTCAAGTCAACTGTTACATCTTTAAATTGGACGACAAATTAAAGCAAGAGTGTTAAGGTGTGACTTTAGGAGTGAAGAAAGCCAAAGAGGCTGCAAAAAGAATTCAGAAAATATCAAATATCAAATAAAACATGGTGCTTTTGACTAGAACAATTTTACAATATGAATGAAAAGCCTATGTGTAAATGAGACATTACAGATATGTCATAATATTTGTTTTGGGGCCTCTGTGGATGCAATGTTGTTTCTTTATTTCTTTCCTGAAAAAAAAACTTCTTAGGCTAAAACAAAAAGAAAGAGAAAAAATGTTTCAAAATGTCTACCTTGTTTTATTGTTTCATTATATTTGAGTGATAAATTTAGATATTTTACAGCATATATATTTGCATTGCCATTGGATTTTGAGTATATAATAATATCGATTTTTTTTTTCAATATTGAACTGAATGCAAAATGATTTTTCTAAGTTGTAACCCTGCAAGGAGCTTAATTTAGTGTATCCTAATTGGTATGCACCTGGCATAATGGAAAAAATGAAACTGCATTTTAAATTTTTATAGTAATGTTCTATGAATCATTTAAAACCATATATGCGAGAGGTATTACATGTTTATCAGCTATAAAATCATGATTGATTCTATACCAAACGAAAATCAAATCACTCTTTACACTTTCTATGACATTAAAATGTATCTAGCCAAGTTTAGCTATAGGGTTTTATCGGGGCTTTTGAAAAAAATGATTTATATCTTTATGATGAACTGATGGTAAAAGAAGAAAAAGGAAACATGAAATGATTTTCAAAAAGACTATAAAATTGTTAGTTATTGGCATTTTTGCCTCTTACGAAACCTCCGCTGGTATTTCCTCCAGATAAAACTGAAGCGAAAGATAGAATCGACATTTGCAGGTTTTAGATATAGAACTACAAGCAATTTGTGTTTTAGAAACTTCGAGCGCATTTTAATTCTCCCGACATCGGAAGCATTCTGAAAGATATGATGTTTCGATAATTTTGACAGGAAAGTTAATTGGCGTTGAAATGTTTTTACGGCTTTTAGAGATTTCTTGAGCGGAGACCATCAATCCTTGCTAGAGGCGCAGAAGACGCTTCTTTTCTGGTAAAAAAACCCAGACAACACTTTGGGCCTCTTACGTTATCTGTTTGGCACGCATTGAAAAATATAAACTGTACAAAGAGTCCCGGAACCATCTTCGGAAGGATTATTATTATTACTTTTTATATTCTATATATATATATATATATGATATTCATATGATATTCATACTGATCATACTTCTATTCTGGTTGGCGTGAATATCAATGCAGGAAGATCCACCCATATTGTGACGTGTGGTTTTGAATATTTATGTCCATGATATACACAAAAGTAACAAAATCCATGGTGTCAGAACTCGTCAGGAGTAACCTTGACTATTTTTGATATCCCGTATACTACTCTCACTCACTCTGTCAATCATTTTGTCTTTTTTATTTATTTTTTATTGTTTGAATTTTCTTTTGGAAAATATAAACATACGTGTACGTTTAAAATTGTTATAATATCAAATTCCGATTCGATAAATATAATCAAAGCAGAAACTAATGTAATTTTAGTAAAGGTTCAGTAGAGTTTATCTCTCCTGCACACGTCGTTTATGATAGAGCAATGTAAATGAGATTCAACGTGTGGTTGAAAGAGAGAATACCATCAACAAGATAAGAAAACAAGATAGAAAAGCTGCTGGGCAGGTCATCTAAGATTTTCTTCCTACATATCTATAAGACAGGAAAACAGACGCTTGTATCAAATTTTACAAAGATGTATTTGAGAGGATGCGTTATGTGATACGAGACACATTTGCAACCTGAGGTTTTAAACTTTGATTGATAGCTTATAGCTGTAAGCAACCAACAGATTAATGTATTTTTTCCCCTTTTTTGCTATACAATTCATGGTTAGGAACTGGGAGAAATATAAGACAACGTAACATGTACGGTGAGAGGCTTAAAGGGAAACAACTTAGCTACCAATACGCTGTAATAACAGACAAACTCAAAAAAAAACACAAAGGTGTTTTATATCAAGCCTTCGATGAGTTGTTGAAAGAAGTACGAGGCAGGCGTGTAACATGCAATCTCCATTTTTGATCACATGTAGGACAGACACGTATAGGCCATGGTACATAGGGCATTTATGTGCTCTGTTTTCAATTTCCGTGCAACTGATCGAGGGAGGGGCTAAATTTATCACAGAATGATGAATTCGGAGTTGCTAATCACAAATTGCTTTATCCCCACGTATGGTTGTGGTTAAGCGAGAAGAAAATTCATGGAAAAGGGAGTTACATTACCATACTTAAAACCCATATACCAGTTCCACTACTACTGTTTTACTGAAGTGAGAAAGTACACTAACACTGCAAGTTTCATGGGAGTTCACTCAATTTTTTTTTTATTTCAGACCTTGCATGAAATCATAAATGAATTATGACTGCTAAAATATGTTAGCTAATTAACCAATTGGTTAATTAGATTAATTAGTTAAAAAACATTGTTAACTAGTTAATTATCTTAATGCATTAATTATTAAAAATCCTACTAATTTATTAGCCAGTTAATTAAGGCCATTTTAATCAGTTGAAAGGATTGATTATATATGGTAGAAAACAAAAAGGAAGGAAATTTCAAATAATCTTCAAAACTTCATCCACATCTTTGTTTGTATATAGAGAAGTTGGACTGAGTAGGTTGTAACATGGACTTCCTTTACATAAAGATTTTCTCAATCGCCTTGAAAGAATGCTATACCCTCCCAAACCAAATTTGACTACAACTCAAACTATGAGCACTTTATTCATTCAAAAGTGAAATACTTTACCAAGCCTGATGACTCAAAAGACAGATGCTTATCCACTCTATTCGAGGTGCAAGAAGATGAGAGATACTACCTCCGCTGGACGACACGATACCATTCCTAGTTAAGTCCAAGCTTTGCTAAAATAAGACTCCCTTTCATCAATTTTCCTGAAAGAATGCTTACATCCTTCCAAATACAATATTCACTATTAAATACAAAACAAACAAAAAAAAGTACCACACTTCCGGGTGGGGACTGATACAGCACTCCAAGTAAAATACTCAATTTTCCTGAAATATGGCCACATCATCCCAAATACAATTTTTTTCTAGTAATTTACAACAACAAAAAACTTCCAATCTTTGATCATGAGCATTTCGTTCATTCGGAAAAATTAAATCCTTACCCATCCTGATGACTGCCAAGGCTGATTGTTTACCAGACAAAGTGAAATAATACTCAAAAGGAAATTTGCTTGTTCTCTAATTTATTTCGTTGCTCATCTCTCTCTTTTTCTCTTTCTCTTTTACTCAGTCTTTTACAAGTTGTGTTTTGTCTTATTCTCATTTCTCACTCAACCTTTCTCTCTGAAGAACAGTTTACAACTGACCACTGTCTCTAAAAACACACTATTCAGTAACTCAATACAATACATGCTAATTTTACATAAACAAAAACAGAATGGTTGGGCAAACAATAGATGGCATTTTGAAAGCATTTGCCTATTTTCATAACATAGCAGGTGCAAAATTGTTAGACTACTTTACTCTCTAGAACATTCTCCCCTTCCATGAGGTACTCTACCTCAAGTATAAAAAACAAAACAAAATTAATACATTTTACTCATACATTAACCATCAAGAATCTTTCTTCATTACTGCAAATCTATGTACAGTAAAATATTTTTGGAGTATTTATATCACATAATATTGAACTTATATATAACACTTTCTGTCTACATTCGACACAAACACATGGAAACACTTTTTTAAATTAAACATGTATGCTTATATGGTATGTTCTTATACCAAAATTCACTGATACAAATGCAATAGATCTTGGACTGTGTACAGTCTGAAGGGAATTTATAACCGCTTCTAAGTAAAATTTACTTTACCACAAAAACTTAACTTAATCTAGGATTTCCACACGACAAATCTTTGTAATGTTTCTCAAATAAACAACTCTAAACTAAATAGGCATGCTTATAGCTTTTACAGGAGCCACCTTTGCTTTTAAAGCTACTAGCTGCACCCTGATTCCATTTACCCCCATGGTTGTTAAATAAACCACAGCTGCATATGCATCACTCGAAGCATTACAAAACACATGCATTCTTTGGTCTGCGTTACCCTTTGGGCACAAGCATATTCCAATATCAATTTTGTCTAAATTAACTAAATTTTCCAACCACCTTCTGATTTCAGATTCTAGACCCCCTACATTAGGATCATCCCAATCAAGTCCTTTTTCCCCAATTATTTTGCATTCAAATATTAGCTACTACTATAATAGGCCCAATAATTCCAAGAGGGTCAAACACTGATGATAGCTTGCTTAAAACAATTTGCTTGGTTAAGGTTTCAACATTACTAACCATTACTGGCTTCTTAAGTTGAAATTTGTCTGACTCTGCATGCCAAGTCAATCCTAAGGTCTTTGTTGACGGCAACCTCTGTCTAGTTTTATGAACTGACTTAGCCCTATGTTCCTTTGGAATCCCTTCTAAAAGCGTCTTTGAGTTTGATATCCATTTCATGGGTTTCATGCCCGCTTGGCCCCGTAGAGCAACCAACTGGGTATACAATTCTTATATCCTTTCCACCATTAACAATCTCACACCTCATACTGTAAGTGTCACTACCAGTCTTTTCGCTGTGAACTTATAAGGTTTCATTTTGACGGAATGACAAATGAAGCATTCATTCGGAAACATGTGGCGTTCCCTCCACTCTCTTGGACCACTTGTATTGTCGGACCAGAGGGCGCGTTTCCTCGGCGGTTCGTTTTCATCTGCGTCATCATTCAGCTTGTTTACATCCGTTTCTATATGAGTAAAATTTAAAAAAAAAATAGCTGTTAAATAATGTTTTGCAACAAGAAGGTAAGTTTTAAAATTTTGAGCAAGGATTATTTGCCTCCAGTTTTTGTTACTTAAGATTCAAAGCATTTCGCCCCCAACTTTCACTCCCTAATCATTAGGATCATTCAATAATCAAAAAGGAAAATAATATTTAGAGTTTAACTTTTATGTTTAAAAATTTGAAGGAAGAATAAATTGCCAATGTTCAGCAACATGCTCTAGCAAAATCTTTGAATTTCTTAAAGGCATTTAAAGTTACTGTACCTCGCAATCTTAACACAAGTTGACAGAAAAGGTTACATTTCCAAATTCAAAATGCATATACTCTTGTAAATACTGTTTTTATTTTGTTTACTGTATTTGCTGTAACAAAAAAATTAATCTATATATGTCTTCTTCCTATTGAGGGCCCATTCCCATAAGTCATAATGAACTAAGAAGTACATGCATACCATCAGTGTATCAGGACTACAGTACGTATATTGACTCATGTTTGAACGATGACAAGAAAATTACAACAAGAAAATTAAATTTTGCTGATAAAATATGCTCTATGTAGGCTATATGCAGTAGGCTATATGCAGTGTTTTTGATCAAACCTGTAATTTGCTTTGTCAGCCTGGTGTAACCCACAAGTTGAGACATTTGAAAGAAATATGCTGGTCAATGGTGTTGTTTACATCACAGTCAAACTGTTTACTAATAGACCTTATACTGTGTGTGAGCATATCTTTTCTGTCCAGATTGAATTTGAAAAGCCAGATTTGAATTAGGGTAAAATTTACATAGGCCCACTACTAGTAGATATTATGCCTTGCACCAGCAAGATATTTCTATCGCTATATTACCTTTGCATAGTGGTTATATTGTGTACGTTAAAATTCGCCAAGTTTAGTCAAATTGGCTGAGCTCTACGCCGAACATACATTTCTTTTCCAAGTGGGCAATTTGGAAACAGTGGTAGGGCCTAGCCGCCTAGGCCTAACTAAAATTAAGGGGCTGGTTGGGGAAAAAAATGGATTAATACAGAATCTTACACACTTTTGACAAAAATACTAGTACATACCTGCAGCGCGTTTTTCAGCGAGTTTTGCCTGCCTTTTGACTTTAGTTATGTCGCAAAACCGTTTGTAACATTCAATGTGGTACAGTATCATCATATATGTCTCGATGTAGTAAAACTTCCCCAACACATTCTGGAATTGTTAACGTTAGGCCGATCGCCGTCGCGGAATTTCTGGCTATTTCTGCCTCCTTGCAATCAAATTGTGTCCACTCCAAGGCAAATTTCTTAAATCTCTCTTATGAATTACTTGTCAGTTCAATAAATTTTGATTTAGAGCAATCTTTAACGTGTATAATACAGTTTTCTCGAAGCGACTTTCGTGTAACACCTCCACTACTGAACGCGGCCATTTTTGTTTTCGGAACAATTGTTCTGTCAATATTAACAAACGTTGTGATTGGTTGATTCGCCGAAATTTCGTGTATGCCGCAAGAATGTCTCTCGTACGACATTTCTGATTGGTAGAACATAGCCTCGTACAATAACGCAAAAGGACCCGATTTCTGTTAGATTTTTACCAATATTTAAGCATATATACCAGCATCGCAAGTGGGGACAACTGAATATCCATTCAGAATAATATTTTCATATTTATCATTCACATATTATCCCCTCCCTCTTTGAGTTGCACGGAATGAAACGAAATCAAGGGATGTACCACGGCCTAGTAACGTCACCATCCGACCACGGAGGAGTGTGTACCCCAGAATCCTGGTCACTAAGTCTTCCTGAAATACTGACTTAGAAGGATGCATCCAATGTATTCATCAACACTGGCGTATACAGCCTCGTGGAACGATGTTGTTCAATAGAATCAAACCAAATAACAGAACCAAACAGAACATGTCCCTTCTTCACAACTATAAATACCGAGTACACGGAAGACCCCACCCAACAACACTGCTGGGGATGGGATCCGCGAAACTAGAGATGAGAATGGAGCGGGTATATACTCTCTCGCAAATACTATACGCCGTCAATTAAAAATATTGACTTGAAACATTTTTCAATCGAAGGTTAGACTGAAATTTTCAATCTGAAGTAAGTGAAAGACATATACGAGAATGAGAGTATAATACAAAGTCTAACTTAATTGACAGTGTCTCACAAGGGCGGCGGAAGCACTTTTAATCTGGGGGCAAGGGCGGCGGAAGCACTTTAAATCTGGGGGGGGGGCACCGACATCAAAGGGCACTTTGCAGAAATTCGATTGGACTGATGCAGCCTTATATTTAGTACCCTTTTTAACTCTTATTGTATGATCTTATTTGCGTATACACATCACTCCACCAACGCCCCCCCCCCCCCCCGTCAAGGTAATTATGCATACTAGCACTGCAATATCCAATGTGCAAATTGGGAAACAAGGAACAAGTTTTCTTTTGAGACAAAATGAGGTGAAAACATGCTAGTTGCTAATGTAGGAATCTTCCGAATTAGACTTTATTTCTTGTTAATATCTTAACAATTTTTTTCCATTCGAAATAGCTTTGAGTTTGACCCACAGAAATTCATTAAAAGTCAGGGGCGTAGCCAGGATTGGCAAAGTTGTATGCACGACTATCTGAGCGGAGCGCCACCATCAGTTGGCGCGGAGCGTAGAAGAAAATTTTTGGTTTTACAAACCCCTCAGATGGCCGGAAACGGCCCTTCCCGAGTGTTTATTCTGGTTCCCTGGCCTCTTGCTAACTTGAGACACCTCAATTTTTATGTAGAAAAAGGGCACATTTTTAACCTGAGGAAAAGTGGGGGGGGCATGTGCCCCCTGTGCCCCCCCCGGTTCCGCCGCCCTTGTCTGGGGGGGCACCGACATCAAAGGGCACTTTGCAGAAACTCGATTGAACTGATGCAGCCTGATATTTAGTACCCTTTATAACTCTTATTGTATTATCTTATTTGCGTATACACATCACTCCATCAACGCCCCCCCCCCCCCCCTCAAAGAAAAATGCATACTAGCACTGCAATATCCAATGTGCAAATTGGGAAACAAGGAACAAGTTTTCTTTTGAGACAAAATGAGGTGAAATCATGCTAGTTGCTAATGTAGGAATCTTCCGAATTAGAGTTTATTTCTTGTTAATATCTTAACCAATTTTTTCCATTCGAAATAGCTTTGAGTTTGACCCACAGAAATTCATTAAAAGTCAGGGGCGTAGCCAGGATTTGCAAAGTTGTATGCACGACTATCTGAGCGGAGCGCCACCATCAGTTGGCGCGGAGCGTACAAGAAATTTTTTGGTTTTACAAACCCCTCAGATGGCCGGAAACGGCCCTTCCTGAGTGTTCATCTGGTTCCCTGGCCTCTTGCTAACTTGAGACACCTCAATTTTTATGTAGAAAAAGGGCACATTTTTAACCTGAGGAAAAGTGGGGGGGGGCACGTGCCCCCTGTGCCCTCCCCGGTTCCGCCGCCCTTGGTGTCTCAAGTCTTAACAAATTACATATAACTTTTCTATATATCAACCCGAAGGATTGCAAACCTCATCTGTTCCACTACTAACACTAAAATTTAACCAAAAGAAATTATTTCCAGAGGCAATTTTACTTCAAATTCACTTAAGCACCATGTAATAATATACTTGCATGATATGTAAGAAACTTCATTACTTTTCCATGCCATGGGGTGGGGTTGGGTGGAGTGGGGGGTTGAGTAGCGGTTAGAAATAACCTACGTGACGCTGGAGATGGTTTAGGAATAATTTGGACGTTATTCTGTATTATTAAATGGTGCAATTTTACTTATGTAGCAGTTTCACTATATATATATATATATATATATATATATATATATATATATATATATATATATATATATACGCCCAGCCATGCAGTTTGTTTATACTGCTGAGACTACACGTTGAATTATATATATATAAAAACTCGATTAACAAGGCTGTGCATTAGATTAATATTTAATGCGGTAGGTCGATAGAGCCTAAACTTATTCGTTATTTTTCCTGTGCCACATAACACTTGCAATTATATTATTATTATTATTCTGAGGTAACCGTTTCCTAGTCCCCCACGGAGTCAAGATGTCAAAAGCCAATTTGGTTTCGAACTACATATGAATAAAATTTGGCGGAAACGTTGCGATGTGTTCGTATGTGATGTCAAATTAGGTTTGATCTCGATTGCTTGTGGGATTTTATCCAACTTTTATGCAGCAAAGAAGACCTATTCTTCAAGACTTTCCATTGACTTTTTGAGTTTTTGCGAAGAAAAGAAGAAAAAAGAAGAAGAAGAAGAAGGAAACAAAATATAGACTCACGCTGTACAGAGTGATCGCGGGAGTGGGGATGGGTGGGGGATGGGGTGGGGGAGGGTGTGGGGAGGTGGTGGTGGTACGGATTGTGTGACAAAATATGTCAAAGAAAAATCTTAGAAACATTAAGAACATAATTCAAGATATAGTTCCTTAACAATACCTTCATGAAGGTTCTTACACTCAAAATTACTCCATTAGACATTTAGGCGCAAAGGCATCTGTTTCTCAATTGTAGGTTATCATAAAATAATATACTGATATATTTTCTGAAACTGAAATGATATTCCATTCACACTATTTTTTTCAACTGTTAAGTATATGTAGGGAGTGCTCGTAAAGGGTTTTCTAAGCACTTCCTTTTCACAACTCTTTGTATTTTTGTTACTTATATATGTGCTTTTATTATCACCTGAATGTTGTGATAAAGCAAATATATAATAGATATGAAATTGAATATTGTTTGGCTTCTTCTTGTTTGGGTGATTGCATTATTTTGTTTTCATACTGCCGGAAAGCTATACGGCCAGGTTTTGGATTTGCAGTTATAACATTTGCAGTTATAGTTGAAGCATTTAAACATGTCATATATCTGACATGTCAGATCCATAGTTAAAGAACCTTTATGTATGAATAAAAATCCTACGGTGGAGCATTAACGACATCTTCCCCTAATCTATATAATGCAATTAATATTTCATAACTAGCTACCTCTGATATTGAAAGTAATTTTAGGCCTAGGCAAGGTGTTGGTACGATACTGTCAGTGATGTCGAGAGCCGGAACGAATGACTTCACCGTGACCTCATTTGTAAAATCTTAAATATTCCCTACGTGGGCTTATCTTATATGAAAATGATAATTCACCATCCACTATCCCATATTTCATGAGGCCCTTTACTTTACCCGGACCCCGCTGCTGTAACCCCCTCCCCCTCCCCGACCCCCTCGTCATACCTGTATGAGGTAGTAATGTAGTTACAGATGGTGGTACGCGTCTATTGTACCATTACTAAGAAAACAAGGTTAATTATTAAATTTTGTACATGTGTATTTTATTAACAGGGACTTTAACTTTGCTAAGAGAACCAGCTGTCTTGGGGCTATGCTATAGCTTAAGCCTAACTATATCAGTATGATTGGCGGTGGGAGCCACACGTATATACACATAACATTCACCTATCGTTACATTCATACAGGCTAATGCACGCTTCTGTCACCATTCACCTTTTACCAAGTAAAACATATTTATCTTTGAGTTTCACCGTTCAATCTTGAATGCTTATCAAACTGTACGAAATTAAATTTATTCCTTTACCCCTCGAGGCGAAACAACTTTATCTAGGGCTCTCCTGTCTCTAACGTCATTTATGGACTCTAGAGTTAAAATAGGTCAGTTGTAGCAACGATGTTTTAAAGAGGCTTACTTCACAGGTTATTGATTAAGAGCACTCTCTATTGTAGTATCATTTTCCCTTTCTTTAAATATTTTAATTGCAGTACTCTTTTGGTGTCATTCAATTATTAGAAACTTCCTTTAATTTTTAGGCGTAATTGTTATTGTTTGAACATATTTACATTGTTCTTATATGTATCTGTTAAACATTGTTTCTTGAGGCGTTGTTATACCATTGTTTTTTCGTCTCAAATGTCACTTTCCTTTATATATATATATATATATATATATATATATATATATATATATATATATATATATATTTGATTTGAAAATGAAATCGAGTGCATTCAAACTCGAAATCCAATAAAATATTGTTGTTATATATTGCACGATTTTTATCTCGCTGCAATCGAAAAGGAAAAAAAAAATCGAGAAATTTGAAGCATATTAGAGGTTATAAAAGGTCGCATTGAGAATCCTTCTATGAAATCTGATCTGAGTACACGTGTGTTTGAAAGTTCAATTTGATGATAATCTGCGCCAATATGTGCAAATGAAGTGAACTGTGAAAACTTATAGTTTAAGTTCTTAACTTAATAGATATACTAAAGAAATTTTACTAAATCACAACATAACAAGATGCGATGTTCTATATTATGTAACGATGTAAGGTAGAATTAAGGGGTGATTTGTAGGAGGGTTGTGGGGTGATAATCTACAAAATATTTCATGTCGATAATGTATGAAATAATCTAGTTCCATTTAGAAACATATCTAAGAAAATGCATTTCAACTACAACATATGGTTACTACTGTAATTGTAAACAATGCAATGAAATTCCATTCATGCAAATAGGGTACCGACCATATATCGCGAATTGTATTACTTTACTTTGTGACGCTTGGTCATTTTGTACCTATTATTGGAAAATTCCTGGTTATTTTACAAAATATTATAATATAATATATATTACATTATTTCTTATTGTATTAATATATCATATATTAGTTTAGCATATTATGTATATATAACACATCGTTATCAGATCATCAAAAGGTTCGTAAGTTTTAAGAAAAGAAAAAAAAAACGCAGTGAAATCTGATCTGATCACATGGTGGAATATGGATCTGATTTTTCTTCAATAATTAATGATATCATAATTCCATCAATCACGAACCACGTGACACAGAACCATAAACTGAAAAAGAATCTGATGAAATTATTTCATTATTTTTAACAGCAGAAAACAACTTATGCATAAATGTAGAACACAATGATAATTTCAAAATGTTAATACCGAAAAGAAATCATTTCAATTTTTATTGTAAAAAGCGAAAAGATCTCTTTTGAACTGACCCACCTTGTATTGACTATACTTCTATCAGCAATGCTATGGATTGGCGTTCCATGACGTCATAAAATGAAATGAATATTCATTTTGACATGGGATACGAACAGATATCATACAAAAAATGGTTACCTTCAAAGCCAAAATATATGACAGATTGTGATTTCCCTGGGGTTGCGGAGGTGATCATTATTTCGTCAAACATTCAGCTTGATCTTCTAGCGTTTTTCAATTCAACGAGGTTTTCTCCTGTGTGTTGATCACAATGATTAAAGGGCATATGTAGTGACGGGAAATAAAAAAAAAATGGCCCTCGTCTTGGCCTGATTTTCACAAACCTATTAACTTAACACTTAAAAAAGAATTAATTTTAATGTATACTATTGTGATTACTTCAGAAGGAGGTTTAAGTGAATCAAAACTACAACGACGTAAAGATACAAGTTTGTCTTTAGACCATCCATCCATGCATCCATCCATCCATGCATCCATCCATGCATCCATCCATGCATCCATCCATGCATCCATCCATGCATCCATCCATGCATCCATGCATCCATGCATCCATCCATCCATCCATCCATCCATCCATCCATCCATGCATCCATGCATCCATGCATCCATCCATCCATCCATCCATCCATCCATCCATCCATCCATCCATCCATCCATCCATCCATCCATCCATCCATCCATGCATCCATGCATCCATGCATCCATGCATCCATGCATCCATGCATCCATGCATCCATGCATCCATCCATCCATCCATCCATCCATCCATCCATCCATCCATCCATCCATCCATCCATCCATCCATCCATCCATCCATCCATCCATCCATCCATCCATCCATCCATCCATCCATCCATCCATCCATCCATCCATCCATCCATCCATCCATCCATCCATCCATCCATCCATCCATCCATCCATCCATCCATCCATCCATCCATCCATCCATCCATCCATCCATCCATCCATCCATCCATCCATCCATCCATGCATCCATGCATCCATGCATCCATCCATCCATCCATCCATCCATCCATCCATCCATCCATCCATCCATCCATCCATGCATCCATCCATCCATGCATCCATCCATCCATCCATGCATCCATGCATCCATCCATCCATCCATCCATCCATCCATCCATCCATCCATCCATCCATCCATCCATCCATCCATCCATCCATCCATGCATCCATGCATCCATGCATCCATCCATCCATCCATCCATCCATCCATCCATCCATCCATCTATCCACATCCATCCATCCATTCATCCATGCATCTATTCATCCATTTATCCATCCATCCATGTATCCATCCACCCATCCATCCATCCAAACATTCATCCATTCACCCATCCATCCATCCATGCATCCATTCATCCATCCATCCATCCATCCAACCATCCATCCATTCATCCATCCATCCATCATTCCATCCCTCCATCCATCCACCCATCCATCCATGCGTCCGTTCGTCCGTCCGTTTAACAACCGGTACAACCTACATAGTCGAAAATTCTTCAACATTGTTTACATTTCCACCGTTTTGCATCAACAAGCAACCTTCAACACCTCCCATTTCACTTACATTTCTCAATGGGGGAGGGCCAAACTTAAAGGTCTGCTGTATAGACCCCAACTATAGCACGCTATCATGAAAAAGTTTCTTGACATTATGTAATCTACCTGTCTTGGTCGTGAAATGACCTCTTTTTACCAATTAGTCTGCAACGCCTGTCACATTTTTTTTTTTGCATGAGGGTCCTTGTGTGAACGCTGTATGATTAACTACACTTTAGACATGAATATATTTCCACACAGTGTTTACACAAGGAGCCTAATGCTGTTAAGAAGTTATGCAGGCTAACTGTAGAGCCTGAGGTCGATTTACGACCGTGGCAGATCGATTACATAATCAGAAAACTTTCCTAGCCATAGGGTGATATAATTGGAGCCAATAAAGCAGATCTTAACTTAAGGTATTGCTTGGAATTAAAATACATTACCGTAATAACTTCAGTCTGTCATACAGCCTGTACGATAAATGTTATAAACCCGTAGGCATGAATATCTATAGTGGCAAAATTGTACGATGAAACCAAAACACCCGTGCATTTTTTAAGACACCCTGCGTTGGCCTCAGGTTGCCTCCATTCCTTGTTATCTGTGACTACTTTAACAGCAAGTTTTGTTTTTTGAGAATGATATGTGACCATGAGAACGGATGAACCGCACATTGCCGATGCATAGAATGAATCGACTATAAGTACTATTAAGTGTACAGAACGTATTGTTTTATATATATATATATATATATATATAGTGTAATATATAGGGCCGATGTTACTACTGGTGATGACACCAAATCATACATAGGGCTATCGAGTGGCCCCTTTAAGCAAAGGTACAGTAACCACAGTAAGTCATTCCGACATGAGCGTTACGAGAAAGAAACAGAGCTTTCCAAACATATATGGGACCTGAAGCGTAAAGGTGCCCCCTTCGTTATTGAGTGGAGCGTACTTAAGCATTCCAATACCAGCATGCGTAGATCCGGTCAATGTAACCTCTGTATTGATGAAAAGCTTTGTATCCTCCTGTCCAAAAACCCGCATTTACTCAATAAGAGATCTGAATTCATCTCCAAGTGTCGCCACAATAGGCTCAAACCAATGAACCGTGCACGTAAGAAATAGGGTTCGTGTTCCCCATAGAATATATCCGCGCAGAGAGTATTTGTTCAGTTGTCTGACGATCGCCACCCTAAGGGCGTGAAACTCCGAGTAACAGCTGTACTTACCAAGGCATTTACTTATATATATATATATATATATATATATATATATATATATATATATATATATATATATATATATATATAGCTCAAGGTAGAACACATTTTGTCCTCAAGATTAGTCGTGGAAAATAAATCTCTATATGTGAGATTACCTCACCTGAAAACAAAACGACCTACAAATCTTCAGTGGTCAAGAAAAAAGGAAGGTAAAATAGAAAATGAATTTAAGTCTCCGTTCTTAATTAAACCGAGAGTCAAGGGCGGTTTATTTGAAGCAAACACTACAAGGCTGGTTACTAAGTGGTAGTGACCACCGGATGAACTGGAAGGTCAGATCAAATGACCGGAAAAAAAATAGGTGAAGTTAAAATTAAACTAGAGTCTGATACGAAATGCAATTCATATAGAATCCTTTTAGGATTAAAGGTTTAATAGTAACCTTTTATTCGCTAATTTTATTAGGTTTTTATCTCATCGATGGCTGTTAGTGGAACGGTAGACTCAAACCAGGGTACTCACAAATTAAATCTTTGGCTTTATTGGTTGCAAAGGTGAGGCAAAGATGAGAAGCTAATCAATATTGTTTGACAGTATACGCAGAACCAATGTTGACCGTTTTCTTTTCGTTTCTAGACCAGTTGTGTACTGACAGGTCATATTTTTCTACTACTTATGACGTCATCAATTCTCTGGTCGTTGTCATGGTTAATGTTGGCCCAGTGTAATTACCTGAAACTTATAATAATAAAACTATAAGTTTAACTTCTGAGAAACTATGAACCGAAACACTTCCACTTAATGTTCATATTTGATATAGCTTGCCTATCCCCTATGTTTGCTCATGTAGACGGACTTACAACAAAATGTGGGATAACTGTCAAGCCTCATGTTTAGTTCTCTTCTCATTTGCATGAAACCATATTTTGAACTTTTATATTGTTCTACGTGAATTTATTGGATTAACTTCACGAAGACATCGAACCTCTTTTTTATATTGATTCAGAGCTCAACGGGATAATTTAGGAAAAACTGAAAACAATATTTCAAGGGTTTGTTCCAAAAGACAAACAGGTTTTAAATTGATCGTTATTGATCTGCAGACATAATATTAAGACCAAAAATAAAAATAAACATGAAGTTATAAACCAAGGTCATGTATACACTTGGGAATTAAAGTAAATAGATATTCAAACACATTGTAAGCTGATTTTCGTTGAAATCCAATTTTAACAAGTGCAATCTCTAAAACATTATTGTCCAAGAATTTCTATTCCATCATGATATTAATGAAAATATATACACATATCAGAACACAGACAGTGTTGCCAGATACCTAAGGATGATTCCAATTACCAAAATTAATTTCCCCAAAAGGGGGCTTCTGTACCAGTCATATTTCTGTATCGGTGAGAAACATAGTATTTACATCAAAATCATTACATCCTAATAAAGTAACGCTTCATTTACGTTGAGAAACATTTACGTTGAGTAACAGTATTATGTTGTACGAAAACATTGTACGAGAAACATAGTACGAGAAACATAGTATTTACGTTGAAAAAATAGTATTTATATTCAAAATCATTACATCCAACTAAATAAACGCTTCATTTACGTTGAGAAACATTTATGTTGAGTAACAGTATTATGTTGTACGAAAACATTGTACGAGAAACATAGTACGAGAAACATAGTATTTACGTTGAGAAACATAGTAATTATATTCAAAATCATTACATCCAACTAAATTAACGCTTCATTTACGTTTCGGGAAATTTTACAATATATATAGGCCTATATATATATATATATTTAAACTACACTGTATCCCAACCACATCACGTGACCTTAACGGCATGCAGTCGTATCATACTAAACACTGCCAAACTGTCATAACATTTTCTTTGCCACAATAAATCAAACGTAGCTCGGTATGGGACATAAAGCTGCTCTCCAGCTGACATAAGTACTGTGATTGCGCCCTGATAAGTCCATATGCTGCATTCTAAATATCAGATTTAACAACCGTCGTATTATTTATATCCAAGGTCACATTTAAATCATGAAAACTGCACCCTTTAGCGCCATTTTGTAAGAATGATATGTTTTGACAATATGATCATATTTTTTATTTTACATACACCTGATTGATTTCTGATTAAATAGCTTTCTATAGCATTATATTAATTTCACCCGGTTACCAGTACCATTATACGAAATAAATTTACATACAAATTACATAAATATGGAAATTTAGTCCTTCATTATTTTGACTCTCGCTCGCTTTCTTTCTTTCTTTTGATAAAATACGATTGATAACAGTGACTTCATTTGAGTTTCCCTAAAAGATTTTTTGCGAGGCTTTTTAACATTTGTATGTTTGTCTGTCACAGAGTTGTAGATAACAGTAACTAATATTTTTATTTTGTTCCAAAAAAAAAAAACACTTTACATGTGATAAACGGGGTGCATGTTGTATTTGCTTGAGACAAAAAAAGAAGAAGAAGAACATTCACTGCAGCTTCACAGAATGGATTGAGGTTCTGCTAGCAATTGTGACTCGAGTTGGTTTTGCGTTCTCAAAAATAGTCCATCATTACATTTACTGCTAGAAATGACGTAGATGTGAAACTATCTCAGATGTTAAGAAAATTGTGCAAAACTCCGTTATATCAATAGTACAATTAAAGAATTTGTTTAGCTATAGAAAAGAATTCTAACCAGTGATCTTAAACATTTTTGAATGACAGGTGAGGCCAGTAACCCAGCCCCCCCCTTTTTTACCCCGAGTCACGTGTTGCCCAGGGTGTATAAGTGCCCCAATGTCAAGGGCCACCAATGTCAAATGGTTCTCTGTGAATGCTTCCAGGCATTACAAAATAATCTTCTTTTTCAGGTTGTACCCTGCGAAACCTAATTAGGAAGGGGAATGCATCTTGGAGCCTTAGGACTCCAGAGGGTGTTACTACGTCACTGATCTAAGGAACAATACACTGTTGTGGTTTACCCTGCAGTAGGTTGATATATCCGTATACCGTTCATTACGATCGTTGGTATATACACTACAATTTTGCTGGTGATGGATGGTTGTGTGAAGCTACCGTACATTGTTCACCTCATAACATTGATTACGTGACTGACACAAATTGTACATGTCGGTATATGGTGGGAGAAATCGAAGAACCTCCTTCGGAAATACCTCATTTTTGCAATAGGTTACCTCATCATTATTCGCGATACACCACTTGATATATAAGCACGTTTACAGTCTCGGTGTATCTGGACTAGGGGTTAAGAGTGGATCAAGTTATTTGGTTTTCGTGCGCATGCTCTATCTTGGGGGTAACTTTGCTTATAATACGTCTTCCATGAACCTCATATCAGTTACAGTATAGTTTACATTATGAAAAACGTTTAACTTGCACAGATATATACTGAGGGGCATAACATTTTTGTAATTTTCGCTCGAAATAACCTCACGTTGCAACATGTTACCAATATATAGCACATAAAAACAATAAAAGCAACTGACAACTCACTTAGGTTGTACAAATTTACAATGTAGATTCAGCACCCTGCACCCAACTGTCAAGATAACTATTGTGATATTACCTCCAATGACGTCAGCACGAACTATTTTGAGGCAATACATGTCTCTTTCTATGTCACGTATTTTCGAATTGCTATTCTCTTCTTTCTTTTTTCTTGTCTAAAAATAAACTTTAGATTTTACTGAAAATACTACTTTGCAGATTATAATGAAATAAAAATATAAAGCACAAAAAATGGTGTGATGGAAAAATTTGGACGGAAACTGAGGTCAAGTAACAAGTAGTGACTCCGTGTCATGATGGTCGAGTTCAATATTTATTACAATTCGACCACACCGTTAGTTCATCCCTCAACCTCACCCCCCCCCCCCTGTTTGTATGCAATGATCACATATAGCGACGTTTCGGTTCAAACAAAAACGGTTGCTCTTTGCTTATATGTAACAACTTGAACCAAACAATGTTGCGTTGATGGCAAGTTTGATGTACTGTTTGTTGCGAAGTATCAGAGCAGTGCGCAAGGGGTCGGTGGATACGTACACGTCCCCATCCCCCGCCTCCACACCCACCCCTCCCCCCTCTATTGTAATGGATCCAGACTTCCCTGCAGGTCCACCGTGTATATATTGTCAATGTAATACTTATACATGAACCTTCTTGTGAACAAACTTATATGTTATCATATAATGTACTAGTATTGTCTTATAAGGTTGCATCATTACACTGTAAGGGCAAAATTGTACATATATGTATGGGCTATCTTACGCTATTGTTGTTACCATATAATGTACGGTAATCACTTATAAGTGTTGTTTGTGTTTACTCTATATGGTTATGTAACTGATATGTCATTACATTTTAAGGTTATGTTTTAACCATAGTGACATAATTACATGAAAAGGTTTTATTGTAACTGATCTGTTATAACGTTTTAAGGTTATGCTATTACCTTATTTAGTGATATTATTTCCATGATTAGTTTCATATTCACTAATATGTCATTACATTTTAAAGTTATGTTATTACCTTATTTAGTGATATAATTATATGATTAGGTTTTACTCTAACTGATATGTCATTACATGTTAAGGCTATGTTATTATCTGATATAGTTACATGATTACATCATATATCGGTTTATTGTTAATTTAAATGGCAAGACTTCTCTGGCACAATTTCTTTACGACATACACATAAGCGTACATCGTACAGTACTATACCCAACCTGATAGAATTGTACAGTTTTCCACCATAAATGACTACAACTGAGAAAGAATTTTAAAAAAAGGCAAAATGCGTAACTGGATATTGATTTACTTTTTCTACCAAACATAAGAACAAAATCTTCTCGCAAGTTTTACAAAGTCAGCCTGTTTTTTTGGCCCAAGACCAAATTAAAAAAAAAATTATTGAACAATTTGTAAGACGTTTTATTGACCGTATCGATCGAGTGCTGTTTGCTATAGGAAAACGTCTTTAAACAAGTCAAATCAATTTAAGGCTATAAAATTCAATTAGTAGAAGAAAATGACGGAACGGCAATGCGATATGTTACGAATATTTACGCATTCGTAGGTTTAACCTACATTTTACAGTGAAGAGAGCCCTGTATAAATATCTAGGCATATATTGAATTAATTTTTTTTTGTCATTATTATTATTATCGTTATATACTGCAGAGTTATAATGAGAATATGAAAAAATTAATATCAAGTCCATTTTTTTTTTAGCTTCTTCTTCCAATTATGAAAGAAGTAACGAAGCAGATAAGAAATATAGAGGCACTGTGTGTTCACTGAGAGAGAAAATCGGCGTTTGCTTGCACGATGTTCAATTTCCTTGCAAGAAAACCAAAGTATAGTTTTAGATTAGTCCCTGCTGATATCAAACTAGAATATGTCAATTATAAATCAATGCCGGCATTCTCGCGATAATGTTCAAATTTCAATCAATTTCAATCAATTTGATGTCATAGTTTGTTTTCTCTTTGGGGGGCACAGATAAAATAATAATTATTATCTTACTATTCGTGATTTTTCGTGAGGTTTGTTGGCATGCTTGAGTTAGATAACGTGAATTTTTGTAATTGTTTATATAGTTTACGTTAACATGTTTAAGGGATATTCTAGGAGCAGACTCTGTCACACTTGTACATGGACAAAAGACAAAAAAAAAATTCTTATATTTGCCGGATGTATTATCCCTCCTTTCAACAGAATTGAAACACATTGGGAGGTTTGTGATGTCATTATGCCGTATGTTCTTTTCGACATGTTCAACTCATTTACCATGATCACGTGATTGTTGCCAGATGCAGTCATTAAACTTCACCATATTAAAACAAATCATAACTTCTGCATTTTAAACATCCTATCATAATGGACTGTTCATCGTACCAGTGCAATTGACATCTTTTTGCAGCAGTCCACTTGGACCATTAGGTTTTGACTCCGCCCACCGTTCTCTGACGTCACTACTTTAAAACAGCTGAGCATATCAATCAATCCACATATCCATTAACACATCATTCAATTTTCGATCGGACACAAACAAATTGATATTCATATTAAGGTTTCTTTACTTTTTTAAATTTTTACCTCATTTTCCCAACTTTCTTTAATCTGCAAAGTTTATATTTTTTATCAATACA
The DNA here is from genome assembly GCF_037975245.1 of Apostichopus japonicus. NCBI lineage: Eukaryota > Metazoa > Echinodermata > Holothuroidea > Aspidochirotida > Stichopodidae > Apostichopus > Apostichopus japonicus. Next base: position 24,086,373 of record NC_092571.1, read on the forward strand.
TCTATTTTATCCATCAATCAATCCCAATCTATCATACAATCACAAACTCACCACATCATGCATCAATTACCTACTAGATTGCATAACTTGACATATTCAATCCTATATGTGCATTCAGGGGCGGATCCAGGATTTTGAGAAAGGGGGGGCCGACATCCCGATGGTAGCACTTTAGTGATCTGCGTCCTGGGGGAGGGGTCTAGGGGAGGGGTTGTTCCCCCCCCCCCCTTGGAAATTTTTGGTTAATTGTGAGTGCTTAGATGCAAAATGGTGAAACATTTCGCCAAAAACTAGAAAAACCAGAAACGTTGCAGACACGCTTTTTTGTGCACATATTTTTTCTCGATAGACACATATTTAACAACGCTCAACAGTGCATGTACAATGGATACACTATTATTGCGTCGATTCGTTTTTTCTTTTGCGCGAAAATTATGACACCAGATTCACCCCAAGAAAAAAACATAAAACAAGATATATTCAATGAGATAATTATGATATACTTATTAATGAAAGGGGTAGTAGGCGGTTTTACACTATCTAACGCAACGTAGTCGCCATGATCCTGAAGTATTTTTAAGGGAGGGCCCGATAATAAGCGGAAACGGATCACCGACAGAAAAAATATCGGAATTTGTGGACTATTTCTTGCTTCCTATTGTATTAAAACAAAGCACCTATGTGAAAGACACAAATCACATTCTGAAAATTGTGGAAGCCACACCGTTACCAAAAGCAGTAGTACTTGCTACACTCGATGTCGTCGCCATGTATACCAATACTCCCCAAGAGGAGGCATTAGATATATGTCAAGATCTATGAAATCCATATCCATGCGCAAACTAATTGAACTTATTTTTAACAAGAAACTGTTTCGAGTTCAATAACCAATTCTATCTACAAAAGATCGGTTGCGCCATGGGTAGCCAAGCCTCTCCGGAAATCTGTGATATCGTCATGCATAGACTGGAAAACCAGATTTTACCGACAGATAATAAAATCTTAAAATGGCTCCGCTATAGAGATGAAATTCTATTGCTTTACGACGGTTCACCTCAGGAACTTGAACAACTAGTAAACAGGTTGAATGAAATTCACCGCTTCTTAAAGTTTACGGTAGAAATATTACACACCGAGGTAACATACCTAGATTTGAAAATCTTCAAAGGTCCAAGGTTTGAAACCAATGGGTTATTAGACACCAAAGTCTACACCAAACCCACGGAAACCTTCCAATACCTCGACACAAACTCTGCACACCCACTTGCCACTTTTAAAGGCTTCATTAAAGGGAAGTCTTACGATACGCACGTCTATGTAACAATGAGACTGATTTCTTCAAGAAAAAGAATGCGTTCACAGAGAAACTGTTACTCCGTAACTATAAGAAAGAGGAAATTGCCTCAGTCACGAAAGGCATAAAATTTGAAAACCGTGGGCAATACCTCACAACCAAACCTAAACAAAAGGAACCACCAATGGTATTCAAGCTTACCTATACACCCCATATCAAAACCACGCATATGAAAAATATACTTTTGAATCACTGGCGCTTAATCTCGCAACACGCGGACAGGGGCGTAGCGAAGGTTTTATTGTTTGGTTGGGGGGGGGGGTGGAGGATTTGATTTGCCGACGGATCTGGAAGTGGTGACTGAAATGGGGGAGGGGTCTAAGGGGAGGGGGTGTCCCCCTTCCCTTTGGAAAATTTTTAGTTTTGAAACATCCTTAGATGCAATCTGGTGCATATTTTAAGTCAAATTTGGCACCGTAGAATTTCCATTTCGATATGATTTTTATGGCAGGCGACAGAAGAAGAATTAATTGGGACCAATTATCGAACTGTGTTTTCTCTTTCACCGATCGTTGAAATAGTGAAACTTCGTGATGAAAATGTTCAGAAAACTTTCCGGTAATGAGAAATAACAACATTCATTGATATACAAGCGAGAAACGTTAAAAATTGTGTACAATTCGTGAGCCGTGTCCTTAAGTTTTCCACGGAGAACGAATGACATCTGCGATGACGTCATTCTGAACAGAGGCTAATAACAACACGTTGTCACACGATAGCACGACTCATGGGCTGCGGCCTGTACGGAAGCCTTTAATTCCATTTCTTTCACTGAGTTGCCGGCGATTCTGGCACTCGTCTAACTGAGCCTGGCTACAGTAGCTATACTGACGGTCATGACATTATCAGTTATTTGCCGAGAGGTTTTTAACTTGCAGGCGTCGGGTGATTGGATTGGTGAATGACTTTATCAGATGAAGAACTGGAAAATCGAAATAACCGATAAAAAAGCTCCCGTTCTCCTTTTCTCTATTCAGCTTTCCTTCTTTCTTCCCCTTCCGCTCTCTTCACCTTTTCTCCTTTTGCCGACACACCCAAAATTTGCCGACAGCGACCAAACAAAATTTGCCGACAGCGACCAAATTATTGGGGGGTGTGACACCCCCACCCCCCCCCCGCTCGCTACGCCCCTGCACGCGGAATTATCCAAACTGTTTCCAAAAGAACCGATTCTAGCCTACAAAAGGGCCCAAAATCCCAAAGATTTACTTGTTAACTCAAGGTTTCATACTAACGAAGAATCAGCTGACTCTCAAGGTTCACACGAAGCTCTTATAGATGCTCTTATAGCTGCACTATGAGTCCATAAAAACTCCTGCACAGAAAATAGATGCATTTTGAGAACGAGACGCCCAGGCCGAATATAAAATATTCAGAGGCTACCACTGATGAAGTTCCTCCTATAAAGTTTGAGAGCAGAAACCGGTCTAGTTGGTCATAAAACCTACACTAGTCTCTCCTACTAGTAACAGTACACTCAATTCACCTAATAGGTGCAATTATGTTTCACCACGAGGAGCATGCTATAAGTTCATGTTCCTCGGGCCCTCCCTTAAAAATACTTCAGGTTCTTGGCGACTACGTTGCGTTAGATAGTGTAAAACCGCCTACACCCCTTTCATTCAGATAATTATGATATACTTGCTAACTGTGCATTGATTTTCCCTGACAGTAATAGTCAGCACTATAGTACTGAGCCGTATCTAATTGTCGCGTAGGCCTGATAATTGCCTTAGTATCACATTTGGAATAAAAACTATCGCGTTTCAGGGAAGAGCAGCTGAATATATATTAGGCTTTTCTTTCACCAAGTTATGCCTATTAGGAATTTGAAGTACTCCCATATAAAAAAAACGCAACTGATTTCCAAAAAGGGGGGGGGGGCCGGGTCGGCCCCCCCCCCTGGATCCGCCCCTGGCATTTCTGTGGAGTTACTAAACTTATAGAGGAACTTAATCAATCAATCAAATTTAAATTTATTTAACGGTTAGTCTTCAGATCCAGTATTCATTACTTCATAAATTGTAAAAATTAGAGCGTTCAACTTATGGTGAGTTTCTGACGTCAGTAAACCAATTAGACTGATCAGCCAATCAATCAACCAATCATATCGACCACATACTCTTGAGATTTTTGTTTTTCATTTTTTATTACACGGCTTTGCTTCTATACTAAACATTTTCATATCAATCGATCAATCAGTTTCTTCATCCATCAATATGTTCAATCCATCAAAATATCATCTCTTTAGTGCATGTCTTACAGACATAATCTGTACAATAGGTGCAATTTACATCTATATAGTTACTTCCATTTGCAGGGCACATTTCTATTACACAAATATCACAATTTTCACCAAAGAAATATCAAATCTTCTTATTGAAGATATTGACATGTTTTATATTATCTCTTTTCTATTATTTCTATTATGATTTATGATTGGCAACGTACCCCTTGGGGTGCAATCACGTATATTTTCGGGGGGGGGGGAGCTTTGGCCCGCATAGAAAGAATCAACGGGACTCGCCCACAAACACCCCCACCACTACCACCACCACCCCAAGCCCCACCAATACCACACCCCGCCTCCCACTTCTGGTAGACAACAATTTCTACTGTAAAGTACATAAATGTATAAGATGTATTTGCGATACAAACTAACCATTCGAACAAATTTCCAAAGTTGCAAAATATAACATCACTTTGCATTCAAGCTCCCTACATTTTACCAAACTTTATCAAGGGGGTGGGTGGTGGGGAGGGGTAGGGGTAGGGTGCGCTCCTCCACTTAGACACCTTTCCGAGACAAATTAACATCATATATAGGCCTCCCCTCCCAATGAGGTGGTTGCGCACCATGCTTGCTCCATCCATATATTAAGTTAAACAAGTTACACACTGTGAAAAGTTCATGTGAGTTTGTGCACCAGATGTGGATATAAACTTGACCATAACAACAATATTGAATTAGCCCTTTAATCCAGTAAAACCATCTTGTCCATGTCGCCGCGGCTAAATTGTAAAATGTGATTACTTTTCGGGGATCCACTTTAAGGTTTATAGAAATATCACATTCAGTTATGTTATTCCTTGTTATCAGGTATTTTCGTGTAACTCGCTTACTTATTTATTTCGGTTCGGATATTGTTAGCGATATTCGTACTTTATATCAAACGGGTGATTAGATCATGAAAATGTGAAAGCATAAGTTTTAATTCTGCAAAAACAAAGGTTTTTATATACTTAAAGGAGCAGTGTATATACCAAACATATCAAGGCAACTTTTTTCTTATTGACTCATATATACATAAATTACATACTTCCAGCTGTTGAAAAGAAATATTTTACTTTACGACGAACATTTTTTAATTAAGGCAAAACATATGAAGAAAGTTTATTTCGTGAGAAAATATGACAATATGAATTTTTTTTTGTTGATAATTATGAAGGATAGTGCAATAGAAGTGCATATGTATTACACTGGTTGGTAAATTATTAATCGTTTACATTGTCCCGACCGTACATGTTAATATAATTTAATAATTTCAGCCACATTGTCGATATCCAGGTTAGAAACAAAACAAAAATCATAGAAACTTTACGGGATTAAAACATGCACAGTTAACTTGGAGGTTGACAATCTTACTTTGAGGTATGTTTCATATACCTCATTCATTATGATGAGAAAATCCTTTTTTTCTCAATCTTTCTTTTTAAGAGGACCCAATAAACATCACTAAATGCGGTATATTTTGCTATACCTCACAATGATTTAGCCTACCTCAAATGCGAGGTTTCCATCATACTACGTATTGAAGTATTTTACACCCTATGTATTAAGGTATTCATATTTCTCATATACGGTAATTCAGTTCTATGTCATTATGAGGTTTTCAAAATAACTCCCACAAAAAGTCAGAATATAAATATATATATATATATATCATCGAATGTTACAATGTAATCCATCTTTTGATGTGGTTCCTTAGAGGTCACGTGAGGTTTAGTTTCCTAGAATTTCAATTCAACCGATGATAGCTAATCTCAAATTGGGATATTTATAGTACACAATTTAATATACATTACCATAATTATTCATATTTATAACTTTCTTCATATCAAACGAAATTGAATAATTTCGAGAGACAAAACTACAACAACAAGACGTTTATAACGAATTTATTACTATAAATAAGTACTTACCTTGGACTGTAGCTACGATGTTTTCCTTCAAAATTGTTTCAATGGCGCCCTCACCTCTATGCGGTGACGTCAGCACAATAACCGTTGTTACTTCGTCACCACAAAAATCCACTGTGTGGTTGTAATCCTTAGAATATAACATAGGCAAACCTTGATGATCTATCGTACGAATAAGGTCTGTGTCTTTCCGCTTATAGGCGATGTAGATGTTCACCGGCAGAGAAATGATCTTTAACCTCATGATGTCACCTTTCGTATCGATCTGAAAGCTGACCAGGTCAGACGGCAAACTTGGAGGGAGATGCTTCTCTGTGAGATTGAGTTTTGTTAGAGACACCTGGTCAGTAGCTGATAATCTAGAGACGTTACATTTGACATCTGATGAAAGAAATTTGGAGAAACAAAGAAAAACAAAACAATTAATATCCAAAACGAAACAAAACAAAAAAAAAATCAAATCAGAACGAACAATGCAGTCATTTTATTCGTTAGTTGTATAACATTATTACATCCCCCGAACGAGTACATTTTATATTGTAAACAGGAGCAGATCGCGTGGGGGGGATGGAGATGGGTGGAGGAGGGGATAAACATGTGCAATAGCTTTCATATAGTATTAATTATATATTCTTCAGTATTACAATCTTACTTTATTTATGAACACATTTCTTTACACATGTATAACATGAGGTTGCTTTTTTTTGGCACAACGTGCGTTTAAATCCTCAAGTCGCTTTTTCTGACTATTTCCATGGGTGCACGTTACCTTCATATATACTTTCGTTTAATCATGAAAATCGTTTTTTACTACACATGACACATTTTACAGCTATTGATGAACAAATTCTCTTTAAGATTGCAAGATATAACACGATAAATAAAATATTGCAACCCTTTCACAAGTTTTCCTTTTCTGTAGTGTTCTATCTGAATTTTACATATTTTTCTGGAAGTTGCGTTTTCTTTTCCATCAAAGAGAACTGGACTGTAATGGCTTATCGGTTTCATTACAGGAACACATCACAACGTTGTCTCTTTGGTATGGGCTAAATTGATTATGCAGAAGGCAAGGGAGTCTAGTCACCCCTTGATATAGTCTACAGGGACAGTTTTTACACCATACCGCAGCCGCTTGAAATTAAAAACACAAAAGCTTTCTACTGAGAAAAACCGCTATTATTTAAATTTTTGTCACTGGAGGTGCATAAGTTAATATCACACTATTTGACATTTAAAGGAGAAAAGTGTAAGTTTTAAAATGTGAAAATTTGAAAGCATTTTCAGTACTCCTGTCAGTACTTTTTAGACCTGCTTTTGTAATCATAGAGCGACTGAATTTATTAATCGAAAATATTCGACGAAGATTTCTTATGAGTATACAAATTCCAATGGAAAAATGATATAAATATGTTTTGACTTTTCAAGTTAGCCAAGCGTCACTTCAAGCAAAATGTTTTTATTGACGATTGAATTCCTCGATCATTACAAAATAAGTTTTTAAAACTAGAAAATTAGGATTTATTACATGGACCAAAAAACAAATGACTATTTGAAGGTCAACTTCTGGAAGAGTTGTCTTTTCAAAATCGAGGGGAGGGAAGGGACACGAGAAGTGCCTGTTTTTGCTTGCGATTGTTCGCGATGAAAGATGAGAGTAATGGCCGTGTTACGATTGTTGTTCTTCTTCTCTTTTGTGGCTATTGCTGTTGCTGTTGCTAATGTTGTTGCTGTTTGTCATTATGTTGTTGTTGTTGATTGACGTTATTGCTGTTGTTGTTGATGTTGTTTGATGTTGTTATTGCTCGTATTGAAGTTATTGCTATGACTGTCTTCTTATTACTGGTGTTGTTCTTATTGTTATCGTTGCTGTTGCTACTGTTGGTGTAATGGTTGCTGACGTAATTGCTATTGTTGCTGTTGTTGCTGCTGTGAATATTATTGTTACTTCTGTCGTTGCTACTGTTGTCCCTATTGTCCTTGCGATAATTTCTGATGATGGTGTTATTGTTGATACTGTTTTTTACAATGTTCTTGTTATTGTTTTTGCTACTGCTATTGTTGTTGTTACTTCTGTTCGTTCCGCTCTTGTTCATATTGTTCTTGCTAGTGTTTCTACTGTTGGTATTATTGTTGCTAGTGCTGTTCCTACGGTTATGGTAATTGTCTTTGCTATTGCTATTGTTATTTGTGTATAATTCTGCTCTTGTTCCTACTGTTCTTGTTATAGTGTTGCTGCTTGAAGTTCCTATTGTTCTGTTAGTGTTGTTGTTATCGTTGTTGTTGCTGCGGCTAGCACTGTTGCTGTTATCCGGCTTCATATACCCATGGGAAATTCGTTTGTAAATGACATTAGTACGATAGTACAGTTGCTCTTTCACAGGGAAAGTATCGATTTTCACCCCTTTTCTGTGAATCGGGCCTAAATTTCATCCATATAAATTAGGCAAGAATCTAAACATGAGGTAGGCCTATATCTTTTAACAACTTTCCTCCCAGGATGCGCGCAAGAATATTTTAGAACAAGTATATGTTTTACTGCGCAAGTAGTCCTTCAAAAGTTCGGAAACGTTTTGAATTGAAACCGATCAAAAATATGTAAAGGCTATACTTAGTTGATTACACCTTTTAGTCATCTCACTGTTATTATAAAATATTTTCAGGTAATGATTTTGACATTCTTTTTGTATTATAGACAAATTTGTAACTACCACACTTTATATTGTTCAACCGTACAGTAGTTCATTCAAAAACATAATAGTAAATTATTTTCGAGAAATTTTGATTGAATTTATTCAATTACGTAACACTGTTTTAAAGTTAAGTGGTGTGGATGGGGGGGGGGGGGGTGGGGAGTGAGGGTGGGAGAGGGAGAGGTGGAGGTGAGGATGTTTCAAAATTATTCTATTGCCTCTTACAGGGGCGGATACATGACTTTATAAAAGATAAAAACTCAGTTATGGAATAAATATATAAGATTTCTACATACGCTTAATTTACAAGTTACGAACGTCAATTAACAACGATTCGTCTTGTTTACACAATAACCAGAAGTAGTTGTGTTGAAGTTAGCAAACATGTTTAACTTGATCATCAAAACCAAAAATTAAAAAAATTATACAAGTCTTCAACAAGTGAGAAATGCAAGAGTCACATATACTTCCATATTTGACGGCCCTTTAAGATTTCGATAGTTTAAACCATTCAGTCCAATAAATCCTGTTGTCAATATATTGATTTTCAAAGTCACTTTTTGCACTCTCTCCAACTCTCTGTATCACAATTTTTTTTCTTTCTGAAATAGTAACAGCATAGTAGCTTCACTTTTACATAATTTCATTTGGGCAATTAACCTACAAAACTAGGACGAGTATAGTATTTTATAATCGTTCAACTGGAATGGACTGCCTTTTAGGACCATACGTCCATTTCATATTGTCCCACGTGACCTCGTTATTGAGTTGGAGAATGTCAATAATGTATCACGTTTTCTGGCAACATCAATTCGTAAACAGAATTCTGTTAAATAGTTTCGGAGATAGCAGACGACACACGAGCGGGGCAACTATATATATATATAAGCGCGGGAAACAGCTGCGCGTGTGTTGATGGAATACACACGTAATTTTTCATTGAGGTTAAGAAGTCACGTGATGACGTATTTATTTTCCTGACTTATACGCTTGTTTGACCAATTGAAACATTTGTGTGAGTAATGACGTCATCCGAGGGTGATTTCACATTTGTTTAGGAAATGCCATCCAGCATCTGCGTCATGATCTCGATGTTTTGAATTTGACAAGACCGACCATGTTACTTTGATGTCAACTTTTATTTGGTTGGCATTGATTTGATTGTACAGCCTAACTGCATCTATGGGTATAAATAAAGACCATCAGAGAACATGCAATCATTTTATTTAGGTTTTATATCTCACGCTTTTTGAAGAATACTTCCGACCTATTGGTCAAATTTCGGACAGTTTATAAAGCGGGTTCGATATGTAGATATTGTCATACATATCAGAGAGGAAAACAGTTCCACGAATGGATACAGTTCCCATAGCTACTGACAACAGCAAACGTTGCAGGAATTCAAACATTTAGAACTACATCCCAGAGAATAATAGAGAATAATGTTCTCGGGCGAACTTGTGACTGCGCCATGACACACAAGGCATCAAACGAAGAACACATTGATACGAACTTGATATCAAGAGCTGGAGAAGCCAGTCGGGACTGGCATTTAAACTATACATACTACCAATTAAAGGAACGTAAAAACAACATAATAAAGCTAGCATGTTATTCAGAAACGAATAAACATACCTTTTTAGCAGAATAAATCAAACACAATTACAATAAAGCAACATCGCTTATCGACATTTTCAGCTTCTGTGCGACGACTTGTCAGATAAAATCTTCGTTACTCCAGGATAATAAAACGTAAATGATTAGAGAGTTATGCCCAAGTAGCATTTTTTTCTATTTCTTAATTCAATTTTATTTCTTAATTACTCTGTCTTCATTATTTCTTAATTATTTGCTAATTGATGTTTATTAGGTGATATGTAGTATGTAGCAAGGGCGTAGGAACCGGGGGCTGGGGGGGGGGGGCGCCAGCCCCCCAGTGAAAAATGTGGAGGGGCGAAGTATCATTCCGCCCCCCCCCCGCTTCGCAAGTCAGAAAACCCCTTTTTCATTTCCAAATGAGAAAAAAATCTCATTTGGAGCACCAAATTGCATCTAAGGCCTGGTGAAAATACAAAATTAAGTTTACAAAATGGAGTGGGTGTTGAAGTGTGCTATATTGCACCAAATTGCATCTGAGGCTACCTGGAAATGCAAAAAAATTCCAAAGGGGAGGGGGACACCCCCTCCCCTTAGACCCCTCCCCCAGGCCGGCCATCAGTCTTCAGCCCCCCCCCCCACTCAAAAGTACCTTCCTACGCCACTGGTATGTAGGCTACTTCTGCTTTATTGCATTATCAATTGTGATCTAAGTTTGACTCGTACTCGACAGACATATTAGCTAAAATTACCCGCCAAAATTGAGGATCGTATACGACATGAGACACGTGACGCTTCTATTAATAGCTCTATATAGGCTACGATCATTATACTCCACCAGAGGAAAGAAAAGTTCGAGCATGAAACAGCCGCGGACCCAGGGCGCTGGGGTGTCTTCCTCACCCGCCCCCCCCCCCCCCCCAATTCAATCACACACAAATCTCAAAAGTAGTAGGTAGCACAATCATTAACTTAGACCTAATTATAAACCTAATTTTATCGTGTAAATATTCCATCAAGATGAACCATTTGACGTCTGTCCCTTTCTTGGGGGGGGGGGGGGACCTCCACATACCACATATATGGGAGTTGGCTTCAACCATCCCACGGCCACACCTCCTCCTTCTTAAAATCCAAGTTCCGCCCCAAATGAATTATTCATAAATGACGGTGATAGCTCGCTACAAGTGTCGAGTGTCTTCTGATTGTGCTCTTCATAATATGAGAGGAATGTAACATATTTGTCTAACATCCTAAGAAAATACAGCACAATGCTGCAAAGAATACCACCAAAGTCTGACAGCTTTTTGCACCAACACATGAACTGCCTTTAATTTTATGTTCCCTTGATGTGGTTAGAACCTGTCCACAATATATATCACTTTTATAAGTTTGAGGACGTAGATTGATTAGACTTTAAAAACAAAGACTTAATTTTTTTGCATATTTCAATTACATTTCAATGTTATGTAATTATTTCAATTTTTATTGTTATCCATGTGTGACGTCACACAATATTGCGCAATGTACTCTTCCAAAATGATGCGAGTAAACTGCAATATATTTTTATCAAGTTATGAAGCTGCAATTGGATCCATTCCATTTTCAGAAGGTTTTCGATTATAAACATCTTCTTTAAATCATTCACATTTTTATCCGTTTAAAAGTTAGATATAATCTTCAAGAGAATCTGATATGGAACCTCAAGAATGTCTTAATATTTTAGCCATTGATTGAACACATGGGAAAATGAAACAAAAACAATATTAAAAGTCACCAAAAGCTACATGACAAACATATTAAGCCTATTTTTTAATTTTTTAAATAAATCCATTTATCAAAATCATACTTATTTTATTTGACCTAGCATGCGATAAAGAAGAAAAAAGTCCAACAAACATTGCGAAGTTTAGAATGAGTTTGTATTGCAGTTAGTGATGAAATCGACCGACCAAAATAATTCAATTTATATATTAGTAATATCAGTATCAGCCAAGTAAAACTTGGCGATGGTCCCATGTATACGTTTAAAATCATTATTTTACACTGTCAGCTCAACGTAACGAACAAGCGTTTACAAAGTTATCTACGTTCTTATATATAGTCATTTGTATGAGATATTTTAGGAATCCTTTTTTTGCAATAAACATGTACATATAACACGTTCCATATGCTGTCCAATTTGTCTGAAAATGAGCTAATCAATATTTTAAGACATAGTAGTTCGAGTTGATATCTTAAACAAACAGACTTGGCACCTCGTAATTCCCGGAGGGCTGACAACTAACCGAAGTTTCTCAGAAAATGATATGCTATTTTGTTGAAATTTGTTCTATAGGAATACTCTTGTAGTCTTGTTAAGCACAATGATTTATACATAAGTCATTAATATTCATTAATGACAAATTATGCCAACCGTGACAAGCAAATATTTGATACGTCGTGTTTTAAATAAATCATTATTTTATCTTAATTAGGTATGTACGATAAAAGAGAAAAGAATTGGGCGACATACATCCGTATAAGCTAAGACTAAATGTGTGTTTTCTATGAAAAATTTCCGATTGTTTTGCAATCTTTTTAGCTAAATCAAAATTCACAATACATTTTACACTCTTAATTAATTGAGGGTTGTCTGAACATATGGCGATGACGTGGAGTGTATTGTTTTGTGCAAGACAAAAAAAATATGGAAATTAAGCGTTTAAGCTATTAAGTTGCTCTTTTTTCGAAGATTATAAGATTTAAGATATTTGTTGTTGAAAATATTACCTTTTTATTGCTTTGCCATTATGACTGCATAATTATTTATAACAATAAGTTATTACAAGCTTGTGTTACAGTCAAAACTATTGAAGTGCGAGAAAAGAAAGCTCCTTGACAATATTTAATATTTATTGTACAAATAGTAATAACAAATATACAATTTAAGAAAATAAAAAGTATAATACATAGGGTAATGCAAGCTACCGACATATTTTCTCTAACTGCAGGGTCTAATATTCTGAAGAGAGATAAATATTGAAACAGTCATTCAAAAATGCAAAATATTGTCGGCACACGTTGTTTGAATTTTCCGGGTATAGTGAATAGGGACACAGTAAGACCTAATATGTTTTTCATATCTTATCATTCATTTAATACCGCTTCTTATATTAGCTCAATTTGGGTTTAAATGTTATTTTTAATGATTCAATGACGTCACAAGTAGGCTACATGTTTATGGATACACGCCTATGAATTCATGAATAAACATATACTTACTGTAGTGCCCTCAAAACACCAGCACGTGTGGAATGTACGGAAATGTGAGGGTCACTGCATAGCCTAGTGTTATTTCCGGCGGCTGTATCATCAATTTTGTATGCTGACTTTCAGTGATATAGTATTATAGGCTAACTCATTATGTTGCATATGCTTTACTTGTGTTGTACTATTATAGCCTAACGTACTTTGTTGTATATACTATACTTTTGATGTAGGCTATTATAGCCTATCGTATTATGTTGTATTTGCTTTACTTGTGATGTAGGCTATTATACCCTAACGTAATATGTTGTATATGTTTTACTTGCGATGTATACGCCTAACGTATTTTGTTGTAGGCTATATACTATTGATGTAGTATCATAACCTTACGTATTATACCGTTACTAGGGAAGATCTTGTATAGCCTACAACTCTATTTAAAAAACACGTTATAATCTAAATTGAAGGACTCTAGAAATTCCCAGATGTTTTGGAACGAAGAAAAACTAATGAAAGTGCAATGGCTTGTCTTCTATTTTTTCTTCTTCTTTTACGGCGAAGTCGTCCTCTGCCTATTCCTTAAACGGATCTTCGTAAGGAGATCTTTTCCTTTCCGTTTGACAAGATTGTTTCCCGTCAAATTCTTCTCGCATTCAACCAAAGGCTATATTTATTTTAGTGAACTCCAGTTTGATTTGGGGATTAAATGTGTCGATCCGTGCATTTGATTATTGATTTAAGTGAGTTGGGTAACCCCCGTGAGGTTCCGTTCTGAAGCGACTCGGTGGAATTGATGTCGAGAGATGGAAAGACAGAGAAAGGTGGTTCGAGAAAATAGAACAGAACATGGTATATATATATATATATATATATATACATACATATATATATATATATATCTGAATATCTATCTATCTATCTATATATATATATATATATATATATATATATATATATAGATAGATATTCAGATATATATATATATATATCTGAATATATATATATATATATATATCTATATATATATATATATATATATAGATAGATATTCAGATATATATATACCTTATGAACAACGCACAAACGTGTGTAAGGTTGTCTATTGTAACCTAGTGTTTATTTCTGGTTTCTTTCATTTATCTTTTCATTACAGCTCCGTAGTTAATGAACCATAACATCATTCTATTTAGTCAATTTGCTGACCTGGACTTCAATATAAACACAATTGTGTTGATCGTGTTGGTAACTCCAAGGTGACATACTCCATGATTCTAAATTACCTTACACAGTACACACTCAACACTTGCATGTTGAATCTAAAATGTTTTCATTAGGTACAACCTACCCCTCACTGATAGCTGTCGCATTGACCAGACATATCACTCCCTTCAATTTCCCACATCACGACCCGAATAACTTGAAGCTTTCAGAGATTTTGAAAAAAAGTTTGGTCCCTTACTCGCCTCTCCAAAGTCACAAAAGGGTCTAAATTTGGCCCAGTCTGATTCAATTTTCGCACCACATATACCCGAGTTATGCATATTAACATCAAAGCCAGAAAGAACAGTATCTTAGGTTGATAACGTAGCTTAAGTTGTATCCATGCATGCGTTTATTGCTTTTCAGCCATCGGGTGGATTGACGATGTTTTTGGGGGGATATTGACTGCGTGTATGTAACCTTTCCATGCAAAGTTCGACCAACTGGTTTCGAAACTGGGTGTAATATGAATGGTGCATGTAGAATATGCATCCATTATTATATTTTAGAGGTCCACGGACTCCCTACTGCCTACCACCCCCCCCCCCCCCCCCTCTACACATCCGTTTATACAGATCTATTTTTAAGTGAAAATTCCCCTGCAAAGCCCAGTTGAGATCGCTATTTTCTCGAAAAGTTGTCGATCAATTCTGCAATAGTATAATTATAAAGAAAGTACTGAAAAAAAGTACTGCTAAAAGAAAATAACAATTTAACGGACTTTACTAAGTAAACTGTCGATTTCTTGGAAAGCGTGGCCCTGTATCTTTCACAGAAAGTTTCATTGATATCTGTTAGAATCTCTTGACATTTTCACAGAAAATTGATTGCAAAAACTATTTTCACACGTAAACTTGTGTATAAACAAATCTTCAAAGACAAAGTAAAAGGGTTTCTCAAAACTATTGATTGTAACCCTCATTTGCATGTTGTTTGTCTTGTAGATGAATATTCAACATATAGGACAAAAAATGAAGTGAAGAAAAGCCCAACAACACGCGCCTTGTGTTATTTTTTGATTAGAAGTGAGCACATAAGCGGCTTTAATTCTGTTTCATTAACATGCACAGCTTTGGAGGAGCAGGAGAGGAGTGGAGAGGGGAGGGGAGGGGAGGGGAGGGGAGGGGAGGTGAGGGGAGGGGAAGGGAGGGGAGGTGAGGGGAGGGGAAGGGAGGGGAGGGGAGGGGAGGGGAAGGGAGGGGAGGGGAGGGGAGGGGAGGGGAGGGGAAGGGAGGGGAGGGGAGGGGAGGGGAGGGGAGGGGAGGGGAGGGGAGGGGAGGGGAGGGGAGGGGAGGGGAGGGGAGGAGAGGAGAGGAGAGGAGAGGAGAGGAGAGGAGAGGAGAGGAGAGGAGAGGAGAGGAGAGGAGAGGAGAGGAGAGGAGAGGAGAGGAGAGGAGAGGAGAGGAGAGGAGAGGAGAGGAGAGGAGAGGAGAGGAGAGGAGAGGAGAGGAGAGGAGAGGAGAGGAGAGGAGAGGAGAGGAGAGGAGAGGAGAGGAGAGGAGAGGAGAGGAGAGGAGAGGAGAGGAGAGGAGAGGAGAGGAGAGGAGAGGAGAGGAGAGGAGAGGAGAGGAGAGGAGAGGAGAGGAGAGGAGAGGAGAGGAGAGGAGAGGAGAGGAGAGGAGAGGAGAGGAGAGGAGAGGAGAGGAGAGGAGAGGAGAGGAGAGGAGAGGAGAGGAGAGGAGAGGAGAGGAGAGGAGAGGAGAGGAGAGGAGAGGAGAGGAGAGGAGAGGA
Source organism: Apostichopus japonicus (assembly GCF_037975245.1). NCBI lineage: Eukaryota > Metazoa > Echinodermata > Holothuroidea > Aspidochirotida > Stichopodidae > Apostichopus > Apostichopus japonicus. The sequence continues at coordinate 24,102,456 of NC_092571.1, forward strand.
GAGGAGAGGAGAGGAGAGGAGAGGAGAGGAGAGGAGAGGAGAGGAGAGGAGAGGAGAGGAGAGGAGAGGAGAGGAGAGGAGAGGAGAGGAGAGGAGAGGAGAGGAGAGGAGAGGAGAGGAGAGGAGAGGAGAGGAGAGGAGAGGAGAGGAGAGGAGAGGAGAGGAGAGGAGAGGAGAGGAGAGGAGAGGAGAGGAGAAGATAGCTTTGTCCTGTATTATTTAAAAATAAAAATAAAAAACAAGAAAAACAAACAAGATCAAAAACATGAATAGGGCAATTGAGTACGGCAATGCAACGATTAAGTTATGGCAAAGTTGACAGATAGTTAGATGACGCTTCTATAGGCTGGGATGGAAAGGCTTTTCACAGTGCAAACAGACATTGTAGTGTCCACCTAACGACATAATGCGTGATATTTATAAAAATCCGTAAAGACCCTAAAACCAGAACGCATTTCAAAGGAAAAAACAAATGAAAATACATTTCCCCCTCCCCCGCCCCCTCCTAAAAGAACCCCACAAACAAACAATGAAGACGCAGTCAAGGTAAAACAAGACAAACTAGTGATATAACATGTTATTACTTATAGTATCTATATCCCCAATTCTTTACATCGAAATCCCAAGACCCTTTAGGCAGGTGATTATCAGGCTGTTGTATCTATAATGTCTTATGACGCGCAGCATTCCCAGAAGTGCAACAATATCTCTGTGTAGGTACTACGGAGACAAGATACTAAACATGATCTTAACATGCATGCAAAAACCATTCGATTATACTGCAGTTATTCCGTTCTGCGAGTATATCCATTTTAGTATCAAGTGCATACAAAAGTCTGTCTGTCTGTCTGTCTGTCAAATATCAAGCTAGCAGTCTAAGATAATGTAGACCCAATTTATCTTTAATTTTCCGGAATGTGTCTTAAGGTCTCTTTTGTCTCAAGGCAATATTAAATTAACTTTTGAAAAAAATCAAGTACTTGCCCTACACTCACTTTATTGTATATTTTATACACTTAGCCAAGAGCACAGAAGCAAAGCAGAATACTCCATTCATTAATATGCTAATTAAAGTTTACTGTTTGTGCATAGCGTAAAGCGAGTGCAAAGTAGAACTTGATCCAAAGCATTTGAATTATATATAATGCATGTTACGACATGGTATATATAAAACACACACATATATATATATATATATATATATATATATATATATATATATATATATATATATAAATATATATATATATATAAATATATATATATATATATAAATATATATATATATATATATATATATATATATATATATATATAAATATATATATATATATAACCCTAGCCTCCGGCGTCGTATATGCGTGCACCCTAACTACTAGGCTAGGCTATGGATGGTGATTGTATGTCCAGAGGTTCGAAAACGGTAAGGAAGGTCGTAATACCACTGTATAGGCATTTGACGCCTGTATCGAACAATGCTAGCCCTGTTTTAGTGACATATTTTGTTTTTCTGTAGAGATCAATCATGATGCTAACCAAGAATTTTGAGCTATATACTTTGCCAGATAAACACACTTTTGGGTTCCTGGAAGTAAATGGAAAGTAGTAAGTCTGTAATATAACAGTATCCAAAAGTAAATTGTTTTCATCTATAAACTTAAAATATCATACATTCTGAATAATTGTTATCTATATCTATTAAATTCTAATTTTATAATTACTAAAGTCTTTTTTTTTGGGCCACAATTTAAACCTTTTCTTGTTATTCGCATGTGCATGTTAATGATTCACAATAATGTGTTCATGTTTTCACACATATTAAATATAGAGGATTTTGAAACCGCATCTTTTTGAAGTCAATCCGATAGCAAATGTGGTTTATCGATGAGCAATTATTTCGTTTGGGTATGATTTACACCGTATACGACAGCCGTATCTCTTAAAGACTCTTAATATTAACCAACATGACATTTAAAGCACTTCTAGCTACTCCGTGTCGATGTTAATATTATTCTTGAAAACTTAAGTGTACAGTCCTGAAGGGTACTCGAGAGGTACTCAACTGCAGTCTGATATGTGACATGGGAAATGAGAACATTTTGATATAACTTATAGCTTAAACATTTTATTCACAACAGATAAGAGGATGGTGGGATTTCTTTCTTAAGGACATGTAGCCATGAGTAGTTTAAATTGTGAACGAAAACTTATCCAACCACTTCATTTCAGAGGAAACGGATTCTGTCATTCTCTTTTCAATATTAAACACACATCTCTCTCTCACTGTCTCGCGGCCTGTTTCAAATAACAGTTTCTTATCTATATCTACCTATTCTCTCGCAAACCCAATTTAGAAGCAGTTTGATTTTTTTTTACCAATTTACGATAAAAAAGAAAATTGTGGTTATTTCTTCAGTCATATATTGTCAGAGAACGGTAATTTACGGGTTGGTCTTAACGAAATTAATCAGAATATTTCATCACGTGCTTTATTATTTTTTTACAACACCCAATCGTGAGAGGAAACTATAGTTGTTTAATTCAATCTGTTGTCCCCCATCATGCAGGAGTCTTTCTGCTAGAGTGATAAAAAACAAAGTAGGATTCTTTAATGGAGATTTGTAAACGTTTCCGAATGCCATTTAAGTTTTGTGTCGTCACGAAATATCTAGGGCTTAGTATGTAAGGTGAACCACCAGAAAGAACAAAAAAAAAAAAAAAATAACGAAATTAATAAAAAATGAGAACAAGTAGGCCTTAGTGAAATTGAGACAAATTATAGCTGCCTCGTAATAAATCACGGCGAAGACATATGGTCTAATCTCCGATCCGTTGCAGTAATGTCGTTGAATATTAAAATTATCGCTGTCGATGGCATAGTCTAATGAAAGTATAGACCTTATATGGTTATACGTTACAAAACCACAAGCTATGGTTTTCAGTTTTGTGTATTACATAAACCACTTTTGATATTTTTTATTGTTGTATAAAGAAACGTTAATAAGTAATACAAAGACTGTCAAAAATAGAAAGAATTTTACCGTATTTAAGGATTGAAGAGTTCATGACATAATTTTCAGTTTGTACACGCACTTATTTCAAGTTGTTTTGCACAGACCACGGACAACTATAAACAACATTCTATTACATGCTATGGCTGATCTTCCGCTATAATACACAGGTGCGGAGATCCAGGGGTACGGGCTACCCCCCCCCCCTTCAGACCCCATTTCAACACAAGATTCAAATCAGTTTTTGCACAACCTTGCTTATAGATTTAATTATAGACCTAATTCACCGTCTAAACATGCCTCATAACCATATGACGTCTAAAATGAATTATCTTTAGGGGGAGGAGGACCACCCCTACCCCCCCCGGGTCCTCCTCTCCCTCTTTGCATCAATGAACCCAGTTCCACGGCCCTCCTTTTTTAAATTCTTTATCCGCCCATGATACATAGTTCCTACGAGTAAAGATTTATCTTTCATGCAGTTTTGATTCATTTAAATAAGCGTGATGTCTTTAAATGATATCATCACACTTGGAAATCAATTTGATAAAATTAGTTTTTACAACAATAAAGAACCACATGAAGTACTTCATTTTCTCCCAAAAATTGTGACGTTGAGAGGAAAGAAAGAACAAGAAAAAAGAATGTTGTTTGCGTTTGGTAATTGTGCTCAAGGTAAGTCCGCGAAGTTGGGATAGGGACAATTTAAAGTGATGGTGAGAGGAAAGGGATGGGAGAGGGGGGGGGGTAGTTGGATGGGGAGAGAAAGATGTATAAAACGTTTGACTGGTAGTGGTAATACGCGGAGAGCACTGATTACATCATTCGTTATTATGGGCAATTTGTTTCACTCCATAACGTAAATAGTATTTCTTTTCACAGTGCACTAGTTGCGTAAGGGAAATAGTAAAGTGCACACGTAGAATATTGTTTCAAAGATAATTAAAAAAAGAAGAAGAATGAACCACGTGACATGCACAAGACAGTTAAGTACGAAAACCTAGCCACTCTAAACCATACAAATCACATACTTCACAATTACAGTAATTGCAAATAACTATGGGCTTTTTACCTCTTGGAATATCCGATAATGCTGTCAGTCATATTTTGACCTATTAAAACACAGTACTGAAAATGCATTTTTATATCTATTTATTTACAAATATTGTTCAAGTTTATATTAAGGAACTTCGTTAATTTATTTTCTACAAGAAAGTTTAAGAATCAAACAAGTCAAATTGATAAATAATAAAGGCTATTAACCCTTGACTAGATTCATCCAAATGAAATAATTATATATTCAACTGAAGCTAATTAATATGCATGAGAAGATCACCATCAAACACTATTCAAGGATGCCGGGCAATGGTCACTGACCCAGGCTGTAGAATTGTTTCCCATCCGCAATATTTCAACAAATAAATATTAAATAAAGACTGATGTAAATAATTTTACCTTTTCCAATCTAATTTTCTAGAATGTAGAAACCAAACTCGGATTCTATGCATGAATATATACCGACTGATGTTTTACCTTCTGGTCCTCAAATTGTCTTAGTGTTCGGTTTCAAACGAATCAGTCAAATTGTGTATATTTTATCAAGATCCTGTCACATACAATTCAGAATAGTTAGATCTTATCAAAATTACTTGATTGTTTGAACCCGATATACATATATATATACATATATATATATATATATGTATATATATGTATTTATGTTCAGGGCCTCTGTGTAATGTAAAGTTACAGACATGGAACGTTATTCGAAGCTAGAAAACGCTCGGAGGTACAGATATTCATGGTTATATATGCACGAGGAAGGCATAACTTTGTCATTCCTCTTTACTTTTTCTTATCTATGCTGTATATGGTCTCAAAGTCGGAGAGTGTCCTTGGTGAGACATATATTAACGAGGCTTACAATGTAAAACCTTTAGCGTTCCTTCTTGAAGAATGAGACAGCAGGGAACCTAATGAAGAAATCAGATATTACGAATCTCAAAGCAGAATTATAGACTTTTACGACGGTTTATTCTAACATTTGAACATATAAAACATATGCAGTGTGAAGACAGCTATACGTTGATGATTTTAGTCCATGTTGGTATCGGTTAAAGGTGTTTTGTAATCAATCTAATTTGATTGATTGGAAAGACGAATTTCATTGCTAGCAGATATCGATTTTATTATTAGTAGAGGATTATCATATCGGCAGACAAATTGGTTTCATCTTCAAGTCGGTTCGTCTTCCAAATGTTTTATCTGTTAGGTCACAGGAAACGTTCAATCGAATATAAGAGTGAAAATTTCAACCTATATACACAGTCTAGAGATTCATGAATGTTAGAATGTAGTGACGTCACTGTTCATTATCCCAAATGGGTCAAGATTGAATTATTCTTTATTTATTATACTCTTTGATTATAAATTTAACGTTTATTGGATACCTTATATAGTATGTATACATGCAGATGATCGGGGCAGAACACGAGCCCATTATCAAGCCTTCTTCAGACGTTTAACAGTTATTGAATTCCTTATATAGTATATACAGATGATCGTGGCAGAACACGGGCTCATTATCAAGCCTTCTCCCGACCTTTAATTGTATTGGATTCCTTATATAGTATAAACAGATATAGGCCTCAAATTTTCAGAAGGCTTAAAACTGCCATAAGTCTTGAAAATACTTCCATGAAGGGTCTGGTTCTATCAAGAAATTAAGGATTGTTAAAATAGATAATTAATCTCATTGTGAGTATCTGCTTCTAGCGTGGCATTAAAGTGGCGTGTCGAAATTTGAGCTTGGGTGACCATTTTCTGACTTGCTAGCATATTTACGACAATACTGGTGGGCCTTTCAGGGATCAGTATTCAATGACTTTCGAGGCAAGATTGTTCCTTTCAGATCCCATTCCTGATCCCGAACCGCCATTTCACGATCCGCAAATACTGAGAGAGGTTAAAATGTCACTAAATCCAGTCCATGTTCCCTTATAGCAATTGGCCATCATGTCACCCTTCTATCACCCCCCCCCCCCTCCCCACCTCTTCCCACTCCCATTTGCCCTGAATAGCCCATTGACGGTCGCCCAAGGTCCTTTTATTTACTTTAAGGACTTAAATTCAGTAACCTTAAGCTCTTTGTCAGCTTAAACACTACGCATTGTGGATTAGATTCCTTTAGTTGCAGGAAATAGATTTAAATAAACTTTTTGAGAGTCCAGCCACAATTTTCCAAGGTTCAACGAGAAAGTATGCTGGGGAAGGACAGGGGTTTTATGTTGTGCTCTCTAAAAGCAAGTCGTGTATTGTATCATCTTAGAGAGTTAGGCCCTCACGTTATAAAGCCTAAGGGATTACACGTGGTAGGGAACACAAAACTTGCGATACTAGAGGTAAAACATTAAAGGGAAAGATATACTTGAGTACGCATGCGTACATATAAGGTATACTTTTGTCCTCCGTCATGTAGGCTATTATTACAGTAATATTGATTTGGGAAAATCTGGAAATAGTTCTGTTTTAAATTGTTAATTTTTAAATAAAAGTAAGTAAATGCACATTAATGAAACACGCAATACAAAAAAAAATAGTGACAGATGTCATATTTATAACAAACTATTATTTTCTGCTTCTCAATTCTAACCTTTGGAATAACTGCATGCATTGAACTAGACAAAAATAAAAAGGTGTTTACATCACTTGTCAGTGAATCCCATGTATAACAAGTGGAAATATGAAAGTTCGTTTAAGAAAGCTTTCATGGGGTAAACAATTGCTATATTTATGATTTTCGCAATCTATATATATAGAAGGCAAATTAGGCAACATTATCGGTTGTGACGTCAAAGAATAAGATGAAAACTTAATTTTTTTATATAAATACACCCACTTTATTTTTTAAATTTGGAATAAATCTGAGCAAGATTGAGGTTAAAGCGAGAGCCTCAAATAAATGTGTATATCACACCAATACTCCAGAGACGGGCATTTTTCCCGTGTCATTTATAGAAAAATGTTTTTTTTTTTTTTGTGTAGCTGTTATGAAACAGACGTTGCAGACCCATAACTTTGACTTGCAAATGAGTGTAATTTCCATGATACGAGATGACAGAATAAAATTCGTGAAGACGAAAAAAAAAATACTTTAAAATGACACATTCTATCAACTGTATGTTCTCTACATGACTGAGGGTTGTTTTTTTATACCTTGTATCTCGTAAAAAAAATCAAAAAGTTACTGATGTTGTGTGCTTTCAAGTGCCCGTTAATAAGGTTCTTTCCGGTTATAAAGCGTCGTAAATTGACACAGATCGGAGACGCTAAAAGAAAATCATAATGTTCTTAGCTGAGATAGATATCATAAATAATCAGAATTGGTTATCAAAGTTGATGATCAAGAATTTTGAGAACATCGGTATTTATAATAATTTCCTACTTTTTTATGATATGCAAATAAGAGGCACTCGCTTTACTTAAATTTGCAAAGTCAAAGCCGATTAAACAGTCTAAAGAAATTAGACTGTTTAATCGGCTCTAAAAGGTAATTGAGAAAAATGTTTTCATTTGACGTCGTTTGAATATTAAAGTAATCTTTTTATGAATAATATATTAAACTTTTACGCACTGGACAATAGATCTATTGTTTAAGTGAATGATACTGGCCAAGGAGATGGTAAGACGTCGTTTTAACGATTTAAGCTTTGGGGGGTGGGGGCGGGGGTGAGTGATATATTTAATGTTTACCCACTGAAGAATGGATCTATTGTTTAAGTGAATGAAACAGGCCAAGAGGATGTTCAGACGTAGTTTGAAGATTAAAGTTATCTATCTACAAATAACATGTTTAATGCTTACGCACTGAACAATAGTTCTATGCCCCCCCCCCCCCCCCGCCTACCCCCCCCCCCCTTCATATCTCTGTTTCCTGTTTCGCTTGATTCCCCTGGCACTTCCAATATCTGTCAATTGTTTTTAGATGTTGTCTGTAATTCGGATATCTACAACAATATTCAATAATCAACCTTGATGCGTGGGTGTGACAAGTTACCAATGACCAGGGGTTAAGTTGCAAACTCGTGTGAGGGGGGCCTTGGCCTCAAAAAAGTCGTAAACCTCTACTTTTTTTTAAATAGTGCGGTAACAATGGCAATAAAATGACGCATTGTTTCAGTTATGACTTAGTTCATGGACTGTCCTATGCCAGATGTTTGATATATATTTCACAGCACTACCCACTACCCACTTCACCCCACCCCACCCTCAACCTTCACCCCAAGGAAGACGAAACGACATTAAAGTTGCTAGTTGATTGTAATCGCCAACGTTGAGCAGTTTCTAATGCTAATACCACTCTATACTGTCCTCGCATATCATGCTTTAAAACACTCGTACTGACAGTATGGACAGTTCCTAGCCTTGATCTCATTCTGATGCTAATACCACTATATACTGTCATCTCATATCATGCTTTAAAGCACTCGTAATGACAGTATGAACAGTTCCTACCCTCTATCTGATTCTAATGCTATAGTACCACTCTATACTGTCCTCTCATATCATGCTTCAGACCACTCGTACTGACAACATGACAATTCCTAACATGTTATCTGATAGAATCGTGATCTTAATTCTGATCACTGTCAATCAGCATGTGCTTTAAAGCAGGACGTGAAATATACAGTATTTGCCGCAACAGGGTGTTTATTTGAATAAAGTAATGTTCGAAGGTAATTAGGTAAAACATCAGAAGATGGACCCCTGGATGGGTCTCCCCCTGGACACCCCGCCCCCGGAAAAACAGGAAAGAACGAATGCGTTCAGTCAATACATATCACTAAACGTGTCACTAAGTTATAACGTCTTTTATACTGGCACTCACGTTAGTTGTGCTTCTTTATATAGTACACGATAATCATTGACTATTGTAATGCCACTGTGGGTGGTCGTACGATTTAATTAAAGCAGCTTTTTGAGTTTGGTGGGAAATATTTCCAAGCATCTAAGCATTTCTTAAAATAAGATTTGCAATTTACTAAACAAAAAAATTTGTCTAGAATATATTTTTTTTTTTGTCATCCACAATGAATGTAACTTGAGTGAGTAATTAATGAATTCTGTTTCAATCCTTTACATTTTTGTCGGTCGGACACTTCATAATATTATAGAAAAAATACATGTTAAGGTCAATTTCAAAAATTTTGGCTTGTTTCTGCACTTACTTGGAATGAAAATTAGACTTTACAGACTATTTTGAGTTAGTTGATTATCAGATTCTTGTCTGGATTAGCGTTGAAATATTTATCAATTTTAACTCGGAAGGCTGCTTTAAGTCAATCAATTGATTAACCGATGGCATCTCACAACCAAATCCTATACTTCACATTCATACATTGCTATACTTAAAACAATGTTTCTGTGCAGCCTAAATACTTTTGCAGATCTTCGTTCAAAAACGAAACAGAACCTGACTGAGACAACGCTTAACTTGACTCATGAAGAGAATTACCAAAAATATTATAATCAAATATTGAATTGAATATAGTTCAATTTTGATGAACGCTTTTATAAAAATTAAACCAAACAAACTTATGTAATGGCAATGCTGCCAGAGAGGAATTAAAACACAATGATTGAAAATTAAAAAGTCAAAATCGAAACGTTTTCACTTCCTTTAAACGTAAACTTACCTGAAGCATCAGAATAAATTCCCAACAGGAACGGAAAAACCCCTAAAAAACAGATAATCCTTGTCGTTCCCATGTTTATTTATTTCTTTTTTACACAAAAATCCGGTAAATTATAAAATAACGTAAATCCGATTTCCAGAAAACAAGTGCGTTCCCGATGATTTCCGTTTCTGTGTGTGTGTGTGTGCTTGTAATTATCACATGTGGATGAATCTCACACTGCAGCACGTGTTATAATCTACATGATGTAAGTAGCACCAAAATAAATGAATGATTCGGCTTGTACGGCACAGAAAACGCCTAAGTAATTAAAAGCTCGCAAGGTCGTAGCTTGATAAACATGAGAACAGCAAGGGGGAAAGGCTAAATCTTGTCTTCAGTTTACGATGAAGCTTCTTTCTTGAGAAGAAACGTAAAAATCAACTTGCGAAATAGACCAGAATCATCATCTTTCTCCACCTCTCTTTCTCTCTCTCTTTCTGACACGCTCGATTCGTTTTTTTTTTTTTTCCTTTCAAATAACGAGCATCCTTTTTGGTCAGTTTCTCGGCTTAGAAGTAATATTCTTTTCTTTCGCTCTGTATCTCATTTTGCTCCGAACTTTTCTTTTCCAATTGACTTCTTTTACAAAATAAACAACCAAGAGGAGACAGAATCCGATGATAAAGAAGGAGATGAGTTGAGCCACAGAATATCCCTTCTGTATTCCTGTTCGGTTTTTGACGAGCGTCACTTTAAGTTAACATCTTCTTTATCACATAAGAACATTATGATCTTAAAGTTTTAACTACAGGTCCTTTAACCTTTCATATAGTATGGTCATTAAGATTTGTCACACCATTGAGTTGCGTCAATGCGTCACTACGTTACGACCAATATCTAATACCCTATTTACTATACACGTGTATCCCGACGTGTGGACTAGGAATGGTCTCTAGTCGTTCTTGCCCTTTTCATCAATTCAAAATTCGTTGAAAATATTCATTTAACGTGTCCCCATAAAGACACCTATTCGATGCAAATTAATTTATTTGTCTCGTCGTCGCTTAGCTTCATTCCTCAAAGGGGAATCCTGTTAGTTGATTGCTCCCTCTGTATGTATAGACAATATCCCTTATAGATGGATTGGTTATCCACGAACTCGTAGCTCCACAACGATTGAGTCTCCCTGGTAGCGACCAATGGCTTTTAAACTATAAACTATAAAGAAACCTCAAGAAAAAGGCAACAGAGTGTAGCACGAACCAAGATCAGCGTTCGTGCACCAATTATAATCGTGTCCGGCTTCATTATGCGCGCTATTGATCTGTTCAACTGACGGCTTCATGGGGAATTTTTTTTTTCCAGTTGTGAGCTGAAAATTTCGCTTCCATTCCGTGGCAGATGTCAACGCGGTGAAGACTTCACAAAGAGGATACAATAAAAGTCACTGTTTCAGTTAATAACGTGAAATTTGTATTTGCTTCGATTTTCAATACAGGTGGTGAAAAGGATATACGCATGCGCTGTGCTAGAACCGACAATGAAAGTCATTGGTGTTCTTGAAGACACGATACATGCCTAAATATATATATATATATATATTTATATATATATATATATATATATATATATATATATTATATATATATATATATATATACGCAAGGAAAGTGACATTTGAGACGAAAAAACAATGGTATAACAACGCCTCAAGAAAGAACAATTGCGAACAATGAATAGTGTATATATATATACTGTTGAAATAATTCATTTTGTACATAGCTGTCGATTTTGGATGCTTCTTTTGCAATGGTTTGAAAAACATTTCTTGAGACATCATGGAACACAAAATTTGCCCATTCTTTTGGAATAGAATTATTTGATTTAGTCATTTATATATAAAACAAATTGTATCAATTTAGTAGTAGCAGGGCCCCGTGGTTGGGGAACGGCGATCATGGCCTCGACCATAGGTTGCACAACACCACTGGATATTGATCGGATTCTTACATATATATATATATATATATATATATATATTTATATATATATATATATACATATATATATATACATATATATGTATATATATATACATATATATATATATATATATATATTATTTCTCATATTTTCAGTATATATATATATATATATATATATATATATGTGTGTGTGTGTGTGTGTGTGTATGTAAAGTTGTTTATAGTTTTGATTGAAATTACACACAGAGCCGGTACGAACACGATGGGCAGACTAGAGAAGGCTTCTTTCTAACTTTCATTTCGCATTTGTCTGTGTTTTTTGCATCGTATATCTAACACTGGGCGTGAAGGCAATCTTTATGTCAGGGTTAAGGCCAGTTTTACGATTCACTGCCGGATGTAAAAGAGAGAGAAAAAAAAGGCCTGAACAAAATAGAAAGTAATCAAAAGATAGAAGACCTCGGACAAAGATAAGTAAGGAAAAGGAATCTTGGTCTTAACATGAGATATATAGAGAGAGAAATTTCTGTAAATTACTGTCAGGTGAAAACTAGAAAGAGAGGAAAAAAGAGGCAGGGGAAAGTCATGATTTGAAGAAACATTCACTTAGAGACAGAAAGATACTTTTACCGTCTCGAACATGGCTTAATCTTTTGTCAGAGAAAGAGAAGAGAAGAAGGGAGGGGGAGGGATGGATTTACAGATTACGAGATCTTCTTGATTTATGTCTTTGCCAGATGGTTTGGACATAATGTCAGCTCTTTTAAAGGTTAAAACTCTTCAAATAATTGGCTAGCTAGGTGGAAGATTCATTCATCTTAATCTCACCGAGTCCTTACTTGATATTATTGACAAAAATAGATGTACTTTGTTTAGAGATGTTATATGGATAGATTAGGATTACGAATAAAAGGCAGAAAAGTACAAGTAAAGGGTGGTTTTCTTTAAAAACAAATACAACCGAATAAAGGCAATGCCTTTTAAAAAAAAGGAAGGCTACCTATGTTTCGCTGAAAGCATTTGATATATATATAAATATATATATATATATATATATATATATATATATATATATATATATATATATATATAATCAAATATATATCAAATTTAATCTTCACATAAATCTCTTGTTATGTATGTATGTATGTATGTGTGTATGTATGAATGTATGTATGTATATTAGATCCTCCTGCAAGCAGGGACTCGCGAAGAAGCCTCATTGCTCATTGGCTCATTGGCTCAAGCCTCATTGGCTCATTGGCCTCATTGGTGTTATAATGGACGTTTGTTATAATATAATAGATGTAAACCAGCGACTGTGACCAGAAGTCATTGAGAGTTTTCTGTCATGAATCCTCCTCCTGATGTGTACCGTGACAGTGTACCGACATATATAAATAAAGATACACGATAAAGCATTATTTTCAATGCAAGTTTTTGAAAACCTTTAATTGCCATAGACGAAGAGGCCATTCACTCTTCTCGGCGACAATTTTTTCACAAAACCAGGTGTCGAAAATGTCAAAATTCGGTGACATTTTCCTACCGAATATATTTCCCTTACGACAACATGAATTCCTTAGGACCCAAAGAAACCCTTGTATGGACTTTTTAACACCTTTAATAACAATCATATTTTTCCTAAAAGATTTTCAATACATCATAAATCGTGAAAGGTGTCTGGAAGTTGAAAATAAATGCATTTATTCCGATAAATTTGGGCTTATGGATGGTTCATTCTAATACAAAAACGTTTGAGTAGGGCTATTGAACTCACTATAAGGACCAGCAACGTATGATATAGTAATGTAAGTTGTCGTTTTTTGTTGTTGTTTCTGGTTGTTGTAATTTTCTTCTTTTTTTTTGGTGCACAAAAACAGTTCTCACAACTTATCTATAGGTCAAGATAAATTAGTGAAGAAAGGTAAAAACAAAAGGTAATGAAAAACAGAAACGAAAGAGAAAGACGGAAAATAAACTTTCAAACTCTTGGTAAACTCTAATTCATCTATAGGTTAATTACTTTAGGGTAATTCGCTCAGTTGGGATACCCATCATATTGACGTGGCGAACGATACTGGCAGGTGATCATGAAAAACAATTTTCATTGAATACAAAAATAAATTGATATGCAAATTAACTGAATCGATCATTTGACAGCTTACAAGTTTGAGTCGTTGTGCAATTAAGAAGAATAAAATAATAATAATAATATAAACAAATAAGGTGATAAAGAAAACAATGATCAGAATATCATTGGAATATTTGAATTAAGTGAAAATTTGAATGAATATGCCACAAATAAACCAACTTTATCTTCCTCAAACTTTTCTAAAAGTTTACTGCTGAGAATCTTTAAAAGAATAAAATATAACTAAAAGTGCTTCCGAAGTTAAATATATTAGGAAGAGGGGAGGATGATAGACGTAGGCATTCTTTGACTGGTCTTGGTATGTCGGATGCTGATAGACCCGTGTTTATCATGCGGATATATCAGCATGCATAACTTCAATGGTATCTGATGTTTAACATATATGCAGGAACGGAGTGAAACGCAATCAATGGAAGAATTGTACGCCTTGTCCATAAATATAACGTGATAAAAATCTTGAAAGGTTGATTTGGATGAAACTGATAACATCCAAATGCATTACAGTATTTTCCCTCTTCGTGTACAGTTTTCACCCCCTTCCTCTCTCCCCTGTCTCTGCTGTACTAAGCTTTCTGTCGTTAATACCTGTTACACTCCCCCATCCTCTTTTTCTGTATCAACATCCTCTCTCACTCTCTGTCTAAAATATATTTATATAGTTCTGTTCAATAAAGGATTTCGTCTATCGGCTTTGAACTAGTCACTGTCCATTCCTGTTTCTTTCTATAGTTCAATATAATTCATTTGTTCCAGTTTCTAAATCAAACGTATGCCTCGTCTGTCAGTCTGATTAACTTGTTTCCTCGTCTCCCGTTTTAGTTAACCTCTGAAGAAGATCCTGCTAGGATCCTTAATCCTTACATTTTTTGCAACTGTTTCTGTTCTACAACCCCCACCCCCCCCCCCCCGCCGTGTTCCCTTAACATGCTTCACCACAATCCACACCCCTCCCACTTCTATGATTCCTCTCTAATTCTGTGACATCTGTCACCTCGTATTTAGCCGTCGTACCCACCCCCCCCCACTCCCCCTCCTATTCACATGTACTTTAAGTCACTATATACCCTATTCATCAGTTGCACAACCCTCGTCAAATACCTGTTACCTACATATGTCTTAGGTTAAAACATCATGATAATTGCACAGTTATACATCATCCCTATATATGACATGAACGCTCCGGATATGCAAGCGGACCTATATTTTAATTGTAATTTGCAATTGTCCCTGACAAAAAAGAACTGTATAAAAGAGTATTCTTTGGGTGGATTGAAATGACACGGTTTCTTCTATTCGCCTCTCTTTTCAAGATAACTTGATCTTTAATCAGACCTGCTTTTTTTTTCTCATTTATTTTGGCTGATGATTTAACTTAAAAATATATGTTTGTCTACCACCTGATGATGTCATAGTGTATACCATTCATAAGCATTTCTTTATAACACACAGAAGAAGGATGATAGCCAGTTATAACTATAAAATATGCTTAGCTCTATAAAGCCTATTTTTGCTTCGACATGATCTTGTTTCGCATCGTCGTATTGCGTAACATCATTAAATACGTTGGGTTAGGGGAGGGGAAGGAGAGGGGGGGTGGTTTCGGATGGGAGAAGCTTGAAGGTCGGAGTATTTATTTTATTTTAAGTGTGTTGGAATATTTGTTTACAGTCCACAAGCTTGATTTGCGTACGTCCATCAATTGTCTCAATTCAAAAACTTATCATAGTTGACATAACGATACACAAGGAGGAATTTCAGCAAAGTCCCAGATATATGAAGTCGCTAACGATTCCAACTGCACAAGAGATTGATTTACTTCAGAAAATGTTTACCTGAAACGATGCGTAAATTTCTCTGTCAGTGATAGAATATCTCTTTTTGCTCATAATTACAATTTTCATGTTCATTTCAAACATCACTTAAAACGATTAATTATCTTTTACCATGAGTTGGTATCCTATGGTGTGTGACTGGTGATCTTCTATACAGAAGCCCGTCTGTTGTAAAATGTTTTCAAAATGCATATTTAAGTAAGAATTATCGAAATATGTTTATGACAATATTTTTCATTATTCATAACCGTGCATTAGTCATAACCATGCATATATGATATGACTCTTTAATACATCAAATTTGCTGTTAATGCAGTTTATACATAGTACATGACTGCATATACACATTAATGTTAACCTTAATAACGGAAATAATTATTTTAAAGGTCAAAACGTGCTTGAAAATCTTAACCTTGAGCATGTTTCGTCAGTGGCTCTAATATCTTTACTTATATTGAACTTCGGTGTCAATAAAGACAATTTAATTTCCGCCCCGGGATATAACTATTCGAAGAAACTAGCTTCTCATCAGTTGATAATTTTATCGAATTTTCAGATTTACTTATTTGTACATGCCATGAACTGCCATGCCATTGCATGTATTAAATATACCTGACGATAACACATAACCAGCCAATCGGGTCTTTGAATGGCCTATAACGATGACATTTTATTTTTAAAAGATATTTTCTAAAGCAGGTTTAATAGTTATTATACTATTACAGGAAACAATTTCAGTGCACGGCTCTTGCTCTCAAAGTGTAAGTTAAAATTGTTCAATGGAGAAGGTTTAAATAAAAATTCTCGTGGCAGTCAATACAAAACTTATTTTGCGGAGAAAAATGTTGTAAACATATATCACATGAAAATCACTATTCAACATCTTGCCCCTAACTCGAGAAATGGGTGATTTATAAATGTAACATATTGGGACTGGCTAAACCTTAAATTATTTTAATTATTCCATCAGCTTGAGGGTAAATGATCTTCAAAAGCTGTACTTGGGCTGTAATTATAATCTTCTAATTCTTGATTTATCCTTGAGACCTGACACCTTTGGAATGTTTGATAACCATATTATTTCTTAATCTTGCATCTGAAGTATTATATCTTCAGTAAAAATTTGACCTATAAGAGCCTCCTAGTTTATATGAGTTTCTGTACAAGTTCAAGTTCCTCCTGCAAGTTGAAAAGAGCATCGCTAGCGGTGGTAGCAGTAAGCAGTTTTCTTCCAATGACTATTAGATATCTTTTAAGAACAGTCCCTTTCTGTTTAATTAATTTGCTTCTCCTATTCCATTCAACTATAAGTTCATTACATTAAGACACAGATTATATGTATTGTGTGTTGAAGTAAGAAGAAAAAGACTACTATGTCTGTCACATTTGTCACTTGTGGGGTGTAAGCTCAGTGGTTAACGCCGGTGCCTTCCAATCATAAGGTCTCCGGTTCGAGTCACTCCAAGATTAATGTATGTCGTCGAGTTACATAGTTGTTGACAATTCATAATCACGGACGTCAAATATGAATGTAAGAGACTGACTTCGGTCAGCTTGCGGCTTTGATAAGCCAATGAGGCTTCTTCGCGAGTTCCTGCTTGCAGGAGGATCTAAACTGCATACATACATGTTTGTATAATTATGCGAGAAATATTATGTTCATTATGTCACAGTAAGAGATATGTAAATATTGTTGTATGAAATGAACAAACGGATAATAAACGAGTTGAGAACTCGGGAAAAAAATACGAAAAATACCAAATTGGAATTCTCGGGGTAAGAGAATGTAAATTAGCTTTGATTTGATTTATTTTGATTTTCCACAGATAATAAATATATACATGTGGAGGGAAGTCCTCTAAAAAGCCAATTCAGGCTTAACAAGGTAAAGGACTCCCAAGAAGCTTAAATCAACTATTGTATCCGATCCTGAATCTTCCGGATATTTTTCTTTATTTTTGTAATATAGTAAATCACACACAAGCACCATATTCAAACTTTACCCCGAGAAACTCACAAATTTCGGGAAGGGGGGGGGGGCAACTTTTGTCTTGCATTGTTTGAAATGAAACTTGACTCGAGGATTTAATAACCTGTATTGTAATGGGATTCTAGAATTCAAGTAATATCAAATGATATCAAATTCAATTATACTAGAATTCAAGTGATATCAAAAGTTGACCAAAGATAACAAAAAGGCAGCTTTAAAGAAAATAATGTCTGATTTTTTTTTATATGACATGTAATACTGTTATCATACACACGCCTTTACTCTAAACCAGGGTTGTCCAACCTTTTGATGAGGAGGGCCACCTCGAATGATTATGATAAAGGAGGGGCCGCATGAACCTACAAGCTCCTGTGGCATATCCAGGGTTTCGTGCCAGAGCGGCAAATTTCAGTGGCCCCGCTAGGGGTCTGTATGGGAAATGAAGTTACTATACAAGCGGAGCGCCACCGTAGGTTGGCGCGTGGCGTGCAAGAAAAAAAAATTGCCCAAAAGACCCCCAGATTGCAGGAAATGACACTTCGCAAGCCTTCTGATCTGTATCAAAACAATCTTCATATTGAGATATAATGATCTCTGAAATTTATCAAAAAAGAATTCCTGGGTAAAAGTACATTTGTAAATTAATGAGGTTGGCGGGCCGGACGGGACCTTGCGGCGGGCCGCACTGTGGCCCGCAGGCCGTAGGTTGGACAACCCTGCTCTAAACGTATAGTACTATAGATATAGTACTAGAGATAAAATACAGATTGCCCATATTCTCTAAAAAAACAAAGACAATTGTTTTATACTCGATGAAATGATTACCAAGATAATAATTAATGCAACATTATGACATGAATAAATCATGTCTTACACTGATTTCATATGTCACGTAAGAAAATTCATTATTACGTCATTCAATTGCATTTTTGTTTTGCCAAATGTATTTTTTTCTTCAATTCTTGAAGCAAAATATCAGAAGAATTTAAGTAAATTCAAAACTTAGTTACCTTATCGACAATATTTAGAGGATAAAACGTTAATAATTTGAGTGAACGACGACGTTTTCCTGTACTATTTCACATGTTAAAGCTTGCCGAAATATTGTATATTTTTCAGGGAGGATGTTTTTGTTCAGCCAACGAATGCATTAGTAAAATCTCTGAGACTACAGCTCGTAGCTTGCCCTTGAATATTACTAAAACAAAAAATGTTATTATTCAAAATAAAAATCATGTCACACAGTTCTATGTATTTCGTTTTCACAAATGAGAATATGAAGTATATAATTCTTATATTATACTATATGCTGCTCAGTTCAATCATTCAAATATGAATTGCTTTGGTCGCGTACTGCAGGGATTTACGAACCTACCTATTTTCATATTTTTTTATAAAAATATATTTGCCTTTTTTCTCTCTTGTGATTCGAAAACGATGCCATTTTACTTCTCATTCCTGTCAAGAGAGTATAAGGCCAATTTGCAAGTCTCTTTGGGCAGTTCTATATTTCTTTTGAGGAAAAGAAAAGTATATATTATTATAAAAAGTTGCCGCCGCAATTAGTGTGAAGACGCGATCACTTCAGTCAGCCCTGAGGTATTACCTAAACTTAAGCTTAACGAAATGATATTATGTTTCTTGAACAAATGAGTAAAATTTAAACTTAAAGGTACTTTGCGGTCGTCCAGACACAGAGCATGTTTTAGTATCGTATATATATATATATATATACTCTTTATATATATATATATATATATACGATACTAAAACATGTCCTCTGTTTTTAGTATTTCTAGCAAATCTAGAGTTCCTCTCGATAGTTCCCGAGTATTCCAGCAGCGTGTTGTGTTTCGAAACATTTTCCAACACAACGGTAATAGCTTTACTCAGAGGTGTCCCAAGCTTGATTTTTAAACGGATGTTTCGATGGTGCATTATGTAATATTATTCAAAAGTTTTATAATTTTTAATTATGATGCAGATGTTTCTTGAAATTTGTTACTTTTACAATATTTACTTCCTTTGTTTTAAGAATTTCAAGGCCTAGTAGTATTATCTTATATATCGTTACATAATTTGATCTCAATATCATAAACAACAAAATTCGTTTCAGTTCAATTGTCAATTAAGGTGACGTCATTCATCCTATATTGTTGCCAGATGCAATCACAAAATGTCACCAAAATTAAAGAGAAACATAATATATATTTTGCCACATAAAATGTTATAAGGATGTAGTTTTGATCTAAAGATGCAATACAATTTCCAGCAATTTTGTGAAACAACTTCCTTCTGCCACCAAAATATTCATATGATCAATTGTCAAAGACTAGTTATTTCTAGTTATTTCCTATCTAGGAGAGGGGGGGGGGTTGAGCATTTGTGGTTCAGATCACATCTTCAACTCGTTGATACTTAAAGTGCGTTAGTATTTCAAGAGCTATGCAGCTAAAAGCATCGTTCGTAGGATATCAGAACAAAATATTTCTTTCCTGTTCATTTTTTTTAATTTTTTTTTTATCATCTCGTTCTCATCCGATTAAGAATTTTGAGTACACTGAAAAGAACTACATAATTGAAGCTTCGATAATGTAAATAAAGCAATACACAGTACAACCCTGCAAAACCAAGACAGATTTATACGCAAAGATAACCAATGAAACAAGACTATATCAGTCGTTATCACGTTTGACAAGTAAATTGCATTTTTGTTTTTGACATCACTATACCGTGGCTATAGCGGTTCTTGAACCGTCCTGTGTAAATCTACTCTGACGCTGTAGGGTTCTAGCCATAACATTCGTTTCCTATCAAATTCATTATTTTACAAGAACAGATGGATTGACTTACTTCAATGCAGTCTGCCACGATTGTGTCCTCCGGCTCAGATTGTTTTTTTGCTAATAAATATAAAAACTTTAATGTTTTTTGCCTTCGCTGCCAAAGTGTTAGTTGTCGTGTGTGGTTGCTTCATGTGTAAATGGTACTGGCGAATGCCATGACATTACACAACCTATAAGCAAGTGTATGTGACATGTCTATATAGGCTCTAACAGTAAATTATTTATATTCGAAAAATTGTTTGATAAGGTTGATTGAAGTATGGGATAGGAATTGAGCACATGGGCTCAGGTCATTATAGTCAAATACGTGGGCTGAAAGTGGGTCGGAGAAAGCAAATTTGTGAAGTTTAGGGTAAAGTATTTATTCTTGGTCTCTAGCTGAGATAACAGCCTAGCTGTTTTTCTATAGTGTCCTTCATATGTTAACCTTCCTACTGTAATGTTATATTGTATTTACCTTGAACAAACATATCAGGAAAAAATTGAAATTGAATTGAAATTATAACTCATAGCGGGTTGAAGTATGATGTATGTGCATACTGTATGAGTTTAGTTAATTGTAGCGAGTTACAGTGGGTTAGGGGTGGGTTCGAATATGGGTAGCCTATGGAGTAAAGTATTAATTACAAGTTATGGTGTGTAGAAGTATGATGTGTGTGCATATACTGTATGAGTAAGTATAGCGAGTTACAGTGGGCTGGGGTGGGTTCGAATAAGTGGGTTTGAGTAACCTATGGAATACAGCAGTAATTATAACTTATGGCGGGTTGAAGTATCATGTGTGAAAGGGCTGCATGATTGAGCTAATTATAGCGACTTTAAAGTGGGTTGAAATAAGTGGGCTTGAAGAGAATTACTTAAAACAATATTATAATGATATAGTGGGTTGATTGACAATGCGTAAGCTGGCTCCGTGGGTTGCGCAAGTATAGCGCGTTCAAGTGGGTTGGAATAAGTGGGCTTGAGTAGAATGGATAACAGTCTAAGTTTATGTGGTGGGTTAATGTACGACAGACCAATATTTAACTTTTGTTGTATTCTTTAATCATAGTTAAGCTCTTACGTTGATATAGGATTATCCAAATATAACGTAAATATTAGATATAAGAGGGGCAAAGTCCTAAATCTAACCAGGTACCGTTCATTATAGACTTTATGATTAATCACACGAATATTAATTCCATTAAAAAGTATTCCCTCGGCTCCTTTAGTTATAATCGAAAGGGGTATCATGCAAAATTCAACCAATTAAGTGCATATGATTTTAATCTCCAGAAGCGATCATTTCCTTTGAACCTTCAGTACTGGCCCCCGAAATTAGTCTTGCTTAGCCGCCTCGGGTTGTCTAAAATAACGGTAATTTTTATTTATTTCTCAAATTGTTGCAAGTAGGCACGGCATTCAATGCCGAGTACAATACAATTTATACTTATATCGCTAACAGGAGGCTTACACAAAGAAATGTCGACTAGCTTGCCAATTGCAAATGCCTGTAATATCCATGTACAACCGCTTCATTACGACGTATTTGATAAATCGTCTTAATACCGGGAACAAATCTGTGGAACATTAACATTAACGTTGTTCTATAGAATATCTACAGTAAAATTATTAATACCTTCCATATATACTTATTTCCCTCCCCCACCTCCTTTCGCTCCCCTCCCTCCCTACCTTCTTTCCCTCCATACCCTCCACTTCCCCTCCCCCTTTCCAAAACTAATTGCATCACCTGCGATATGATGATAGGAAAGATGTAGTTTACTCACATGTGGAAATGAAACTAACCTTGTACACTGGATTTGTATGGCCCACATTTGACCTGACGAATGCCTGTACCGGTACCATTACCTCTAATGCGGCGGTCTGGGCCTTAGAAAAATCATCCACGATAGAGTCCGGGCACAAAAACCAAATAAATTTGATCCACGTTCAACCCTGTCACCCCCCCCTCCTCCACCCTGTCCCCTTACATTGAGACTGTAAAAATGTGATCACGACGGTGTAACGCCAAAGTGACGGCGTTACGTACACTAGGGCCTTGAAATACGGTTACAGTGTATAGCGAAGTACGTAAACTTCGTTCTGTTAGGGGTTAAATTAACACATCCATATTTCACATACCATCGCACTTAACACCTGTACATGTAGGCAACTTACTATATACTACATTGTTACATAAGCACACACTATGCAGGATTTCGGCTCGCCTAATAAGTTTTCACCCCCTTTAAGTATACCGTACCGATGATAGCCTATAGGACATGTGTAATATCTATTGAATTATTCAATAGGTTTTGAAGAATTCCTTGTGTTATAGATATCGAGTTTAGGCAAGTCGCATGACGAGAAACGTTGCCTCAGCAACCAGCTGTTAGAAATACAGAGATTGTTATGCATGTTTATGGCTCCAGGCATTCATCCGGCCTCTTCTCAACGGCACAGCACCCCCACCCCCCCCCCGGGGTTCGGGCCCCCGACCCTCCATATTTCTTTTTATCTAATGTGTTTCTAGTACAAACTTAGAGTTACACGTATAGCCTACCTCAAGATTGATTGAGTTTTAATTCCAATTAAATTTGAAGAACACCTACTGTGTTAAAAAAGGGAAAAACAAAAAGCTTGAATGTTAACAATTGCCGCCGGTAACATCGAGGTTTCCGAAACTTTGTTGAAGGGGTGGGATGGGGAGCAGATGAGGAAGAATTAAAGGAGGGCGAGTGGGTAATCTTGGGCACAGACATTTTACATAGTTATCCGTACCGTAATGCTTAACATCTTCTCTCAGTTGGTATATGTGTGCCATCTGTTGCGTCTCAATACATGGTGAGAGGGTGAGGGTGGGGAAGGGTAGGGGGTTTATACCCACACCACCAGAACGCTTCCCATCCTCCGCCCATCCTCCACTCCACACTATGAATATTTTATCTTCTCTGAAAATACGTCTACAAACCTGTGCAAACCTTTATCTTATGCCGAATTGTCTCTAACTGTATTTCCCCAGTGTCTACGAACATATATAACATGCCACCCACAACGACTACGGAGCCAGTAGAAATGTTAAATAATCTCAAATCTCTTTTTTTTTCATATCTCTGTCCATTGATGAGTTTTAATTTGTCACCATATCATGACACCGTGCATTTAATAATCAACCTACATCTTAAGTGCAATTTACTAATGAAACTACAAATTACAACATAGAAGTCTTTTGAAGAAAAATCTTTCACATGTTGTATTTCCTTTACAATGCATTTGAAAATAAAACAAAATAAAAAATAACTTCCGGCTTAGGAAAACCTATAAATTATATGCATACTGTTAATATGAAACAAGAGAAGCCTAATAGGTAAAAATACAAGCATACAAAAGCACGTGTGACGATTTCCAATATGTTTATACCTTTTGTCACAAATTCCTTTACATTAAATAGGTGAGTAATTACTCTCAACATGCAAGATTTTACGTGTATAGACGAAAGTAGAAAATATGGTGCACGTGTTTTGACATATTTACATCAGTTATGGTGTGTAAATGGTACATACATACTTACACATAGTACGAAATTCAAATACAGTATATATATATATACACACTTATACGTTGCTATAGAGATACAGCGCATGCGTACGACTGAAATACACGCGTACAGGTTATCTCCATTGCTTCAAATCTATACATGCTCAACGTTTTACAAATATAGACTTACGAGGTTTTGCTCCTCCAAAATTATTCCCAGATATTGAATAGAAGATATTTTGAGTTGGTGTATTTCTTTGTTTAGTGTATAATACCGGTATTCCAACCTTACTGGAGACCCCCTCAATATAACGAAGTTATCTCTATAATTAACCACTAGATATGCTCCCTCATTCAGCTTATTAAAGAAAATGTTGTGTCACAACAGTCTAAAGTAAAGATTTTATAGCTCAAATTTTCTTGCCTCTTTTTACCGTAGTCCTGTTTCGTGGAATAGAGTAACAGATTGTGTAAGCAGATGTATACCTATTTTTCATTGTAGGGTCCTGTACATCGCCATTACAATACATTGTGGCGAAGTGGGCCTTTAAATCAATGTAGGCATCCAATACTGGAAGAATGGTTTATAATTCATTGATTGTGACATTGTTTACCCTTTTCCAATCCAAATTTGGTGTAAATTTATATACATTGTAGTTACACCACATACCGAGTTACGTCATCATTTCATCATTTAAAAAAAAACAAAAAAACAATGCTTAATCTTCAGGAATAAGATGGCGGCCAGTAACAAACAGAACATATAAACTCAATGATATTCACATCAAAAAATTTAAACGATTTTCAAAAGCTGCAATTTAACCAGATCGACTAATTTTTATGTAGATAACCGTTCTGTTCTTGTACATTAGTTAAAACACGTATAAATGATTAAAGGGCGCCATGAATGTGTTCATATTGACATCAAAAATCTCATGCAAGTTTGCTCTCCAGGGTTCAATATATATGACTGCTCAGAACATACTCCTGGGGGGGAAATGGCGTAGATCTGCTGGGGTAGTGATTTCGATCAGACGAACAGTCTTGCAGGCGAGTATCTGGGCCCAACAACCACAGGCAAACTGAACCTTTATCTGTTTCATTTCAATGCCGTGTGTGGTATTGTATCTTCTTTTTTTCTGGTTCAATTTACCAATATGTTGCAATTACGTTTTTTTCGTTTGACACAGCATCGATTCCAATCTCCCCCCCCCCTTCCCTCCGCCACCAATCTTGGGAAACAATATCCAAAAGTTGGAAATGTGCATGTAAAAATTCTAACGTTGGAAATTCTGTCAACTTGTAACAAAGAAAGGAAATAAAAATGTACATTATTCTGGCTTTCAAACTTATTACTTCTGATATTCCTGTCGAAATTAGTAGAATTTCTAAATTTTATTGAAAAAGAAACCTAACACTATCAATCCTCTATTTTTGTGTTACAAAAATAAGGATATTTCTAACATAAGATAAAATCAGCTTCACTTTTGTAAAGTTTAGCTTCGTCCTGAGTGCCAGTACATCGGCAAGAGTAAGAGTACCAGTTGAATTTCTCTTGGTATATGAATAAGAGTACAAGGCTCTAAACACGTAGGCCACGACTACGTACAAAAATGCCCTGGGTTGTAGTCCGAGTACAAATCCAAAATGGCGACCACATGAAACTATATACGCTAACTTATGAATATGAGTACGCGCTTTCTACGAGTCTGGAAGATAATATAAATTACATTTTTATACTACATGCGAACTGAAATATTTGGTATATAACGTCAAGTGATCACATCAGTTAAACTATGAGTGTATATGAGCTCTTTACTTTGGGGGGTGGGGTGGGGGTTGGGGGGGTTGACTTGTTATATATACGAGACTGAATGAAAGCTTTGTATTAGAGGACATTTACAGCTCACACACTCTCCATACTAATGACCCCAATTTACCTGACACATCGATTGACATTTTTGCCCCTCAAGTCGTATCCAGGCGCAAACCACGGTATGTCAAGTTCTTTTTATCTCCGTAATTAAACATTTGGAAAAAAATTCTGGCAAACACGATTGCTGCATAAAGTAAGCCAAACGATCGCTAAGTTCATTTTTGGGCTGGTGGTATATTATTCACGGTTGCCCTCGATTTGTTTTTTATTTCTGTCTTTCGTTCATTTTTGAAAGAATAAAGGAAGTCGATAAATTTCCTTCATTTTTTTCTATGTATCCGACGGCGTTCCATAGGAAATGCTCTCACATTCCTGTAAGGTGACTACAATATATTTGGAAAGAGATTCCGCTCAATCGGTAATTAATTAATATCGATTGCCACCTGATTCCACATTGTGCATTTCTTTGACGGGTTCATCGGTGATCCAACTGGACAACTAAAAGCGTCGGCGAACCCTTTCAAATTACGTAGTGAGGTGTCGACTCTAAGGAAGCAAAAAGATTTAAAAAATATGAACTGAGGTCGAAGTTTTAATATCAAAACATGAGCTGCCTTTAACGCAGCTGTATGTTGCTGATGGCCATTTTTTTTCTTCAAGTTTTTGGCAAATTTGACAAATGCAAAAATGGTCAGGCTATGTCGAGCTACCTACAAGTAAGATTACAATTAAATGAAAGTAAGTCGAACGGGCTTTAAGACTTTCTTTTCACTAAAACAAAAATCTTCAATTAGTGATTAAGTACTGATTTAACAGAATTTAAGAAATAATCAGACAATATCAGACAATTTTTGTTCACTTTAGTGTAAGTTATCACATAGAAAAGTCAAAGTTGAATTTTTTTTCTTTCCTCGAAAATCGTGAAATGAAATAGAATAACTGTGATATTTGTACAAGATAACACTTGTTGTTATCTAGTAGTTTGTACATTAGAATACCAAATCATCAAATTAAAAAGCAAATCAGATACCAAAATTAATCATAGCTCTTTTTGGAAATTGTTCATCATTAGTATCTACATAATATTAACTATGGACGATGGAGTGACTTGCTTCTCTTTTAAGTTGTAAACATCGACAAACTTCAGATTACTCAGATCTGTATTCATATTGTTTCGATGAATAGCATAGCTTACATGTCAAGCATATAACATACCTGTGTTAATGACCATAGCATGCATTTGTCAAATAAATATATAGCGTAACTGGGCAAAACAAACATCATAAGCGCTCTAGTAAATAACAAACCAGTACCAACTAAATAACATACCTGCATCCAGTAGTTATAACATAACTGGGTCAAGTAAAGAGCATATATACCCGTGTCAAGTAACAAACATAACTGTGTCAACCGAAATTACACACCTGAGTCAAGCATATCACACGTCCGTGTAAAATAAATAGCAAACCCGTGTCCAAAATAAAACACACCCATTTCACGTAAATAGCCCATATGTGTCAAGCAAATAGCACGCCAGTGTCAAGCATATAGCACACCCGTGTCGAGTAAATAGCAAACCCCGTGGACGGCAAATAGCACAGCTATGTCAAGCATATACCACACCCGTTTCAAGCAAACAGCACACCCGTGTCAAGTAAATAGCACACCCGTGTCAAGCAAATAGCAAACCCGTGGACAGCAAATAGCACACCCGTGTCAAGCAAATAGCACAGCTATGTCAAGCATATACCAGACCCGTGTCAAGCAAATAGAACACCCGTGTCAAGTAAATAGCAAACCCCGTGGACAGCAAATAGCACACCCGTGTCAAGCAAATATCACACCCGTGTCAAGTAAATAGCAGACCCGTGTCAAGCAAATAGCACACCCGTGCCAAGCAAATGGCAAACCCGTGTCAAGCAAAAAGCACATCCGTGTCAAGTAAATAGCACACCCGTGTCAAGTAAATAGCACACCCGTGTCAGGTAAATATCACACCCGTGTCAAGCAAATACCACACCCGTGTCAAGCAAATAGCACACCCGTGTCAAGTAAATAGCACACCCGTGTCAAGTAAATAGAACACCCGTGTCAGGCAAATAGCACACCCGTGTCAAGTAAATAGCACACCCGTGCCAAACAAATAGCACACCCGTGCCAAGCAAATGGCAAACCCGTGTCCTGCAAATAGCACACCCGTGTCAAGTAAATAGCACACCCGTGTCAAGTAAATAGCACACCCCGTGTCAAGTAAATAGCACACCCGTGTCAAGCAAATAGCACACCCGTGTCAAGCAACTAGCACACCCGTACATGTCAAGTAAATAGCACACCCGTGTCATGTAAATAGCACACCCGTGTCAAGCAAATACCACACCCGTGTCAGGTAAATAGCACACCCGTGTCAAGTAAATAGCACACCCGTGTCAAGTAAATAGCACACCCGTGTCAAGCAAATGACAAACCCGTGTCAAGCAAATAGCACATCCGTGTGACGTAAATAGCACACCCATGTCAAGAAGATAGCACAGTTACGTCAAGCATATACCAGACCCGTGCCAAGCAAATAGCAAACCCGTGTCAAGTAAATACCACACCCGTGTCAAGTAAATAGCACACCCGTGTCAAGTAAATAGCACACCCGTGTCAAGTAAATAGCACACCCGTGTCTAGTTAATAGCACACCCGTGTCAGGCAAATAGCACACCCGTGTCAAGCAAATAGCACACCCGTGCCAAGCAAATGGCAAACCCGTGTCAAGCAAATAGCACACCCGTGTCAAGAAGATAGCACAGTTATGTCAAGCATATACCAGACCCGTGTTAAGCGAATAGCATAACTGCGTGAACCAAATAACACAACTGTGTCAGTCAAATAACACACCCGTTTCATGGAAATAGCACACCCATGCCAAAGTAAATAGCACACCATTGTCAAGCAAATAGAATAACTGTGTCCAGCAAATGGCATACCCAGTTCGAGTCCCCAGTTCCCCAGTTCGAGTCACTCCAAGATTAATGTATGTCGTCCAGTTACAGAGTCGTTGACAATTGACAATTCATAATCATGGACGTTAAATATGAATCTAAGAGACTGACTTCGGTCAGCTTGCGGCATTGATAAGCCAATGATGGATGGCTTGTTCGCGAGTTCCTGCTTGCAGGAGGATCTAAAATACATACAAATACAAATACATACCTATATTTAGGAGGGGGGTACAATATTGTAACAAGATACCGATCCGCCATGTTACCGCACATCGTCTGCAAAGAAATACAAAATCAGAATAGCCTCATAAGAGAGGATATTTAATAACTAGATATCCTATGAAATACCAGCTGCAGTCTTTGAGTTTGAGGAGGAGTTGTTTGTGCTCTACTTTTATAGTTCCATAACTCCAATCTAATCACTGACTGCATTGCTATAGGCATTTGAGTAATAAAACTTTGCCCCCCCCCCCCGCCCCCCCCCCAAAAAAGTTAGGAAAACGCCGCATTAATACTATTGAGGTTCACTGTTAACATGATGCGTGATGCAGTATAGCCTCCATAGCAAATATACAGAGTACTATACAACACTATACACATAGTTTATTCATCGACATGAAACGCGGAGCATGGCAATAAGTATAGTTATGCCGTACACATGCGGATAAGTAGTTGTCGTGTATAATATTGTCTCCGTTATTTCTTCTTTACTACTTCATCTTCTTCTTCATCTTTAACATCACGTACCCTCTTCTTGACACTATACAGAAGGACGCATACAAATTACATTACTAGATTTGGGACCAGACGTTACTGATCTATTGAGATTTTTTTGCATGAAATTCATCTCAATGACAACATACATATACATGCAGTCAATGTTTACATACACAAAACATTCATGGTCACGGTTATGCATTTCCATTCCCTATACTCGTACACAATGCGCATATCTTTGTCCTCTTTCAATTTAACTTACGGGTTCCAAGGGCCTTTTTGAGGTGACCAAGCGTCTGAAAGTAACGCCTTGCAATCTTTGCGAAAAGGGGAATTAAGAGAGATCTGTCTGTGCATGACATCTATGGATGAACCCTTTCTTTTATATCAAATTTGCAAACATTCATTTGAAAAGCCCCCGTCACATGTAAACGGTATTAGCGTAAAGCCAACCGGTTAAGTTAAGACCAGGAGACAGGGGAAGAGGGCCCAATCGGGGGACACTTCCTTCCAGGGACAGTGGGACATCTCACTTTGATGTGAGGGTGCAAACTAAATAAAGTTACTACCAAACTGTCCCAAAAAATAGATCTTGTGTGCATTCCGTATCAAAGCTTCAAGTATTTGAATCTTTTCAATAAAAGGACACTTTCATTATTTTCGTTTTAATGGCATTTTAATATTTAATTTTCCAAAGAAACAGGGCACTTTTCAATTAGGCAATATTCTTCATTTTTTCCTCGAACAAAATGGCATTTTGTAAATAACAAAAATGACCTCTTACTTAAACAAAAACAGGGGACCATTTATTACAAACTGAGCACTTACAATTTATGAAAAAAATGGGCACTGTGAAGTTTTCCACAAAACATATTGGGGCAAGTCACCCGTCGATTCAGCAGGATTATGATAGTGATAAATCTAAGTACCTTGCGCAACTGAAATGCCGATAGCAAAAGTCTGGCGATAATCTACGAGTTCCCTTCCTTTCATAGGCCTCTAAAAAATCATTTTATTGGGCAAATGCCTTAAACGATATCCCTTAAGATAAATTCAGGTTTTCGTCCTTCACGCTATAACACCACGCCACAAAGTCTCTTTTATCTTTCCCTTGTCTCTTGTTAGTTGTATTTGTACTTTTCTTCTGTTTTTAGACGAAGAGGAGGGGGGGGGGGGGTAGATGATCTGTGAAAAGGTAAGAGATGAAACAACGCGTAATGAACTTTAGAAGATACAGACCACAAGGCCTATACAGTGGAGTGGCTATACATTCCTCACCGGATTTGGACCTCTGGGCGTGCAGTCGATGCCCATAGCCCAGTTGGTTAGGGTGTCCGGATATAAAGCGGGAGGCCAGGGTTCGAATCCCGGTGGAGGTTAGAAGATTTTATAACTAATCTGGATTTTTCAACTCGTTACCGTTTCAAATATATATATATATATATATATATTCATTTGCCTTTGTCGTTTACTTCCATTTCATTTAACGGATTCTGTTCAAAGTATCTCTTTCGAGATCCGGCTTTAGGAATAACAAGTGATTTCGAGTTGGTTAGCATCATGTTTGATCTCTAGAGTAAGACAAATATGTCACCAAAACAGAACTTACACTGTTCGATACAGGTGGCATAAGCCTTCAGTGGAATGACGGCGTTCCTTACTGGTTTCGAACCGCTGGACAGATAACCAGCGTCCATAACCTAGTTGGTTAGCGTGTCCGCATATAAAGCGAGAGGCGCGGGTTCGAATCCCGGTGGAGGCTGTGAATTTTTCCACTTTTTTCACTGATTTACCGTTCATATATATGTAAACATGAACCATTACACATTTCAAACGAGATCGTCATGAGAGTTTATACTTAATCATAATTAAATTCTAAAAAAACAACATGATAAGACAGCCGAAGCACCTAGACGACTAATTTTTTTTAGGAATTGATTGTAATTAATAACTAGCTAAATAGAGTACTTTGAACGTCCGTCTGGTTTTAAGTTCCATTAACTGTACACCTTAGTGTGAACACACACAACAAAAACACCCTGCTTCAACAGATCTTTAGCTTTCTGCTAGAATAGTCTCAACCACCTCTGACTTTCATGGCATTCTAGACCGACAAACTTTGCTCTCTCTCTCTCCACCTCTCTTTCTTTCTCTCTCTCAAGTCCAAATTTACAAGCACAAGATACAACAACGTCAAGTGTAACCTTGATAAATGGTCTTAAGATTGCGATATGGGCTAAAGGTGATTCCACCACGGAGAATAATTAACGAGAACGTCAATATGCCATCGAGAGAGCTATTAATCCCAGCTATCTCCAAGACGGTATTTTATGATACCCAAACCGTCCTCGCATAAAAGATTCATGCGAAAAGAAAAGAAAGGGACATAATCTTCCTCTTTGCCTGGGAGCAAGACGATCATGTCTCAGAACCTTAACAGATCCTGCTTTAGAGGTTTCCTATTAGCGAAAAATATGTTGATCAAGAAAGCTGTTCTTATTTTATTTTTTTTTGGGGGGGGGGTGGGGTTGTTTATTGAAGTACGCCACCAATCAACCATGTCAACATATTCAAGAACGAATTTGTTCCGTTGAAAGGGGAAAAATCCGACTCATTACGCGCTAGTTCGAGATTTTTAGGCTATTAGGTTATTGGTTTTCGAAGAAAAAGATTATACAAACCATAAGTTACCGTTACTTGTTTAATCCAAAGAACCAAGATTATAACATATCCACCTTCAAAACTGCAACACCTAGTGTACTTTACTTTTTACCTGAATGAAACTTATTTCAGGGAATTTGCACATATCAAAATTGTGATACTTATGTACAGCCTTTCAAAAATATACATATATAAAGTAGATGAAGAGTACTTGAGCAGTTACATTTCGTACGCACAGTACGAAATGACAACACAACAACAAAGAGGACGACGACAAAAGAAACAGAACAAAGAACAAGAACAATAACGAGAACCAGAACAATAAGAAGAACATAACGAGAACCATAACGAGAACAATAACGAGAACCAGAACAATAAGAAGAACAATAACGAGAACAGGAACAATAAGAAGAACAGTAACGAGAACCAGAACGAGAACAATAACGAGAACCAGAACAATAACAAGAACAATAACGAGAACAATAACGAGAACCAGAACAATAGCAAGAACAATTACGAGAACCATAACAATAAGAAGAACAATAACGAGAACAATTACGAGAACGAGGAAGAGAACCAAGAACCAGAACAGGAACCAGAACCAGAAAGAGAACAAGAACAAGACACTGTGACAAGGAATAGGACTAGGACTAGGTCTAGGACTAGGACTATAGGACTAGGACAAGATCTAGAAGAAGGACAGGAAGTAGGTCTAG
Organism: Apostichopus japonicus; assembly: GCF_037975245.1. Classification (NCBI taxonomy): domain Eukaryota; kingdom Metazoa; phylum Echinodermata; class Holothuroidea; order Aspidochirotida; family Stichopodidae; genus Apostichopus; species Apostichopus japonicus. The sequence continues at coordinate 24,135,428 of NC_092571.1, forward strand.
GACACGAAAAAGGACCAGGGAACACTAGATAAGGACAAGAATAAGAACAAGAATAAAGACAATTGATAGGACAAGGACAAGAAGAAGGACAAACACAAGAATACTGGACAAGGACAAAGACAAACACAAGGACAGTAACAAGAAAAAGGACAAAGGACAAGAACAAATACTAAATAAAACAGCATACCAACAATGAAGGCAAACTTAGCAACAACAACGACAACAAGAGACACATTAAAAACAAAAATAACACAAAAGCAACAACGATAACGAGGAAAGTAATAAAGACGAAATCAATCAAGGACAGAATACCTGAGCAAAGTTGATAAAGAATGTTTGGTCTGCGTTGAGATTGAGGTAGGGTAGCTGTTGACTCTGTTGTTGTGCTTTGAACGCCTGACAGAAGTAACATAAAAAAAAGATTAAACATTAACTATAAACCTCGTACGTTTCTTCCTAAAGAAATGGTATGCAGGTTGCACAGTAAACAAAATTTCTCGACAAATAAACTTCTTACTGTAGAAGAAAGAAAACTTTTAAAAATCCCTTCAAAATCTTGCTCAAAGCTTGCTGGAAATTAATTAGACAATGTGAAATCAGAAAATGAAGTAAAAATCAAAATCCCTCAACAAAAACTAGAAAACTTATAAAAGTAACAAGAAGAAACAAAACCTAACCCTTATCGACACATAAATTCATGCGATACACCATAGTGTTTGTAAGAACCCTTATTGGCATGATCCAAAACTAAGACTAAAGAGCCATGCGCAGTTGTTTTGTCAACATGGCCTAAGCATAAAAATGGCTGTATAGTTTACCTGGTAGGATATCTCCAATGAGACCAGATCAGCTCGCGCTTCCTTATAGTACATGGTGATATTACTCTGAAATTAAAAGAATAACCAGGGTCATGATCATCACAGTGGTAACTCGCCAAAAACAGAACCGACACTGTAGTATAGCCAATGTGTGAAGGCAAAAAAAAAAGAAGATTGCCACACGTGAAGAGAAATATACTTTTAAGTACAGGGCGTTTGACACTGTCTTCCTGCCGGTCTGTGGAAGCCTGAAAGATCAATTAAACTTGCAAGAGGACCGTACACACATGCCTGTCTCTTGTGGTCAGAGACAATTATGCATGTTGACATCTTCATAAGCCAAACCATAGAGGATCATGTATATAGTAATCAAAATGAAGCTACGTGTTTAGTATAGTACCAGCCGATATTGGCTGATTAATCTTCAGACCGCGTGTTGACAAGCTCACATCATAGATCCCACCAAATATTTGGCGCTGTTACATATATCTGTATCTCTCTCGCCCACCCTTACCCCCTACCACTCGCCCATCCCCAGTGTAGCCATATCTGACTACTACTTAAACAGGTTTACGAAAAAGAACCAGGCTTTATTTTGTAGTTAAAGGGAACCAGAAAACGTTAATTATTAACGTATATTTTTCGTTAGAGTTCCACGCTTCTATAAATAATGAAGTAAGTATAGCTGTAATGACCTGTCACCTTTGTTCTTTACAAACTACTTACAATACTGACGTCATCATTTTTTGCGATATCTTCCTTTAATGAAGAGACAAGACAATCTATCCGTTGTTGTAGGACCTTTTTGGTTTCCATCGCAACAGCTTTAGAAAAATGAAATAAATACATTATATGCGGAATATTGCGTTAAATAAGGAAATCATTTTACAGAAATGTGAAATGTGTCGAAATGTATTTATATAATGTAAACGATAAACGTACTATTCATCTGAAATGTGGCGGAATTTTAGGGGCGCATTCCAGACGTTCGGTCGCGCTTCAGATGATACATGATATCATCCAAGCACCGCCACGCAACGGCTATTTAAATATATTTCGTATATATATATATATATATATATATATATATATATATATGTATATATATATATATATATATATATATATATATATATATATATATATATATATATATATATATATATATACGAGATGCTCACTAGTTTTAATAAGTGCATCTGCACGCAAACTTGTAGGCCTACGGTGAATAATGCTCACCAAATAGCCAACTTTGCCAATTTCAACCAACTTTAACACTCATATACCAGTAAGTTGGCAGGGGGGGGAGGGGTCAATAGGTTACTTATCCAAACATTAGATGTTAAAAAAAGTCAGTATTTTCAAAATGGACACAATTATTGTACAATTGTTACAATTTATTTTGACTAGAAGAATTGAATTGGAAATTGACACCCCATTACCACCACCACCACCACCCCCCCTCTTCCCCTGCACCCAGTTTCCAACACATCATTAAACTCATTATTCTCAACTGGAATATAGTCTTTGGGTTTGCAGTTGTCAGAATATTACTTAAATATCATACTTCTCGTTGTTTCGTCGAGCAAACACATTGTTACTTTAATGGAGAGATGTTTATCAGTATATATATATAGTGAGAACATTACTTGACGTTTATTTGTGTATTTTCGCACAGATTCCATCTTCGACACATTTTTCATATATTATTATTATTTGTATATTATGTGACCTTGATGAATAGTTGAAAGTGATTATTTGTATATAAATATTTGGACACAATCCTCATTACTCACGCTTTTAAAGTATCATTAATGTGTTTCATAGAACAAGGGTGGAGGTACAGTTTTCAAAGCGCGACGACAAAGCGATGAAATTCTCTGCCCATTTTTTTTTTTACATAGGTTAATTGCGGTGAGAATAAATATATTCCGTCAACATAAAAATCATGCCCGATAGAATAGTTCCTCCAAAACTGACAAAAGTGATATTTTACGTTCAACACTTTCAAATTAAATTCATACCGTTTCTGAGCTATTATATTCCCATAAATTATGGGCTGATTTAATCCAAACGACTGAAATGTAAGACGATTCTTTAAAAGTATAGGTCGTGTTAAAGTGTAAAATTTACATTATCAAGTATTCGCTATATGCAGATTAATGTTGTACATAGGTATGGCTCCCTAGCGCAATGTGCGGTACTGTGGCACTATACTATTAAGTTACGTCAGCAGGGTAACTTCCACATTTACTTCCAAGCTGCAGTTCAAAGCTAATATACGGTGAACTATAAAACGTCACAATAAGTTCGAAAATTTGTCGAATAATAGTATAGAACAATATTAAATGTTACTACGTTAAACCCCTTTAATTCCCTGGAGATATTCCCAAGATTGTAATACACCCCTTGGAGGTGTGTTTACTCATTTCACTTTAATTTGAGAAAGGAAGAGGACAATAAATAAAAGGAAATCACGTGGAAAGGTTCAATCTGTTTTCTTGAAGTGACTGATGTGGTAATTAATATGTTTCGTATCTCTTCGAGCTCTGTGGCAAGATTTATATTCTACACCCTCTATCCAACGCTACCGGCAGGTCAGAAGCCAGGTTGGGGTACAACGGGCCTTGCCCCAGACAACAAGGCCCCCCAACCCACCGAGTGCAGATTGTGCCCCCTATCTGTGCACCACCACGGTCCTAGAGACATCCGCTCCGCACAATGCTGATCTAACGATACAACACAGTCTAAAATATATATAACATATACATAGACAATACTTATAGAGTATACATATAGATTATACATATAGACTATACATATAGAGTATACATATAGACTATATAACCATACATATAGACTATACATATATACTATATATATAGTCATAAATACATAGACAATTACAGAGACATATACAAAGACTATCCATATACATATATTTACCAAGGTTATCCACACTATGGGAGAGTTCGTGGGCCATTGAAATGCCGACATTGGAATATAAAATCGACCTACAAAATTAAAAAAAAGGTAATTCAAATATGATTGACCCATGCTCGTGCTCGTCAGTTTAACATGTTTAGTTCATTGTTAGTAGCAAATACGTGATAGCTATTTCAGCTTGGATTCTACTAAAATTGCGTTGCTTCAATTTGGTCAGCTCGTCAACATTATCTAAACAAAATCTCCCGAAAATGTTCTTTCAGAAGGTCGTGAACATTACTACTTTATTCTACGCTTTTTTTTTGGGGGGGTGGGGTGGGGTGGGATGGGGGACATTAGATGCCTGAGTGAGAACCAAAAAGCCCTGAATGGCTGAAGGTTTCAATAAAAATGGTATTTGTATATGTTTGACCATATGTGACCTTAGTTGGACTTGCTGCAAAGTTATATGCAATGCTGAAGATTATTAACACAGTATTATACATGATCACAAAGACGTATAAATCATGTAAACAAAAGTTATATGTTTATGTTTAAATAACTTTTCTTACAATTCACTGCTCTATTATAATACCACCTCCATATTTACGTAAAACCCCCACCCCTCCCCCACCCTCTCCCCAAGGCTTCTAATAAAATCTCGTAACGCAACGTTTACAGGTTGAGGGGTAATGGTTTAGAAATTCTTAGCTGAAATTCAATAGTTTGGTTCACTCACCGATAATCATATTGTGATAAACTTGGTCGCAAGAAGGATCCCAATGGTAAAACTAAAATTCAAATTGAATGAATGAATGAATAAAAACTATTTTGTGATATATTAATAAATGACGAGGATGAAACTAATGAAGTAGGTCTAGGTCTACTTTTTAAATGTTGAACCAATGCTCAATCGTGTTCTTTCACATGCAACTGAGGCCTGAGGCTTGTACGCATAGTGCCCAATGCCCTACATAAAAACACTCCCCTCGCTTATGGATACGCTGAGAGTGATAAATAAACATCTTCCAAAACTAGGTATAGGGGAAAAAGAAGGCAAAAACAGACAAAGAAAATTGCCAATCGTCGAATAAAATGTTTTGACCCTAACCGCTCTAACCCATGCCTACCAATTTCGCAACAAGGACGTTCCCTGAAACCTATGCACCATTTCAAACTCAATTTTTGATAACATAGATACAAGATAAAATCTTTATTGACACGATATAACCACATAGGCCTACAAACATTATTGCATCGCGTTTCCGCTAGTACTACTTTTTTCACTGCATATATCAGGTAGTTTAAATTACCACAAATATTTGAGTCCTGCAGTTCAGAAAAAAAATGGTGGCGACATTTTGCAATAAAGTACTTTGGAAGAGGTAAGGTCGGTGTTTCCTTTCAAAAATAAAAACTGTTCCATTTGTCTAAGTCGGTTACATTTTTGTGTGAAAAATAGGATATTTCTATATAAGGAAGTAATACTCAGCCGTTATATATTTAGTTTATACATTTGAGGGCAGGTCCCATCTCAGCAATTACCACACATCCTCACCCCTCATCCCTCATGATAATGTTGTATTTGTTATTGCACTATTGGTTTATCTTCTTTCTGTTATATACTTACCCACTTTTAATGATAAATGGTCATACATGGCTGAGAATCTTGGAAATACACTAGGATACCTACAATAAATATACATTTACAGAAAGTTAACACACAAAAAAACCAATTAAAATAAGCAATAAACAACAGAAAGCTTTTCGTAATTTCGAAGAAAAAAAACATTTTTTTATTTTTTATATAAAGCTGTTCACATTTTCAAAGGGTTCAACATTCGATAGTTCAAAGCTCTCTGACAATATTTAGACTTTGATAGCCAAACATGCCGTGTGACTTGGTAGTACATCATGGAGCTATAAATAGACATGACGTGATCCAAGAATATGAGCAGAATTCTACTTGGCAAGGAGAGCCAAAAAGATTGGGAGGAGCACTAACATGAGTGTGGTTAGTGATCTATATAAAAAAAAAAACAAGCATCGTTATTTTAAAGATGATTCTGGAATCAACAGGAGAGCAGCGAAATTTTACTAACCATGGGGTGATGTAAACAATCTCTTTCTTTTTGTCGCTGGATTAAGAGTTAAAATTAACCTATATGCGCCATTGTTTATCAATTACCAATAAGCAGATAAACAAGGGGGTGTGGTCAACTTAGCAATCTGAAATCATTTATTGCTAGAGGAGCGGTTGTGGAGTGGGCCTTAAAGGAGATCAAAACTGGCAATCGATCATATATAGCTTGCATGACAGAGAACAGAGATTTTGTTTGAACAACTCCCCGAAACAGCTAATACAAAAAATATTGCTAAGATTGACAGGTATCCTATTACCTTTTCGTTCATTCGTCATTCTGTGACGTCAAAGTGCCATAAGCATCTGTAACTTTATATTATTTTTTTTTATCTTTTATTAACGTGTTTCTTTCCAAATTTCCAACGTCAACTGTTTACCAGTGTTGACACTGAAACCAATAGGTCATGTTAAAAAGGTTCATTATTTTAGATAAAGCATTGTCAGAACCCCATCTCAAATTACAGAATATACACATTGTAATAAATAAAGCACAAAAAAAGAAGCAAGAATTGAAGCCGATGTGGCTCGATAATTTCACATTTAAACCAATTGGGTGTAGCCAGGGGTTTTCTTTATATTGCTGAGGGTGTGGGGGGCAATGCTTTTCTTGGGGGTTGACAGGTATAAAGATCTATATTCTGACAAAAGAAAACAGACACCCATCCAAACAGGCAGACAATACGAATACAACACAGAACAATGGTACTAATTTGAAAGCTACAGAAGAAAAAAAAAATATGTGTTTAAGTTGAACTTATGACACGTATCAAAACTTGTCAAAATAATTTATCTGATGTATTTTTTTTATCTTCAAAGCAGCTATGCGGTATGCTACAGTAATTACAACCAAGCAAAGTTGATGGATATGAATTGACCACCTTCGGAGCTCCAACTGACTTACCCTGCAAGAATCGGCTTTAAATTTTTATAGGACCTCAAAGATAAAATATTTTTCAAGAAGCTATCATCAATTTGTACCTGAAAAGAAAAAAAATGAAGATATCAAAACTAAAAATATATTATGTTGAATCCCTAAAGAGTCATATCTGTCTATCAACTAATCTAGGAAAGCCTTAAAAATCTAGAGAATAAGCAACATCTAAGCTAAAAAGATCGAAACCTGCAAATATGATTGTACTTAAAAAAAAACTCTGCATAGTACCACTGTACCGTACGTATCTATCCAGCCAACGTAAACTGTACAGTTTTGCCCAAAACCAAGTAAAAAGATGTTGCCAAATGTTATAAGTCAAAATTGCCTCTGTTGTTTTTGATTGGGGTATACCCTAAGTCGGTTGGATACATGGGGATCTAGTGTTGAGTATATTTATTGAATCTGGCACACACAATGAGAAAGCTTCTTTTTTTTGTCAAATTCCAAAGGCATCATTTCTTATGTACACATTGCTACAAATTCATTAAGCATGATACGGTTTAGAATATTTTGCAAGGAGTTTAACATTTAAGTAGAAAACAAAGGTTACAAACCGTGCGATATGCGTCGTTTAATTGCTTCCTGTCAAGCATGCTCTCAAGAATACCCATTTCGAGCTCTGTTTTCTTTATCTAGATAAGAGAACAAAAAGTATGCATCGTAAAAAAAAAAAAAAAAAAAAAAAAACGGCTATTTTTCAGTGATGGAAACAACATAATAACCTATAAACCAATCTTCGTCGACAAGCTGAAAAACTGTAGATTAATCTTCCGACGTCTGGAAAATCCCGTAAAGTACCGAAAAAGACAACAAAATCGCGACTCACATTTGGGTCGCTCCCCTTAGTTTGCGGACCGTCGGACTATACGATAAACATCCGTACACATTTCATTTCATGGTTTCTTCACAATATAAATACAGAGAAGTTAACTAAGTGATAAAACATATCAACAACAGGGAAAATTGTGAAAGGAAGCACTCCAAAATATCAAGAGGGCTTGTCTAGTAGAGCGCTCCCATAAGTAAATAGAGAGAACAATACAAGAAAACCGTAACACTTATATCCACCCTCACACCGACCCAACACGTACAACCCACCAACCCCCACAACCCACAATATACATAAATAAACACACATACACACGCACACACGCACAATTGTATACAAATACACACACGCTGTCGATAACAATCACACTTTAAAGGGACTCACTGCTTCAAGGATTGTGTTCTTGCTCTCAATGTCTATTTCATCCGTATCCTCGACCATATTCCGATATATCTCTTTAAAATCTGCGTAAATGTTCTTCACCTGCAAAAAAAGATTAAAAACTAATAGGAAGGAGATCAATTTCACGGTCACCGGCCCAACTATATAATCGACAAACAAACCGAAAGTAGGACAATTACAGGAAATATGCATTGTTTTGGGAAGCTTTCTTTACATCATGTTACCAAACTAGGTTGGATGTTTTCTCACCAGGATTAAAACAAAATGCTCTATTGACAGTAAATGTGGTGTTCAAATTGGGTCAATTGCAAGCAATTTTAAATCACTTTATATTGTCCGTGAGAGGTATAAGGTCAGAACCTCTGGTTCCTGCGAATTCAAGGTGCATTGAACTAACAGGGTGTCAGTGAAAGTTTGGTTGTATATGGAGAAACATCAGAAGTGGTATACAGACCAAACTAGTTTACAAGTTTTGTTTTTTTTTCGAACCCACGGTGACAATTACATCACCAAGGCCACCGTTTTGAGGTCTGCGAGTAGAATGTTATAACCCATGTGAATAAATTGCTCTTTATTCCATCTTTACCGGGTCACTGATTAATCCCGGGTCCCACGGTTGTAACCCAATCTGAATCCCTCCCGTCAGGCCGGTGTGACAGTATAGAATCTCCCCCCCCCCCTTGAGTATTTTAACCCCTGCAGTGTAAGTTTTGCGAAGTCCTAAAGCTATATATATATATACATACATATATATATATACATATACATATACATATATATATAGATATAGATATATATACATATATATATATATATACATAAATATATATATATATATATATCTATATATATATATATATATATATATATATATATATATATATATATACATACATATAGATATAGTAGAAAAGATGAGGACAACATGTAATGCCTTTAAATCCAACATAATATTTACTCCTTTTACGCCTGACGAAGGACCAGCGTTTAGTAATTCTATTCTATTCTAAATATTATGTTGGATTTAAAGGCATTACATGTTGTCCTCATCTTTTCTACTATTATTTCTATCCAACACGTGGAACATTTCATCATGCGTACATATATATATATATATATATATATATATATATATATATATATATATATATATATATATATATAAGGAATGAATGTGTAGCAAGTGGTATGGTAGTCATCAGAGATAATAACACAATGGACTAGCATTATTAAGGAAGCTGACGGCATCATGGAGGTAACAATAGATAAACATTGCAGATTCTTGACTTATTTTTAAATGTAAATATTTTTTTTTAAATCGGGCAGCTTTACAGGGAATAATTAACTGCTTTTATATTGTTGGTATCCTTTGGACATTAATACATTACCACTGAATTTCTGCCGAATGTAACAATAAATAAATATATATAAGCAGCATAAATACGTGCAAGTAAAACATTGGCAGTATACCTGGTCAACAACACTACTGTTGAATTTTTCTTCGATAAACATAGCTGCTACGGAATCTTCTAAGAGCATTAATGTCTGATCGGTGCAATATTTAGCACGTTCGTCATCGACAATGCAACGGGTTGCCTGGTAACGATGTGAAATCGCTCTTAACGGTCCTTCTGTTTTCGGCAGTATGGATCTGATAACTTGCCACATACAGTACTCTTTAACCAGCCTGTGAATGAGAATTAATACTATATTACATAATACAGGCTATCACAGTGGCAAAATGGTAGTGCAAGTAAAGAATGTCACCATATTAAATGAATACTATCCATATGTGAGTTAATCTGAACGTCAGAGCCCGCCGAAAACTTGATAGCGATTCCCGACGAAACTCGACCGTCCTTTCGTGGGATATCGTGGATTGTCAGGCACTGTGAGTGTGATAAGACAATATACGACGGATCATGATTAGGCGAGTGTTCAGTCGCTCTCGCCTTCAGTCTGGAAAGCTGAGCCTGTTACGTTTTTTTCGACTGGCAGTCGTCACTCACTGTGCGGTGGCTCACGTTTAAAACTGCACAGTTTTAACAAATATAACCAATCATGTGGAAATCATTTTGCACGTGACGCAAACGAGCTCCGGTCGTCCAAGCCACCAGCCGAGCACTGCCCCTCCCCCTCCCCCTCCCCCCAACTGCTCCCCAAAAAGACTGTTTTATTACCGAGTTCGTTTACGTCACATGTATATTGATCACACCGTGATTGATTTCAATTGCAAATGTGCAGTTTTAGTCGTGAACCGCCGCAAACTGCCTAATGCCAGTCGCCAATTAAACACGCTACATGTTTAAAGGTATGCTGTATTGGCCCCAGGTATGCTATAGATATTCAAATATGGTTACCTTTGGTCAAAATTCTTAAACTGTTTGTATCACAACCTTTGAGGTAATTTTCCTCATTGGGACATTCGGTCATCTTGTGTGTTCCCGAAAATATGTCTGAGAACAATTTTGAAAACTTGTAGCAATTATAGCGTGCTATTATTGGGGCTTTTACTGACTACCTTTAATTGCCCCAACTGAAACTGACGCCGCAAAATCTTGGTCTCTGGTAATCTCATTCAGGTCCAAAGTTCGGCTAGTTTCCAATTCAGAGTCCACCAAGCTCTACCAATATAGTAAAGCAGCCTTGCCGAGCCGTTTCAGAGCATCCCGAGTTCCGAGACTTGTTCCAGTCGCAATAAACATCTCAAGTTTTATCGAAGTCTGAGTCAGCCGAAAGCAGGCTGTATCGTTACAGTCTTAATATACATTGCAATTATTTTAATAATTATTAGACGAGCAAAATGAACGTAGTAATGTAAAGAAATATTATGGATATGTAAAGGGTGGGTGAGGAGGATGGGCCGGTTACTATGGAGACCTTGGGGCTTACCCTCATTGTCTCAGGAATGGAGATCAGACGATCCATAGAGATTTTGTTTAGGTCATGAACCAAAATATTATCTTTCTATCGTCGCGGTATATGAATGGAATAGCGATATATAAGCTTTCCTTCCCACCCCCTCATATGACCTTTGATCTCCACCAAAAGTAGTTTCTTATTTGTAGGGATAACACATTCCAATCCTGAGCTTCAACCTAGCTGGATGTACAAATTTAACAGGGTTTTAATACTTTGCTGAGTGCTTTTGTCATCTATATACAACAAATATAAAGATTCCTTTAGCCTTCGGCAATGAATTAGAAAAATGCTACAAGACTGTTATATGTAACCCTCATAGGTAACAGACTGTTTCTCATGCATATTTATGAGGCATATATTAAACTTACCTTTTGGGTCATCCACCAATCACTATACGTCTACTACTTTGTATCACACTTTCCCCAATTTTTTTTTTTAAGGAAAAGTCGCCCAGGAAAGAACCTGGGCACGAAAACCAAATTACCGAACGACTAATCCGCTCTCAACCACAGACCCCTTGCATCGGGACTGTGACTGTGTGATCATCGTCAGGTGGGCATCACCATTCCCCTCGAAATGGAACAGATACTACACATGATTTTTTTCATTCTTTCAAAATTAATTTAAATCGATTGAATTTCTTTTGTAAATAATAATTGAAATTAATAATTAAAGAAACAAAATGAAAACTTTGCTCCATACTGAACCGAGGTGTCGTTGAGAACACTTCTAAGAACATCAAAGTAGCGTCTATTGTAGAGAAAGATTTGATTTGGATTAAAACTCCCTGGCAAAACAGAATTAAACAGACTATCCCAGCTAATCTGAAAAGAAATGGGAAAAGAGAAAACGACGTATTTACAAGCGTGATATTGTCCCTGAAACAACGTCTGGTGGAGACAGAGGTGGCGGAACAATGTTGGCCAGGGGGAGGGGTGGGGACGTGGGGATTTCGAAGGGCAGTGAACACGTGACTTTGATTTTGTGAATAAATCGCTAAATCACCTCCAAATCTCAAGTAATGGACCGACCCTCCTTGCATTCTGTGCGGCAAGTTATAGTATTTGAATGTTTCGTAACAATCAACTACTGGTTTATTATTAATGTTAGCAACAAAAGGGCACTTTCTACGGGCAGGTTCCTTAATTTCTCAAATTACCGTGTTCTCTGCCATTTCAATGAAGCTATAACGCAGTAAATTACTTGCCCTAACAAACAGTTATACACCTATCCTTAATATTCTTAATACGAGACTCTAAATCAGAGTGTTTGTTTGTCTAATAAAGTCTCGCCTGTTACTTTTCGATTGACAATTCTCTACTCGAAATTGCATCGAACTGGGAATGAACCTGCACACACGAGACTATATGAGTCCTGGTAGTTCGTGAGAGTCTAGCAGTAGATATAATCACTGTACTATAGGATACAACGTCTCACTGTACTATTGCATAACTGTTGCATGGTCCAATGAATAACGCCCCTCCCCAACCCATCCCCTCCCCCTCCCCGCCCGCTCTCCTTTTGTCTTGTCAGAAGCCACAAAATCCACCTCAAGCAAGGTAATGATCGCCACTATAACTAAGACAGTTCAGATGCCCCATCCCCCACCCCACCCCCATTCTCTTAGATTTATCAGCATTGACACTAATTGTGGGAAAACGTTCCATCTGTATTTGCTGGGCTGTATGCAACAGCTGAACAGTTCTCACTGTTCTTTACAGTTCGCTTTCTCCTACTTATTCTCTTTCCTCTTTTAATATAAACACAATTATAGCCTCCTATCACCAGTCGCTCGTTATTGTCTCGGCTTTGTCTCGAGCTTAACAACTTTACAGTAACAGTGTTCAGTATACTGTAACTGCCTGTAACACGTATTATCATGTTCGTCAAGCAGCCTAACCCAGCCCATCCCAGCAATTATTACTGATGAACGGTTTAAAACCATAACCATGCAGTTAATATTGAAAACTCTTGACAATTGCGGATGTTGCACTGTTGATTACTGAACTTGTACATCAGAGATCACAGCGGCCCCCTTATTTTTTTTATTTATTTTTTTTTAAACGTGTTTACCAAATAGTTTGAGTGGCTTAAAGGTCGCTATATGTAAAATACAATTAGAGAAAATTTCTTGTAAGGTATACAGTGGGTACTTAAAAACTACAATGAAAGACGTTAATTCAAAATCATCGAGTGAATATTACTTTCTATAACCATACCCTTAGAGGTTTGACTAAAGTATATAATAGCAATGGGAGATTATACATATTGAATTGAACGACACTACAACGAACAAGGGTTTGCTTTCATGACAGCTTGGAATCAATTTTCAAGATATTGTTAATATTTAACCAAAAAAAATTTGTTTGATATGCCGGCCTCCGTATTTGATATATTATGTCCGCAATCCGGGATATGTAATGTAGAATATAAAGTATTCTTAGTGGAACTACTTTCATATCATATTTATAGGCTATTGACTTCCAAACCTGATTTTTGTAACTTTACTCTCCAAACTTGACGCTTCTACAATGCATTAATGCCGTGTCAATGCCAGACAAACAAACCTAATTCCTTGGTATTTCCTCAGTTCACGTTTCTGTCATTACATTAGATATAAATGTGGTCGAACTTGAAAGCCGTTGGTTCATTGCTCTTTTAATCTCACCTGTTCAAGTTCCCGAAGGTGTAGAGTTGTGTAGCTGCACTAAAAGCGTATAATTAATTATCAGCGATGATACTATTTTATTGTTATTTTAAAGCTTCATTCTGACTTTAATTCAGGGCCATAGAGTTTTGGTAACAATAATTTCAGGGACATAGAGGAAAATGTCTCATACTTGTTTCCCAAAATGGCTCACCTTGATAACACACGCTAAACTGGCGCAACACAAGTGTTTAGTTAAAGGATGGGAATTTTCTCGAGCTTAACAACTTTCCAGTAAAAGTGTACAGTATAACAGCCTGTAACACGTGTTACCAAGTTCGTCACACAGCCCAGCCCAGCAATTATTACTGATGAACGCTTTTGAACCATTAGCATACATTTAATATTGAAAACTCTTTGACAATCGGGTGTTGCACTGTTGATTACTGAACTTGTACTTCAGAGATCACAGGGGCTTGAATCTCAATATTTTTTTTCAGAAACGATTTTTCAATCATTTGAATTTAGATAGTCATTTTAGATGAGAAAACCGTAGATTGCTCTTGGATGAAAAACCCACGATGACCCCAAATATTTTTCAATAATTTCAATTTAGAAAGTCATTTCAGATGAGAAAACCGTAGATTGCTCTTGGGTGAAAACCCACCATGACCCAGGCCGGGTATCGAATCCGGAACCTCCCGATTGCTTCAAATGGAACCGCCTTTATCCACTCGGCCACAGCACCGGTAAATGTTGACAATGCATTACACAATGGTATTGTATGTCAATTCAAGGGACTTTATGCGAAGTTAAAGGAACACGCGGTTGAATAAGATTGCACTGGGGAGCCTACGTCATCATAGCTTTTATTTAACAAAGTGGCTATTCTTATGACTGTTTGTAAGAATAATTTCCGACTACGCATGCGCAGTTGCTATTTTTATGACAGGAGAACTATTTTTTACGACCAGGAGTAACAATAATTTCCGGTTAGGGTTAGTGTTAGGGTTAGGATTGGGGTTTAGGGTTAAAGTTAGGGTTAGGGTTAGGGTTACCCCTACTACATGCGCAGTTGCTTTATTTACTTAACTGCGCTTGAATTCGCCTTTGTCGTAAGAATAGCTTATAAATAATTGATACAACTAGTCGTAAGAATAGCCACGGCCTTTATTTAAAGGAACATTCCAGAGATTATACATCTCTCTTTTCAAGGTGAAGAGTTTTTCCCTTCTATTTCTTGTACTATGACATATCAAGACTACAATTCAGCCTCAAGTCATCCTTAAAGTCTAAGTATGGTTACTTCGAACGGCTCAGGGCTATAAGACTACTTAAGAAAACGGTTGTACCTGTGGTATTAAACTTTGCAGCGTGGTTATCGTTAAAATGGACCGATTATAGTTCTTGGTGCATCCGTTCTGTAATGAAATCAAATGTTGCAGACACACATACAAAATTATTGGAAATTGTGTAAAACATTTGGACGTGACGTAACTTAAAATCAAATTAAATTTTGTTATTAAGAGTAAGATTTCTTTCCAAGATTCTCTACAAATCAATTAATGAGAAAAAGAAAAAATATGAAGAAAACAAAGAATACTATACGTTCGAAAGATATAAATAAAAAATGAGACATATTCGGTAAGTGGAAACCCTTTCATACTCTCTTCCAAGATAAAGGCCGTTCATTAAAATTGGATCGTAATTGTGACGTCAGTTTTGTTCACTTTCTCATACTGGGCTCAGTTAAGGTACCGCATGTCAATTTACTTATTCTGGTTAAATCCTCTGTGATAACTGTTATGTCTAGACTTTCTTATTTCGTTCGATTGGTAGACATCTCATTTTGAATAAGAAATGTCTATGAATGTTACGTTAGGTCCCACCTTACACTTCCAATTAATTCACAAAATATAGAGAAAAACACACTTCTTGCAATGATCAAACATGCGTTTAATGACGTCATCATATTCGGAACGATTAATTGGACAATTTCCAAAATAACGCATTATCGACGATTTGTATCACAGACTAAAAGCAAGTTGGGGGAGGGGGGGGGGGGGAGAAAATACACATTTCTGGATCAAACATATGTGTATGATGACGTCATCAAGTTCATAACGAATAACCGACAAAACTTTCAGTTACTTGACTATATAACCGTCGGTTCTTATCCACTTATCAGCGGATTTATCATTACAGGATTACAAGTGTTGCCATACAACTTTTAAAAGAAATCGTTATAATCTTATTATAAAGTTTTACGTACTTGGAGTCTGATTGATAATTCGGAAATATTGGCAGCAAGTTGCCTGATAGTGTTTCGTGATCCATTCGGGTACAGCGTTGTCATGGTTTCAAAGACAAAATTTTCTTCAGAATCCTTCTGATAATATAAAAATAGCAAATCAGTAGTGTTATAATAATTAAATTGACTATTACAAAGTAACTTGCGCAAACTATCATTTTCAAACACCATGATCAAGAAAAGAAGAGAGAAACATTCAAGTTTATCAGTGTGTGACGGATAATACTTTTAATAATACTATAATATATGTATATAATATATAATATGTATATAATAGGCCTATATAATATGTATATAATATATACTATAATATATGTATATGTGTTTATATATTTTTTCTTTTCTTTTCTTTCTTCGGGGAGTCTTCCACACTGTTAAGCTTTTAAGCTTTATGGAAGACTTCCCTTCACTTTGTACTTTTGTGGAATAACAAATAAATAAATAAAATAATAGTTGCAGGTAGTGCTGCTTGTCACTACACTTTCCTCTTTCAATTTATGTAAGCTTGACAGTAAACATTTTCAAAGACTTTGGTTAACCGTTTATCCCCCCCCCCTCCTCTTTAAAAAAAAAACATGACCTTGGCATCGTTCCCTCTTTCTAAAACTCCAAATATGTGCAGGTATGGCCAAACTTTTCAAAAGCCAGCAAAGAGAAAAAAAGGTTGGACAGAATGCTTCCAATGCATTGAAAGAAACTAACAGTCTGTATAATCACTTGCGAAATTGCAGTCAAAAGCTGGGTCAAGCCCATTCTCCAGAAATAAAAAGTTTTCACAATTAACTTCCCTTGAACATAAATGTCCACTTAAATTGAAATCAAACCTGGGACAGTTTGACCCCTGGGTTTGACGTTATTGGCGGACAATGCTAACCTATACAAGGTGATATAGCTTGACCCAGTTTGACCTAGACCGAACGAGCATAGATACGCGTCTGTTAAAGAGGAGGCGCAAAGACTGCTGGGAGAAATCAACATGTACTACTGACTGAATTGTTTAAAACGAAAGTTGATGAAAATCTGAAACAAGAAGTCTCCACCAAGCCTCCACCAAGCCTCCACCAAGCCTCCACCAAGCCTCCACCAAGCCTCCACCAAGCCTCCACCAAGCCGCCACCAAGCCGCCACCAAGCCGCCACCAAGCCTCCACCAAGCCTCCACCAAGCCTCCACCAAGCCGCCACCAAGCCTCCACCAAGCCCCCACCAAGCCGCCACAAAGATTTATACAGATGAGATCAAATCTCCAGGAGGAGAAGCACTTTAAAGAACTTTCATGTTTGGACTTGCCTTGGCCTCCAATGACCTTTGACCTATTATATGTGTAAATTTGAAGGCAGCACCTGACATGGGCAACAACTTGGATAACTTTCATTAGTACCAAACAACAGTCGTTAAACTGATGCAATTATAGTGATAAGGTTGCGCACATGACGTATTCGATTTTATGCTAGGTTGAATGGTAGCCATAACCGTCACATCACTAAACTACCTGGATCCGGGTTTGAACAATACCCCCCCCAAAAAATTCCCCGCCCCTTTTCCTACAGTTGCTTAGTGGCTGTATATCCCAGATAAAACAATATTTTTTTCTCATTTTGGCAAAGATATGATTTCCACTACGCTATTAGTAATCAACTTTACGTTGTCTTCTTACCTGCATTTGTATACAATCTGGAACCTGGACAACCTGAAACAAAAATATTGAATGTTTACAGCTATGGTAACATACATTATTTCATGTCAACAATAACAGCGCATTTAGGACACAATAATAGACAGTTGAAGGTCATAAATATATTTTGAGTTGAATGTTGTTACCAGTTCCATAAACATAAATCACCCACGTTTCCTTTTCTTATGTAAACATGATATATATATATATATATATATATATATATATATGTGTATATATGTGTGTGTGTGTGTGTTACAACAGTACGAAGTCAATTATGAGGTTATAAAATAAAATACTCTTCATATACATTACACACAAATAGAACGAAGAAACAGGTCAATAATTTGTAGTCAAACAAAGACAAAACTATGACTTTTTTTTTACCATAGCAGTTGTTCCTCTGAGAAGCAGTCTCATCAAAATATCATCATCTGAGGCCAAAAAAAGTTGAGCAAAAGTATTTGTGAAAGTCTCCGCATCGTTAGCATCACCCTCCGGACAGGGCATATCTTCCACATGAAACCCACCGAAGTTATTCAAAAAATCCACTATTTGTTTAGCGCCATCACTTTCGATTAAACCTATCGTTCAGATAAAATATATGTTATAATAATCATCGAAAGTGAATAAAGTCTTCTTGTTTGATATTTTGATTACTTTTAATTAACATCAACAATGTTTCATTGATTGAGTTGGATAGGTCAACAGAAAGATGCTCCTAGAGAGGCGATTACGTTTTCGAACGTATATAACCGCTTCCATGTAAATAACCTAATGTTCCAAGCCAGACAGATTCGAAACTGTCGTTCAGCCGGAAATGATTATATATTATATAAAACACATCTTTGACATAAATAATTATACGGTTTCCTTGGAAATAATCTCATTTCAGGTTGTGCTTCGGTGTAACAGAGTAAAAGAGCGATATGACGTAAAGTTACAAAAAAAAAGCTTACTGACATGAAATAAAACTGAACTAATATGCATAATTTCCAATGCATACACGCTGCGAATAGTACTTGGTAGTCGTATTATTACCATCTACATGATATGACAATGCTGAGGTAATGAAACTATTACGTATTAAATGTTATGCTAATGCTGCAGTAATGCTATATATCATTTCGTATTAATGTCAACCTACGATAATTCTAATGCTATCGTTAGCTATTTCACGTAGGGTTCGCTACTACATGTTGTATAATTTCTTTGTAACAACACCCAGTTGGGACAATTTGTTTTCTATACTGTAGTGTCATGTTCCGCTTCAGAGCAGTCGTATTGTCAGTACGAGCAGTATGAATATACATGTTTCTATTAGATACAAGGTTAGGAACTGTTTGTACTGTCAATACCAATGCTTGGAAGCATGATATTGGAGGACAGTTTAGGAAATAGTCCCAACTGGCTGATGACAATTTTCTATATAGTTGCGTATGCATGACATCATTAAATCCACCATTTAGAACGTATATCAAACGCATTTAGGCTATTCCAATGCGGAGGTGTTGGTATTATTACATATTCCACGAAGAAGGGGGGGGGGGTGGGGTGGGGCGCCGTCACATATGGTATAATTCATTTTTAACAATCTCACATTGACCGATGCTTCACCACATTTTAAGCCACAATTCAGAACGTCAAATATCAAACGCATTTACAGTACGATATCCTGTATATATAGAATTTGCAAAACCCTTAGACTTAATTTACAGCCGTTTCGTATTCATTTTCGCTTACCTCTTTTCATACATGACTCGTAAAACTTGTGTGTCTTCCAGATGACGTCATCTGTATTTTGAGTCGTAGAATTCTTGCGAAGTAAATCTGACGGTTAGAACAGAAATAAATCATTTTGGGGGGAAATATTTCTGTATATGAATGATTATTACACACTCATATAACTTTAGTATAATTACTCATACATATTCAAAAACACATTTAATTTTATTAAGACATAATCTTAATTTGTCGAAATTACTTTAAACATCCTTCTTTAATTTGTTTACTTCATGCTCTGTTTATCTGTTTCGTTGTTTTTCCTTTATATCGTTGTTTTCTGTTTTCAGTTAGTTACTTTCCCCCGTGCTCGGTTTTATTTGTCATATAATCATTTTTTTTCCTTCTTTCTTTTACTTCTCATAGTTCTCCCTGTTTCTTTGCTGTCATGGTTTTGTCGAAAAAGGTGTATTGTGTTTTGATTAACAGTTTACATAAATACTTTTTATTAAGAATGATACTGGGCACAAACAACCGAACGACTGATCCGCTCTCAATCCCAGTCCCCCAGTGGCGGAGCGTCCATACAGTCAGGGGGCGGATGCCCCCCCCCCCCCACCTGACGGACTCAAATGGACTGCTAGCGCCCTTTTCAGCTTTTTACCACTTTTTACTTATTCGCGATTATTGACTTTTTTATTGCGCTATCATCTACCTATTGAAATTTGTCACATTTTGTTGGTGTAAGTTTCTGACAAAATGCTCTAACGGCTCTTTATTCTTCGTTTATCTACAAATTAGCAAGGCCCGGAAAGGGTCATTTCCGGCGATCTAGGGAGTATCTCTACTCAAAAAAAAAAGATTCTGTACTCTCCGCGCCAACCTGTGGTGGCGCTCCGCTTAGATAGTGTCGAAAGCGCCCCTACAGACCATTCTCGCCCCCTCTGACCAATACCCCTAGCTCCGCCACTGCATGCAGTCCCCTTGCATCAAGACTGTGACTGCGTGGTCATCGTTAGGTGTGTATCACGATTCCCCTTTATGGGAACATGATGCTACACAAGTTCCTAATATACTACGAGTGTGGCCTCTTGCAAAATGCATGCTCACATTTGTTTTATTGCGTTTCCTTTGTTTGAAGTAAACAGTACCATAGAAAATAATTGGTTAGTGCAGAAATTAGGTACCCGGTATTTGAAAAAGAAAAGAAAGGTATGCTTTGAAAAAAAAAGCACTTTGAAATTACATTTTACCTTTACAGACTTTAACAAATTCATCGGTCACTGCGTTATGCATCGTCCTTGCTTTCTCGCCATCTTTTATGGGGTTGTGACGTAACCAATTCCCACATGAATATTCATAAAAATCCTCGCACGGATCAACGGATAAGTCCATATTTACCATCAGTTCTGAAACTATAGAATAAAATAAAACGAGATTGTCATTTAATTTAAACAATTGGATGTATAGGAAATGAAAAAATGGCAAATATTAAAAAAAAGGTATCTAATTTCTACCTTAAGGTTCAACATCAAAGCAACACAGAGGACCAAGAAGAATATATGCAATGTTTCAATACTGGAAGTATCAGATGATTATCTAACCAATGAAATCCATTTCATTATCACTATAGCAACTGAACGTTTCCCGTTATTGGTAGTTTAATGATGTGAATGAACAAAGTTTACATAGCATATATAACAGTACCGTAATCAGATCAAGGAAAGGGAGGAGGTGAGAGGGGTGGGGGGGGGGGGTGAGAGAAGTTCCGTTAGTTTAAACTATTAACTCCCCCACCCCCACCCCCACCCCACCCCTCCCAGGTTGCTCCTTACCCGACTGTACCTTCCCCATGGATTAGTTGGGGAGAGAAATACGAAACATGACCAAGTAATAAGCAAGCTAACCAAACATACATATGATTCGTACCATACCAAGTGTGTTATACCATGATCTGGTACGGTATAGTATGGTACAGTTTGGTATGGTTTGGCAGATATGGCAGGATATGGCACTGCACGGTATGACACGGCACGACATCACATGGTACGGTGCGGTGCGGTGCGGTACGGTGCGGTGCGGTGCGGTGCGGTGCGTATGGACAAGTATCCATACCGCGTATCCATACTGTACTCATAAATTGTATAGTTATTCACCAAGTTATTCAACGGACCTGATTTAATGAGAATAACCAGATACATTTCATGTTGAAAGTAATATGTTTACATTAGTGCAACACAGACAAGAATAGATACTATAGGCCAAGGTAGCAAAATAGAACCACGTCTGCTCTCACAGGGCGTCACACTTTTTTTCAAATAACAACAGTTTTCAAACCATATCTCCATAAATATGATAGGCTGACAACCCCCCCCCCCCCTCCCCCTTCCTTCGTCCCAGATCTTTAGCCTCAACAATCCACAGATGGAGAAAGCTGCTTACTGCACTACGTGGTAATTATTTGTATGTCAACTCTCAGCTCCAACACCCTCTCTTTTGACGAGAAAAATGGCTATTTTCATCTCAATGCTATATATATATTTTTTTTTTTTCTAGCTACACCTTTCGTCAACCACCCCATGCCCCTTCCCCCCTAATCCCTATATTTTACATTCTTTGTGGTTGCCCAAATTTTACCCTCCAATGGCTGGTCAAAAATCAATAGCTCACCAAATCTGACAGAATCCTGATCCAGAATTGATTTTTTCATATTACAGGTACTTAACTGCCTGCAAAGTTGGTTTGCGATGTATGGTTATAGGTAAAATAAATAATTGACCTATAGGTCTGTAACTAAGGTAACATGGTAAGCCTCAAAACTATCAAAAGTAATCCTACGTTTAGTTTTAAGTAGGCTCCAAATACTTCAAATCTAGACAACCGCTGGCCTAATGAGACTATTCGCAGGTGGGGGGCTCATTTCTCCTTTTTCGTTAAAGGAATATATTTTTTTTAACTCTACACTAACACTATATTCCACGGAAGCCTATTCCACGGAAGCCGTATCATCTACAATTCACTCAAGCAGAGGGTGGAGTGCCTTATCAGGTCCGAGGATAATTATGGCACTGCCTACTCCTCCCATCCCCTCCCCTCGCCTTCCTCCCCCTGCCCTCTTATTTTTGACTTTTCATTTCCCTTAAACATATTGTAGGATGAAAACATAGGAATACAGTTTTCTTTGCCTCATAGTATCCCGGGCCCCTTAACTGACAACGAACCCAGGGCTGAACCCACTTTCCTACCGCTTCTCGTTAAACTCCATTCAATGTTGCTTGATTCCAATTCCTTGTTCTTTTTCCTGCCTTCCTCTGCCCCACCCGCGCCCTCTTAAACTCTATTCAATGTTACTTGATTAGATGAAGAATTTATTTAAAACTCATTTAACTTAAGCGCGTCGCGTTCTTTTAAAGAGTAACAATATCAAGTTGTACTTTAGTTCTTTATACACCCTCCTCCTTCTCCTCCTCCTTCTCCTTCTCCTCATCTTTCTCCTTCTCCTCCTCCTTCTCCTGTACAGTTGTATTAAACGTTGTGATGCCTAGTATATTTTAGGCGATAACTCTTTTGTTTCGGTAATTAATTGGCTCCACGTTCCTTTAATGTATGCCGTTCAGTTTCGCTGTAATTGATACTTAAATGGCGATGCAATTTATTCGATATCTCTACGACATATATACATACTATGTAAGTATATAGGCCTATATAGCTTAACCCAATTTCTGCCCTTTCTTCCTTTTCTTGTTTACTCCTTTTAATCTACTTTTTTCGCTGACTTTTTGAATACATATTAATCCTAAAGATCAACATGCCTCAAATTGATTTGGAAAAAATAGGCCATTTCGAGGTGAAATAGATCGTTTTTTTTTTTGTTAAATATCTTTGGAAGTATGTGGTTTTTCGATAAAACCTTTCACCTCTTCACATCCAAGATTCAGTTTCGTCTACTAAGTCAGGACGTTCAACTATTTAAGTCGTGCCAACGACGAGTTCACGTGTTCTATTTCTATCATAAAAATTTACGTTAACTCTCTTAATGATGTTAACATCAGCTGCAGCCTTGGTTTACGTAATTTAAAGCATTATGTAGGTAGGCAAGTAAGCTTCACCGGCGGACTCATATCCTTATGAACGCGTGTGGTGGGGTTGTGTTGTTTACTGGGTCTTATTGACACTAAACTGCCGCGGAGGAGGGGGGGGGGGGAAAAATAGTGTCCCAATTCTTTCTTCCCTTCCATCAAGTGACGTCAGCCGAAGACAGATTTATATAGAATTCCATTGGTTGATACGTGCGTGATCAATACATCAATTAATCTAAATCAACAACACTGCTATAATTGATTGATATTCATATATTTTCTACATATTAATTGTTTATTTGTAGAAAACTTCAATCAACTTAGTCAAATGATTGGAATTTGATCACCAGACGCTGGGTGGTTCTCCGAACTAAAGATGATACCGACAAATGCAGGAATGCCGCAGAGTATATAATGGAAGCAGCCGAACCGGCTCCCGAGATGATCCGAGCACTTGATCGGAATTTAAAGTAATCTTCTCGCAAGTGAGTCTACCCAGAGTTAAAATGTAATATCATAATAAAGTTCATCAAAAAATAAATGCTAGTCTCAAAAGTACTTTCTTTATTCTCAGCCATTTTTGGATTATTTTTGGATTATCAGGAAGGAAGTAATATTGTCGTTAAAATTTTAGTATGGGTGACCATTTTCTGACTTTCTAGCATATTTTGGGAGGCAGGGCGGGGACGGGGGGGGGGGGCGGGGGAGGGCTACTGATGACCTGCCACAAACGATTATATACTTACCAAGGGATACGCAGTGATCATCTAAACAAGCAGCACCATCTGAGACGGTTGTCATAGAGAGAGAGAGAGAGGTGGAGAGAGGTGGAGAGAGAAAAAGAGAACAAGTTGAGAGCAAAGCCGAATGACTTTCGTGACTTTCATTGATTAATTTTTCAATTCTTTTTATTCATCCAATTAAGTGTTATGCAATTAAGTTCTCAACGAAACAACACCAACCTAGACGTATAATGTATTCTGTTCCAGTAGCCCAGTAATGTCCAGAATTCCACATATATTAATATATGTGGAATTCTGGTTCCTCCTCCTATAGGAGGAGGAACCATACATTTCATTGGTAAATGAGGCCGGGATTTAATATGGCGCATTTATATTGTTTGTTCTATTATGTCTTGTTTTTTATTTCTTTTGTTGTAGATGGTGTTGAAGGGTGAGGAAGAGGATGGTCATATTAGATGCAGTTGTTGGCCTACATGTATACATACAAAGATATCAACAGGATCGATTTCGCGACATCTGATGTAGGCCTAATGACGTCACGTGCCTTGCGTAACAAAAGGATTGTAAGACTGACCACTTCTGTCCATGCCAGGGTATACACATATACTCATGCCCTCATAAAAATACTCAATCTTCACCCCTCCCACCCCCTGCCCTCGAGTTCCAAACAAACTTGTCATTCTCTGGCCTTACGCCATGCACATGTAGCATTCCATATCAGAAATAAATCTATTTAAGATCTTATGTAACTTGCAATATTGCTTTAAATCTAATTTAAAGGATCAGCTGTTTTATTACTGCACATTAATCTAAACATTTGCGGGGAGGGGGGTGTTTAGTTGATGGGAATCGCTTAAGGCCCCCCCCCCCCCGTGATCATGTGTACCTACATAAATATTGGTAGAAGTGTGCGGATGGACGATAGGGGTTATTGGGTTAGTATATGAATAAAGCGAAGCGATCGATAATGTCTAAACTGTGTACTCCATGACTCCATATGGATTACGGAGTTTGTGAAAGTTTTATTCAAACTGTTGCTATTAAGAACGCATGAAAAGGGGGAGGTGGGGGGGTATGAGTCGATCCCACCTGCAGGATAACGACAATATTTATTTTCAGTTATCATATATGTGATATTGTTTGGTCCAAATTATACCTAACATAAACTCCCGGAAGATTTTACCTTTTTATAAACTTTAAGAATCAAACTCAAATCACTTTGGGCTTTTTCTTGGCACTGATTTCAATGTAACCACCCGTTTAGAGAGGGGGAGGGGAAAGAGTTGGGGTTTGTGCCAGATGGAGTGTCCCCTCCCCACACACACACAAACGCACAAACACACAGACACATACGCGAAAGTTAGTATCAGGGAGAGACTTGTACGGGAGGGTGAAAGAAAGGGGAAGGAAGGCAGTGAAGGGATGGGAAAAGTGAATGGGAGGAGGGGAAGGGAGGGTGAGGGGATGGGAAGGGAAGGGGCCGGAAGGAGGGGAATCAGGTTCGGTTTTCCTTATTTGCAACTACATTCTGTCTCCCTCAGTCCCATATTGTAACACCGATGATTAGAATACAGACCAAACTACGCACAATATATCAATTCTCAGGCATGCAACGAAAGCAATAATATCTCCTTCAACAGGGTTCAACAGTTTAAAGATTATTGGGCGCTTTGCCAATGAGGTATGATTTTATAATGATGTTTTATGAAACTATTTCACGAGGTAGTAATAATTTTCGACAAAACGTCTTATATATAAAGCAAAAACGATAGCTTGCAATAGCCAGGGTACTAATTTCGCTTTAATCTGCAGCGAGGGATAAATCAAAATGTGCAATATGACACTTATTTGTACGTTACCATATAAACAGGCAAGCAATCCAAAAAGGATTCCACTCTACACGAGCGTCAAGATATGTCTAATTTACGACGTCGTGATTTGAGAATAACCAAGACACATTTTGTACAAACGTCATAAAAAAAACACCCCAACATGTCAACTACATAGTAGTATACTGTAGGTCTTATAGAGTATGCTAACCGTATACAAGAGGCCTTTAATCATGTTACTCAGGATGGAACAAATTTGATTACAAAGCTGTGGAAAAACGTCCCCTAACATACGGAGAATCGATACCAGGAAACCAAATATTTTGGACGAACGATTCTGTTGGATTAATTCGTGACATGTACAGTATGAGACGGGAGATCTAAGACAAGTAAAAGAATGACGTCTCTCGTAAAATAAACATACTGACTGACTCAATAAATGTCCATGATTATTGTAAGGATGGGAGTGAGGAAGGGAGAGGGGAGGGGAGGGGGATTCAAAAACACATAATTCTTTTATACGCACAGCTCGTCAAATACTGTATGACGTCAGGACACCCTTCAATTATTATCCTTCGATCAAGCACAAAACATGATTCATGTCGCACAAGGAAGCCCAGTACAGCTGGTTCGTTGAGTATCGAGGCTACAATTTACATACGTAAAATTTACTTGTGTGAGCTGTCGTCCTCTACACAATGTGAGTGTAAAATAATTGTACTCTCGTGTGAGTTGAGGAATATGTTGGTCAGTCATTCAAGTTGCTGGTACATTGTTCAGAATGTAGAAGTGTTTTTCGCCGTTTGGCGATCGGGCGTGGGGGAGGAGAGTGGGGTTGGTGGGCGACCTTGTGTGGCTTTAAATATATCAATTCGTTTGATGCAGTGTGAGTTGTTGATGTGGATGGGGTGCGAGGATGAAGAGATGAATGTTGTTACGAAGGTTTTCTTTTCCGTGAGAATCAGTTGTCCGTGACATTTTGGTTTCACTAAGGGGAGGAGAGGGGAAGGGGAAGGAGTCACGAAAAATTAATACCATCCAATGTACCTCTCGACCACACATATACCACTACACTTCTTCCATCAAGGGTTTATGGATTACAACTTACACGTCGGGTGGCTTCCAATTCAACAATTTCAACTCAAGTTTGGAATCTTTCCAATTTAGAAAGCCATTATCAGATGGAAAAACCGTAGATTGCTCTTGGATGAAAAACCCACCTTACTATAAGACCCGGCCGGGTATCGAACCTGGAACCTCCTGAATGCTAACGGCCTCATTGCTTCAAATTCCACGGCTTTTATCCACTCTGCCACAGCACCGCGTGCACCAGATTTTGGAGTACAAATACACCAGTACGAGTATACGTATACATCATTACTTAATCGTTACGAGTACAACGGTAATCGTGACTATGAGTACTTATTTGTGTAGCACTAGTATAGTCTATACTAGTGTTGCGAAAATGTCCCACGAGTACGAGTGCGTTCGAGTACAAATCCAAGCGAATGAGTAATATAGAACAATTAAGTATAATAGACCGGCAGCCCAGTGCACTTTGATCAAACGAACGAGGTACCAATATCTGAGTATTGGAACATTTGTGGAAAAACCCAGTATATACAAAAGTGGATGTCTGCCGTGGTCGCTCTGCTGCATGTGGCCCCTGGGGCCGGTTAAAGGGGGCCCAAAAATGCATCTGATCAAACGAACGAGGTACCACTCGAAACCAATGTCAACTTAATGCATGAATGCCACATAGTACTGAATGGCCCATGCCAGACAAATTTTCTGCTGCTAAGGGCCCGCCAGACGCCCCCAAATATGGCCCAAATGCCCGTTAGCGTAGCATTGACCCAGATTAAATATGCAAGGTACCACTCAAAATCGGTTTGGAATGTTCGGGTTGATCTTACAGACTATGGAAATCATCATGCCAGACAAATTTTCTGCTACAAACGGGCTAACAGACACACTAAAAGAGGGCCCCCAAATGGGCCATGATCAATCATAGTTGGTACCACACAAAACCAATATTAAATGCAAAGGTACTTTCCACAGAGTAAAGAACTGCCAATGCAAGACAAATTTTCTTCTGCATAGGTCCCACTTGATGGAAAGTATAGGTGGCCCAATGCGGCCCTATATGGGCCTAATGAATTGTATATCGATGCAGACTATATGTACCTTGTGACATGACATTTGTAGCATTCCACAGAGTAAAGAAATGCCAATACAATACAAATTTTCTTCTGCAAAGTGCCCACCACATGTAAAAAAAATTATACAGTTTAAATAGTTAAGATACCACAAGAAACCAATCTATAACAATCAAGAACATCCTGAATTATTCAAATTCCTTCCCGCTACATATGCCAATAGAATAATGAGATTAGTATACTAGTAGGTGTATCAATTACTGAACATTTCATTGAGCAAAACAAAAATGACGCGAACTCAGTCTTTGAGGGAGATCCTGACAGTTATAATGCATTCTCAAATCCATTCTTTTTCCTTTTATCCATTCTTTTTTCTTTTATCCAGTCAGTACTTTGTATCGTGAGCAGTGTTTAACTTGGCAGTTACTTTGTTTCGCTGGAAACATTGGAGCAGATTAAAATCAGTTTATGTATTGTAAATAAGAAACCCAAAATCATTTTGTATCTTGAAACACTGTGTTTACGTTAGCATTGTAAATCTACAAAGTTTAAAATCTTGAGAAAGAACGCTTAAGTGTCATCTTAAGACATACATGTAGTCGAACAAAAGAGATTGTTTTGTTTCTTAAGCTCAGACAAAGAAACGATTATCAAACAATGGTGAAAATGCTTTATAACGTGTACTTAACGATAAAGGTTTGGGTTGAAACTGTCCAATATGGTTTTTGAAAGATACATAATTGAAGCATATAAATGTATATGTACCTTTATGCTAGGTACACTCTTTAAAGGACTTAAAATGCTAAGATTGAACAAACAAATACTGATATCACCACGTATGACTCCATTCCTTGATACAAAATATAAAATGAGTAATTGGCCTATATTACTCCATCTTGGTCTTTTAGAACTTCCATCATTACACTAATTCAATTCGAATAGCTTGTAACAAGTCCAACAAATAGATGTGGCATCCATTTTTCAGAAATATGAATGCTAGATGAGGGTTTTTGTTTTCATCTATGAAGGAATCTTTTACCTTTCAAGAAAGTCATCTTGCTAGTTTAAAATGTACTAAAATCATAATTGGCAAAGATAGTAACAAAAGATCACTATGTGATTACTCTGAACATGACACATGTTAGGTTCGAAGTATAAGAACTGAGAATTCATGTCTCTTGACAGTGATTAAACACTGGAGTGTGTGATGTAAAAAGACACTGCATTTGCCATTCAGACAGATCTCAAAAGAATCATTAGTAAGTTTATGAAAATTAAGTATTCCCATGAACTTGATTCTAAAAAGACATTGGAAGCTCAAATCTATGTTTCATTGTCGGAGTCATCACTCCAAGATGGTTCAGTACTTGAATCATCGGCATCAAACTCGGAAGCCACGTCTGGTCGGCTACTTTGAAAATCTTCGCTCAGTTCCCCTCTTGGAATAGATGATCTGGGAGAGCCGGTCCCTCAAACCAGTCAGGGCTGTAGCCCCCATTCTTGCTCTTCCAACCGTAGTTCTGTGGATCCAAGCCAGGCAAGACTCTTCCTCAGAGTGTTAGAATTATAATGTGGGGAACTGTAATTTTTGCCCAGGCCAGCAAATCCCAAAATATTTAGAGGCTTAGGTGAAAGTGTTATCTTTATTTTGCTTAGAGCAGCGAATAGCTAAATAAGATAAAACACTGGTCTTGTGTACAGTAACTCCAATTTATGCTGGAAACAATATAACCATGAGCTTGAAATGTCATGTTACAAGGCACATATATCCAATTCTTTAGGCCCATATATAGGGCCACATTGGGCCACCTATTCTTTCTATCTGGTGGGACCTATGCAGAAGAAAATTTGTCTTGCATTGGCAGTTCTTTACTCTGTGGAAAGTACCTTTGCATTTAATATTGTTTTTGTGTGGTTCCAAACCGGTTTTGAGTGGTACCTTGCATATTTAATCTGGGTCAATGATACGATAATGGGCATTTTGGGCCATATTTGGGGGCGTCTGGCGGGCCCTTAGCAGTAGAAAATTTTCTGGCATAGGCCATTCAGTACTTTGTGGCATTCATGCATTAAGTTGACATTGGTTTCAAGTGGTACCTCGTTCGTTTGATCAAATGCATTTTATGGGCCCTTTTGGGGCGTCTGGCGGGCCCTTTGTAGCAGAAAATTTGTCTGGCATGATGATTTCCATAGTCTGTAAGATCAACCCGAGCATTCCAAACCGGTTTTGAGTGGTACCTTGCATATTTAATCTGGGTCAATGCTACGCTAATGGGCATTTGGGCCATATTTGGGGGCGTCTGGCGGGCCCTTAGCAGCAGAAAATTTGTCTGGCATAGGCCATTCAGTACTTTGTGGCATTCATGCATTAAGTTGACATTGGTTTCAAGTGGTACCTCGTTCGTTTGATCAGATGCATTTTTTTAGGGGCCCTTCTTGGGCGTCTGGCGGGCCCTTTGCAGCAGAAAATTTGTCTGGCATGGGCCATTCAGTACTATGTGGCATTCATGCATTAAGTTGACATTGGTTTCGAGTGGTACCTCGTTCGTTTGATCAGATGCATTTTTGGGCCCCCTTTAACCGGCCCCAGGGGCCACATGCAGCAGAGCGACCACGGCAGACATCCACTTTTGTATATACTGGGTTTTTCCACAAATGTTCCAATACTCAGATATTGGTACCTCGTTCGTTTGATCAAAGTGCCCTGGGCTGCCGGTCTATAATGATGTTATAATAGGAGTTAGCCTGCATTTGGCAGAACTTAGCTACACCGCTGATTGTGGATTGTTAGCTCAGTGGTTAACGCCGGTGCCTTTCAATCATAAGGTCCCGAGTTCGAGTCATTCCAAGATTAATGTATGTCGTCCAGTTACAGAGTTGTTGACAATTGGCAATTCATAATCATGGACGTTAAATATGAATATAAGAGACTGACTTCGGTCAGCTTGCGGCTTTGATAAGCCAATGATGGCTTCTTCGCGAGTTCCTGCTTGCAGAAGGATCTAAAATACATACAAATACATACATACCGCTGAATTTTAAAACCCTATCACCAGATATGAGAAAATACCTCATAGAGTGAGAGCTATAGCTGCTTCGTGTTTTTACAAGCATAGATGACTTTCACCTTTGACCTCGTAATTGCTGTTACATCCATGTTTAATATCAATCAGTTTATCAGAAAGACATACATAAAAGCGTTTTTCCGTATGCATGATAAGTACATATCGGAAGTTACTACTCCAGTGGACTATTGGCTGTCATTATGGCAACATATAGTCGTGAGAAATGCGGTGAGTAAAGAACTCGCTGGCTGGACGCGGTTTCATTTCATTCACTATGGACAATAACATCCATTGGTGAATGAATGAATGCATGGGTGAGACGCATTCGCAGTCACCTGTAGCATGCAGGACACATAATAATACTACCTATGTAGAGTTGTATGGTAACACACTTATAGCTTTACCATGCATTCAACAGCCACACCACACACTGCATAGTGTATATTCCAAGGAGATTGCGCAATAGACTATAGCATCAGTTATACGTGTTCAATCAGATGTCAGAAACTTTAGCCCGATTTTGGAACTTTCAAAAAATGTTATCATTGTGGGTGCATCAGTACGATGACCCCAGCATGGACATTGGAAATGAAATATTTAAATAAAAAGAATTGCTAAATCGAAAGTTTAGAATTTTACATCGAAAATTCTCTTCGTCCTGTAGTTCCCATTATTCTTCCTAATCTTTCAACCTCCTATTGTACTCTAACTTCCATTCCACCTTGTCTCCCTATATACCCCTCCGCTCCCCGCACCCTTTCCTTTCATCTTTCCCACCATTTTCCCGTGATTATCACATCTTAACAAGCCTCGCTTCATCGTTCTCCACTGTCCATAACACACACTCTTTCTCTCTACCTGTTGTTACGCTTGCCCCCGTACAATCTAAGCTTGTTATATAGCGATATGCTGACATCATCAATGCGAATAATAAACTATATTCTGCGTCAGTTCGTCCAAAGAATTCAAATCTGTAATATTCTTACAAGATCACTTTTCAAGTTGGTCTAAAAAGTTGCCAACTTTGCAGCAACTCTAAACGTAATTTTTGCATGGACGCAGTTTTAAGTGTAACTTTATTCCTTTTATTGTACCATTTCACATGACATCCAAAACCGTTTATGCTTCGAAATCTGATATTAAAAGACATATATACGCTCTCGTCTAATATATATGGAGCTATACCTCTAAATTCATCTTGTATTCTTGGACACTAAATGATGCGTGTTAACTCCTGTGGGAAATGACTCAAAATTATATATCAAAAACAGGATATTAGAAGACAAAATCCACTTATCCTTTGAGTGGCGTTTTCAAAATTGGGCCCATTTAGGGGCGAGGGGCACATGCCTTTTCCAAGCTAGCCTCCGATATATACTACGTCCCTTCAGCCCCCCTCGCTATTTGCATCAAGTGGTTGACTTGGATCTTGTTGGCCTCGTTCACTTTGAAACATGATGAATTTATTGGGAGCAAAATATTTTGCAATTTGAAAAATAAAAGAAGGATAGAATAATTACAATTTTACAGCTTGAATATCTCATAAAACTATACCTATGGGGCATATTTGAAGTGAAGTATTCGTCTCGGCATGATCATCGAAACTTAACAAAAATACAAAACGCGTTCGTTTTAGATCTTTGCAATAATTGTTGAAGTGCTGGACACTTTTCTCCCACAGTAATTGATACTCACAAAAGCTCATGCTTCCCCGGAAGTACCACCCTCTAACGGTGTGACTCCCCCCCCCCTCCCCCTATTCACCACCACAACCTTTCCGCCCCTCAGACTCCAGTTCCGTAGACAATAACAATGTTTTTTTTACACAGACCGTTTCAAAATTAAGTGACATGGTAGAGGTAAAACTGTTTTGGACTGCAAGAGGGAGGCTCAAGACTTAGAACAATGATTTAACCTTTATAATTAATGAATTAAAGCCGATGTTTTGGATGTTTTGGATGTAGTTATGTTGACTTTCCTAATAGGCTATAGGCTATGTATAAAACAAGGGGGTTGACCTTTCAAGGCCTGACTTGAAGTTTTCAACCCTTACAGGATCTCCTTCAGAAGCAGGTTAAAACGCAGGCAGAGAAACAGGTTAAATAAGACAGCAGCTCTTTTATCTCCAGCGACCCTACTGTATATCTACCCCTCCCCCACCCCTCCCACTCCCCCTCAGCGGTTCCTTTAATCTCGTCCGTGGTTGATATTAATTCTGTTCTGGTCCATTACTCAATGTTCAAATTCAGCTTTCTCTCCAAGTTATCTATATCACTTAATTGTTTTCTCATATTTGGTTATAGTGTGTCTTTGAAGAATATTCTGCTAGGATCGAAATGCCAGATTGTTAACTCTTATGCATTTGACAACGCAGGCATGGTTTTGCAATAGTTGCAGTCTTTTTAAAAAAACATTATAATTATTATTATTATTATTATTATAATTCTCCTTTTTAATTATAAGTGGGAGTGAACGCCTATAAGTGCATATATTTGGGAACATGTGGGTACCATAACCCTTCGGAGCCAGGGAGCTTTTATCTTCCGGATTCCTATTTGGAGCTACACGGTCATACTCGTAGCAATCAGTTTGCAGGCAGAACACCGAACTAGGCCTTCATCCATAACACTGATTAGCCTTAGTAATGACCAACACTGACTAACAATGACTAACCAACACAGAGCACTTGGTTACAGTGTAATAACTGTCCATAACTATAAAACACCGGTGTCGGATTTAGGGTAGGGCCATACGGGCTACGCCTCCCCTCCCCGAAACCATTAACCTTCAGGCGCGTAGCCAAGGGGGGGGGGAAGGGGCGACCCCCACTTGAGCAATCTTTTTTTGTATTTTTTATGATATCGCTAGTAATTTCAAGCTTAGATGCAACTTACAAGGCCTGGGAGTGCCATTTCCAGCGATCTGGGAGGCATTTTCAGCCAAAATTTCCTGGACGCGTAGCGTAAACTTATGGTGGCGCTACGCTTAGATAGTTTTCAATGCAGAATCTACGGCTCCGATAGTTTGCCTACAGGTTCGCCCCTCCCTTGGCAAATTCCTAGCTACGCGCCTGTTAACCTTCCCCCCTCCCCCACCATATTTCGACATTTAACATCGCCTTGGGATGGATGATATGGTATAGTGCCTACTGTAGGCTATAAAACTGCAGTGTCATCGTGATCTGATTAGCTGTAAAGAAATACCATACACACACTGTCGCTATATGGGCGTAACAAAATAGGAATGCAGTGATGCCTACATCAGCTTACAATTTGTAAAGTGATCATTTTTGTGAAGTTAATGCGCATCATATGTTTAAGAGAAAAAAAACTATAGCCGGTAGAGATGCATCTCTACCGCGGCTATTGTTTTTTTTTTTTTTTTCTTAAACATATCTCTTACGTTAATGGTATATTTTGTTATCATTGTTTCTAGTTAAAAAGTTATGGTTAAACTGAATATGCCCTCATAATCGCCTGGCCCGGTCCCTCTACACCCCCCCTTAATTACCCCTTCCACTCCCCAACCCGCAAGCTAAATCCGACCCGCTGTAAACTACTGTACCTCGGCAAATAAATTGATATCATAATCAAAAAATCCCACTGACGACAAATTTGGAACTTTTATTATAAACATTTTAACTAATGGTGTGCCTTCGCAAAGTTGCCATGGCTAAACTATTTCTTTCCATCTAAGTCGACCAATCAAGGGCGTAGGAACCGGGGGCTGGGGGCGCCAGCCCCCCCCCCGTGAAAAATATAGGAGGCGTAAGTATCATTCCGCCCCCCCCCCCCGCTTCGCAAGTCAGAAAACCCCTTTTTCATTTCTCAATAAATAATAAAGTGTGAAGTGTGCTATATTGCACCAAATTGCATCTGAGGCCACCTGGAAATGCAAACAAATTTCCCCTTAGACCCCTCCCCCAGGCCGGCCATCAGTCTTCAGCCCCCCCCCCCCCACTCAAAAGTACCTTCCTACGCCACTGCGACCAATTACACTGCAGGACTATACAATTTATACTTAATGTTGGACCTAATCGTGAGTACAAATAAATATGTAGGCTACTGTCGGTTAACTCACCAATTCTCGATTCAAGTCTTTCCCTCTTGTTGATTAGCGCAAATACCATACAAACGATCAATGCAACCAGCGTGATAAATAACAATACCAATAGGACTCGTTCAAGCCCCGTCCTCCGCAACCAAAACCATCTCGCCTTTGCCCATAGCGACCCGTCTCTCTTTAGTATAGTCACCTCTTCCTTGCCAAAGTCTTCTCCGTTACCATTTATCATCTCCATCCTTCAAAATATGAGATAGTTTACGTATATTTCTTGAAACTCGCATAACTTGTCTTGCTCTATAAGTTAATTTTACAGACCCTACAAAAAAAAGGTTTCGCGAAAAGTCGCTCCTAAAGAGGAAATCTTCATACAACAGCGACGATGATGTCTCCGTAGAGCGCGAAAGATTTTCTCTGAGAATGACAGAGGTTGTAAATACTACTTCCCCACGATCTCTTCTGTCGCAGCCATGATAGACGAGGGTTAGAAATCTCGATAATTGGGTGTACTGTAACAAAATGAATAGGGTTTCAATAACCCAAGTACCAGCTGCTGACACAGTCAGTACACAGCAATGTCTACGCCGAGTCAACCAGTGCCTTTTGAGAAGTACAAAATGCCATATGTATATCCCGCATGCACATAACTTGTAAACGTTAGTGTATAGAGAGTTCGACATCTTGGAGACCCCTTTGAAACAAGTTTACGTATTATTATTACTATTATTATGATCTGTGGAAACCTCTCGATGATAGTTACGTGGGAGGCCCGGTGTACACAGTACAATCTGTAGTAACCGAAACATCCAACAAGATTCCACAAATCTTTTGGGACAACACAACTGTTATCGTTTCTGTTTAGGTTGGTGAGTGAAAGAAACTTAACGTTTTGGGTACATCCTGCTTGTATTGTGGTGGGGGGGGTTATCCCAAAGGTTTTAGTATGGAATTTTTTCCGGGACTCGTAAAAGAGTTATAAGTTATTGAGAAATAATTGTCATGTTTACATTCCAAGTTTAAAGAGATCAGCGAGTCAAAACACATATCATGTATGCTCTTAGGTATACATGTCTTCATTGATCTCAAATAGTGGGTGTATAATTCTTTATAAAGTTTATCATCCAACATATATGCGATAATCTATTTCATACTTCAGATATCACAATCCATTAATGATAATATAACATTTATCTCGATTTTTTCTCATAACGGGATTATTACGTTCAATCAACAAACAAATTCCTTTGTTTCACGTGATCAAGCGTGCAAGTTCACAAATTCTTAACTTGAGCACCCTCACTAGTTCAACGAGCTGAGCAAACAGGGGGATCTTTTTATATCCGATAATTGCGATGGATCCCCTTCAAGGAGGACTGAAGTGTGTAATCAAGGATATTTGTAAAGCCATTTCCAATTATAAGATTCTCTCAAGTAGAATTTAATCAAATTAACGTCCAGCTTGTAAAATATGGTTACCCCATATCTGACTCTTTAACATGTGATGTCATCGTAATGCAACCCGACATAAAACAGATGATAATATTTACATGTTTGTCTGCGTGCGTGCGTGTGTGTTTTATGTTTCGATTTTTTTTTTCTTTTCTGAAGACGAACAGGCAATAATGAAAAGGTGGTATATATTTTGCCTAATATTTTCCTGGCGATATCGCTGACGGCTTGCCCACAGTCGCTGTTTGAACAGTACAGAGAACCCCTCCCTACGTCTAATCTAACCTGTAATGTCTTTCAGCAGTGAGTAACAATACAGATGTCATTACCTCGTGGGAAGGAAGGCGGGAAGGGTCAAAAGGTTACACAGATGTGCAGGTTCTAAAGAGGCGAAACCTCAGTTGAAAATAGAAAGAAAGAGAAGGAGAAACAGTCACTAAATGGCTTTTATATCCCAAGGCACGTCACCTGTTGGGAGTTTAATCGGCTAACGACTGGATTTTAAGCCCAACAATAGGTGTTGGTCTTAAAAATTGTCACTGTTGATGGTTTTTTTCATACCGCATGCAGTGTAAAATTTATAGTCCTTCAGCCTTTTCGACACCATTTGTCACGATAAGGGATTTTCCAATTCTTTGTTTTATACATTGAAAGTTATTTGGAGCAATGTCAACACCTGCTATATTTCGTTGCTCTCGGGCAGATGCTGATGTGAAAGTGTCTGTAAAGTAATACTAGGGGTGTGTGGGTGGGAAGGGGTTGGGGGAGGGGTAGGCGATATATATATATATATACATACATATATATATATATATATATTGCGTATAGCCGATCGATAATAGCTATTTGTGGCTGTGGAAACGGTTACCCTAGTGTCTGTATTTACAACTCATTATACATATTTACTCATTATCCCCGAAATCAGCGTCTAAGTCGTCCCGTATAGACGCAATCTACACGTACTACTGCTCACTCGATCCTGTTTGGGCTTGTTGCAATAAAAGTGCGACGCGACGGGGGCATTTACCCATAACAGGTATAGCTTCGAGACGTCATCTATACGTAATATATGTGCTTACGGCGACTAGATAGCTTCGACACGAGTAATATATGACTTAATCACTGCAAATGCCGATAGACGATTGGTAATAGCTATTTATTGACCGTGAAAACATGGAAACAAATTATACCTTTTAAGTATAGTTAGAATGCAACAGTATTAGATGACTTAATCACTGCAATTGCCTACAGACGATCGGTAATAGCTATTTATTGACCGTGAAAACATGAAAACAAATTTTACCTTTTTAGTATTTATAGAATGCAACAGATTCAAATGCTGCATGTTCAACAATCGTGCATATCGAAATATTTTCTACGCGAAGAAAGGAATAAAATGACGGGGAATCGAACACGGGATCTCGCGCACACAAAACGAGAGCCATACCTATGAACCAACAGGCCGCTTGTACATCAGCTGACATGGTAACAGAGCCTACGTAGCTTCGACACGTTGTCGTCCAGTCAATCTGTAATAGCTATCGGTATACCTCTCGACGCGAGAAACAGTTGACGTAATCACTGCAATTGCGTATAGCCGATCAAAAATAGCTATTTGTGACCGTGGAAACGGTTACCCTAGTGTCTCTCATTATACATATTTACTAATTATCCCCGAACTTCAGCGTCTAAAATTACCGTTTTCGAACTTCTGGACATACAATCAGCGTCCATATCCTAATGGTTAGGGTGTCTGAATATAAGGCGGGAGGCCCGGGTTCGAATCCCGGTGGAGGCTGCATGGAAGTTTTTCACTGTTTTGGATTTTTCAACTCACAACGGTTTCAAATATATATATATATATATATATATATATATATATATATATATGCACACGCTGTAGGTCATGGTATACAAGTACCTCCTACCAAACAAGATTGAATACGTATTGACGAATAAAAGCATGAATAATGTGAAGGCCAAGCTGCTACGGCAGACACGAT
Organism: Apostichopus japonicus; assembly: GCF_037975245.1. NCBI lineage: Eukaryota > Metazoa > Echinodermata > Holothuroidea > Aspidochirotida > Stichopodidae > Apostichopus > Apostichopus japonicus. Next base: position 24,174,143 of record NC_092571.1, read on the forward strand.
CTTAAATCACCGATAACATTGATCTATAGCGCTCAATGTTTTGCTAAGATGTTCTCTTTATGTCCAATAAATAACACCTTCCCATTCCCACCTCCGCAGCCAGGGAGACACAAACCCAAACATCATTATTAATCTGTGTCATAGAGATTAATGTCATAGACAACTCCCCCCCCCCTCCCCCTTCCCACCTTCACAGCCAGGGAGACACAAACCCAAACATCATTATTAATCTGTGTCATAGAGATTAATGTCATAGACAACTCCCCCCCCCTCCCCCTTCCCACCTTCACAGCCAGGGAGACACAAACCCAAACATCATTATTAATCTGTGTCATTGAGATTAATGTCATAGACAACTCTCCCCCCCCCCTTCCCATTCCCACCTCCGCATCCAGGGAGACACAAACCCAAACATCATTATTAATCTGTGTCATAGAGATTAATGTCATAGACAACTCAACCCCCCCTCCCCCTTCCCACCTCCACAGCCAGGGAGACACAAACCCAAACATCATTATTAATCTGTGTCATAGAGATTAATGTCATAGACAACTCCCCCCCCCCACCCTCCCCACCTCCGCAGCCAGGGAGACACAAACCCAAACATCATTATTAGTCTGTGTCATTGAGATTAATGTCATAGACAACTCTCCCCCCCCCTCCCCCTTCCCACCTCCACAGCCAGGGAGACACAAACCCAAACATCATTATTAATCTGTGTCATAGAGATTAATGTCATAGACAACTCAACCCCCCCCCCCCACCCTCCCCACCTCCGCAGCCAGGGAGACACAAACCCAAACATCATTATTAATCTGTGTCATAGAGATTAATTATCATGAACAACTCTCCCAAACAGCTAAGAAAAATCATTTCATTTGGGAGATATTACATATTTAATGTTCCTTCACACATAAACCTGGAGATTTGATCAAGTCTAAATTTCACATCATCGAGTCAAATGTGCTTCGATGTATTAGGTTCTTATCTATTTATTACAATGTTTATTTTCTGTAATGAGGTGGGATTTGCGAAATGCTGTCTCTAAATAAAATGTGACTTTTTACATGATATAAAGATGTCATTGGTTTCAGGTACAACATTAATGGAATTTAACCTTGAAAATATGACAAGACAAAGAAAACAGAGCGAAATATGTCTTAGCTGTTTGGGGGGGGGGGGGTGGGGAGTTGTTCTTCACAAAAGACCTTCGTCATATAAGTTCGAGATGTTGACTGGGGCTATGTCCCCTTTAAATTAGTGTTTTTTTTAATTATCTGTAGTCTTTCTATAGATTGTCTGCTAAATCTAATGGTTTAACCACTTTCTGTTGACAGGCAAACCTTTCTGTTATATCTCGAAAATGAAATAAAAAACTCTTAGTAGCGCAGTATTAACTTGGCAAGCCAAGAGGTTTAGTAAATCTTTGTCACACTTCATATGAGAATATCAAAATGTAACACAGCAAGTTTTAACCCTGTTTGATTTCAAGTGATCGACAATGCTATATACATTGCACACATATGCGAAAAACTAAACGTTAGACTCATCTACATTACTTTTGGAGTTTACTTTGTTTACAATTTTTTTTGGGGGGGAGGGGGATTCACGTCTGCTGAGCTCAAATGACATTTGATCCCCACAGAAAAGAATAACACTCCTGTTCCCAGAAAGGTGAATATGCACTCTATTGACCTATCAAGTGACCTTTGACCTCTCGAAGAACAACATGGTTCTGTGACTTACAAAGTTGGTTTTGCATAAATGTACAAAGTTCATACACGCTTTAAGTTTGGAGAATTTTCAGATTTTGACATTATGTCGACCTCAAATGATGTACGGCCTACCCCTCGATAATGAAAAACAACCGAGAACTTTCTTAAGGGGCATGGCGAGTAGAAGATTCATCAACTGCATACTTTTGACCTCAAATAACCTTTGACCTCCACCAAATCTATTCCAAGGAAGATAATTATGAAAGGGCACATTTCAATCAACCATTACATTCTTCACTAATATAGATGTAGCGTAAGCTCATTTGAACATTAATTTTCTTTTTTTTTTATTTTTATTATCATTCCAACAAGAGTCCAAACAATGTACAATTCATAATAACATATACTTTATGACCAATAGTCAATATTAATGACAACAACAAATAAATCATTAAACTTCAAATAAAGATTTCCACTTATGCCATCTGATATCAAAAGCATTTTGCTTACAACTAGTTTGATACATAAACTTTTCTTTTAAATAAAAATTCTTTAAATCAATTTTACCATAGTTAAAGGAAGGTTTCTCATTTTTAACCTTACTTTTGTAAACACAAAATTTCAGAACATTAATGACCTAAAATGACCTTTGACCTTGCTCAATAATGGAGTGGGCAAAGAAATTGCAAAAGGGGAATCTGCACACCTAATTGGAGGTTCATGTATACCTCGCTTAATGAGTTATCGTGTTTACGATCCAATGCGCCTCTTACGCATATCCATACACCCCACGCACGCGCGGAGGCACACACCATCGTTAAGAAGGGGGGAAAGTATATCTGTTGTTAGTTTCTCCAGGGAGTTGTTATGGAACTCCCTGGTTTCTCATACAAGTATTTTTGCTTTCACGTGATCGGCATCGGGTGACTGTGGCATGGTATTTTCTTTTCTAGGTTGCCTAAAAGCAGCTGCGGTGTGAGGCTTTAACTTGACGCAAACATTGCATGGAACTCCGTGCTAGTCTTGTAATGAATGTTTAATATCTTCGATAAAATAAACATGTCAGACGAAGAGAGTCGGGAATTCTAAGACTAGGGTTACCTATAGTTACTAAACAGTGAATGCATTGCAGACAATATTAGAAGAGTCTGGTTACTTGTATTCTAAGCATAATAAGTTGATGTTAACTGATCCGACCTCAAGATGGTAATGCCTAATATTTGGTTGAGTCTCTATATACGACTTCCTTTCATGGTTTGTAGATAATCAGCCAATGAATAACAGCCTTCTCAGTAACAGTCGATCTGTATTGAGAGAAAGAGCTAATTCGGAAAACAAAGTTAAAAATTCGAGTAGACAAGTCCACACCCTACTGGAGAATTTGGTGTGAACGTATGCAGTCGGGATCTTGGTTGGGAGGAAATTGGGGGAGAGGGGGTAGGGGATGCGAGACGGCAGAAAAGGGTTCAGTCTGGAGGAAGGTGAGGGGCGCAAACGTCTGGGGGAGCAGTGTTACGTGTGCAGACTCAGATTTGATGGGAGAGGGGGGGGGGGTTAGGGGAAGGTATATCAGCTCAAAACGTCCCGACAAAATGAAACCTTAGTTCATTCTGCCCCACAAATTTCAGTATTTAAAAGAATCGTCGCGGTAACGAATGTGTATGAAGACCGCTTCCCCCAACCCACTCACCCCCCCCCCCCGGCTCACCACCACCTCCCTACCCAAATTTGCAAATTATGGGAGTGCAACCATGATGTCAAAATTTGTCAAAATTATCTATATTTCCTCTTATTGCAAAACATTTTGTATTCCTTTCTAACTCCCCCTCTTCGCAATACCATACTTCCATTCCGATACCCATATTCAAGCAATACCGAAAAGTACACACAGTGGTATGTTTATAATACTAATAATAGCAAGTAGGCAAATGAACTGTTATTCTTTCCACACTGCTTGTTATTGCATATTTGAAACAGATCACTGCCAAAAAACAAAACAAAATATGCCGTGCGAGAGTATAAAAAAATCTATAAATAAATATGAGATCAAAAAGTAAAGGTTTATTAAAAGAAAAAGACCAGACTCGGTGGTCTTCGCGAGCCAAGATGTTATTTTAACATACGCGAAACCGACAGTAATTGCTCATTGCCATAATAACAGCATATTGTGTTTATTTGCTTTACCGATTATAAATTCATTTGGGGCTGATATTAGACATGCTGGGATGTAACATAACCTCCCGCCGGAATATTTATGTAGTCAACGGCAGCAGCAATGATGCCAAACATCAACCGAACTATACCGGGAGTAGCAACAAAAAATGTCTGTATAGGTATTCTGCGTGGTTTATGAAGCTGAGCCTGATTGCTTAGCCAAAACTTTTTGAATTTCTTACTTTTTTGTCATTTTTGCTGTACAGACAATATAACAATTCTTGAATACGAACGAAGGAGTAAAATTAGGAGCATAAAACCATGTAGTTTAATAAGAGTACAGACAACTTTGTTAAAATATAATCATAATATTACATTTTTATATAGCGCTTTATACCGGTGATAGGTCTCAAAGCGCTTTACAGATTTTATATTACCCCTGGTCAATGATCACTTGTCCCAGAGACAATCCCTCCAGTCGGCAGCAGTTATATACTGCAACCAATGACAACTTACCTCACAGGTACCCATTTAACCCCTGGGTGGAGAGCGGCAATTGAGATCAACCATCTCGCCCAAGGAACACAACGTAATGAACTAGGCTGGAATCGAACCAGCAATCCTTGAATCACGAGTCCGACGCCTTAACCAATTGTCCACCACGTTCTCTGACAATGTGTAACCGTACGGAATCACTACAAGTTTTCTAACTGTACTTTAATGTGTCAATAGCATATCAAACTTACAAATACAACCCCCTAAAAAGGAAAACTCGAAGGGTGTCTTGGTATCAAATATTTTTCTAGAAGTGACAAGATCCAACCAACTAAAATTTTAATCTTGATATATTTTAATCCATGACAAAAGAAACATTTTGAGTGCTAGTAATGTTTTTTATAACTTTTCTGGTTTTGAGATATTCACCCTTCAAAGGCTACAATTGTTGTTGACATCTGTTCCTCAGTGCAGGCCTTTGAATGTTAATGTTAAAAATTGTTTTTAATAAATTCTAATAATTCAATCAAAACATGTTCTTGTATCTTCATATACGAAAAACAGAACATCCTTGGATGGCATTCAAACCCATATGTCCTTGTTAAACATTATAAACATGTTATTTTGAGGCCATAAAAATAGCCTTGTGGTTTCTACTGAGTTTTGCGATACATCTGAGGATCTTAACTAATGGTTTGTGTCTTAGACTGAGTAGTCCAGTCACTTTTGCTGTTTACATGGTCATTTCTCAAAAATGAAAAGTTTTCTAGAAGCTACAACCTTGACTGACAGCGAGTGTTTTGATAGGGCTACATCATATTATAATTAAGTTTGCACCTAAAGTCAACTTTTAATGACAGTGGACAAACCACAATAGTTGTATGATAGCACACAACCAGCCTAAGTGATGCTATGACATTATGTCCAAGCAGTAAGCACCACTGACCACATGAAACTCAATGCTGTCATTAACAACTATGTTGCTATAGTGTACATGGCAACTTTGTCACCATGTTGCTAACCATTTTGCCAAACGTGCCAACTATGTTGCCACCAACTATGTTGCCATATAGTATGTTGCAACTACATTGCCAAACATGCCAACTAATTTGCCAACTATATTTCCTAACAACTATGTTGCTAAATAGTATGTTGCCACCAACTATGTTGTCAACTATGTTGTCAACTTTGTTGTCAACTATTATTGCCATTACCAAGCAACTATGTTGCAATATAGTATATTGCAACTATGTTGCCAATCATGCCAACTAATTTGCCTACAATATTTCGTAACAAATATGTTGCCAAATAGTATGTTGCAACTTTGTCACCTTGGTGCTATAGCCTCCCTAATGCTGTATCAAACGGTTCACAGTTTGAGTCACTCCATTTGGTAAATCAATCAGAGAACTGTTTAACCAATCAAGCATTCGCTCGATCTTTATGAACTGAGCATTTTTCAAACGAAAACAGTTGACAGTAGCTTTTCAATTCCTTCATCCTTAAAGATGTCCTCTGAGCTTGACAATAGCAAATTACCACTGTCTATCTGCAGAGCTTTACTCTTCTCTCATATGAAGGCACAAATCCCTTCTGTTTAAACTGTCACTTCCATTTCCTCTCCAACATTTCATATTACTCTATAACATTTCATATTTCTCTCCAACATGTCATATTATAGTTCTTTAGTTGTTTTATCACATGAGAAAGCTTTTTCCAAGTCGGTGTAGGGAACTATAGTAACTTCACGACTGTCTAACCAAGGATCACTACATTCAAGATGTTTCTGTGGCTGATGACAAGGCATGCTCTGCTCTCTGAGTGTCCTGGAACAGTTGCCTCACCTATCTTCATCCTTAATGCGAGCCATGTCACCAAAATATCAAATTTCTCTCCAACATTTCATATTCCTCTATGACATTTCATATTTCTCTCTAACATGTCATATTATAGTTCTCTATTTGTTATATCACACGAGAACTCTTTCCTTAGGCAGTATAGGGAACTATAGTAACTTCACGACTGTCTAATCAAGGATCACTACATTCAAGATGTTTCTGTCACTGATGACAATGGATCCTTCTCTCTCAGAGTGTCTTGTTCTTCTAACTTTCGAATCTCTTCTTTGAAATGGGCAGTGACTTCCTTACTTTGCTTCAACCGTTCACTCAAGTCGTGGATTTCTAAACGGATTTTCTTTCGTGCCGACTGTAGCGTGCCGACTGTCTTCACTGCTAAATCTGTGACTGAAAAAAGAGGAAAAGAGAGAATAAGCGAGATAACAGCAATAGGACACGAACAGAATTAACAAACGGAATAATAAATTACTAGATATAATCTACTCCTAGTAGTCATACTCATAACAAGGGGAATATCTACTCGTACTTGTACTTCTGCTGCTGTGTTCACCCTACAACCCTGAGGCCTAGGGTTACTGATTTACTGTGTGTGTGCTTTACATCCTAACAGGCTTTAATAATGTTAGACATCATTTGTTTTAACATTTAAACACAAGAATATTTTGTGTTCAAAGAGTATTGGTGACAATTTATGTCAAAATCAGGGGGAGGGGAAAATGGTGGGAGAAATATCACATACTCACTTCTTGATTTATCTGAAAATAGGGCAACTATTCCAGCCTTAAAAAAACCATAAAGATCTGAGTTGTACTTGGCACTATGCTGTTGTACTCGGGCTTATAAATCACAGCCAAATGGTCAACGTTTGCTTTACATGCTAATAGACATAGTGCTAAACATCATTATTATAACGCTGAGACATCAGAATACCTTGTGTTCAAAGAGTATCAGTGACAATTTCTGTCAAAATAGGGAACATGGTGAAATAAGGCACATACTCAGTTCTTGATTTGTCTGAATAAGGCAACATTCCAGCTTTAAAATGATCACATGATCAACTATGTTGGATATATTTAACTCTTCTTGTGATTAAAAATCAAATATAAAATCTGATTTCTTGGAAGATGATTTCTGAGCAAATGCAGCGTTAAAGTTTCCTATTTGTGAGCGAGACAATTTGAAAGATGTGTCATAAATAACAAATTTTTGGGAAATTTTGATCGTCTTTAAATCTTCGTTTCCATAGTTACTGCAAATTTAATATAAGAAAAACACAGAATGATCATGGCAAAAAATGAAAATTCACCCCTGTGGAATATTGTTCACCTCTCTTAACTTCAAAGACAACACTGCTAAACCTGAATTTGGGCAACTTGTCCCTGATTTTGAGAGAATGGGTCAAATTTATGTGGTGGGTGCTTGGTGTTACACCACAAATGAACCAAGCTGCTTTTGACGAGAGAGCAGAAGGAATGGTAGGACATAGTCAACTTACAGTCAGTTTCATGTTTGTACGGTCCTAAGGTCAGAGGTCTTGTGTTGACTAAAAGCTGCTGCATCATTAATGTTGGATCCTGGAAAATCTGAAATATAAAAAATATGAATATAAAAAATATAAAATTAAATGTCATTTGGAATAATATATGAAATGTCACCCGAGATTGACTTCTGGGCACGAAAAAACGAACAACTTGATCCCCTCTCAAAGCCAATTCTCTTACATTAACTGTATCATTATTACAATGCTACTGTCAAGCCAGTATCAAGAGTATCAATTGATACTACACATCATCAGGTTAAAGGTTGGTGAGCAACCTACTGTGTACTCTTTAAACAAGATTAAAAAATCTTGAGAGAGGCTTGTGATGCAACGCCTTTGCACCATTCAACATCATGGGCTCAACATTCAGAAAGGACATGACTAACTTGTCCCCACCCCTCCATCTCCCCTTGCTTCCCCCTCCCACAATCCTCTTCTCATAGCTCTCTTCCACCCTTTTTTTCTCCACACCTTTCTGTCTTTGTCCTTCTCCGATATATTCCCTACCCCCTTCCCTTAATCCTCTCTTTGTCCCTCCACTGTTTATCTCCTACCTCTCCTCTTCCCCTGTTGGTTTCTTTCTTCTCTCCATCCCTTGTCTACTAATCCCCTTACATCTATCTCTTTGTGTTCACCATGCTCATTAACCTGTCTAATATTCTGTGCGTGTTTTTGTCCCTTCTGTTAATGTTACTTGTCATTTTGCCTCTGAAGAAGATCCTGCTAGGATCGAAACGTCAGGCCAACTTACTTTTACACATTCTCTTACACAGGCTCTCTAGTGGATACGCAGTTTGCTAACAGTTTACTTTTATTTTAAGATCAAATAATCTTAGCTTTAAAGGTCACAAAACGTTATGTGGTAACTGGTACAGTAATGTCAGTTGCATTTTGTTTTGCTCTTCTAAGTCTTTTGGATTTTTTTCCCTGAGTTCAAGACATCCCTGGTTATTTGTTTATGAGCCAGTACTCCAATACTACTATAGAAACTGACCTTAATCTTCTTTTAATCTCACAGTGTAGTAGAATTTTGAAGGTTCAGTTTAAGTTTACATTCTTTCTTGCCCCCCACCCCTTTTGTTTTAAAAATAAATTTTACCTTTCTTGTGTTTCAGCCTTCATTTCGTACATTTTATATTTCATTTTGCATAATTTTTCTTTTATCATGTACGCTACTTATGTTGTGAGTATTTATTTACACTTGAAGGGACATAACCTGTTCAAATCAATTGAATCAGATCAAATCAAAATCAGACGAGAACAAAAGTACCATGAAAGTTAAGCAAGAATGAAACAATTAAAAAGCTTTCAGCAATTCTTCTAACTGGATTTGTCCTGAGAATGGACTCAACGAAAAATAAAATCTTACCATTTCATCGTAGTGTTCAGATACCAGTGTCTTTTTTCCAAGCATCAAGTTGGTCTCCGTTTGGAAGAGCTTTAAAAAGTGATAAAGAGTCACCTGTGATGGAGACAAAAGTAAAGTATGCAGCAGTGAGTTATTTATCTCAAAAAGCAGGGTAAGAGGGACTGCCGGGTAAGAGGGAGGTAAGAGGCAGGGTAAGAGGGAGTAAGAAGAGTTAGAGGGACTGCACAGAAATCAAACTGTCTAGGTCGTCGCGGCTGGAATTACAGATTGAGAGGGGCGTGTGGACTGTTTGTTGGCCGGGTTAAAATTGTACTGGACTCTCACTGAGATGGCACGGCACCAGATCAAGTTTTCAGCTCTCAAGAAGGACACCCAGGGCAATTTTCGAAAGTTTGAAAAAGGCCACTCAATGCTTCATAACTGTTTTCTGGTACAAATATTGCTGCAAGCCCCAACAATGTTTCATAATTTCATTAGATTGACGATGATGATGATGATGATGATGATGATGATGATGATGATGATGATGATGATGATGATGATGATGATGATGATGATGATGATGATGATGATGATTGCAGCTACGACGACTTGATTAAATGTGGCACCGCACAACAATTGTTGTCGTTGGGTGACAGATGATTTTCAAGGGTGTGGGGGGGGGGCGCCAATGGCCATTTGCCGTCCACTGATAATTCAAGCTCATTTCTACACACATGATAGTGCAAGATAAGCTTGTTAAAGTACTAAGGTAATCGAGGACCCCCTCCCAGCCATCCACTTCCGTCCAACTATTAAAATGAAAGACTTTTACTCACAGGTCTTTCGTTGGGATCCACAAAGAATATCTTGATGATCACTTCAAATTCTCCCCAGCCAGTCTCTGTTATCTCAAAGGGAGGCTTCGTAACAGCTGAAGAGAAAGTCATATATGTAAATCTTTTAATTGATTCCAAAGTCTGAGGTGGTCGGTTGCCTCAGCTTTACACGTTGAACATTTCCGGTCAAACGAGAGGGGGGAGGGTGGGGGGGGGGACTCCATTGACAAATTTCAGTTCTTTCTTATTGCAAAGGGTCATCAGTATTGACCCCGAATATGCTAGAAAGTAAAAGTAATGGTCACTCTTATTTATTTTAATACAGCCACCGTCATTGCATCTAATACTCTCTTACACTACTGTGTAAATGTCCAGGCAATAATTTAATGTTCAAAGTAATGGTCACTCATATTTATTTTAATACTGCCACCCTCATTGCATCTCATACCCTCTTACACTACAGTGTTAATGTCCAGGCAATAATTTAATGTTCAAAGTAATGGTCACTCATATTTATTTCAATACTGCCACCCTCATTGCATCTAATACTCTCTTACACTACAGTGTTAATCTCCAGGCAATAATTTCATGTTCAAAGTAATGGTCTCTCATATTTATTTTAATACTGCCACCCTCATTGCATCTCATACTCTCTTACACTACAGTGTAAATGTCCAGGCAATAATTTAATGTTCAAAGTAATGGTCACTCATATTTATTTCAATACTGCCACCCTCATTGCATCTAATACTCTCTTACACTACAGTGTTAATGTCCAGGGAATAATTTTATTTTCAAAGTAATGGTCACTCATATCTATTTTAATACTGCCACCCTCATTGCATCTAATACTCTCTTACACTGCAGTGCAAATGTCCAGGGAATAATTTAATGTTCAAAGTAATGGTCACTATATTTATTTTAATACTGCCACCGTCATTGCATCTAATATTCTCTTACACTACAGTGTAAATGTCCAGGCAATAATTTAATGTTCAAAGTAATGGTCACTCATATTTATTTTAATACTGCCACCCTCATTGCATCTCATACCCTCTTACACTACAGTGTTAATGTCCAGGCAATAATTTAATGTTTAAAGTAATGGTCACTCATATTTATTTCAATACTGCCACCCTCATTGCATCTACTGTAATACTCTCTTACACTACAGTGTTAATGTCCAGGCAATAATTTCATGTTCAAAGTAATGGTCTCTCATATTTATTTTAATACTGCCACCCTCATTGCATCTCATACTCTCTTACACTACAGTGTAAATGTCCAGGCAATAATTTAATGTTCAAAGTAATGGTCACTCATATTTATTTCAATACTGCCACCCTCATTGCATCTAATACTCTCTTACACTACAGTGTTAATGTCCAGGGAATAATTTTATTTTCAAAGTAATGGTCACTCATATCTATTTTAATACTGCCACCCTCATTGCATCTAATACTCTCTTACACTGCAGTGCAAATGTCCAGGGAATAATTTAATTTTCAAAGTAATGGTCACTCATATTTATTTTAATACTGCCACCCTAATCGCATCTCATACTCTCTTACACTACAGTGTAAATGTCCAGGCAATAATTTAATGTTCAAAGTACTGGTCACTCATATTTATTTCAATATGCCACCCTCATTGCATCTAATACTCTCTTACACTACAGTGTTAATGTCCAGGCAATAATTTAATGTTCAAAGTAATGGTCACTCATATTTATTTCAATACTGCCACCCTCATTGCATCTAATACTCTCTTACACTACAGTGTTAATGTCCAGGGAATAATTTTATTTTCAAAGTAATGGTCACTCATATCTATTTTAATACTGCCACCCTCATTGCATCTAATACTCTCTTACACTGCAGTGCAAATGTCCAGGGAATAATTTAATTTTCAAAGTAATGGTCACTCATATTTATTTTAATACTGCCACCCTAATCGCATCTCATACTCTCTTACACTACAGTGTGAATTTCCAGGCAATAATTTAATGTTCAAAGTAATGGTCACTCATATTTATTTCAATACTGCCACCCTCATTGCATCTAATACTCTCTTACACTACAGTGTTAATGTCCAGGGAATAATTTTATTTTCAAAGTAATGGTCACTCATATCTATTTTAATACTGCCACCCTCATTGCATCTAATACTCTCTTACACTGCAGTGCAAATGTCCAGGGAATAATTTAATGTTCAAAGTAATGGTCACTCATATTTATTTTAATACTGCGACCCTCATTGCATCTAATACTCTCTTACACTACTGTGTAAATGTCCAGGCAATAATTTAATGTTCAAAGTAATGGTCACTCATATTTATTTTAATACTGCCACCCTCATTGCATCTCATACCCTCTTACACTACAGTGTTAATGTCCAGGCAATAATTTAATGTTTAAAGTAATGGTCACTCATATTTATTTTAATACTGCCACCCTCATTGCATCTACTGTAATACTCTCTTACACTACAGTGTTAATGTCCAGGCAATAATTTCATGTTCAAAGTAATGGTCTCTCATATTTATTTTAATACTGCCACCCTAATCGCATCTCATACTCTCTTACACTACAGTGTAAATGTCCAGGCAATAATTTCATGTTCAAAGTAATGGTCACTCATATTTATTTCAATATGCCACCCTCATTGCATCTAATACTCTCTTACACTACAGTGTTAATGTCCAGGGAATAATTTTATTTTCAAAGTAATGGTCACTCATATCTATTTTAATACTGCCACCCTCATTGCATCTAATACTCTTACACTGCAGTGCAAATGTCCAGGGAATAATTTAATGTTCAAAGTAATGGTCACTCATATTTATTTTAATACTGCCACCCTAATCGCATCTCATACTCTCTTACACTACAGTGTGAATTTCCAGGGAATAATTTCATGTTCAAAGTAATGGTCACTCATATCTATTTCAATACTGCCACCCTAATCGCATCTCATACTCTCTTACACTACAGTGTGAATGTCCAGGGAATAATTTCATGTTCAAAGTAATGGTCACTCATATTTATTTCAATACTGCCACCCTAATCGCATCTCATACTCTCTTACACTACAGTGTGAATGTCCAGGGAATAATTTCATGTTCAAAGTAATGGTCACTCATATTTATTTCAATACTGCCACCCTAATCGCATCTAATACTCTCTTACACTACAGTGTGAATGTCCAGGGAATAATTTAATGTTCAAAGTAATGGTCACTCATATTTATTTTAATACTGCCACCCTCACTGCATCTCATACTCTCTTACTCTACAGTGTGAATGTCCAGGGAATAATTTAATGTTCAAAGTAATGGTCACTCATATTTATTTTAATACTGCCACCCTCATTGCATCTCATACTCTCTTACACTACTGTGTCAATGTCCAGGGAATAATTTAATGTTCACATTTTTCTGTAGTAGGTTTGAAGACTCTGAATTTTGTCCTTTATAAAATACTAAAAAAAACTACTAAACATCCTTGGACTTGTACAGCAATTTGATCATTTTACATAGCATTTTGCAAAGCGATACCGGATCAATTATTTCCCGGTAGGACTAAAGATGAGTTGGAGAGTCAGAACCTTGCAGAAAGTTCTTTTCAAAACTGCTAGCACCTTTTAGCATGCTAAATATGGGACCAAATGCTGATGATCTTAGACGTTCTCAATGCCTTTTGAAAGTAGACTTTACTCACCTCTGACTGCATTATTGTAGCTCTCGTGCAATTTGAACTGAATTTTCTTCACGTAGGCAGACATATCCTAGAATGAAACCAAACATACAGGCACGCTGGTTAGTGAAATCATTAATTAGGTTAAACTCTATATATGGGAGAGAAAAGGGAAAAAAGAGAGAATCTTGTTTCTGCAATTTTTGTGTGTAGTACTACAAACCAATTCTGGTTTCCAGTTCTATGGTTGAGTGGTTGAAGGCATTGGCATTACAAACAATCAAAGCCTAGAATCTGGGAGGTTGTAGTTTGCGGGCTCTTACATGCTAAGGAACAACGGGTTTCTCGTCTGAGAGAAATCCACAGTTTTCCTCCATCTGAAATGGTCTCCAAATTGTAAAATATTGATATTCCAACAAGGAACTAAAACTGCAGACTGAATAGCCACCCGATTTAGCCATTCACCTATTCCAACTTGCCTACATGGCTGCTTAGCGTCATAAAATAACTGCCTTTTAGGGACATGATTTAATATTATAATTATTATTACAATGTTTTTGCAACTTTAGTTGTCTAATATCTGCAACATTGTATTCTTAATACTGCAACATAATATAAAATGGTAACATTACAATGAATGAATTACATTACAAATGAACATAAGAAAGAGGAACTTATTATGTACTGTACCCCATTCCTGTATGGGTGGACATAAGATTTGAGGTTCTTTCCTTATACTTTACCTCATACCTATATGGCTTGACATATAAGATTTGAGGTTCTTATTTTACACTGTACTTCATACGTTAAAAGGATTGTCTGGTGGCCCAAAGAAGTTACCTTAAAAAATGATAAATAATTTTCCAAACATGTTTTCAAAGTATGAGAACGCTAATGTTGCGTTCGACAGAGAAACGATTTTTTAATCGTTAAGGATAGACATTTCAAATATGATTTGAACAGTACAGAACGTGACGCCAGATATGCTAATGCAGATTGCGACATAACCCACCCTCCGTACAGTACCTATACGGTAATCACAACAAAAACCGCGTTTGTATACAGATAAATTTCTTCCATAATTTTCCGTGAAATTTCTTAGAAATTTGATATGTTTTCAAAAACTCCTTAAGCCGCCATGTAGTAGATTGGTGGTTTCGTGGTCTTTGTGTAACACAAGATAAATTTTAACAGCAGACTCTTTGTTGTTTAGGCTATACATCGCGCTATCCAGCTCCAACGCGAAGAATGTTCGCATGTAGGCTATACTCTAACGTTTACAATCGGACAGTTCTGCGAAGCCTAAGCTTCTCAGTGCTATATTCTGCTCTGACAACGATTCTGATAAATTTCTTCCTTAATTTTCGGTGAAATTTCTTAGAAATTAGATATGTTTTAAAAAACTCCTTAAGCCGCCATATATGTAGTAGATCAGGGGGTTTCGTGGTCTTTCGGTAACACAAGATAAGTTTTAACAGCAGACTCTTCGTTGTTTATACATTGCGCTATCCAGCTCCAGCGCGAAGAATGTTCGCATGTGTAGGTTACTCTAACGTTTACAATCGGACAGTTCTGCGAAGCCTAAGCTTCTCGGTGCTACATTCTGCTCTGACATCGATTCCGCCAAGTTTCATCTTTCAGTGTTCCGAATGCTTTTCAAGTTTCTTTTTATTGTAAATTTGATCTGTGAATTTTATTTCAGCGATTTCGAAGAACAGTTTATGAACTGTGGTTTGAGTGTGAGAGTATATTTTGTGCAACGCTATACGAATACCAACTGGGCATGGTACAGTAGGATATACACTCGCGATAGGTACGTTATATAATAGGCAATCACATGTGCGTTACACGTGAGAGTGTATTGCTGCGGAAATGGGAGTGCTAACTTCAAGTCGCCTGTTTTGCCTATTTGCCAGCACTACGTCAATCACCAAATTGAAGCGTTCGAACAAACGGTACTTTTTGTGAGAAACTGGTGAATTTGAAAACCAGATTTCTACAAGAAGAAAACGCTGAATGGGGACAATTTTTACATGGTTAGAAAGAGCAAAATAATAACAACAAGGACAATGTATCAAAATCTTCCACCAGACAATTCCTTCAATGGCTTGATATTAAATTGGAGGTTCTTTGTTTATACTGTACCTCATATCTATATGGCTTGACAATTTGACATATAAGGTTTGAGATTCTTTGTTGATACTGTACTTGATTCCTATAAGGCTTCTCATATAAGTTTTGTGATTCTTAGTTGATAGCATACTGTAACTCATGTACTATAATATAGTTAACCATTTATAAATATAAAACTTGAGGTTTCTTATTTGATACTTATTTGTAAGACTATACCTCATTCCTGTATGGCTTGACGTATAATGTCCAGTGATGGGTATGCCCATCTTCCTCTCTCTTCTTCCCAAAGTAACGTGCTATGTTTCCATACACTATTGGTTTGACAATTGTTATTCCCTGCAGCAAGAGAAAAGAAAAATTCATGAGAGCTTTAGTACAAAACTCTCTGTATAACATTGTACATATATTGACTACTTAAATCAGCAAAATATAGAACAGTTCACACATGTAAACACAAGTGACCAAGTTTCAGCACTAATGAAAATTTCATCGCATCGGCATACATTTGGCAATGCAAGTTACAAGTGACCTACTTTTCTCTTAAAGTTCCTAAACTCTTAGGATTCATTTTAGGCTCTTATCCTCTAATACACCATCCTCCTCCACCCCACTCTATTCCTCAGTCATCAGTAGTCTAGTATTGGAATAACTAGCCCAGTCCCATCACCCCCCCTCCCCCCCACACGCCATCCTTCCCTGCCCCTTCTGCCTCTTCTCTTTATCATCATCCTATTCATCCTGCATACCAGGAGAGGGTACAAATTCATTGTTGGGAACCACAATCAAACTTTAATCCAATCCATGCATCGCAACACTTTTAAGGATGTATAAACTGCCATTATTGAAAAAATACTATATACAATATATGAGAACTAAAACATTAGAAATTTCTGAATGCCTATTGTCCAATCTGTAACATTGAAATCTACTTTCCCCATCAAGCCTGTTACAAAATCCACAAAGTTTTGAGGTGTTTCCTTTTGGAAATTCAGAGACTTTGTTTAGTTGATTCATAGTTGGCCAAAAAAAATGTTCCGAAATTATTGGGTTCTGCAAGCGGCATTAATAGAGTTTTGAAAACATTTTCTGAGGGCAACAGACTAATTGCACAAGGACGGCACGTTATGCTGTATACACTACCTTTACTCTTCCACCAGAATCAGACCCGTAATCTGCAGACATCTTCTAAGACTGGAATGGTAGCGAAGCCAAAAAAAGTCTCTCTGATCTGCAATTCACAGCAGGCCTATAAGATCTAGAGGCAATGAAACAAAGCAAAAGCTGGTATAATATATAACTTGGATGGCAAGAAATATTTGCTTAGACAGTAGATGAATAACTAACATATATTATGAGCATAGCAATCAAACAAATGAATGCTTCAACACTTTTGAAAAGCAGGGCTACATATGTTCTGTACATTTGCTGGACTTTTGCAAACTTGTTAGATTTATGAGCTAGCCTAGGTATATGCTATCAGTCATTCTCGAAAGGTAAACTATGCAGCATATTTCATGTGGTTTTATCATCATTCCCTATGCAATGTCTAGGCAAATTAAAATTCAGGTAGCCTAACATTGTTTTGATTTTTGCTTTATTCAAACAGTTTGCTACCCAGGGCCATGTTCAACTTTGTTCAAGAGTCAAAGAACACCAACTTGCATGGAATAAGTTAAAGGTGAATGAGGAATAAAGAACTGAGTTCCTTAAGGAGATTGAAGTCTGTAGAGCACTTTGTCTCCATATTGGAAAATTGCTTTCACCACCAATATGAAGGTAAGTCACCAAACCACTCAAATGAGTAGCTCAATTAATGAACAAGTACAACATTGGTTAAGAACATCCAAGAAATTTGGCATGCTTTTCTTGGTCACCACATTCACCGAGGTTAAAATAAGGCAATATAATAAGACTTCTTTTCAAAAAGAATCTCTGAGCATCTCCGTTTTTAAGGATTCTACATTGTGTAGTGCTTCTAAACTTGGACTCTTTTCAAATCAGTGGTTGCAACTGTTTAAAATTATTTTCCAAATGTTGTGAAAGGCTCACAAAGGCTTCATGCTTCCAGAGTCTAATTAATGGCCAACTAAAAAGACTATGTTTAGGCTACCTTATTACAAATTATACCTGTTTTCTAGATCTTGAAACTTCGTGATCGCTTAGTTATGTTGGAATCAGGGTTACCAGCGACAGTTGACGAAAAAACGCTAGATTTGCGAAAATAAAACCCTAGAAAACGCTAAATGGTAGTTTCCCTAACTTTCGTGTTGTTTCGAGTCAATTTAGCACAGATTCGTAGGATGAATGGTCACCGATCACAAAATAGATCATGAATAGTTGATTTGAGTGATAGTCTGACCCAGATAATTTGAAAAAAAATATGGAAATTTTTGGTAGGAAATTCCGAAGATTGGGCAAAAATACTCAAAATAAATTTGGATGGGTCTCCGAGTAAAAATTTTGTCTAAAAAATCTGAAAAATGGTCTATTTTTGGTAAATTTAACTAGTTTTAGGCAAAAAACGGTAGAATTACCAAAATTAGAAAAAACGTGCGCTAGAAACCCAGAAATGACTAAAAACGCTAGATCTAGTGTAAAAACGCTAACTCTGGTAACACTGGTTGGAATAGCGGCGCGGTATCAAAGTCAACAGAGGCCTATATGTACATAGCCTACATTCCCACATATAACCAACATAGCGTAGGCTTACATGCTGATTAACCAATACTAGTACACAAAGCAAATCTCGCGAAACACGTACCAGTGGTGTGCGTAGCATGCAACATACATGTCAGTTAATAACACAAAGCCGAACGGAATCCATCAAACCAATAGTTAACTTACCTTTGATTGATACGTTTAGTTTGGAAAATTTTCGACATATGGTTCCGTCTTACTCTTACAGTTACATTGAATATCCTGCACACGTACTTAAGATGTTGAAGTTACAAATTAATCTTTTCTTTGTAAAGAATGTTCACTTTTCACGCACAAAACTGGGTTGTGGTGGTATGAAACTAATACTACCCGGCCTAGCAAAACGGGAAATTTAGTAGGTAGCACTATAACATAAGAAATACCGTATAGTATTTGATAACTATATTTTATTTACAATGTTCCTTTACGGACAGTTCTAAGTCAATTATCCATTTTGAACTTTCCTCGTTAATCATAATTTTGGTGTTAATATTGCTGTTTCATCCGCTGACCTCAATGTTAGTGAACTATGCTCAGGCATTGAGTTAATTGGATGATCTTTTATGGACTTACTGGCTCAACTTTTTTTTATTGGAGCTTGCATATTTTTGGTGTTGCATATATTACACACCAAAACCACCAAAAAATGTTTAAACCATACGAGCCAATAGAACATTTGTGACATACTAATTAAATTAAATTTTAGTTTTGATTTTTGAATTTCAGTTTAGCTGTCCGCAAGACGACGAAAGGAAACATGGAAAGGTACTTGAGGTATTGTTAAAGCCTATTTATCAGAGTTGGTGGAAATGTTGCTATTAGCTTTAAGGCGGTTTAGTTGTCCGCAGGCTAACTAAAGGAAACGTGGGAAGGTATTTGCGGAATTGTGAAGACCCATTTATAAGAGTTGGTGGAAATGTTGCTATTGGCGTCAAGGCAGTTGTTGTTGTGTGCGTGAATAGAGGGATAAAAAGAAAACAGGACTGGAAACATGTGCAGATTGGATATAAATATTGCCGTAACGAAAGACGTAGCACGTTGTTGATTGGGTGACTGAGAAGGCGTTACCGAACATGAGAGAGTACTTAAACAGAGACGAGAGGGGGAGGAGGACGAGAGAGGAGGACGAGAGGGGGGGGGGGGCGAGAGGGTAGGAGGGCGAGGGGCTGAGGAGGACGACCAAACATTTTGAACACGATATCTCAAGCAGGGACGCTTGGACCATTCTAATATTTAGTATGTAGTTGGTTTTAGTGGAGATCAAATGTTTTTTGGGGGTCACCAGGGGTCAATTGTGAAAACCTTGTAAACACGATATCTCAAGAAGATAACCTTGCACCAGTCTTATATTGAGTATGTGGTTGTGACACGTTCAATTCAAGATCCCTATTGTTTTTTGTTGAGGTCAAAGGTCATTTGGGGTCTCTTGGAGTCAAATTGTGAAAACCTTGTAAACACGATATCTTAAGAAGGGAAGCTAGTATATCGTTGTAATACGTTAAGTTCAACAAGCCTATTGTTGTTTTTTTTGTGGAAGTTAAAGTTCATTTGGAGTTACCAGAGATCAAACTGTGGAAACCGTGTTATATCTGTATCTTCCACTGTCCAGCCCATTAGATAACATGTGCGTTACCCCTCATAAGAGTAGGAGAGAGAATGTTGGCATTTGAAAATTAGCTTATGGGCATCCGTAGAATTTGAATTCTTAAGCCGAGCAAAGTGCTATTAGGTTATCTTTGTCGTTAACTTAATACGTCGTTGTATATACATGCATTGCGCCTATGCACCGTACCCAAGTGAACATACAACGTGGCTATTGGATCGGAGTGAACGATATCGTTGCGAATCAAGGTATTATATCTTTCCTTCCGTTGTTAACGTTTTCCTTGGTATTTTGCAATTGTCGAGATCCATAATAGAGCATTTTTAAATTAAAATAGTGGTTCCGGCCATTTACATTCGGCTTCATAAGCAGTCGTCTAGTGCCATGACGTCATCGAAACCTCAATGCATTTTGCATTCTGGTTTTCTTTGTTAAGTTTTTTCTCATTTTACATTGCGAACATTTTGTTGGTTTCAATATGAGTAACTAAAGTTGGGGCTTTGATAATCAACAAACTTTTTAAGTGCGTATATCTGCCTGTGGGTGTGTCTGTGCGTGTTTCATGATGTGTGCCACAATGAACGCGCGTATGCAGCAGACTTAATTATTACCTAATTAATAAATACCACAGGCTGATTGTTCTTTCCAACATATCGCCTCATTTCAAGCGAAATGCTTGCGGACAAAATATGTCTTAAATGTGTTGCATGCTTCAGACAGAAAATAGGTTGCAGTTATATATAAATCTAAAATAATTACTTGTGTACCATGAAACATCAGATATGTTCCCATAAAGCTGCTAACCTAGATAGGCTATCAAGTCAGTATAACCCCTGCAGACACAGGATTGACATAGACAGGGGAGGTCACTCATTCACTACATTCCGACAAGTATTTATGATTTTACTATACCAGCCCTGACAAATCAATCGTCCAATCAGTGAGATGTTTCATTGTCTAATTGAATATATCTCGATTATTTGGTAAATACTATCTTCGACGGTCAAAACTTCTACAAAAAGTCTTCTGAACAAGTTTGGTAAGTTAAAGCATGGAGCTATTCGGTAATAGCTCCATGGTTATAGCAATACGGTTTGGCGGACCGAGACCTTTTAACGCTATAGCGCAACAGGGGTATAACATATACGTTATGGATCATTGTAATCATCATACAAGCGGCGGGTACAGTCTGTGATAATATTAGCAAACATAGACACAGCTTCAATCAGATTGAAGGGTGTTGGTTCGTCCATACATGGAGCTATTTCGGTAATAGCTCCATGGTCCATATTAATAAACTTAATCGCTATGTATACACTTCAAACCGCAAAGCTGATTGGTCATATTTGTTTTGCCAAAAAGAAAGAAAATGAAGGAGGAAAACACACACCTGAAAGACTATTCATAATGATGAGGCAAAAAGGTTCAAAGACCATTTGTAAGAAACCAGCGATGTATCAATGCCATCGGCGTATAACGAAGAACTTCGGACCCGCATACCAAGGATTAAATGAGGCCCCTTAAAAGGGTAACCATTCGCTGTGTCGGGCTTTTCTCTTCTTCGTCCTCTTCTTACCATGGGTCCCTTGTGAGTGAGGACAGTTTAATTAATCTAGTGTTAGCCAATTATTTACCACTTCAACATTATAGAATGAATCACACAAGAAAAGTTCTGGAAACACAAGTACTGAATTCGTCGTTTTCTTTTAAGGCTCGTGACCCTTAAGGTTCCGGAGACAGGGGTCCCCCTCCCCCACCGCACCCTTCTCAATCCTCTGGCGTTATAAGCCGTTGATAAATATCGGTTTAGGGAGTCACTGAAGGTTGGCGGGTGGGAGAGAATTAAGGGGTACTAGTTAGTGGTTGCATATATGATAATATCACGAGAGACGTGTTGATAATCGAGATTAGAACGTTACTCGTGTAGTTGTTGTCGAATTTTGTCTCTTCGTGTCAACTTTGGACCATCAAGTGTTTTACCAATATTTACGTTATACTATTTATTAACCAAGATTGTAAGTGTCACCATTTGGATTTGTCATATGATATTACTATCTAGCCACTGTGTCGGAGTTTGACTTTGTGCCTGTATTTTATGTCAGTTATAGCTATATATGGTATTAGCATGAGATGAGAGTGTTGGACATCATACTCTAAGAATCCCTTACTATGTATAAGGCAGAAGAGTGCAGGGTTCCCCAACCCTCCCTCCTCCCTCATGCCACAGAGAACCCACGGATGGTAAAAAAAATGGTTATGGTTGTATTATCTGAACAATGTAAACCCTCTTTTCAATATTTGATTTGATGTCTCAGCTACTATGTCACCTTTGATCCAAATGACCTTGCACTAGCTATATCCAAGATGGAATTATGTAAACATTGGGTTGTAGATTGTGGATGTGCAAAAAAAAATCAAATTAAGTTAAATAATGATAAGACAGAGGTTATTGTTTTCAATCGGTCTAGTGACAAATGTGAATTTAAGAATAGTTCATTCCGGATTAGTGATAATATTAAACATACCACTCCTGCGGTACGCAACCTTGTTGTTTATGTGTCTCGATTGAATATAATAAGGGGTCGCAGCTTTTACTATGCTGCCCCCGTTTGTGGAACTCACCTTCAGTAGATATATGAGGTCTCTGGACTCGCTTGATCAGTTTAAACATCGTCTTAAAACTCATCTTTTTTTCACATTATTATTAGATGCTTCTCCTTCTCCTTCTCCTTCTCCTTCTCCTTCTCCTTCTCCTTCTCCTTCTCCTTCTCCTTCTCCTTCTCCTTCTCCTTCTCCTTCTCCTTCTCCTTCTCCTTCTCCTTCTCCTTCTCCTTCTCCTTCTCCTTCTCCTTCTCCTTCTCCTTCTCCTTCTCCTTCTCCTTCTCCTTCTCCTTCTCCTTCTCCTTCTCCTTCTCCTTCTCCTTCTCCTTCTCCTTCTCCTTCTCCTTCTCCTTCTCCTTCTCCTTCTCCTTCTCCTTCTCCTTCTCCTTCTCCTTCTCCTTCTCCTTCTCCTTCTCCTTCTCCTTCTCCTTCTCCTTCTCCTTCTCCTTCTCCTTCTCCTTCTCCTTCTCCTTCTCCTTCTCCTTCTCCTTCTCCTTCTCCTTCTCCTTCTCCTTCTCCTTCTCCTTCTCCTTCTCCTTCTCCTTCTCCTTCTCCTTCTCCTTCTCCTTCTCCTTCTCTAACTCCTTCTTCTTCTCCTTCTCCTTCTTCTGAATCTGAATATTATTATTTCAACGGCCAATCTTAAAACTGACCGAAACTTCTTTAGCGAGCAGACTTTTAGTGAGTAAATATACAATGTTCCCGTATTCTATCGTAGTTACATGTACTCATACTCGCCCACATAAATTTGTACTTCAAGTCTGTCCGTTAGTGAGAAATTCTCGTGGTTTCTTTATTCAGGTGGAAAACGACTCATTCTCTTTTAAATAAACAACCATGGCTAGTCAAGAAAAGCAACGCCCTCTTCGGGTCTTCATGTGGGTCGTTCCACGAACAAACAGCACAGTTTTCACCAAGTGTATGTCCTTCGTGGACAAGGTCGAAGTATGGATGGAACCCTACTTTGCTTGTAACATGAATGATACCGTATACAACCCTGAATGGGGAAAAGGAGTTCCAGCTATGGAGAAATTAAGGACCACAATGAAAGAGTTTATGGAAAAACCAGAATACCAAGAATTAATGAAACAGGAACTTGAAAAAGTCGAGAAATACCCAAACGTTTGGCCACAAGAGCAGTTCAGGTATAATAACGATGTGTCAACAGTAGAACATATGATTCAGTTTTATAATATTAATATAAACTATACAATACATAATACTAAAATATACTGGAAAGTGTTCAATCAATACGTGATCGATAGTTGATATTTGGGAAATTGACAATTACAGGTAACAACAATTTAAGGTTTGTTTTAGTATATATATATATATATATATATATATATATATATATATATATATATATATATATATATATATAAAAACTTAGATGCCTGGTACGTTTTCGTTAAAGGATTCGCGAGGCGTGATCAGTTGTATGTGTGTGTTACCACAATGACATTTAATTTGTTGATTTCCTATTCCAAACTTGCATTCAATTAGTAACTTGTTTTGTTCTATACTGTAATTTGTAACTGATAATGACAATCTATACCGCGCGGTTGATAAATCTACCTACCCTAATACAACTCTCTTATTTTCTTTCCTTTTCTATTTTTTTTTCTGTTAAACCGATTAAACAGATATGCTTGGCTGAAGGATCAGCTTGAAGTAGATCCAGATGACAAGCAGTTGGTCTTTATAAAAGATCAGTCTTGTGCGATCTACGATCACATGGAATATCTTCCGGATGTTCCAACACGACACGTATTTCTGATCAGACACCCGAGGAATGTCTACCCATCATTGAAACAAATTTTCACCAACAACACCGAATTCACGCAACTTCCCTGGGATGAGACGAACCTGATTGAAGAATTGCCATCTATGCCCATTAAGGATCACTTTAAGATCCATCGAGATCTGTGGAAGAAAATCAAAAACAAATTGGACCCAGACGTCATCGTTATCGATGGACATGATCTGGCCAGCAGACCTGAAGTAATACTTCCAAAGTTCTTTACTGAGTTAGGTATTCCTTACAAAGAATCTTACTTGAAGTGGGAAGCTGATCCGGAACTTGTGTATTCATCATGGAGAGGTACAGGCCAGTTGATATTTACAACTTCCAAGACCAAAGCTACTTCACGAGCTGTTGAGTCTACCCACTTTGTACCCCCAAAGGTACCCCGTGGCAGCTTCACGGCGGATTGGAAACTGACAGATGAGTTGCAGGAGTGTATAGATTATTCGATGCCATTTTATGAAGAAATGTATGAACAAAGGTTACAATAATCGAGCAAAAAGGAAAATAACTATGTTTTTAATTGATAAAATGGACGCTTATAACCAATTACATTTCTTCTTCTGCTTTCTTTTCTATCCGTGCAAATTTAACTTCGAAGGCCCGACTATACAGTGACATTAAAAAAACCTACATGTATGCTAAAACCGCCACAACGTTTGAATGATTTAAACGCACACTTTTGAAAAGTTTGTGGAATATCCATTTGTATGCAGGTCCTTATCATTTTTAACTGATTAACTGTGTCCTCATAAACTGCCAACTAAATAACCTTCATTGAAGTTTGGTATAACTTCAGGCGGTGCTCGTTTCTTTCTTATTTTGTAGAAGAAAAGGCTACCTGTTAGGGGTATATGCCCTCGCCTGGCCTCGCCTAAAATTAGCAAGGTACATGTACAGAGTAGTCTTACTTTTCAACTTCTGATACTTGTAGATACAAAGATAGGCCAGAAATGTCTTTGTTACAACTATAGCCAGTAATTGTCTTTGATACAACTGTAGCTAGTAAATGTTGATCGAAAAGGCTGTTTTGGAACATGGAACGCCGATCGTGACAACAACAGGGTTTTACAAACCCCCCCCCAGATGGCCGGAAACGGCCCTTCCCTAGTGTTCATATATATATATATATAATATATATATATGTATAATATATATGAAATTGTATAATATGTATAATTGGATGATCTTTTATGGGCTTACTGGCTCAACTTTTTTTGATTGGAGCTTGCATGTCATATTTTTGGTGTTGCATATATTACACACCAAAATTACCAATACAAATGTTTTAACCATACGAGCCAATTCAACATTAGTGACATATTAATTCAATTAAATATCTGGCATTGATCAAATTAGAGTAAGTTAGGATATACCAGAAGTTTGATGCCTTTTGCAGGGTGGTGCTGAAGCCCGGCCCCCTTGCATCGAGACTGTGACTGTGATCATTGTCGTGATGTGTGTATGACGGTTCCCCTAGAAGAGGAAGATAATGATACGTTTTAGAAAAGTCACCCAGGAAAGTATGTGGACAAGATAAAGGAAACAAACGAACGGCTGAGCCGTTGTGAACCCCAGCCCCTTGCATAGAGACTGTGATCATCGTTAGGTGTGTATTGCGGTTGGGAATATAATGGTACACATGATCTTAGGCAGAATCCCGAGAAACGTTGCCATATAGAATCTCAACCGAAATGCCATGATTTTGTTGTTATTCAGCTAAGAAAGAAGCATTCAGCTACTACGTGTGAATGTCCAGTTAGCAGCTGTTGGCGTGAAGGCAGTTTGGCTGTCATTAAGATTACAGAAGGAAAGGTGGAAATGTATTTCAGATATTGTGAAAGTTCAGTAAGCACAGTTGGTGGAAATGTTGCTATTGGCGTTAAGGCAGCTTAGCTGTCCGCAAGACGACGAAAGGAAACATGGGAAGGTATTTCCGGAATTGTGAAAGCCTATTTATCAGAGTTGGTGGAAATGTTGCTATTGGCGTTAAGGCGGTTAAGCTGTCCGCAAGCTGACTAAAGGAACGTGGAAATGTATTTCCTGAATTGTGAAAGCCCATTTATAGGAGTTGGTGGAAATGTTGCTATTGGCGTTAAGGCAGTTGTTGTTGTGTGCGTGAATAGAGTGATAAGAAACAAATAGGACTGGAAACATGTGCAGATTGGATCGAAATATTGCCGTAACGAAAGACGTAGCACGTTGTTGATTGGGTGACTGAGAAGGCGTTACCGAACATGAGAGAGTACTTAAACAGAGACGAGAGGGAGGAGGGCGAGAGGGAGGAGGGCGAGAGGGGGGGGGGGGGACGAGAGGGGGAGGAGGAGGACCAAACATTTTGAACACGATATCTCAAGAAGGGACGCTTGGACCATTCTCATCTTTAGTATGTAGTTGGTTTTACTCAACTATCCTCTTCGTGCCTTGTGGCACATAAGGCCATCACGCTCTGTTTCCACTTGTCCCTGGCTCGTGCACTTTCCCTTGCCTCATTCCAAGTCTTCCACCCGCCTTGCTTTCTTTCTCTTTCCACTGTCCTCCTCCACGTTGTTTTTGGTCTGCCAACTTTCCGCTTCCCTTCTGGCCGCCATGTCAGGGCAATCGTACAATGGTGATCATTTGGTTTCCTTAAAACATGACCAATCCAATTCCATCTTCTTCTTTTGACTTCTTGACTTATTCTTGCAGTTTGAATGTATTTATTGAGCTCATCCATTGAAATGATATTGGGCCAGAATATTTGTATTGCCTTCTTCAAACACTGGTATTGGAAGGAATCCAGTCTTTTCCACGTTTCGCAACCATAAAGAAGTACTGGTCTTACCAAAGTTTTGTATAGCTTGATTTTGGTTTTTCTTCCGTACTGTTTGGATCTCCATATCTTGTTCAATTTAGTAAATGCAACTCTTGCCTTGTTAATTCTGCTATTCATTTCCCTCTCTCCACCTCCATCTTTGCTTACTATTGCTACTAAGTATGCAAATTCATTCACATCATCTATGTCATCCTCTTCTATTTTAACTGCATCCCTCTTCTTGTTATTCATTCTCATGATCTTTGTCTTCCTTTTGTTTACTTTAAGTCCAACTCTTCTCGCAAGACCAGTTATACTGTTTGTTTTCTTTTGCATTTGAGAATGGCTGGAAGATAGGAGCGCGATGTCATCTGCAAAGTCTAGATCTTCAAGCTTAGACATCATCTGCCACCTGATCCCTGTGTTGTTGTCTTTGGTAGTCTCTCTCATCATCCAGTCAATCACAAGAAGAAACAGAAATCCGGACATTACGCATCCTTGCTTTACCCCCGTCTTTACTTGGAACCACCCTGTTACTTCGCCGTCATCTAACACTGCACACACACTGTCTGAATACATTAGTTTGACTATGTTGATGATTTTCCCTGGTATGCCGTATTGCCTCATGATCTCCCACAAACTGTCCCGGTGAATCGAATCAAAAGCTTTTTCAAAGTCGATGAAATTTATGTATAATGAAGATTGCCACTCAGTGGATTGTTCAATAATATTTCTCAGTATGAAGATCTGTTCAGTTGTGCTCTTTCCTTGACGAAATCCTGCTTGTTCTGGTCTGAGTTTCTTGTCAATGCCTATTTTAATCCTGTCACTAACAATTCTTCCCAGTATCTTGCTTGCAATAGGCAGCAATGCTATCCCTCGCCAGATATCTCAAGCAGGGACGCTTGGACCATTCTAATATTTAGTATGTAGTTGGTTTTAGTGGAGATCAATTGTTTTTTGGGGTCCCCAGGGGTCAATTGTGAAAACCTTGTAAACACGATATCTCAAGAAGATAACCTTGCACCAGTCTTATATTAAGTATGTGGTTGTGACACGTTCAATTCAAGATCCCTATTGTTTTTTGTTGAGGTCAAAGGTCATTTGGGGTTACTTGTAGTCAAATTGTGAAAACCTTGTAAACACGATATCTTAAGAAGGGAAGCAAGTATATCGTTGTAATACTCGTTAAGTTCAAGAAGCCTATTGTTGTTGTTTTGTGTGGAAGTTAAAGGTCATTTGGAGTTACCAGAGATCAAATTGTGGAAACCGTGATATATATGTATCTTCCACTGTTCATCCCATTATATAACATGTGCACTACCACTCATAAGAGTAGGAGAGACTGTTGGCATTTGAAAATTAGCTTATGGGCATCCGTAGAATTTGAATTCTTAAGCCGAACAAAGTGCTACTAGGTTATCTTTGTCGGTAACTGAATACAACGTTGTATATACAAGCATTGCGCCTATGCACCGTACCCAAGTGAACATACAACGTGGCTATTGGATCGGAGTGAACGATATCGTTGCGAATCAAGGTATTATATCTTTCCTTCCGTTGTTAACGTTTTCCTTGGTATTTTGCAATTGTCGAGATCCATCATAGAGCATTTTTAAATAAAAATAGTGGTTCCGGCCATTTACATTCGGCTTCATAAGCAGTCGTCTAGTGCCATGACGTCATCGAAACCTCAATGCATTTTGCATTCTGGTTTTCTTTGTTAAGTTTTTTCTCATTTTACATTGCGAACATTTTGTTGGTTCAGTATGAGTGACTAAAGTTGGGGCTTTGATAATCAACAAACTTTTTAAGTGCGAATGTGTGCCTGTGGGTGTGTCTGTGCGTGTTTCATGATGTGTGTCACAATGAACGCGCGTATGCAGCAGACTTAATTATTACCTAATTAATAAATACCACAGGCTGATTGTTCTTTCCAACAATTTGCCTCCTTTGAAGCGAAATGCTTGCGGACAAAATATGTCGTAAATGTGTTGCATGCTTCAGACAGAAGATAGATTGCAGTTATATATAAATCTAAAATAATTACTTGTGTACCATGAAACATCAGATATGTTCCCATAAAGCTGCTAACCTAGATAGGCTATCAAGTCAGTATAACCCCTGCAGACACAGGATTGACATAGACAGGGGAGGTCACTCATTCACTACATTCCGACAAGTATTTATGATTTTACTATACCAGCCCTGACAAATCAATCGTCCAATCAGTGAGATGTTTCATTGTCTAATTGAATATACCTCGATTATTTGGTACATACTATCTTCGACGGTCAAAACTTCTACAAAAAGTCTTCTGAACAAGTTTGGTAAGTTAAAGCATGGAGCTATTCGGTAATAGCTCCATGGTTATAGCAATACGGTTTGGCGGACCGGGACCTTTTAGCCCTATAGCGCAACAGGGGTATAAAATATACGTTATGGATCATTGTAATCATAATACAAGCGGCGGGTACAGTCTGTGATAATATTAGCAAACATAGACGCAGCTTCAATCAGATTGAAGGGTGTTGGTTCGTCCATACATGGAGCTATTTCGGTAATAGCTCCATGGTCCATATTAATAAACTTAATCGCTATGTATACACTTCAAACCGCAAAGCTGATTGGTCATATTTGTTTTGCCAAAAAGAAAGAAAATGAAGGAGGAAGCACACACCTGAAAGACTATTCATAATGATGAAGCAAAAAGGTTCAAAGACCATTTGTAAGAAACCAGTGATGTATCAATGCCATCGGCGTATAACGAATATCTTCGGACCGGGATACCAAGGATTAAATGAGGCCCCTTAAACGGGTAACCATTCGCTGAGTCGGGCTTTTCTCTTCTTGGTCCTCTTCTTAGCATGGGTCCCTTGTGAGTGAGGATAGTTTAATTAATCTAGTGTTAGCCAATTATTTACCACTTCAACAGTATAGAATGAATCATACAAGAAAAGTTTTGGAAACACAAGTACTGAATTCGTCGTTTTCTTTTAAGGCTCGTGACCCTTAAGGTTCCGGAGACAGGGGTCCCCCTCCCCCACCGCACCCTTCTCAATCCTCTGGCGTTATAAGCCGTTGATACATATCGTTTTAGGGAGTCACTGAAGGTTGGCGGGTGGGAGAGAAAGGGTATTAGTTAATGGTTGCATATATGATAATATCACGAGAGACGTGTTAATAATCGAGATTAGAACGTTACTCGTGTAGTTGTTGTCGGATTCTGTCTCTTCGTGTCAACTTTGGACCATCAAGTGTTTTACCAATATTTACGTTATACTATTTATTAACCAAGATTGTAAACAAAGTGTCACCATTTGGATTTGTCATATGATATTACTATCTAGCCCTGTGTCGGAGTTTGACTTTGTGCCTGTATTAGTGTCAGTTATAGATTGATATCTTATTAGCATGAGATGGCAGTGTTAGTTAATACTCTAAGAATCCTTTATTATTTCTAAGGCTGAGGAATACAGGGTCCCCCCCCCCTCCACCCTCATGCAACAGAGAAACCACGGATGGTAGCAAAAAATGGTTATGATTGTATTATCTGAACAATGTTCTTTTTCAATATTTGAGTTGATGTCTCAGCTGCTATGTCACCTTTGATCCAAATGATCTTTGTTAATAGATTATTTGATTAGTGAGTCAATATACGATGTACCCGTATTCTATCGTAGTTACATGTACTCATACTCACCCACATAAATTTGTACTTCAAGTCTGTCCGTTAGTGATAGTTTCTCGTGGTTTCTTTATTCAGGTGCAAAACGACTAATTCTCTTTTAAATAGACAACCATGGCTAGTCAAGAAAATCAACGCCCTCTTCGGGTCTTCATGTGGATCGTTCCACGAACAAACAGCACAGTTTTCACCAAGTGTATGTCCTTCGTGGACAAGGTCGAAGTATGGATGGAACCTTACATGGCTTGTAACATGAATGATACCTTCTACAACCCTGAGTGGGGAAAAGGAGTTCCAGCTGTTGAGAAATTAAGGACCACAATGAAAGAGTTTATGGACAAACCAGAATACCAAGAATTAATGAAACAGGAACTTGAAAAAGTCGAGAAATACCCAAACGTTTGGCCACAAGAGCAGTTCAGGTATAATAACGATGTGTCAACAGTAGAACATATGATTCAGTTTTATATTATTAATTTAAGCTATACTATACATAATACTAAAATATACTGGAAAGTGTTCAATCAATACGTGATCAATAGTTGATATTTGGGAAAGTGACAATTACAGGTAAGATAAATTTAAGGTTTGTTTTAGTATATATTGTTGACGGTAAAAAATGACAAAACATCAAACAAATAAAGCCCTGGCACCTCCGCCGACTATGTATTGACACACACCAAATAACTGTAAAGATGATGGTTCAATCTGTAAAAGGACACAACAAAATATCCATAAGTACAGATTTAAACACACAAAAAGATATAATATACATATATGTAACAATTATCCCACTAATGCCAAGAATGTAAGTCATAAAGATTCATCACACATGAACAACAATTATAAACATACACTATTCTACTTTAAGCTAAATAGTCACTAAAATCACTGAACTCGATACTCAAATATCAGAAGGTGACCTTAATTATAATAATAATAACAAATATGCTCTCAAGCACATAGAGGATAAGCAAGTAAAAGTACAACACATCCTGACACTCGTACCCCACTATACTAATGCACAACACAATAGCTTAATGAGTAATATGCAACGCTTCCCTTCCCTGAAGTCTAACCACAAGGCCCCCTAACAACGTTAACAATATATATTCTTGAAGGCCTAGGCTCACGGCCCAAACAAACTTATTACCAAAAGGTTAAATGCCTCAATGAGGATAAACAATCATACTAGGGAACAGGAAAACAAACAATACAGCACACTAATGCCATAACTAAAGACTGATAATAGAGAAATCAAATAAATCGCCTAATTCAATGCAAAATTAAGAAAACTTACGACATTGGGTCTCTCTAGGAGGTGCATGGGTGACGCGACTTAAATCCAAGTAACCCAACTCTCAAATAAGACGAGCGCCACCTATTGGCTGCTCTCTGCCTCCAACATACCGGCCCCTAAATATCACAAACCCACTTTAATATTTACACAACATTCAAAGGAGGCAGTGCAACTCCCCCTACAACAACAATTTGAACAACAGTGAGTATTAAGTAACTTATAACTACATGCTACAACAACTAGCAAAAAATGGTAAAACCAAACAACACAATTAAATAACACTGTAATACTTGTGGAATTCACCACTAAGCTTGTACACTTCTTGTTGAAACACCTTCAATAGTTTCAAGTAAACACAATTTTCTTACAGGTCTGACCAGATTTGCACTTGAAGTCTTCACCTTCACAGATCTCACTAGGTTATCTTTTCCAGGATATATCTCTACAACTCTGCCAATAACCCACTTGTTCCTAGGAAGTTCTTCATCTACAAGAAGAACAATGTCCCCTACAGCTAAATTCCTTTGGGGTTCCAACCACTTCTGCCTTTCCTGCATTAAAGCTAAATACTCTCTACACCATCTTCGCCAAAAAACACCAGCCAAGTACTGAACTTGCCTCCACCTTCTTCTACAGTACATGTCCTTCTTATCAAATGTGTCAGCTGGAATAGCTGAGCCTTGGCGCAACAGTAACAAATGATTGGGTGTTAACGGTTCAGGATCTGACACATCGTCCGATACATATGTGAGTGGACGACTGTTCACTATAGATTCCACTTTACACATCAAGGTCAACAACTTTTCGTCATCAAGAACTTGTTCTCTAGTCAAAGATCGCAAAACCTTACGGGTCGTCCGTATTAATCTCTCCCAAACTCCTCCCATATTAGAAGCATAAGGAGTATTAAATCTCCACTTAATCATTTTCTGTTGCAAAAAACATGTGATTCTTGTCTCATTCCACGCCTCTATGACACTTCTGAGTTCACGCTCAGCTCCAACAAAATTGGACCCATTGTCTGACCTTATCTCAATGGGTACCCCCCTACGGGCTACAAATCTTTGGAATGCATGGATGAAAGAGTCTGTGTCCAGACTATGAGCTATTTCTATATGTATGGCTCTAACGACTAAACAAGTAAACATGCAGCCATAACGCTTAACCTCTGACCGACCCCTTTTTACCATAAATGGGCCGAAATAGTCTATGCCCACAAAACTAAATGGTGGCATATCTGGCTTCACTCTATCAAATGGTAAATCTGCCATTTTTTGATTAATCTTGGGAGCTGTGGCTCTCCTACAAGTGAAACACTGTGTTACAACTCTACGCACAATGGATCTAGCACCAATGATCCAAAATCGTTCCCTCAAAAGAGAAAGAACATGCTCCCTACCAACGTGACCGTTTTCCTCATGTGTGTAACGAACGACTAACTCCGTCACATGACTATCCTTAGGCAGTATTGGAGGGTGCATCATACCCTCCTTCACTGGTGCATTACTCAACCGACCCCCGACACACAAAACGCCAGTCTGTGACAAATAGGGATCTAACTTACGCAAAACACTGCCCTTTAGTTTAACCTCACTGGCTTCAGACGTGAATTCCCTAAAGTGTTCCCTTTGAACACACCTAACTATGGCTTCTTCAGCCTCCAGCAACTCTGTTATTGTCAAGGGCCCCTTTAATTCAACTCTATTTCTTCTGTTCATCTTGAACAAAAGATACCTTCTGAACCTTAATATCCATGCAACATTTCTCTGTAGTTTTAACCAACTAGAATGACCTTCAAAATACTTATGAAGAACTTCATTTACTGCTTCTTGTTTAATTACATAGGATTCGACCTTGACAACCTTGACTTCTGGGTCCCCTTCCAAACCTGCAGATGCAGCTAGACCTTTAGGCCATCTAGTGTCATCCTCCCAAAGAAAGTCTGGTCCTAGGACCCAGGCTCCCTTGTCAACCAATTCTCCAGCCGTCAAGCCCCTAGAGGCATCGTCGGCTGGGTTTTGGTGTGTCGGCACATGGCGCCACTGACTAGGTGCAGAACCTTCATGAATTAAGGCTACACGGTTAGCCACAAAGGTCTTGAAGCGCTTCTCTTGGTTACTTATATAACTAAGCACTATAGCACTATCAGTCCAAAAGAAGGACTCATCGATGCGAGCACCTAGCTCACGTCGAATCATTGTATCCAACTTCACTGACAAGGTAGCAGCAGTAAGCTCCAATCTAGGTATGGTCACCTGTCTCAAAGGTGCCAGATGTGCTTTAGCCATTACAATACCACAATGAACTGCACCATCTTCATAAATGGTTCTAAGGTATGAAACTGCCCCATAAGCCTTCTCAGAGGCATCTGAGAAATGATGAAGCTCGTGACGAGATACTGCTTGTACCCCTGGGGCAAGACACCTGCTAACTCTGAACATATCTAGCTTCGAAATGTCTGCCTTCCACGCAAGCCATTCACCTATGAGCTCCCTAGGAAGGGGCTCATCCCATCCAAGCTGCCGACGGCACAAATCTTGGATTATTGCCTTACCCTTTATCGTGAACGGACATGCAAACCCAAGGGGATCATATACCGAACTGACTACACTTAGAAGACCTCGTCTAGTTAATGGCTTGGTCCTTAAATTAACCTTATATCCAAAGCTATCTTCATTGACATCCCAAAAAACACCAAGTGCTCTCTCTACAGGAAGAGCCTCTTGATTAAAGTCAATGTCTTTAACAGCCTTGGCTCTGTCATCCTGAGGGATATGACTGAGTACCTTAACACTATTAGTGATCCACTTTGTTAATTTGAATCCACCCTTACTGAGAAGCTCTTTTAACTCAGAATACAGCTCTATGGCCTCTTCTTCAGTACTCACAGCCTTTAGGCAATCATCAACATAAAAGTTGGATCTGACCGTATTAATAGTGCTCTCCTTAAAGTTACCTTGATTATCTTCAGCTGTGCGCTGAAGAGCAAAATTACAACAACTCGGGCTCCAACAACCCCCAAACACATGTACACACATTCTGTACTCTTGTGGCTCAACATTCATGTTCCCACCTGGCCACCATAAGAATCTCATCACATCACGGTTACTAGGACTAACCCTCACTTGGTAAAACATTGACTCAATGTCAGCCATGAGAGCTACTCGCCCTTCCCGAAATCTAAGCAAAACTCCAAACAACTTGTTAGCCATATCTGGACCTTGGTGGACATTCTCATTTATAGAGGTCCCTTTGTACACTGAAGCACAGTCATAAACTATCCGAACCTTATCGGGTTTCATCGGGTGAGTGACTGGATGGTGTGGTAGGTACCAAACAGCTCCATCACTCCTCCCGATCTCCTCTTCAGGGACAACTTGAGCATACCCTTTATTGAGCACCTCACCCATAGCCTTAGCATACTTCTCTTGCAAATTAGAATCCTTCCTTAACCTCTTGGCCAAACCCTTTAACCTCTGTGCAGCACATTCCCTGTTGTTGGGTAACTCTACTGGTTGCTGCTTAAATGGTATCCCTAACTGGTAATGACCTTCAGTATGGCAAATCGTTTCTTCCCACATTGCTACAGCTCTTTTGTCATTTGGAGACAACCCATTCTCATGAGCTAGGTTTTCACTTGAGTCTATCTTCCAAAATTTTTTCAATTGAGTGTCTAGCTCAGCATTGCTACAAACAAAGTGACATACTGGGTTTCCACCAGGTTTCCCTAATGGCCCACTCACAGCCCAACCTAGTTGGGTCCGAATGGCATATGGATCACCAGTCTTACCCTTTCTAACTTCAATGGGCACTAACGCCTCTGGGACATCTTGCCCTATAAGCAATTCGACCTGCATAGGATTAACTTGTGGCAAAACAAGCTCACTAAAATGATTCCATCGCTTCAAGTCTTGCGATTTGACGATGTTTTCCTCTCTAATGGGAATCTCAGGTGCACTATAGACCCGAGGTACATTAATAACATGAGCATGATCTGAGCTCGTTACCTCCAAGTTAACAACAGAGGTGCTAGTGACACTCTCCTTACTGTGCAGTGTACTCAATGAGAGCTTCTGCTTGTTACCAGCTGTTCCTAATTTTCTTAGTAGTGACTCTGAGCAGAATGAGTTTGTAGAGCCGGTGTCCAATAATGCAAAAGTAGACACACTACGACTTCCACCCTCTACTCTTACTTGAACAGGAACCACCGGAAGTGCTACCCTTGAGTTACCGGCCCCATTGACAGCAGCAGATACCTTTGAAGCACCTGTGGTAAATCCACTCTGTACTAAAGATTCAGGCTGCACCACAGCATCATTGTGTGCTTGAGGTGCTTCAACAGTACCTAGATGCAGAAATTTGGTGTGTTTTTTTCCACACCCATGAACACTGCATGTCCTAGCTAATGTGCACTCATTAGACCTATGCCCTGTCCTTAAACAGTTAAAACAGAGCCTATTCTCTTTAGCAAATCCAAACCTTTGAGTAGGATACATCTCCTTAAATTCATCGCACCTGAATAACGAATGACCACTCTTATTACACTTGAGACACGGAACATTCTGCTCTGTGAGCAAATTAAAATTTGTCCCTCTATTTCTCGCCTTGGGTTTAGAACCATCGAACTTGCCCACCACTAAGTTACCTTCCTTAGCTCTCAAGCTTAACCTCCCATATACAGGATCATTCAGCTCTTCAGCTGCATCATTGATGAACTCTACTATATCGGCAATATTTGGTACCCTACTATGTCGCTTCCTAATACGACGAGCCTCCCTCACCCACCTGGACCGTAGGAAATTAGGTAACCTCTCAGCAATTGAGAGGAGAACCCTCTGGTTATTCATCTCTGCTATGAAACCCATAGAACTTAATGTTTCCTTACAACTCTGCAGATCATCTGCAAAATCTCTTAACCCCTGCTTGTCATACGAGGAGAAGGTGCCCCCAGAAGTGATGTTCTCCAACCAAGCATCTGCTATCAGGTGGTTGTCACCAAAACGATCTTTAAGGATCCCTAGCGCCCTGGGGTAACCATCGCAAGGATCCATGACGGAACAGCACTGTATGACCTTGTTCGCTTTTCCCACACAATACTGCTGCAGACGTGTAAGCTTAGCTCCATAACTAAGATTTGAACTACCAACGCTGTTCTCGAAGGACCTAATAAATGACCAGTATTTCATGGGATTCCCATCAAAATAGCTTAACTCTGCTCGCGGCAAATGAATAGCTTCAATTAACTGGTTTCGATCTTGATCTGACAGCTGTGGTGTGGCTTCTGGAACTATAATCTTCTCACTCGGGTGAAATTCCAGAGCTTCGGGACGCAACACAGCACCTTCGCTTTCAACCACATTGGAGGATTTTTTAACACAACTCAAATCAACCTTATGCTCTGCCTCCATGTAGGCCTTCTCTTCTGCTTCGGCCATAGCTATTTCCATCCTGAGGTCTAGCTCGTCTTTCTGCTGTTTCAACCTCAGCTCTGCTAGCTGTAGATCTTGTTGCTGTTGCAACAAAACTGCACGTGCTGCTAACGCAGCTTTCTTGGCGTTGGCTTTGGCTCTCTCACTTGTGATCGAGCTACTTGAGCTTGTTTGGCTTACCGAATCAGAAGGCATGACCAATGGGACATCTTGGGATCTCTGCCAGGTCGAAATCTCCTGACTGAACTCATCAAAAGCACGATGAATGGCTGACATATATGCTTCGGCTTCATGAATATCATCATCCTCTTTGAGCACTTCCAGGTATGCATTATGTGCCTCTTCAAGCTCTCCAATTGCCTGACTGTAGGCTTCATTCTTTTGTTGCACAGTAGCCCTACAGCTGCTGTCTGGCTGTGGGTTTTCTGTTATTATGGCCTTTATTTCATTTCCCAAACGGGTAAGACATCCCCTCTTGGTGGCTCTAGCCTTCTTCAGTCCTTTCACGACTGCTAGGTCTGGCTCTACTGAACCTTGTGACATCATACTTGATCAAACTTGACAACTTATCCAAACAGACGTTGTCATTGAACTTATGTTGACGGTAAAAAATGACAAAACATCAAACAAATAAAGCCCTGGCACCTCCGCCGACTATGTATTGACACACACCAAATAACTGTAAAGATGATGGTTCAATCTGTAAAAGGACACAACAAAATATCCATAAGTACAGATTTAAACACACAAAAAGATATAATATACATATATGTAACAATTATCCCACTAATGCCAAGAATGTAAGTCATAAAGATTCATCACACATGAACAACAATTATAAACATACACTATTCTACTTTAAGCTAAATAGTCACTAAAATCACTGAACTCGATACTCAAATATCAGAAGGTGACCTTAATTATAATAATAATAACAAATATGCTCTCAAGCACATAGAGGATAAGCAAGTAAAAGTACAACACATCCTGACACTCGTACCCCACTATACTAATGCACAACACAATAGCTTAATGAGTAATATGCAACGCTTCCCTTCCCTGAAGTCTAACCACAAGGCCCCCTAACAACGTTAACAATATATATTCTTGAAGGCCTAGGCTCACGGCCCAAACAAACTTATTACCAAAAGGTTAAATGCCTCAATGAGGATAAACAATCATACTAGGGAACAGGAAAACAAACAATACAGCACACTAATGCCATAACTAAAGACTGATAATAGAGAAATCAAATAAATCGCCTAATTCAATGCAAAATTAAGAAAACTTACGACATTGGGTCTCTCTAGGAGGTGCATGGGTGACGCGACTTAAATCCAAGTAACCCAACTCTCAAATAAGACGAGCGCCACCTATTGGCTGCTCTCTGCCTCCAACATATATATAATTTTATATATATGAACTTAGATGCCTGGTACGGTTTCGTTAACGGATTCGCGACGCGTGATCAGTTGTATGTGTGTGTTACCACAATGACATTTAATTTGTTGATTTCCTATTCCAAACTTGCATTCAATTAGTAACTTGTTTTGTTCTATACTGTAATTTGTAACTGATAATGACAATCTATACCGCGCGGTTGATAAATCTACCTACCCTCTTATTTTCTTTCCTTTTCTATTTTTTTTTTTTTTTTTTTTTTTTTTGTTAAACCGATTAAACAGATATGCTTGGCTGAAGGATCAGCTTGAAGTAGATCCAGATGACAAGCAGTTGGTCTTTATAAAAGATCAGTCTTGTGCGATCTACGATCACATGGAATATCTTCCGGATGTTCCAACACGACACGTATTTCTGATCAGACACCCGAGGAATGTCTACCCATCATTGAAACAACTTTTCACCAACAACACCGAATTAATGCAACTTCCCTGGGATGAGACGAACCTGATTGAACAAGTGCCATCTATGCCCATTAAGGATCACTTTAAGATCCATCGAGATCTGTGGAAGAAAATCAAAAACAAATTGGATCCAGACGTCATCGTTATCGATGGACATGATTTGGCCAGCAGGCCTGAAGTAATACTTCCAAAGTTCTTTACTGAGTTAGGTATTCCTTACAAAGAATCTTACTTGAAGTGGGAAGCTGATCCGGAACTTGTGTATTCATCATGGAGAGGTACAGGCCAGTTGATATTTACAACTTCCAAGACCAAAGCTACTTCACGAGCTGTTGAGTCTACCCACTTTGTACCCCCAAAGGTACCCCGTGGCAGCTTCACGGCGGATTGGAAACTGACAGATGAGTTGCAGGAGTGTATAGATTATTCGATGCCATTTTATGAAGAAATGTATGAACAAAGGTTACAATAATCGAGCAAAAAGGAAAATAACTATGTTTTTAATTGATAAAATGGACGCTTATAACCAATTACATTTCTTCTTCTGCTTTCTTTTCTATCCGTGCAAATTTAACTTCGAAGGCCCGACTATACAGTAACATTAAAAAAACCTACATGTATGCTAAAACCGCCACAACGTTTGAATGATTTAAACGCACACTTTTGAAAAGTTTGTGGAATATCCATTTGTATGCAGGTCCTTATCATTTTTAACTGATTAACTGTGTCCTCATAAACTGCCAACTAAATAACCTTCATTGAAGTTTGGTATAACTTCAGGCGGTGCTCGTTTCTTTCTTATTTTGTAGAAGAAAAGGCTACCTGTTAGGGGTATATGCCCTCGCCTGGCCTCGCCTAAAATTAGCAAGGTACATGTACAGAGTAGTCTTACTTTTCAACTTCTGATACTTGTAGATACAAAGATAGGCCAGAAATGTCTTTGTTACAACTATAGCCAGTAATTGTCTTTGATACAACTGTAGTTAGTAAATGTTGATCGAAAAGGCTGTTTTGGAACATGGAACGCCGATCGTGACAACAACAGGGTTTTACAAACCCCCCAGATGGCCGGAAACGGCCCTTCCCTAGTGTTCATATATATATATATAATATATATATATATGTAAAATATATATGAAATTGTATAATATGTATAATTGGATGATCTTTTATGGGCTTACTGGCTCAACTTTTTTTGATTGGAGCTTGCATGTCATATTTTTGGTGTTGCATATATTACACTCCAAAATTACCAATACAAATGTTTTAACCATACGAGCCAATTCAACATTAGTGACATATTAATTCAATTAAATATCTGGCATTGATCAAATTAGAGTAAGTTAGGATATACCAGAAGTTTGATGCCTTTTGCAGGGTGGTGCTGAAGCCCGGCCCCCTTGCATCGAGACTGTGACTGTGATCATTGTCGTGATGTGTGTATGACGGTTCCCCTAGAAGAGGAAGATAATGATACGTTTTAGAAAAGTCACCCAGGAAAGTATGTGGACAAGATAAAGGAAACAAACGAACGGCTGAGCCGTTGTGAACCCCAGCCCCTTGCATAGAGACTGTGATCATCGTTAGGTGTGTATTGCGGTTGGGAATATAATGGTACACATGATCTTAGGCAGAATCCCGAGAAACGTTGCCATATAGAATCTCAACCGAAATGCCATGATTTTGTTGTTATTCAGCTAAGAAAGAAGCATTCAGCTACTACGTGTGAATGTCCAGTTAGCAGCTGTTGGCGTGAAGGCAGTTTGGCTGTCATTAAGATTACAGAAGGAAAGGTGGAAATGTATTTCAGATATTGTGAAAGTTCAGTAAGCACAGTTGGTGGAAATGTTGCTATTGGCGTAAAGGCAGCTTAGCTGTCCGCAAGCTGACTAAAGGAACGTGGAAATGTATTTCCTGAATTGTGAAAGCCCATTTATAGGAGTTGGTGGAAATGTTGCTATTGGCGTTAAGGCAGTTGTTGTTGTGTGCGTGAATAGAGTGATAAGAAACAAATAGGACTGGAAACATGTGCAGATTGGATCGAAATATTGCCGTAACGAAAGACGTAGCACGTTGTTGATTGGGTGACTGAGAAGGCGTTACCGAACATGAGAGAGTACTTAAACAGAGACGAGAGGGAGGAGGGCGAGAGGGAGGAGGGCGAGAGGGGGGGGGGACGAGAGGGGGAGGAGGAGGACCAAACATTTTGAACACGATATCTCAAGAAGGGACGCTTGGACCATTCTCATCTTTAGTATGTAGTTGGTTTTACTCAACTATCCTCTTCGTGCCTTGTGGCACATAAGGCCATCACGCTCTGTTTCCACTTGTCCCTGGCTCGTGCACTTTCCCTTGCCTCATTCCAAGTCTTCCACCCGCCTTGCTTTCTTTCTCTTTCCACTGTCCTCCTCCACGTTGTTTTTGGTCTGCCAACTTTCCGCTTCCCTTCTGGCCGCCATGTCAGGGCAATCGTACAATGGTGATCATTTGGTTTCCTTAAAACATGACCAATCCAATTCCATCTTCTTCTTTTGACTTCTTGACTTATTCTTGCAGTTTGAATGTATTTATTGAGCTCATCCATTGAAATGATATTGGGCCAGAATATTTGTATTGCCTTCTTCAAACACTGGTATTGGAAGGAATCCAGTCTTTTCCACGTTTCGCAACCATAAAGAAGTACTG
This sequence comes from Apostichopus japonicus, assembly GCF_037975245.1. Classification (NCBI taxonomy): domain Eukaryota; kingdom Metazoa; phylum Echinodermata; class Holothuroidea; order Aspidochirotida; family Stichopodidae; genus Apostichopus; species Apostichopus japonicus. The sequence continues at coordinate 24,216,389 of NC_092571.1, forward strand.
GTCTTACCAAAGTTTTGTATAGCTTGATTTTGGTTTTTCTTCCGTACTGTTTGGATCTCCATATCTTGTTCAATTTAGTAAATGCAACTCTTGCCTTGTTAATTCTGCTATTCATTTCCCTCTCTCCACCTCCATCTTTGCTTACTATTGCTACTAAGTATGCAAATTCATTCACATCATCTATGTCATCCTCTTCTATTTTAACTGCATCCCTCTTCTTGTTATTCATTCTCATGATCTTTGTCTTCCTTTTGTTTACTTTAAGTCCAACTCTTCTCGCAAGACCAGTTATACTGTTTGTTTTCTTTTGCATTTGAGAATGGCTGGAAGATAGGAGCGCGATGTCATCTGCAAAGTCTAGATCTTCAAGCTTAGACATCATCTGCCACCTGATCCCTGTGTTGTTGTCTTTGGTAGTCTCTCTCATCATCCAGTCAATCACAAGAAGAAACAGAAATCCGGACATTACGCATCCTTGCTTTACCCCCGTCTTTACTTGGAACCACCCTGTTACTTCGCCGTCATCTAACACTGCACACACACTGTCTGAATACATTAGTTTGACTATGTTGATGATTTTCCCTGGTATGCCGTATTGCCTCATGATCTCCCACAAACTGTCCCGGTGAATCGAATCAAAAGCCTTTTCAAAGTCGATGAAATTTATGTATAATGAAGATTGCCACTCAGTGGATTGTTCAATAATATTTCTCAGTATGAAGATCTGTTCAGTTGTGCTCTTTCCTTGACGAAATCCTGCTTGTTCTGGTCTGAGTTTCTTGTCAATGCCTATTTTAATCCTGTCAATAACAATTCTTCCCAGTATCTTGCTTGCAATAGGCAGCAATGCTATCCCTCGCCAGATATCTCAAGCAGGGACGCTTGGACCATTCTAATATTTAGTATGTAGTTGGTTTTAGTGGAGATCAATTGTTTTTTGGGGTCCCCAGGGGTCAATTGTGAAAACCTTGTAAACACGATATCTCAAGAAGATAACCTTGCACCAGTCTTATATTAAGTATGTGGTTGTGACACGTTCAATTCAAGATCCCTATTGTTTTTTGTTGAGGTCAAAGGTCATTTGGGGTTACTTGTAGTCAAATTGTGAAAACCTTGTAAACACGATATCTTAAGAAGGGAAGCAAGTATATCGTTGTAATACTCGTTAAGTTCAAGAAGCCTATTGTTGTTGTTTTGTGTGGAAGTTAAAGGTCATTTGGAGTTACCAGAGATCAAATTGTGGAAACCGTGATATATATGTATCTTCCACTGTTCATCCCATTATATAACATGTGCACTACCACTCATAAGAGTAGGAGAGACTGTTGGCATTTGAAAATTAGCTTATGGGCATCCGTAGAATTTGAATTCTTAAGCCGAACAAAGTGCTACTAGGTTATCTTTGTCGGTAACTGAATACAACGTTGTATATACAAGCATTGCGCCTATGCACCGTACCCAAGTGAACATACAACGTGGCTATTGGATCGGAGTGAACGATATCGTTGCGAATCAAGGTATTATATCTTTCCTTCCGTTGTTAACGTTTTCCTTGGTATTTTGCAATTGTCGAGATCCATCATAGAGCATTTGTAAATAAAAATAGTGGTTCCGGCCATTTACATTCGGCTTCATAAGCAGTCGTCTAGTGCCATGACGTCATCGAAACCTCAATGCATTTTGCATTCTGGTTTTCTTTGTTAAGTTTTTTTCTCATTTTACATTGCGCACATTTTGTTGGTTCAGTATGAGTGACTAAAGTTGGGGCTTTGATAATCAACAAACTTTTTAAGTGCGAATGTGTGCCTGTGGGTGTGTCTGTGCGTGTTTCATGATGTGTGTCACAATGAACGCGCGTATGCAGCAGACTTAATTATTACCTAATTAATAAATACCACAGGCTGATTGTTCTTTCCAACAATTTGCCTCCTTTGAAGCGAAATGCTTGCGGACAAAATATGTCTTAAATGTGTTGCATGCTTCAGACAGAAGATAGATTGCAGTTATATATAAATCTAAAATAATTACTTGTGTACCATGAAACATCAGATATGTTCCCATAAAGCTGCTAACCTAGATAGGCTATCAAGTCAGTATAACCCCTGCAGACACAGGATTGACATAGACAGGGGAGGTCACTCATTCACTACATTCCGACAAGTATTTATGATTTTACTATACCAGCCCTGACAAATCAATCGTCCAATCAGTGAGATGTTTCATTGTCTAATTGAATATACCTCGATTATTTGGTAAATAATATCTTCGACGGTCAAAACTTCTACAAAAAGTCTTCTGAACAAGTTTGGTAAGTTAAAGCATGGAGCTATTCGGTAATAGCTCCATGGTTATAGCAATACGGTTTGGCGGACCGGGACCTTTTAGCCCTATAGCGCAACAGGGGTATAAAATATACGTTATGGATCATTGTAATCATAATACAAGCGGCGGGTACAGTCTGTGATAATATTAGCAAACATAGACGCAGCTTCAATCAGATTGAAGGGTGTTGGTTCGTCCATACATGGAGCTATTTCGGTAATAGCTCCATGGTCCATATTAATAAACTTAATCGCTATGTATACACTTCAAACCGCAAAGCTGATTGGTCATATTTGTTTTGCCAAAAAGAAAGAAAATGAAGGAGGAAGCACACACCTGAAAGACTATTCATAATGATGAAGCAAAAAGGTTCAAAGACCATTTGTAAGAAACCAGTGATGTATCAATGCCATCGGCGTATAACGAATATCTTCGGACCGGGATACCAAGGATTAAATGAGGCCCCTTAAACGGGTAACCATTCGCTGAGTCGGGCTTTTCTCTTCTTGGTCCTCTTCTTACCATGGGTCCATTGTGAGTGAGGATAGTTTAATTAATCTAGTGTTAGCCAATTATTTACCACTTCAACAGTATAGAATGAATCATACAAGAAAAGTTCTAGAAACACAAGTACTGAATTCGTCGTTTTCTTTTAAGGCTCGTGACCCGTAAGGTTCTGGAGCCAGGGTGGACCCCTGGCTCCCCCACCCCACCATTCTCAATCCTCTGGCGTTATAAGCCGTGATAAATATCGTTTTAGGGAGTCACTGAAGGTTGGCGGGTGGGAGAGAATTAAGGGGTACTAGTTAATGGTTGCATATATGATAATATCACGAGAGACGTGTTGATAATCGAGATTAGAACGTTTCTCGTGTAGTTGTTGTCGAATTCTGTCTCTTCGTGTCAACTTTGGACCATCAAGTGTTTTACCAATATTTACGTTATACTATTTATTAACCAAGACTGTAAACAAAGTGTCACCATTTGGATTTGTCATATGATATTACTATCTAGCCACTGTGTCGGGGTTTGACTTTGAGCCTGTATTTTATGTCAGTTATAGCTATATATAGTATTAGCATGAGATGACAATGTTGGACATCATACTCTAAGAACCCCTTACTATGTATAAGGCAGAAGAGTGCAGGGTTCCCCAACCCTCCCTCCTCCCTCATGCCACAGAGAAACCACGGATGGTAATAAAAATGATTATGGTTACCACTCCTGCGGTACACAGCCTGGCTGTTTATTTGTCTCGATTGAAAACGATTAGGGTTCGCAGGTTTCACTAAATATGCTGGCCCGTTTGTGGATCACACCACCAGTAGATATATGATGTCTCTCGACTCACTTGATCAGTTTAAACATCGTCTTAAAACTCATTTTTTCCACATTGTTATTAGATGCTTCATCTTTTCCTCCTCCTCCTTCTCCTTCTCCTTCTCCTTCTCCTTCTCCTTCTCCTTCTCCTTCTCCTTCTCCTTCTCCTTCTCCTTCTCCTTCTCCTTCTCCTTCTCCTTCTCCTTCTCCTTCTCCTTCTCCTTCTCCTTCTCCTTCTCCTTCTCCTTCTCCTTCTCCTTCTCCTTCTCCTTCTCCTTCTCCTTCTCCTTCTCCTTCTCCTTCTCCTTCTCCTTCTCCTTCTCCTTCTCCTTCTCCTTCTCCTTCTCCTTCTCCTTCTCCTTCTTCTTCTCCTTCTCCTTCTTCTGAATCTGAGTATTATTATTTCAACGGCCAATCTTAAAACTGACCGAAACTTCTATATCGAGCAGACTTTTAGTGAGTAAATATACAATGTACCCGTATTCTATCGCAGTTACTATGTACTTATACTCGCCCACATGAATTTGTACTTCAAGTCTGTCCGTTAGTGAGAATTTCTCGTGGTTTCTTTATTCAGGTGCAAAACGACTAATTCTCTTTTAAATAAACAACCATGGCTAGTCAAGAAAATCAACGCCCTCTTCGGGTCTTCATGTGGATCGTTCCACGAACAAATAGCACAGTTTTCACCAAGTGTATGTACTTCGTGGACAAGGTCGAAGTATGGATGGAACCTTACATGGCTTGTAACATGAATGATACCTTCTACAACCCTGAGTGGGGAAAAGGAGTTCCAGCTGTTGAGAAATTAAGGACCACAATGAAAGAGTTTATGGACAAACCAGAATACGAAGAATTAATAAAACAGGAACTTGAAAAAGTCGAGAAATACCCAAACGTTTGGCCACAAGAGCAGTTCAGGTATAATAATGATGTGTCAACAGTAGAACATATGATTCAGTTTTATATTATTAATTTAAGCTATACTATACATAATACTAAAATATACTGGAAAGTGTTCTATCAATACGTGATCGATAGTTGATATTTGAGAAATTGACAATTACAGGTAAGATAAATTTAAGGTTTGTTTTAGTATATATATATATATATGAACTTAGATGCCTGGTACGTTTTCGTTAAAGGATTCGCGAGGCGTGATCAGTTGTATGTGTGTGTTACCACAATGACATTTAATTTGTTGATTTCCTATTCCAAACTTGCATTCAATTAGTAACTTGTTTTGTTCTATACTGTAATTTGTAACTGATAATGACAATCTATACCGCGCGGTTGATAAATCTACCTACCCTCTTATTTTCTTTCCTTTTCTATTTTTTTGTTTTTTTGTTTTTGTTGAACCGATTAAACAGATATGCTTGGCTGAAGGATCAGCTTGAAGTAGATCCAGATGACAAGCAGTTGGTCTTTATAAAAGATCAGTCTTGTGCGATCTACGATCACATGGAATATCTTCCGGATGTTCCAACACGACACGTATTTCTGATCAGACACCCGAGGAATGTCTACCCATCATTGAAACAACTTTTCACCAACAACACCGAATTCATGCAACTTCCCTGGGATGAGACGAACCTGATTGAACAAGTGCCATCTATGCCCATTAAGGATCACTTTAAGATCCATCGAGATCTGTGGAAGACAATCAAAAACAAATTGGACCCAGACGTCATCGTTATCGATGGACATGATCTGGCCAGCAGGCCTGAAGTAATACTTCCAAAGTTCTTTACTGAGTTAGGGATTCCTTACAAAGAATCTTACTTGAAGTGGGAAGCTGATCCGGAACTTGTGTATTCATCATGGAGAGGTACAGGCCAGTTGATATTTACAACTTCCAAGACCAAAGCTACTTCACGAGCTGTTGAGTCTACCCACTTTGTACCCCCAAAGGTACCCCGTGGCAGCTTCACGGCGGATTGGAAACTGACAGATGAGTTGCAGGAGTGTATAGATTATTCGATGCCATTTTATGAAGAAATGTATGAACAAAGGTTACAATAATCGAGCAAAAAGGAAAATAACTATGTTTTTAATAGATAAAATGGACGCTTATAACCAATTACATTTCTTCTTCTGCTTTCTTTTCTATCCGTGCAAATTTAACTTCGAAGGCCCGACTATACAGTGACATTAAAAAAACCTACATGTATGCTAAAACCGCCACAACGTTTGAATGATTTAAACGCACACTTTTGAAAAGTTTGTGGAATATCCATTTGTATGCAGGTCCTTATCATTTTTAACTGATTAACTGTGTCCTCATAAACTGCCAACTAAATAACCTTCATTGAAGTTTAGTATAACTTCAGGCGGTGCTCGTTTCTTTCTTATTTTGTAGAAGAAAAGGCTACCTGTTAGGGGTATATGCCCTCGCCTGGCCTCGCCTAAAATTAGCAAGGTACATGTACAGAGTAGTCTTACTTTTCAACTTCTGATACTTGTAGATACAAAGATAGGCCAGAAATGTCTTTGTTACAACTATAGCCAGTAATTGTCTTTGATACAACTGTAGCTAGTAAATGTTGATCGAAAAGGCTGTTTTGGAACATGGAACGCCGATCGTGACAACAACAGGGTTTTACAAACCCCCCAGATGGCCGGAAACGGCCCTTCCCTAGTGTTCATATATATATATATATATAATATATATATATGTATAATATATATGAAATTGTATAATATGTATAATTGGATGATCTTTTATGGGCTTACTGGCTCAACTTTTTTGATTGGAGCTTGCATGTCATATTTTTGGTGTTGCATATATTACACACCAAAATTACCAATACAAATGTTTTAACCATACGAGCCAATTCAACATTAGTGACATATTAATTCAATTAAATATCTGGCATTGATCAAATTAGAGTAAGTTAGGATATACCAGAAGTTTGATGCCTTTTGCAGGGTGGTGCTGAAGCCCGGCCCCCTTGCATCGAGACTGTGACTGTGATCATTGTCGTGATGTGTGTATGACGGTTCCCCTAGAAGAGGAAGATAATGATACGTTTTAGAAAAGTCACCCAGGAAAGTATGTGGACAAGATAAAGGAAACAAACGAACGGCTGAGCCGTTGTGAACCCCAGCCCCTTGCATAGAGACTGTGATCATCGTTAGGTGTGTATTGCGGTTGGGAATATAATGGTACACATGATCTTAGGCAGAATCCCGAGAAACGTTGCCATATAGAATCTCAACCGAAATGCCATGATTTTGTTGTTATTCAGCTAAGAAAGAAGCATTCAGCTACTACGTGTGAATGTCCAGTTAGCAGCTGTTGGCGTGAAGGCAGTTTGGCTGTCATTAAGATTACAGAAGGAAAGGTGGAAATGTATTTCAGATATTGTGAAAGTTCAGTAAGCACAGTTGGTGGAAATGTTGCTATTGGCGTTAAGGCAGCTTAGCTGTCCGCAAAACGACGAAAGGAAACATGGAAAGGTATTTCCGGAATTGTGAAAGCCTATTTATCAGAGTTGGTGGAAATGTTGCTATTGGCGTTAAGGCGGTTAAGCTGTCCGCAAGCTGACTAAAGGAACGTGGAAATGTATTTCCTGAATTGTGAAAGCCCATTTATAGGAGTTGGTGGAAATGTTGCTATTGGCGTTAAGGCAGTTGTTGTTGTGTGCGTGAATAGAGTGATAAGAAACAAATAGGACTGGAAACATGTGCAGATTGGATCGAAATATTGCCGTAACGAAAGACGTAGCACGTTGTTGATTGGGTGACTGAGAAGGCGTTACCGAACATGAGAGAGTACTTAAACAGAGACGAGAGGGAGGAGGGCGAGAGGGAGGAGGGCGAGAGGGGGGGGGACGAGAGGGGGAGGAGGAGGACCAAACATTTTGAACACGATATCTCAAGAAGGGACGCTTGGACCATTCTCATCTTTAGTATGTAGTTGGTTTTACTCAACTATCCTCTTCGTGCCTTGTGGCACATAAGGCCATCACGCTCTGTTTCCACTTGTCCCTGCCTCGTGCACTTTCCCTTGCCTCATTCCAAGTCTTCCACCCGCCTTGCTTTCTTTCTCTTTCCACTGTCCTCCTCCACGTTGTTTTTGGTCTGCCAACTTTCCGCTTCCCTTCTGGCCGCCATGTCAGGGCAATCGTACAATGGTGATCATTTGGTTTCCTTAAAACATTACCAATCCAATTCCATCTTCTTCTTTTGACTTCTTGACTTATTCTTGCAGTTTGAATGTATTTATTGAGCTCATCCATTGAAATGATATTGGGCCAGAATATTTGTATTGCCTTCTTCAAACACTGGTATTGGAAGGAATCCAGTCTTTTCCACGTTTCGCAACCATAAAGAAGTACTGGTCTTACCAAAGTTTTGTATAGCTTGATTTTGGTTTTTCTTCCGTACTGTTTGGATCTCCATATCTTGTTCAATTTAGTAAATGCAACTCTTGCCTTGTTAATTCTGCTATTCATTTCCCTCTCTCCACCTCCATCTTTGCTTACTATTGCTACTAAGTATGCAAATTCATTCACATCATCTATGTCATCCTCTTCTATTTTAACTGCATCCCTCTTCTTGTTATTCATTCTCATGATCTTTGTCTTCCTTTTGTTTACTTTAAGTCCAACTCTTCTCGCAAGACCAGTTATACTGTTTGTTTTCTTTTGCATTTGAGAATGGCTGGAAGATAGGAGCGCGATGTCATCTGCAAAGTCTAGATCTTCAAGCTTAGACATCATCTGCCACCTGATCCCTGTGTTGTTGTCTTTGGTAGTCTCTCTCATCATCCAGTCAATCACAAGAAGAAACAGAAATCCGGACATTACGCATCCTTGCTTTACCCCCGTCTTTACTTGGAACCACCCTGTTACTTCGCCGTCATCTAACACTGCACACACACTGTCTGAATACATTAGTTTGACTATGTTGATGATTTTCCCTGGTATGCCGTATTGCCTCATGATCTCCCACAAACTGTCCCGGTGAATCGAATCAAAAGCCTTTTCAAAGTCGATGAAATTTATGTATAATGAAGATTGCCACTCAGTGGATTGTTCAATAATATTTCTCAGTATGAAGATCTGTTCAGTTGTGCTCTTTCCTTGACGAAATCCTGCTTGTTCTGGTCTGAGTTTCTTGTCAATGCCTATTTTAATCCTGTCAATTAAAATTCTTCCCAGTATCTTGCTTGCAATAGGCAGCAATGCTATCCCTCGCCAGATATCTCAAGCAGGGACGCTTGGACCATTCTAATATTTAGTATGTAGTTGGTTTTAGTGGAGATCAATTGTTTTTTGGGGTCCCCAGGGGTCAATTGTGAAAACCTTGTAAACACGATATCTCAAGAAGATAACCTTGCACCAGTCTTATATTAAGTATGTGGTTGTGACACGTTCAATTCAAGATCCCTATTGTTTTTTGTTGAGGTCAAAGGTCATTTGGGGTTACTTGTAGTCAAATTGTGAAAACCTTGTAAACACGATATCTTAAGAAGGGAAGCAAGTATATCGTTGTAATACTCGTTAAGTACAAGAAGCCTATTGTTGTTGTTTTGTGTGGAAGTTAAAGGTCATTTGGAGTTACCAGAGATCAAATTGTGGAAACCGTGATATATATGTATCTTCCACTGTTCATCCCATTATATAACATGTGCACTACCACTCATAAGAGTAGGAGAGACTGTTGGCATTTGAAAATTAGCTTATGGGCATCCGTAGAATTTGAATTCTTAAGCCGAACAAAGTGCTACTAGGTTATCTTTGTCGGTAACTGAATACAACGTTGTATATACAAGCATTGCGCCTATGCACCGTACCCAAGTGAACATACAACGTGGCTATTGGATCGGAGTGAACGATATCGTTGCGAATCAAGGTATTATATCTTTCCTTCCGTTGTTAACGTTTTCCTTGGTATTTTGCAATTGTCGAGATCCATCATAGAGCATTTGTAAATAAAAATAGTGGTTCCGGCCATTTACATTCGGCTTCATAAGCAGTCGTCTAGTGCCATGACGTCATCGAAACCTCAATGCATTTTGCATTCTGGTTTTCTTTGTTAAGTTTTTTCTCATTTTACATTGCGCACATTTTGTTGGTTCAGTATGAGTGACTAAAGTTGGGGCTTTGATAATCAACAAACTTTTTAAGTGCGAATGTGTGCCTGTGGGTGTGTCTGTGCGTGTTTCATGATGTGTGTCACAATGAACGCGCGTATGCAGCAGACTTAATTATTACCTAATTAATAAATACCACAGGCTGATTGTTCTTTCCAACAATTTGCCTCCTTTGAAGCGAAATGCTTGCGGACAAAATATGTCTTAAATGTGTTGCATGCTTCAGACAGAAGATAGATTGCAGTTATATATAAATCTAAAATAATTACTTGTGTAGCATGTAACATCAGATATGTTCCCATAAAGTTGCTAACCTAGATAGGCTATCAAGTCAGTATAACCCCTGCAGACACAGGATTGACATAGACAGGGGAGGTCACTCATTCACTACATTCCGACAAGTATTTATGATTTTACTATACCAGCCCTGACAAATCAATCGTCCAATCAGTGAGATGTTTCATTGTCTAATTGAATATACCTCGATTATTTGGTAAATACTATCTTCGACGGTCAAAACTTCTACAAAAAGTCTTCTCAACAAGTTTGGTAAGTTAAAGCATGGAGCTATTCGGTAATAGCTCCATGGTTATAGCAATACGGTTTGGCGGACCGGGACCTTTTAGCCCTATAGCGCAACAGGGGTATAAAATATACGTTATGGATCATTGTAATCATAATACAAGCGGCGGGTACAGTCTGTGATAATATTAGCAAACATAGACGCAGCTTCAATCAGATTGAAGGGTGTTGGTTCGTCCATACATGGAGCTATTTCGGTAATAGCTCCATGGTCCATATTAATAAACTTAATCGCTATGTATACACTTCAAACCGCAAAGCTGATTGGTCATATTTGTTTTGCCAAAAAGAAAGAAAATGAAGGAGGAAGCACACACCTGAAAGACTATTCATAATGATGAAGCAAAAAGGTTCAAAGACCATTTGTAAGAAACCAGTGATGTATCAATGCCATCGGCGTATAACGAATATCTTCGGACCGGGATACCAAGGATTAAATGAGGCTCCTTAAACGGGTAACCATTCGCTGAGTCGGGCTTTTCTCTTCTTCGTCCTCTTCTTACCATGGGTCCCTTGTGAGTGAGGATAGTTTAATTAATCTAGTGTTAGCCAATTATTTACCACTTCAACAGTATAGAATGAATCATACAAGAAAAGTTTTGGAAACACAAGTACTGAATTCGTCGTTTTCTTTTAAGGCTCGTGAACCTTAAGGTTCCGGAAACAGGGGTCCCCCTCCCCCACCGCACCCTTCTCAATCCTCTGGCGTTATAAGCCGTTGATACATATCGTTTTAGGGAGTCACTGAAGGTTGGCGGGTGGGAGAGAAAGGGTATTAGTTAATGGTTGCATATATGATAATATCACGAGAGACGTGTTAATAATCGAGATTAGAACGTTACTCGTGTAGTTGTTGTCGGATTCTGTCTCTTCGTGTCAACTTTGGACCATCAAGTGTTTTACCAATATTTACGTTATACTATTTATTAACCAAGATTGTAAACAAAGTGTCACCATTTGGATTTGTCATATGATATTACTATCTAGCCCTGTGTCGGAGTTTGACTTTGTGCCTGTATTAGTGTCAGTTATAGATTGATATCTTATTAGCATGAGATGGCAGTGTTAGTTAATACTCTAAGAATCCTTTATTATTTCTAAGGCTGAGGAATACAGGGTCCCCCCCCCCTCCACCCTCATGCAACAGAGAAACCACGGATGGTAGCAAAAAATGGTTATGATTGTATTATCTGAACAATGTTCTTTTTCAATATTTGAGTTGATGTCTCAGCTGCTATGTCACCTTTGATCCAAATGATCTTTGTTAATAGATTATTTGATTAGTGAGTCAATATACGATGTACCCGTATTCTATCGTAGTTACATGTACTCATACTCACCCACATAAATTTGTACTTCAAGTCTGTCCGTTAGTGATAGTTTCTCGTGGTTTCTTTATTCAGGTGCAAAACGACTAATTCTCTTTTAAATAGACAACCATGGCTAGTCAAGAAAATCAACGCCCTCTTCGGGTCTTCATGTGGATCGTTCCACGAACAAACAGCACAGTTTTCACCAAGTGTATGTCCTTCGTGGACAAGGTCGAAGTATGGATGGAACCTTACATGGCTTGTAACATGAATGATACCTTCTACAACCCTGAGTGGGGAAAAGGAGTTCCAGCTGTTGAGAAATTAAGGACCACAATGAAAGAGTTTATGGACAAACCAGAATACCAAGAATTAATGAAACAGGAACTTGAAAAAGTCGAGAAATACCCAAACGTTTGGCCACAAGAGCAGTTCAGGTATAATAACGATGTGTCAACAGTAGAACATATGATTCAGTTTTATATTATTAATTTAAGCTATACTATACATAATACTAAAATATACTGGAAAGTGTTCAATCAATACGTGATCAATAGTTGATATTTGGGAAAGTGACAATTACAGGTAAGATAAATTTAAGGTTTGTTTTAGTATATATATAATTTTATATATATGAACTTAGATGCCTGGTACGGTTTCGTTAAAGGATTCGCGACGCGTGATCAGTTGTATGTGTTTGTTACCACAATGACATTTAATTTGTTGATTTCCTATTCCAAACTTGCATTCAATTAGTAACTTGTTTTGTTCTATACTGTAATTTGTAACTGATAATGACAATCTATACCGCGCGGTTGATAAATCTACCTACCCTCTTATTTTCTTTCCTTTTCTATTTTTTTTTTTTTTTTTTTTTTGTTAAACCGATTAAACAGATATGCTTGGCTGAAGGATCAGCTTGAAGTAGATCCAGATGACAAGCAGTTGGTCTTTATAAAAGATCAGTCTTGTGCGATCTACGATCACATGGAATATCTTCCGGATGTTCCAACACGACACGTATTTCTGATCAGACACCCGAGGAATGTCTACCCATCATTGAAACAAATTTTCACCAACAACACCGAATTCACGCAACTTCCCTGGGATGAGACGAACCTGATTGAAGAATTGCCATCTATGCCCATTAAGGATCACTTTAAGATCCATCGAGATCTGTGGAAGAAAATCAAAAACAAATTGGACCCAGACGTCATCGTTATCGATGGACATGATCTGGCCAGCAGACCTGAAGTAATACTTCCAAAGTTCTTTACTGAGTTAGGTATTCCTTACAAAGAATCTTACTTGAAGTGGGAAGCTGATCCGGAACTTGTGTATTCATCATGGAGAGGTACAGGCCAGTTGATATTTACAACTTCCAAGACCAAAGCTACTTCACGAGCTGTTGAGTCTACCCACTTTGTACCCCCAAAGGTACCCCGTGGCAGCTTCACGGCGGATTGGAAACTGACAGATGAGTTGCAGGAGTGTATAGATTATTCGATGCCATTTTATGAAGAAATGTATGAACAAAGGTTACAATAATCGAGCAAAGAGGAAAATAACTATGTTTTTAATTGATAAAATGGACGCTTATAACCAATTACATTTCCATTTCTGCTTTCTAATCTATCCGTGAAAATTTCACTTTGAAGGCCAGACTACAGTGACATAAAAAAAACCTACATGTATGCTAAAACCGCCACAACGTTTGAATTTAAACGCACACTTTTGAAAAGTTTGTGGAATATCCATTTGTATGCAGGTCTTTATCATTTTCAACTGATTAACTGTATATGTCCTCATAAACTGCCAACTAAATAACCTTCATTGAAGTTTAGTATAACTTCAGGCGGTGCTCGTTTCTTTCTTATTTTTTAGCCCCTTAAAACACGTGAAATTAATAGTAATATAAATATTTATGAAAGCAAATTGTAAGAAAAAAAGGCTACCTGTTAGGGGTTTAAGCCATCGCCTGGTCGCATATTTGTTCCTTCAAGTCCAAGCAGGTTCGAGTGAGCATTAAAACGTGTAGATTACTTCCATAAGGGACGAATTAGACGCTCATTTCGGGGATAATTTGTTAATATGTATAATGATTTGTAAATAAATACACTAGGGAAACCATTTCCACGGTCAATACGTAGCTATAACCGATCTGCTATAGGGAATGCAATGATTACGTCATCTATCCCTCGTGTCGAAGCTATACAGTCGCCATAGGGGAGTGTTTTACGTGTAGATGATGTCTCAAGGCTACTTGTGCCAATTAATAGCTATTACCGATCTGCTATAGGCAATTGCAATGATTACGTCATCTAACCCTCGTGTCGAAGCTATACAGTCGCCATAGGGGAATGTTTTATGTGTAGATGATGTCTCAAGGCTACGTGTTAGGGGTATATGCCCTCGTCTGGTCGTAATTTTGTTCCTTCAAGCCCAAGCAGGCTCGAGTGAGCATTGTTACGTGTAACTTGCGTAACTCACTCTTTTACCCTTGTTTTTTTAGCTTCCATCAGAGCTTCATTCTTTTCGTTAAGTAAATCTTCAAGTTCCTTTGTGACCCACGGCTTATAAAAGGATTCAGATAGATCTTGTAGGTCTGAAGAGGGATGATTGTATCGACACAGAAGTTAACATAGTTAGTGACAATGTCCGTCGCCTCGTCAAGTGAATTAGCTGATGAGAACAATAGATCCCAGTCGGTGGTATCCAGGGTGGCTCGCAGCTCATCAGTTGCTTTTTTTTATTTGTTAAATATAAATAAAACTAAGGAACTAGTGTTTGATTTTAGGAAAGGCAATATTGTCCATGATCATGTCATAATCGATGGCAAAGTAGTTGAGAGGGTAGAAAGCTACAAGTACCTGGGAACGTATATTGATAATAAACTTAATTGGAATGTTCACACAAAAGCTGTTAAGGGTAAAGCCTGCCAACGACTTTATTTACTTAGAAAATTAAAACAATGCAGAGTTAATTATACCATGTATGTATGTATGTATGTATATGTGATCTTCCCGCAAGCAGGAACTCGCGAAAGAAGCCATGGAGGCTTATAGACTCGCAAGCTGACCGAAGCCAATCTCTCGGCACACATCCATTTAACGTCCATGTCGGGAAGTTGTTATTGAACAACACCCTTGCCAGACGACACACATTGCTGTCGGCGGGGAATCGAACCGGGGATCTCATGACTGGGAGACACCGGCGTTAACCACTAGGCTATACACTCCGCCATCATGAAATTATTCTACCAGTCAATCATCCAAAGTGTCATAACGTCTAGTATTATATGTTTCTTTGGCAGTATGCCGAAGAAGTACAGGGCAGAGCTGGAACGTGTTCGGAAGTTAGCTGTCTGATGAAGAAACTAAATAATATAAAAGAAGATCACACACACCCTTTTCATAGTCTTATCATGTTCAACAGATCCGGGATACGATTGCAGGTGCCCAATACTAAAACATCCAGGTTCCGTAATTCTTTCTTACCTGAGGCAATACACTTGTTTAACTCGCGTGCAAAGCGATTTGGCCACAGTGTGTGATCTGTCACTTGCAGCCCTCTGTGCTGCTTCTGTTACTGTTCTGGTTCTGCTTATTTAGTTTTATTCTTGTAGTTGTTCACTTATAGTTTGTTTATTGTATGATTGTGTTTGTATTCACTACTGTTTTATGTTTACTGTCGACGGGAAGTAATTTCCGTTTTCTGAAATGAACAATAAAGTTTCTATCTATCTATCTATATACGCTGTGAATGTCGGAAAAGTACAACGTCGAGTGTCTAGACAAAGTACCAGCATAAAAATACTGCAATTTTCATTTGATTTCATTTAGCCCCTCCAACAATGTGAAGAGATAATCTGGGAATGTCGGTAATCAAGTAATACGAGTGTCGATACAAAATGCCAGCAAAAAATACTTTGCTTTAAATTGATTTATTGAAACATTAAATAATGTCTGGATATGTTTTGAATGTCGGCAATCAAGTAAAACGAGTGACAGTAATATTACTAGAGACAAAAGTTTTCGTCCCGATCGAACACCAATTGCGCTTATTATATGACCTATACTTTTACTAGTGTAGTTGTGAAGATGCGATCTTATCACTGCCTGTACTTTGTGAATGCTCTACACAATATATATGGCGGATGCCATCCAGTGCCAGCTAGCTTCGCTGTTTTACAGGGGCGGCCCTCCGACCTTCATTTCGCCTGCCCTGCCACTCTTTCCTCCTCGCCAACTCCGTATATAGTACCTCGATGCTTTGACCTGCAGCGATTTCACAGCAACCCCAACTCTTCAAATATCCCCACACATGTTATGTGCATATCTCGCTAAATTCCACGCAATTTGTATTAGGCCTGTTCAAACTTCGGAGTTTCAACTGCACATGCGCATATCCTGAAAATTTGTGGAGAAAAAATTATTTCACCGTACCTACAACACAAAGCCCTAGTTAAAACTCGAGTATATCTTTGATGATTCGTATCTTACATAACATGTTAGCGGTTCTTTTGGTCTAAAAAATTCTTAACAATGCTGAGCGAGGTTTGTGTATATTCCATTGACAACACAATGTCTTTCGCAAATCGAAACTCCGAACTGGATTGGTGTTACGAATGAACCGCTTGGCGGGTTTAGTAAACTAGTTATGTTAGTGAATTGCCTACGTACTTTAATATTGTGCCCTTCTGTTACTCACGAAGCGCAGACTACATCCAACCATAGAGCAACTGATCCAACATTTACCCTGGATGCTTTGCAGTATTTGGAAACAACCAACTCCACGAAAATTATATATTGAAATAACATTTTTACGCAATGTCCAAACTTCAATGACTACTTTTGACGATGTGTGAATACAGTAGTTTCTACACACGAATCAGTGTTGCACATGACTGATGAAGCACGTGGTCAAAGGGACCGCGAAAATTTACGCAAGTTTGCAACGAAGAAATAACTGTGGTATATAAATGCACATTTTACATTATCAACTCTCAATATGGAGAGAACAAAACATACTGTGAGATGAAAAGTCCTTTTCAGTATCAGATATGTTGTGGTAGCTTCCAGCACAATTTATAGATTGTCTCAACTCATAACTTTCTGTGATGAAACAATTATTCAAATATTACGTTAACAACGTCCTCTGAGTTGTATCAACTATCTTGTAAATATCGTTCACAACGTGATTTTGTTCGACAAATCAGGTTGTTAACGATATTTACATGGCTGTTGCTACAAATCAGGACGTTAACGATTTTTCCCCCTTTTCGCGTTACATAGTTAAACCATCATACTTTGCGTTCATTGAGCACTGAAGACGCAAGTATGTTTGCAGACAATGGGCAAGGGACTATTAACCAAACAAATCTCGGAAAATTTGAGAAAACATCATTGGCTGTATTTAGCATGAAAATCTCTGTAATAGAATAGAATATGTTGTTAGCTCTGCACGGAAGCAACTTGCGGTTGATTGTTATATTTTTTTTGAAAAGAAAGAATGATGTTCGTTCACAATGTGTTACATTAACGGAACTTTAGATAGCAACGAAAGTGTAGACATCAACGTGAGTTTATACATCAACGTGAGTTTATACATCAACGTGAGTTTAGACATCAACCGTAAGTTTAGATAGCAACGAAAGTTTTAGACATCAACGTGAGTTTAGAAATCAACGTGAGTTTAGACATTAACGCGCGTTTAGTCATCAACGTGACTTTAGACATCAACGTAAGTTTAGACATCAACGTACAACAGCAACATGGTAAAATAGCAGTAACAACTTTAGTAACTTTTTAAGAAAATGTCGCCCAGGAAAGAACCTGGGCACGAAAACCAAACTACCGAACGACTGATCCGCTCTCAACCCCAGTCCCCTTGCATCGGGACTGTGACTGTGTGAGCATCGTCGGGTGTGCATCACCATTCCCCTCGAAAGGGAACAGATACTACACATGATCTTAGCCGAAAGGCCGAAAAGCGATCTTATTCAGGTGTGTATCACAAAAGAGAACAGAAGGAGAACATAATGCTACACATGATGCTTGCTATAGGAACAGTTACCCAGTACTTTAATCCAGCCTGTATTGTCACGCAACAAGTTACAGCATATTGTACGTACCATAAAAATAGCTTATTATAAGTAAAATGTTCCTCAAGATGATTGGTTCAACTATTTGAGATGGTTTATTATTTCATTTACGATAAATGTTACAATTGTTAAATAGGATACATTTAGAAATGACGAAATAACAAGTTATCCGGCATAAGACATGTTTAACTCATTAAAAAACGATTCCTATTTCGTGATTGGTTCTTTTCTAACACTACTTCATATCACAATTCATTCTACGTTCGTCGCATCTTTGAAGTGGGGTTTACACGCCATTTATTGTTACGTGATATCATGAGGCACACAAAAAAACTTACTACTACAAACCGTGAGAAACAAGTAAAAATCAACTAATGCGAGGGTATACACGAGTGGATCAGTTGATGGATAATTATACCAACCAAAAAAAATAATGTCTAAAAATTAAACATACCTCCATACAAATGAATAATCCAAAAACTTTCATAAAACTTTTTTTAAACCATTTGTTTAAATTATTCAAGCCTTGTGGTGGTTTTATGTGTGAAGAAATGTTGGTGTCACTGAATGAATCATTGGAACCTTTGTTCATACATTTCTTCATAAAATGGCATCGAATAATCTATACACTCCTGCAACTCATCTGTCAGTTTCCAATCCGCCGTGAAGCTGCCACGGGGTACCTTTGGGGGTACAAAGTGGGTAGACTCAACAGCTCGTGAGGTAGCGACGGTCTTGGAACTTGTAAATACGAACAAGCCTGTACCTCTCCATGATGAATACACAAGTTCCGGATCAGCTTCCCACTTCAAGTAAGATTCCTTGTAAGGAATCCCTAACTCAGTAAAGAACTTTGGAAGTATTACTTCAGGCCTGCTGACCAGATCATGTCCATCGATAACGATGACGTCTGGGTCCATTTTGTTTTTGATTTTCTTCCACAGATCTCGATGGATCTTAAAGTGATCCTTAACGGGCAAGGATCGATATTCTTCAATCAGGTTCGTCTCATCCCAGGGAAGTTGCAAGAATTTGTTGGTGAAAAGATGTTTTAATGATGGGTAGACATTCCTCGGGTGTCTGATCAGAAATACGTGTCGTGTTGGAACATCCGGAAGATATTCCATGTGATCGTAAATCGCACAAGACTGATCTTTTATAAGACCAACTGCTTGTCATCTGGATCTACTTCAAGCTGATCCTTCAGCCAAGGATATCTGTAAGATCGATTTTAGCCATAAAACAGAATGTTGTATTAGATATATTTATCAACTACTGCATATATACTGTTCATCTTTCTACTTCAAATACTTCAAAATAGCAGAATAATAGCAAACAATTAAATAAAAGGTTCGTTTGGAATTAGAAATTAGAAACTCATCAAATGCTATATCGGAGCTAAGAAAGCTTTTGCGAAGTAGGAGGAAACAAAATGCCTTTATATATGCCTCTCTCTCCACCTCTCTCTCCACCTCTCTCCACCTCTCTCTCCACCTCTCTCTCTCTCCACCTCTCTCTCTCTCTCTCTATATATATATATATATATATATGCAATAATGAGATCGGCATGTTAAAGGTCTTCAATATTTTCAAGACATGCCATTTGCAAAACCCATCTGCAGACTAGCATTATTAGCAATGTAAATAACCCAAGTGGTTTGATGATGCTTTATTTAGACTTGCCCAAGTCTGAGTGAATTAAGGCACATTAAATCTGCAAATATCTCCCTAATGGAATAAGATTTAGATTTGAGCTGGTTAGTTGTTGTAAGTTGGTTGTAAGGGTAACAACCGTTTTCATGTAGACCAATGATGATTGTTGGGCATGTGTGTCTCCTTTTCAATGAACTGAAGCACTGTAATGATGAACTAGAAACCATTCATCAATTTAAATATTTCATTCAAATTCGCATTTCGAGAGGCAGTGAGAAATATGACTTTGATCTGAAGGAGCGAATCACAAAGTATAAATTCGGAGCTTTCGAACAAAAATGTATCCTTTGTGCATTCCGTAATATAAATTCTAAGTAATGTAATAAGGAAATTTTTGAAACAACAAGGAAATTTTTAAATAGCAAAGGCCACTATTTAATTACAAAAATTGTCTGTATATCCAAAAAGGGCGATCTTCTCTTTGTCAAAAGGAGGCACGATAGAAGTTTTGTCTACAAAATTTGAGGGGTGGGGCACAGCCCCTTGTCCCCACCCCCCCCCCCCCCCCACCGCTAAGGCATACCCTACAGTTTGTACAGTTGTTTCCCAAATATCAACTATCGATCACGTATTGATAGAACACTTTCCAGTATATTTTAGTATTATGTATTGTATAGTTTATATTAATAATATAAAACTGAATCATATGTTCTACTGTTGACACATCGTTATTATACCTGAACTGCTCTTGTGGCCAAACGTTTGGGTATTTCTCGACTTTTTCAAGTTCCTGTTTCATTAATTCTTGGTTTTCTGGTTTGTCCATAAACGCTTTCATTGTAGTCCTGAATTTCTCAATAGCTGGAACTCCTTTTCCCCACTCAGGGTTGTAGAAGGTATCATTCATGTTACAAGCCATGTAGGGTTCCATCCATACTTCGACCTTGTCCACGAAGGACATACACTTGGTGAAAACTGTGCTGTTTGTTCGTGGAACGGCCCACACGAAGACCCGAAGAGGGCGTTGTTTTTCTTGACTAGCCATGTTTTTGTTTTCTTCAAATGAGAAGTAGTCGTTCTGTGCCTGAAAGAAACAACGACGGAGAAACATTCTGGACCAAAGTGCCAATTTTCAAACTGGACGTTCAACTGTGCGGTGGCGTCATGTATAGGGCGCCAGGGAACATTTGGTTGACATTCAGCCGATACTCATAGCTAGTACAGTAACTACAGGTGCCACCTATAACACATGTTACCGTGTTACGAACACAAAGAAGTAATTACTGATGCACGGTTGTGGGACATGAAGAGTTGTTACATGTGTTACAGGTGGCACCAGTAGTTACTGTACTAGATATGTGTTAGAGGTAAAGGAGGTATACGGTACCGCTTGATTCCAGTTCACACCTCTCTTTAAAGTACGCCGCCAATTCATCATGCCGAGAACAAAGAAAGGCCATGGTCAGGTATATCCGTAGGCCTACTTATAGCATCAAACGACATCATTTGAGAAACGCGCACACTGCACCTTACACACTCCTTTGTATTATTACTATATCCAGCTGTATACCTTATGCATGCAATTACATCGTGTAGCCTAGACAATATGTACTCCAGTGTATTATGTAGCCCTTCCAAGTGCAGCCATTGCATGGTGCCGGCTGGAGGAGTAAGAGCAAACACAGCAAGTAGTACACAGATCTATATGGAACGCGAAAAGGACCACAACATATGATGATGTTAATGATGATCTAATTTTATACGATCATGTACTGAAAACTTACGATCATGTACTAGAAATACACGATCATGTACTAAAAATTTACGATCATGTACCAAACATATACGATCATGTACTAAAAGTATACGATCATGTTCTAAACATATACGATCATGTACTACAAACGTAGGATGTACATCAAAACAAATACGATCATGTACTAATAATGTTATGTTCAAAAAAAGTGGCGTCTGCATACGCGTATGTATATTCATATGTGGCGTATGCATACGAGTATGGATATTCAGTGTAAACTCATTAGGAGCGGGGCTTCAGTATCAACTTTGATATTCCTAGGGACACTTATATATGGATATGCATACGCGTATTCAAACGACAATAATGGATATTCATACGCCACTTTTTTTTAACTTGCGCTTTTTCATCATCATCACAAGTTTTCAGTACATGATCGTATATGTTTTGGTGTACATCTTACGTTTTTAGTACATCATCGCATGTTTTGATGTACATCTTAGTTTTTTAGTACATCATCGTATATGTTAAGTACATCATCGTAAGTTTTTTAGTACATGAACGTATAAAATTAGATCATCATTAACATCATCATATGTTGTGGTCCTTTTCGCGTTCCATAGATCTATCCCTGGTGTACATATCTCATCTAGTCTTGCTCTGTCTGTCCATCCCTAGTGGGATTCTACAGGCCTACACAGTCAGTACCCTTTACAACTGTCGCTCATCGACATTTAACCAAGATCACGTGTAGTAAATATCTATTCCCTATTCCAAGGGACTCGTGAAAATGTTAATTCTGTTCATGTATCAGATGGCACGAGGCTTTGTCTTCAGTAGTATGAGGCAAACTTCAACACCAATGAAGGTTGGCCAGGTACCTACCGGCACCCTCCCATAATAGCTGAATGGCAATTATATTTAGACCGAATCTTCTTATAACCTACATTGACTTCCCCCTGAAGAATGCAACAAATTTATGACATATTTTGTCCGCGAAATGTTTGCGTAAGAGTAGGCGATATGTTGGAAAGACAATGAGCCTGGCGATTTGAGAAAAATAAAGTCTTGTATATTAGTACAGGTTCTATAATGCTGGCTTATCAGGTGTCTCACATAACATACAAGCAAACAATAACTTAAAAGAAATTGAAAACCACTCATGCCGAAAGCAATATAACATTACGATGCAAAAAGGAAACGTAAATTCGTATATACTTACTTCTGCTGAAATGATGTCTCTTCGAGCGGTAAACCGTATTTCGTTAAGAGATACCGTACAAGCAAGCTTCAATTATCAATAATTCAATCGCTTAAATTGACTTCTACCGATTTTAATCGACACATACCAGCTAAATTATACATATCATTGATTTAAATTTGTTTGTTGAAAATGGGTGTAGTTCATCTTTTATACATTTGGTAAATACCCTCCTTTTTTTTTGTAAGGTTCACGGAGTCGGCACGCTTTTTTATTCACTTGTAATTTGAACGTTGGTTGCCTCACTTTATAGTGCTCTCTGTGCATTTATTTTCCTGAACAACAGGTTTGAATTTGAATGGTATCTCGTTCTGGAGTAGTCATGGAGCCAACAAACTGATAGTGATTGAAATAAAGCTAGACACCGTGACTAGGAATTCTGTGCGTTTGGAATCTTATTGATGATTTTGCTTCATTGAAAGTTATCAATGAGACAATAATGATGTGATCCATTATTCCACAAACTGACAAACACATTGCTTATTATACACCAAAGCCCCCCCCCCTTTCCCCACCCTCTGTTTACTAAAGAAAGTAACGAATAACGGTCATTAGCACATGACACGATGGGAGGAATGGGAAGAGAGTTGGAGATGGTATAGGTCAAATCATAAAATGGTTATAGGTGTAACATGACAAAGGTTTCTTCAATAAGAAAAATGATCTTAAATCGCACAACATTTTCCGGTCACTTTCTTAGTCTTCACACGGTCTGTAGAACTATTTAAAATAATAATAATGATAATGATAATAATAATAATAATA